>NC_052081.1:36400911-37149244 GCF_015852505.1 Tachyglossus aculeatus | reverse complement strand
AATAACCCAACTGAGAAATCACCAGCCAAGAGAAACTTACCTGTAAAATAGCTTCAAAGATGCTGTTGATCATTACGTACTCCAGAATGGTGTTCTGACTGATGTTATCCGTCACCTGAATGCAATGAAAAGGCTTTTGGAGAGCTGCACTGAGACCTGCAATTCCTCTCATCTCCTGCCCCTGGCATTCCAAACATCTCATCTAACAGTTCCACACTTCCCCTGTTCCTCAGAGAGAGAGCAGAGCTTAGACTAAGCTTGTTTCATTTTCTCATTTCCCCTCCTTCTAACTTCCTGCAGCCTTGAAGTTCTCCCTGTTTCTCTCACTTTGCCTTTGCTGAGAGTTTCTTGTACTTCATTCCTTTAAAAGTGTGGTGTCTCATAGAGCAGGTGTTGGAAAGGAAGTCTGGGTGGTACTTCACCGCCTGGGCCCAGCTAGAACCCAACACAGCTGAAAGTCTGTGACCTGACCCTCACCATGATCACTGAGAATGTGACCTTCCTGTTGGACTTACTGGACCCAACCTGGCTTTGTTGGGGACCCAACCTCTCCCCATTGAGTGGAAGCTCCTTGTAGGCAGGGAGGGTGTGACTTAGTTATTCTGCACTTCTCAAGTGCCTATTACACACTAAATGGGAGCTCAAAAAAAGGGGGTGAAATGATTTCCAGGAACCTCATTTGCCCATTAGGAATAACTGAAAACTAGCACATGCAACACCACTCTTCTGACATTCACTTCTCTCCTTCTCTCTTCTCTCCTTCTCTCGCCCAGCCTGCACCCTCCGCTCCTCTGCCGCTAATCTCCTCACTGTGCCTCGTTCTCACCTGTCCCACCATCGACCCCCAGCCTACGTCATCCCCCTGGCCTGGAATGCCCTCCTTCCCCACATCCGCCAAGCTAGCTCTCTTCCTCCCTTCAAGGCCCTACTGAGAGCTCACCTCCTCCAGGAGGCCTTCCCACACTGAGCCCCCTCCTTCCTCTCCCCTTGAACCCCCTCTCCTTCCCCCCATCTTACCTCCTTCCCTTCCCCACAGCACCTGTTTATATGTATATATGTTTGTACGTATTTATTACTCTATTTATTTTACTTGTACATATTTCTTCTATTTATTTTATTCTGTTAATATGTTTTGTTTTGTTCTCTGTCTCCCCCTTCTAGACCGTGAGCCCACTGTTGGGTAGGAACTGTCTCTATATGTTGCCAACTTGTACTTCCCAAGCGCTTAGTTCAGTGCTCTGCACACAGTAAGTGCTCAATAAATACGATTGAATGAATGAATGAATTTACACCACAATTCCTCCAGAAGTGCTCAAATATCAGGACTAAACCTGGCAGATGCAAAGCCACCTAATGAAATCCTGAACTCATAAAGCCTATCTCTGGTCCTCAAATGTTTCACATCAGTTATTTTATTTCCTCCTCACAGAATCCCTGCCAGAGAAGCAGTGTAGCTCAGTGAAAACAGCACGGGCTTGGGAATCGGAGGTCATGGGTTCTAATCCCTGCTCTGCCATATGTCTGCTGCGTGACCTCGGGCAAGTCACTTAACTTCTCTGAGCCTCAGTTACCTCATCTGTAAAATGGGGATTAAGACTGTGAGCCCCACGTGGAACAACCTGATCACCTTGTATCCCCCCTCGGCGCTTAGAACAGTGCTTTGCACATAGTAAGCACTTAACAAATGCCATCATTATTATTATTATTAACTAGGGAGAGGCAGATGTCATAACCCCATTTTCCAGAAGAAGAAACTGATGCACAGATAGGTTGACTTGTCTGAGGTGCCATTGTCCCCATGGCAGAAAGGAGACAAGAACCAAGTTCTCATGCTCCCTCTTTCAGACAAAAATCCCCCTGTTACATCTGGAGCGTGCTCAAGCCAAAAAACCCATTATAGAGAAGAATATGTGTGAAGCAACGTGGCAAAACACACCCGAGAATCAGAGGACCTGGGTTCTAATCCCGGCTCTGCCTGGTACCTGCTGTGTGACTTTGGGCATGTCACTTATCTGTGCCTCAGTTTCCTCATCCATAAAATGGAGATTCAATATGTATTCTCCCTCCTACTTGGCCTTGCGCCCCGTGAGGGACAGGGACCTGTGTCCGACCTGATTATTCTGTATTGACCCCTGCTTAGTACAGCAGCTAAGCACAGAGTAAGTGCTTAACAAATACCGTTTAAAAGTGAAACTATTATTATTATTATTACTATTATTCAATTGAGCCCTTGGAAAAGCCAAATTCAACCAGCTTTTCCACTGGCTTGACTCCAGCCGATGAGCTGGGTAGGGCTGAACCCCACGCACCAGTCCAGGAGAACTAAATCCTGGCAAACCGAAAGTCCAGAGAACCTTGGTAGCGAGGAAAGCCCTTCCCTGATAGAAACAGGAGGGTTCCTGGGTCACCTGGTCTTTAACTCCTCAGAAGTAATATTTTTTCAAAAAGGTGAAATTTAAAAAAAAATGCCTAAAGGGTAAATTGGCCCCAAACACTTCCCCTGCTTCAGATGAGACTCTTCCAGCTACTTCCCCAGCAGGATCCTCCCCACATTCCTGTTGTACACATACATAGGCCCAGGTAGGGAATTCAATAATAATAATTCCTCCTCTCCTATTCTATTTATTTTATTTTGTTAGTATGTTTGGTTTTGTTCTCTGTCTCCCCCTTCTAGACTGTGAGCCCACTGTTGGGTAGGGACTGTCTCTATATGTTGCCAACTTGTACTTCCCAAGTGCTTAGTACAGTGCTCTGCACACAGTAAGCGCTCAATAAATATGATTGATTGATTGATTGATTAATAATAATGATGGCATTAGTTAAGCGCTTACTATGTGTAAAGCACTGTTCTAAGTGCTGGGGAGGTTACAAGGTGATCAGGTTGTCCCATGGGGGCTCACAGTTTTAATCCCCATTTTACAGATGAGGTAAGTGAGGCACAGAGAAGTTAAGTGACTTGCCCGAAGTCACCCAGCTGACAGTTGGTGGAGCCAGCATTTGAACCCATGACCTCTGACTCCAAAGCCCGTGCTCTTCCACTGAGCCTGCATTGAGACTCACTTTTCAAATAAATCTGCCCCTAGAAGAGCTTGGATTTAGCTCCTATGAAGTGTAAAATAGGCCTGCTGAGCTACTTACAGTTACCAAGCAAAGGAGAAGTTTCAGACACAAGCTTTTCAGGCTTTCAGAGCCTTCCGAGCAGAGCAGAGAATCCAAACTCTCCATCAGATTCTGGAAGAGAGAACAGCAAATGTTACTGGGGTTAACCGTTACACTGGCCAGATATTTTGCCTGTCTTCTTCTGGGTGAGACTGGACTGGTTTTACCTCGACCCCCGTGAAATGACTTCACCTTCTAACCCTAGCAAAAACTGCACACCGGGAAAAAGGCAGGGGAAGGGGAAATTACATCCTCTACCATGGTACATGTCTCAAAAAAAAAAAAAAAAACTCACTCAGAGATTCCCAAACGGTATTTTGCTGCAGCCCCATTGTAGCCGCAACGATATTTTTTGAAACTGGACTCAGGATAAGAATGGAAGAAAATACATCAACTCCATTTTTCATGTATACTGCTTAGACTATTTTGTCAATGCTCTCATCAAAATTGCCCAGGGGCCACACGGAAGAACCCCACCAAACGCAGACAAGGATCGGCAATGGCTTCCAGATGCATCTGCCCTCACCTTCATGCACAGCTCCGCCTTGTCAAAGCCCATGAGCATGTTGATGATGTCGAACCCAGAAGTGGACTTGTTCTTCTGATGAACTCCACGAATGAGTGCGCACAAAGTCTGCAAGGGAAACAGGATGAACGTTTGATGGGGGCAGTGGTGTCTTTGTTTCGATTAATCAATCGATTATATTTACTGAGTATTTACTGAGTGAGGCAGCCTGGCGTAGTGGCTACAGCACAGGCTTGGAAGTCAGAAGGTCATGGGTTCTAATCCCAGCTCTACTACTTGTCTGCTGTGTGACCTTGGGCAAGTCACCTCACTTCTCTGGGTCTCAGTTCCCTCATTTGTAAAATGGGGATTGACGATTATGGTACCTGTTAATAATAATAATAATTGGCATTTGTTAAGCGCTTACTATGTGCAAAGCACTGTTCTGAGTGCTGGGGAGGATACAGGGTGATCAGGTTGCCCCACGTGGGGCTCACAGTCTTCATCCCCATTTTACAGATGAGGTAACTGAGGCTCAGAGAAGTTAAGTGACTTGCCCAAGATCACACAGCAGACATGTGGCGGAGCCAGGATTCGAACCCATGACCTCTGACTCCAAAGCCCGGGCTCTTTCCAGTGAGCCAGGCTGCACGTACTATGTGCCAAGCACTGTTCTAAAGCACTGGGGTAAGACTTTGAGCCCCAGGTGGGACAGGGACTGTGTCCAACCTGATTTGCTTGTACCCACCCCAGCGCTTAGTACAGAATTGCCAGGCACAATCCCTGCCCACAAGGAGCTTCCAGTCTAGAGAGCTTCAAAATGAGGAAGAGCTGACTGCCCTTTTAGAAGTGTTTGGTTCAGTCTACTGTACCCTCTGAAGCTACCAAGTGTTGATTCTTTGCTTCACAATCTTCTCCTTCCACTCCTCTCACCCAGTCACCCCTGAGTCTGAGTTTTCAAACATGCCCATTCAAGAGAACATGGAGCAGTTTTGCTCTTTTCTCTAATAAAGGAGCAATTACCCAAGAATGAAATGAATGGCTGGCTTTTTATACCCATCGTGAGAGCTTCTATATAATGCATCACATTTCCCTGGGTCACAAGTTATCATGTGAAGCCCGTGACCCGCTGAGCAAAACAGAAGGACGGACTTGGAAAGAACAGCAAAGCTTTATTGGCAACAAGCAGTGCGGACTAGTGGATAAAGCACAGGTTTGGAAGTCTGAGGGATCCGAGTTCTGATTCCAGCTCTGCCACCATCTGCCACCTTGGGCAAGTCACTTAACTTCTCTGTGCCTCAACTACCTCATCTACAAAATGGGGATTAAGAATGTGAGCCCCATGTGGGACAATGACTGTAACCAACCTGATTAATGTTTCTTCCACAGCACCTAGTATAGTGCTGGCACAGACTAAGTGCTTAAATTCCATTAAAAAAAGGCTTAGTATTGGAAACCAACCCATTTTCACCAACTGTTCTGGGCCTCAAGTTGCCTGCTCTGGTCCTCCAGGTGTCCCACTTTGGGAAGTTTTTAATCCCTTGGGAAAGGCAGTTCATCCACATCAAGACGATTAGGCCTCGGGGGTGACCGAACTAGCCACGAGAAGCCCTGCCTGCCACAAAGCTGAGATGCTCCTCTCCCACAGGACAAGTAGAACCCATCTCCCAGAAGCCACAAGAGTGTCCTTTCTTGCTTTCAGCTCCCAGATCACCAGGAGAGCTGCAACTTTGGAAACTGAAATACCACAAAGTACAGTTCCAACTAGAGAAAAATGATCCTACACCACAGATTAGATACTTCATTATCCTGATTCATACTTCTTGCGCCGCTGCCTAGGGTCTGTGGCACACTGAGGTGTAATGCTCTCTTGACTCATGTTCTAATGGAGGGAAGAATGCAAAGAGCAAGGATGAGGGTGAGGGCTACTAAATGCTCAAAGAAAGGGATCCCTTGACTCTCTCCCTACCATTAATACTGCTTCTTACTAGAAACTGCCCCATCCCGATCCCTCATCTGTAACTGGGATGACTGCATTTTTTTCTAAACTACACGCCAATAAATTGCCACAAGCTCTCAGATCAAATTATATTGGCACCACTTTTATTATTATTAGTAATAATAACAATAATAATAATCATGGTACTTGTTGGGCACTTATATAAGACAAGCACTGCTCTAAGCGCTGGGGTAGATACAAGTTAATCAGGTTGTAATCTTCATTTTACAGATAACTGAAGCCCAGAAGTGAAGTGACTCGCCCAAGGTCACACAGCAAACAAATGGCAGAGCCAGGATTAGAATCCAAGTCCTCCTGACACAGAGACCCATGCTCTATCCACTAGGCCATGCTGTTTCTCCTTTAAGATTAAGACTGGGAGCTCCATGTGAGAGAGAGACTGTGTCCAACCTAATAAGCCTGTATCCAGCCCAGTGCTTAGTACAATGTCTGGCACATAGTAGGCATTAAACAAATACCAAAAAAAAAAAATTAGATTCAACAGGTTGGGGTTCTTCTTGATGGCTCAGCTCCCAACCTACTCCTGACCTCCTCTGCAAACATCCCCAGACACCATCGGGAACGAGGAAGAGCACACTGTGGATGATGACCGCACTTAACCTCGCACTTGGTGCCAGGGAGGGAGTGATCTTTTCCCCCCAAAGACGCATGCAACCCCTGAGGACACCCTTCCCATGGATGCAGGCTTCATTTTCCCACCTGCATAAGTGACAGAGAAATTCCCACTATTAATAATAATCTGTCTAAAGCAGAAAGGAGCTAGAGAAATTCCCACTATTAATAATAGTCTGTCTAAAGCAGAAAGGAGCTAAACATCACCACTCCCTAGCACTTAAAAAAACCACTCTCGATGGACAACTCTAGGCCTGACGGAAATCTCGGGATGTGTAACTCTCCCCTCTCCTTTGAAACACGCTGTTGCTCACAGCCGTACCTGGAGTGCATTGACAACTCGAATTGGGTGCTCCTCTCCCAGCGCCTGGATGCAGTGTTGGAACAAACAGTTGATGTTATCCTTGATTTTCATTAATTCCTCCCCATCTAGAGACTCTAATTTGCCTTCCAGGTACTCCAGGTTCACCTGCCAGGAGAAAGGAAGAGTCCATGGTACAACTCCCCGCCGCCCCCAACCCTGCTCCAATCGCAGGAGGGAAACACGCAAGACCCCAAATGTGGGGAGGAAAAGGGGCTGCCAAGGAAGTCAAGTTCCGCCTCACCTTCATGAGGAACAGTTCCTCCCAGAATCGGGGGCTGCACTTGCTGGGGTCCTCCGTCTGAAACAGAAATACAGCTCTATTAGCCAGGGCCCAAGGCCAACGCAGGTCACTCGGAACACCCCGAAAACTTATTTGCTGGTTGGGATCGGGTCAAAAGTAAACAGTTAAACATGGGGAAGCAGTGTGGCCTAGTGGAAAGAGCAGGGGACTCAGAGTCAGAGGACCGAAGTTCTAATCCCGGCTCTGCCTGGTACCTGCTGTGTGACCTTGGGCAAGTTAGTTCACTTCTCTGCACCTCAGTTTCCTCATGTGCAAATTGGGGATTTAATACCTGTTCTCCCTCCAACTTGGACTGTGAGTCCCATGTGGGACCTGATTATATTCTACCTAGCCCAGATCTTAAAACAGCACCTGACACGTAGTAAGCACTTAAATACCAAAATTATTAATTTTTATTAAGGGAAATTTTTTTCAGCAAGAAAAAATGCAAAACTCATCCATCCCCCCTCTTCCCAATCCCCACTTGAAAAAGAACTATGATTTGCCATCAACAATGCAAAAATAATTGTATCAAATTACATCCTTGACTGAAAATATTTTCAATTTATCTGGCAACCATGATCAATTTTTTTGCTTATATTTTGTGGGCAGGGAACATGTCTGCCAACCTGTGTTGTACTCTCCCAAGCGCTTAGTACAGTGCTCTGCACATAGTAAGCGCTCAATAAATACCAATGATGGTAATGTTGATTCAGCTTCCATAGAGGACCGCACCTGGAATCTGTTACCACAGAAAGCTGTGCAGGCAGAAGCTACCTTCAGGTTCAAGAAGGGTTTTGGCTAAATTAAGGCATGAGATGTCCCAAATGGGTACTAAAAGGAAGGTTGGGGATTTAGAGGAAAAGGTTAGAGATGCTAGATCTCACATCCAAAACTACGAGGATAGATGCCAAGGGGGACCACCATTGTTCAATTCCTTCAAAAATCCCTGACCAATGGGCTGGGTGACAAAGAATGGCATTTGTTAGGATCTTTGGAGAATTAGAATCCATGTGAATTTAGAAAAGAGAAAATATTTTCACACTAACTTTAAAAAAATCACTTTAGCATTTATTGGTACTTGATTTCCAGGGGAAAAAAGGTGGGGGACAAAAAAGGAGGCACTTAAGGACAGTCACAGCATTCCGCAAGTGTTAAAACACTTTTGAGTTCCCAAGCAGAACAGCGCTAAATAATATAAATAGCTGTACTCTCCTTAGGAAAAAAAAAATCACACATCCACAAACAAAAGTTGGGGGAATAGTCGTACACATCTCATATTCATCGTATCTAATGTACGCAGCACCGGTGTGTCAAATCAAGACATCCATTTTAATGTATCAGCCAGCCCCAGGGAAAGCATACACAAAGCCAGAAACGATCTAGTTTTGGCAATATAGAACTGAACTCTGTCCCAGAATCCTAGAACCTGGGCAGATGCCTGACCAACAATGTAGAGAGAAGGAGGAGGTTTTCTCCTCTACAAGGAGGTAGAAAACTGAATCAAGAGAGCCTAGCAAATCCATGGGGAGATTGTCAGAGTCAAGCAGCAGCACATGGTGACTTGGCTCCACAAAGCCTGTGCATTCCAACCTTCTCTACATCTACTAGATTTAGCCTCTCCACAAAGGTCGCGGCCAATTCCTTTGAGTGGCTCCACCAGCATAAGGTACTAGCTACTCTCAACACCTGCTACTCTCTAGCAGGACCGGATCACAAACGCCAAAATCTCGGAATGAAGTCAGTCTCCCGGCGTTGTAGTGACGCTCGCCGCACTGCAACTCTATTGACTGGGATATGTGAGTAGACTGGCCGGGAGCAGTATACCCAAACCGCTGCTGTATGGTGAGTGGCACTGGGGAAATTGAAAGCAAAGAGGATTGAGGAAATGCTTTAAGGACCCAGTAAAACAAAATCCCAGGCAGCGCTGCATCCCCACTGAAAACTGGAAATCACTTGTTGCAGACAGAACTGCATGGTGCCCTGAAATCAAGACAGGCGCAGCTCTTATCGATCAGAAGTTTTAGAAAGAACCTTGCTGGCTGTGTGACCTTGGGCAAGTCACTTAACTTCTCTGTGCCTGTTACCTCATTTGTAAAATGGCGGTGAAGACTGAGAGGCCCATGTGGGACAGGGACTGTGTTCAACCTGATTAATTAGTATCTACCCCAGCGCTTAGTACAGTGCCTGGCACATAGTAAGCACATAGCAAATACCATTTTAAAAAAAGAGAGAAGTAGTGTGGCCTAGTGGAAAGAGCATGGGCTGGGCGTCAGAGAACCTAGGTTCTAACCCCAGCTCTGCCACTTGTCTGCTGTAGGACCTTGGGCAGGTCACTTGACTTCTCTGTGTCTATTACCTCATCTATAAAATGAGGTATAGGAATGGGAAGCATCTATGGGAAGAAGCATGGCTCAGTGGAAAGAGCCCGGGCTTGGGAGTCAGAGGTCATGGGTTCTAATCCCGGCTCCGCCACTTGTCAGCTGTGTGACCTCGGGCAAGTCACTTTACTTCTCTGAGCCTCAGTTCCCTCATCTGTAAAATGGAGGTGAAGACTGTGAGCCCCCCGTGGGACAACCTGATCACCTTGTATCCCCCCAGCGCTTAGAACAGTGCTTTGCACACAGTAAGCGCTTAACAAATGCCATTAAAAAAAAAATGGGGAGGAAGATTGTGATCCCCATGTGGGACATGGACTGTGTGCAATCTGATGCTTTTGTATCCACCCCAACACTTAATACAGTTCCTGGCACAAAACGTGTAACAAATTCCATTCAAAAAAAGAGAAAGGACAGAAATTATCCCAGGGATGATGATGATGGCACTTGTTAAGCCCTTACTAAAGCACTGTTCTAAGCACTGGGGAGGATACAAGGTGAACAGATTGTCCCACGTGGGGCTCACAGTCTTGACCCCCATTTTACAGATAAGGGAACTGAGGCACGGAGAAGTTAAGTGACTTGCCCAAAGTCACACAGCTGACAATTGGCCGAGCCGGGACCTCGGAACTCCTCCACAATAGATGCTTTTCCCCAGCCATCCCTTTCCTGCCAACATATCTTGGAACCCCTTCCCTGCTAGGGTACTAGGTCACCTCTCTTCCCCTGGTGTGACTGAATTTGGGGGCACGAAAGGTTAAGGAGGCACCAGATATTCCCTCACCCTAGCACGGATCTGACAATTCCCACTCCCGTTCAGGGGCCCCTCCGCCGCCGCCCCTTACCGTGAAGATTTCATCGTACATCAGCACCACCTTCTCCTTCAACGGCTTCTTGGACGCTGAGGATTTCCGCAGCAGCCCTCCCCTTTTCTCCACTTGGGCCATGGTTCATGAGCCTGGCAATAAAAGCAGAGTCAACGCATGAGTGCTCACTCACACCCTCTCTTGGGTTTATAATAATAATACTGATAATAATAATAATTGTGGTGTTTGTTAAGTGTTTACTATGTGCCAGGCACTATACTAAGCATGAGGTGTACAGTGCTCTGTACACAGTAAGTGCTCAATGAAAACGATTGAATGAATTAATAATAATAATAGCGGTGGTATTTGTTAAGCACTTGGAGAAGCAGCGGAGAGTAATAATAATAATAGCAGTGGTATTTGTTAAGCGCTTACTTGGAGAAGCAGTGGAGAGTAATAATAATAATAGCGGTGGTATTTGTTAAGCGCTTACTTGGAGAAGCAGCAGAGAGTAATAATAATAATAGCGGTGGCATCCGTCTCTATATGTTGCAAACTTGGACTTCCCAAGCGCTTAGTACAGTGCTCTGCACACAGTAAGCGCTCACTAAATACGATGGAATGCATGAATGAATAATAATAGCGGTGGTATCTGTTAAGCGCTTACTTGGAGAAGCAGCGGAGAGTAATAGTAATAATAGCGGTGGTATTTGTTAAGTGCTTACTTGTAGAAGCAGCGGAGAGTAATAATAATAATAGCAGTGGTATTTCTTAAGTGCTTACTTGGAGAAGCAGCAGAGAGTAATAATAATAATAGCGGTGGTATCCGTCTCTATATGTTGCAAACTTGGACTTCCCAAGTGCTTAGTACAGTTCTCTGCACACAGTAAGCACTCAATAAATACGACTGAATGAATAAATAATAGTAATAATAGCGGTGGTATTTGTTAAGCGCTTGGAGAAGCAGCGGAGAGTAATAATAATAATAGCGGTAGTATTTGTTAAGTGCTTACTTGGAGAAGCAGCAGATCTCAGTGGAAAGAGCCTGGGCTTTGGAGTCAGAGTCATGGGTTCAAATCCCACCTCCACCAACTGTCAGCTGTGTGACTTTGGGCAAGTCACATAACTTCTCTGTGCCTCAGTGACCTCATCTGTAAAATGGGGATTTAGACTGTGAGCCCCCCATGGGACAACCTGATCACCTTGTAACCTCCCCAGCGCTTAGAACAGTGCTTTGCACATAGTAAGCACTTAATAAACGCCATCATCATCATCATCATGAGGTAGATACAAGGTAATCGGGCTGGGCATAGTCTTAATCCCCATTCTAGAGATGACGTAACCGAGGCCCAGAGAAGTCAACTGACTTGCCCAAGGTCACACAGCAACACACGTGACAGAGCCGGGATTAGAACCCAGGTCCTTCTGATTCCCAGGCCCGTGCTGTGTCCACTAGGCCAGGCTACTTCTCAGGACACGCTGCTTCTCACCCACCGGGCCAGGATGCCTTAGTCGCTACCAGGAACATATTTTCCAAGAGAATGAATGATGAACAACTGTGTACAGCTCTGGGCACCAGTCCAGCCGCGGTCTGGAAGAGGGCACTGACCCGCAAGTAAACTGGCAGCAAGAATTTAAATCGATGTGCCTTGGTTTGAACATGCCACACTTTACGTCCCTATCGGGCAGCAGAGAGGGGATGAGCTTAATGCAGCTGCAAAACCAAGTGTGGAAAAGGAACCAGTTCCCTTTTTAATGGACCTGGCAAGAATCGAGATGGTAAAAGTAAAGATCTGCAGATAATACACTGCCCACAGACCAATCCTGCACTGTGAACTTAGATTTCAAGTATTGATTGAGGTTTGGGACCATTAGGGAAGAAAGTGCAGTACGGACTGACAGGCTCCATTAATTCTGCCAAGGTAAATGGGGCCACGCATCACTGCCAAAAGGACTTCACCCCACTGCTTCATATATAACGGCACCAGAGGAGCCCAGAAATTTTTCCAAGATCTGACTCCTCGGAAGGACAGGGCGGATGAAACACCAGAAATGAATTTTAAACAAAAAGAGAATGACAACAGGCTACCTGCAGACTTAATGTTACCGTAGAAGACAAAAAAATGCCACCATAGTTGGGATCAACAATGAACGGATGAGTGGCAGCGTGGCCTAGTGGAAAAGAGAACGGAACCTGAGAGTCAGAGAAGCAGGGCTCCAATCCCGCTCTGCCACGCGCCTGCTGTGAGGCTTTGGGCAAGTCCCTGGGCCTCAATTTCCCCCTCAGTAATAAGGAGATTTAATACCTGTTCTCCCTCCTATTAAGACTTTGAGCCCCATTTTTTTATGGTATGGGGGCTTCACGGCGATCGTCAAAGTTTCCCCAAGGGCCTCAGGTGAAGCTAACCCCCATGAATCTCCAAACCCTGGTCAAGAGACCTCCAGTCATCTCAAGACAAAGGACTTCCTAAAGGGAAACGTCTGCTTGGCCTGCTAACCCAACCAAAGTCAGCTGAAGGTTTGGGGGTTTGCGTCCCCCCTAACAGCTATAACTCACACCTTCCCAAAACAGTAGTCTTAGAGAAGTCTTCCAGTAACTCCCCCAAAAGAAAACATGAGGCAGAAATGTGCTCATCATCAAATTGGGCTCGGAGCCCTCAAAGCTCTTTCTGTCACCAAATCCTGTTGGTTCTCCCTTTTCCACCGCTCCAGAATCCACTCCTTCCTCTCCACCCTAACCGCTACCACACTGATCCAAGCACTTACCATATCCCTCTCTACTACTGCATCGGCCTCTTTGCTGACCTCCCTGCCTCCTGTCTCTCCCCTCTCCAGTCCCTACTCCAGTCTGCTGCACGAATCACTACTCTAAAAAAAATGTTCAGTTCATGTCTCCCCTCTCCTCAAAAACCTTTTAAATAGAATGCCCAACCACCTCCACATCAAATAGAAACTCCTTATCAGCAATGAGGCACTCAATCGGCTTTCCCCTTCCGACTTTACCTTGCTGATCTCCCACCACAGCCCAATACACACACTAAGCTCCTCCAAGGCCAACCTTCTCTCTGTTCCTCGATTCCATCTTTCTCACCACTGTCTCCTTCCCCTCGTCGTCCATCTGGCTCAGAACTCCCTCCCCATCCATACTGAAAGACCACTTCTGCCCCCCATCTTCAAAATCTTACTAAAGTCACAGCTCCTCTTAAGAGACCTGCCCCATCGAACCCTTCACTTCCCTGACATAGCTCGCCCATCTGCATCACTTAGGTACTTGGGGCTGTTCCCCTTAAGCACTTTGATATTCACCCCTCTCCCAGACCCACGGCACATATTCATATCCACCTACAATTTCTTTGAACGCCTGCCACCCTCTAGTTTGTAAGCTCCTTGTGGGTAGGGACCGTCCGTACTTACTCATTTGTATTATATTCTATATATACTCTATATATGTTTGTACGTATTTATTACTCTATTTTACTTGTACATATTCTATTTATTTTATTTTGTTAATATGCTTTGTTTTGTTCTCTGTCTCCCCCTTCTAGACTGCGAGCCCACTGTTGGGTAGGGACCGTCTCTATATGTTGCCAACTTGTACTTCCCAAGTGCTTAGTACAGTGCTTTGTACACAGTAAGCGCTCAATAAATACGATTGAATGAATGAATGAATATACTCTTCCAAGCACTTAGTATAGTGCTCTGCACCCGGTAAGCGCCCAATAAATGCCATTGACTGATTTCTTAAATCAACAAAAAATCCCTCCTGGGTTCTCATCAACCTTGGAAAACCTCCAGCCCAGTCGGGAGAAAATGAAAACCAAAACGTTGTCTGTGTGAAAACTTAACTAGAGTCGTCCCCACCGACACTTTACAAGGCCCGCAAATCGAACTGTAATCAAGAGATGGTTGGAAAAAGGCAAAGGAGAGCAAAAACTCTGCCGGGCAACTTACATTATATTGATCTCGGTTTTGTTCTTAAAGCATGAAACGCAAAACATCTCGTGTGCCTTTTAAATAGGTTGTCATGCAGACGATGTTCTCATGGCGAAAAAATAAATTGAAAACCCAGAGGACCCCATGACAACAAATTCGTAGTGATGGAATCCCAAGGCTGGTGGATTTGGCTCTCGTGTGTGCTCAGCTTCAACTAGTTGATTAGCACAAGGCACAAGCTCCTGGATTTGAAAAGCACCACAGTTCGGTGTGCAAACACATCTTCCCTGAGGTCTTATCATAAGATTAGAGCTAATCAATATCCATGACAAATCCAAGAGACTCACTTGCCCCATTTCAAGATCAATATTCTCTAATAAGCTAGAAGGGGTGGAAAGGGGGAAACCCACTTCTATCCCAATCCCCCAATTTCCTAGGAAGCATCACACTTTTCAGCATTTTTCTTCCTTCTCACTCAGCTCACTCAGCTGGGGGTGGGGAGCCCAAATTCTTCTGTGAACAAGCTTTTGCTCTTTAGGAAACGACGACCAAAGTCCTGAAAGCTGGCAGAAACCGCCATCTGTGCAAAAACACAGCTTCTCAGAAAAAAGCCCCAGGCAGAGAACCAAGGTATGGCTGGGGGCAATTATGAGTCTGGAATTTCTCCCTCTATGTTCACTTTTTGGATGGCTGTTTGGATGGATTCTGAGCACCTGGGAAGACTAAAACCTTGGCCTTTCAGCCCCAAACATCCTTTCTCTCGGCTGATCTCATGACCCTCGGTGTTGTGCCTGATCTTAGCACTGGTTATCACAAGAACCTCTGCAACACCACCGCAGGATCAGACTTACGATCCGCAGCCTGGAATTCTGTCTCTAAGCGCAGCAGTAGAAGGCTTGGACGAATCTTCCGATGGTTGTCCCCCTGAACAAGAATGCACCACCTCTCAGTCCTAATTTGACTCGGCCCATAGTTCCTGCACAACTCCTTGACATGCTCAATGCCCTGCTTTCGTGGGCAACCATTTTCTCTCTTGTCGATGATGGTATTTGTTAAGCGCTTACTATGTGCAAATCACTGTTCTAAGCACTTTGTTGGTTTTGGACCTTCCACCTTCAAGCTTCCAACAGTTCCCCGCTAATCCTGGTATGTATCCTCTCCATCCAAACTGCTACCATGTCAATAAAGTCACTCATCCTATCCTGCCTGGATTACTCCAGGAGGCCTTCCCAGACTGAGCCCCTTCCTTCCTCTCCCCCTCATCCCCCTCTCCACCCCCCATCTTACCTCCTTCCCTTCCCCACAGCACCTGTATATATGTATATATGTTTGTACATATTTGTTACTCTATTTTACTTGTACATATCTATTCTATTTATTTTATTTTGTTAGTATGTTTGGTTTTGTTCTCTGTCTCCCCCTTTTAGACTGTGAGCCCACTGTTGGGTAGGGACTGTCTCTATAGGTTGCCAACTTGTACTTCCCAAGCACTTAGTACAGTGCTCTGCACACAGTAAGTGCTCAATAAATACGACTGATGATGATGATGATTACTGCATCAGCCTCCTTGCTGACCTTCCAGCCTCCTGCCTCTCCCCACTAAAGTCCAAACTTCACTCTGCTGCCCGGATCATTTTTCTACAAGAGTTCAGGACACATCACCCCACTCCTCAGAAAACTCCAGTGGTTGCCCATCTACCTCCGCATCAGACAAAAATACCTCACCAGTGGTTTTAAAGCACTCCATCTCCACCTCACCTCGCTACTCTCCTATTACAACCCAGCCCACACACTTCACTCCTCTAACGCTGACCTTCTCACTGTGCCTCAATCTCCCCTATCTCGCTGCCAACCCCTAGCCCACGTCCTGCCTCTAGCCTGGAATGCCCTCCCTCCTCAAATCCAACAGACAATTACTCTCCTCCCTTTCAAAGCCTTAATGAAGGCACATCTCCTCCAGGCCTTCTCTAAGCACCCCCTTTCCTCTTCTTCCACCCACTTCTGTGTCTCCCTTACTCCTTTGTTCTTCCCTGCTCCCAGCCCCACAGCACTTGTGTATATATCTGTAATTTACTTATTTATATTAATGCCTGTCTCCACTCCTCTAGACTATAAGCTTGTTGTGGGCAGGGAATGTGTCTGCTTATTGTTGTATTGTACTCTTCCAAGCGCTTAGTACAGTGCTCTGCACTTGAGCCCCCTGTTAGGTAGGGACTGTCTCTATATGTTGCCAACTTGTACTTCCCAAGAGCTTAGTACAGTGCTCTGCACACAGTAAGCGCTCAATCAATATGATTGATTGATTGATTAGTAAGCGCTCAATAAATACAATTAAATGAATGAATGAATATCAGGAAGCAGCACTGCATACTGGACACAGAACAGTCCTAGATGTGCCAAAGACCGGCTGGGTGACCTTGGACAAGTGACCCTGGATCTGTACTTTTTGGACATTTGGAATTCACCCCACCCTCAACCCCACAGCACTTATGTACGCAGCCATAACTTATTTATTTTTAGTAATGTCTGTCTTCCACTCTAGACTGTGAGCTCATCGTGGAGCTAATTCAATAGTCTTATCGTGGCAAGACCAGAGTTTGCAACGGGATGGTAGCAGTTTGGGAAGATAAGAGGAAAGGTGTACATCTGGGAGAAGTCATCCAAGAAGAATTGGCAGGATTTGGCATGGTTTGACACAATGGAGGAAGAAGAGCATTTGGGAAATACTTCCAGGAGGTGGGTTTCCCGGAGGTCCTTGAAGAATGGGAAGGTGACTTACTTTTTACATTCTACAGCACGAGTCAAGGGGAGGGGTGGAGATTGGTTCTGGAGAAAAATGGTATTATTTGAGGTTGAAAGACACCCAAGAAAAGGTGACCAAGACAACCAGAATGGCCTAGTGGAACGAGGAAGGGACAGGGAGTAGGGAACCCTGAGTTCTAATCCCAGTTCGGCCACTTTCCTGCTGAGTGATCTTGCTTAAGTCATTTAATACTTCTGGGCCTCGGTTTCCTCATTTGTAAAACAGGGATTAAATTCTATTCTTCCCCAACCTTAGACTGTGTGCTCCGGTTGGGCTGAGGACTGTGTCTCACCTATTTATCTGGTATCTACTCCACATTGAGCACAGTCTTTGACACAGTAATAATAATAATAATAATGATGGCATTTGTTAAGCACTTACTATGTGCAAAGCACTGTTCTAAGTGCTGGGGGGGATACAAAGTGATCAGGTTGTCCCACGTGGGGCTCACAGTCTTAATCCCCATTTTGCAGATGAGGGAACTGAGGCAGAGAAGTCAAGTGACTTGCCCAGAGTCACACAGCTGACAAGTGGCGGAGTCGGGATTAGAACCCATGACCTCTGACTCTCAAGCCTGTGCTCTTTCCACTGAGCCACGCTGCTTCTCTACTCAGTACTCAGCTCAATTTAGTATTTACTCTGTTATTTTATTTTGAATCAAAACAAACTGCTTTTCTACATGAGCCCCCTTTCCACAATCTGCTGATTCTTGAAGCAGATCACTTTATTCTTAATACAACAGCTAAAGAAGAAAAGGATAGGATTCTCCAACCCAGAAATCCCAAGCCCCAGCTTTGCCAACTGTTTTCCCTGAAAAAGAGACCAGGTGCCTCACGCTGCTTCCATCAAGAATTCCCGACCATCAGAAGGTTCCACTTAGTTTCACAAACTAATAAAGCATGCAAGGATGTTCCTGTAAACGTGATGGTTCTCGCTTTTTAATTAAAAACGCACAAGAAAGGCCTGGCACCTTCAGAAGGGAGTGATTATTAAAGAGCCAGGCATGCCAAGTTTTGCTGAAAAAGTTGATTGACAGCTTGCATTTTTTTCTGACAACTCCCCTGTTTGAGAATTCACAGCAAGATCATCTTCTGAATAAGCAAGCACATCTTGTAAATTAAGGCTGCCTGTCTCTTCTTTGGGCCCCCAGCTTATTACAAGAAACACAAAGTTGGTTTTCTTCTTCCTTTCAGATGTTTCCTTCCTAACTGAAAAAAAAAAACCATTGTCTCAAGAATACTATAAAAATGAGGATTAAGACTGTGAGCCCCCCGTGGGACATCCTGATCACCTTGTAACCTCCCCAGCGCTTAGAACAGTGCTTTGCACATAGTAAACGCTTAATAAATGCTATCATTATTATTATTATTATTTAAAAAATTAAACACTACAATTTGCCTTTTAAAAAGAGGGCAAATGCACATTTTAGAAGGAATCAATCGATTGTAATTACTGAGCATTTACTTTGTGCAGAATACTAGAATAAGCACTTGGGAGAGTGTAATGCAATAGACTAGATAATTATGGTTCCTGTCCACAAGACGTCTGCAGTTTAGAGTGGGAGGCAGATACTAAAATAAATTACAAATAGGGGAAAGGACAGAGTAGAAGGTTATGCACCTAAGTATTGTGAGGCTGGGGTTTGAATGAGTATCAAAGTGCTTAAGGGGTAGAGACTAAGTGTGTTGGGTAATGCAGAAGGGACGGTTAAAAGGGAGGAGAAATTAGGGGTTAGTCAGGGAAGGTCTCTGGGAGGAGACCTGATTTTAGTAGGGCTTTGAGGATAGGGAGAGTGGTGGTATACGAAACGAAGGGTAAGGCTGTGGGCAAAGCGAAGGCACCCGAAAAGACAAGAGCAGAGGTCTTAGAGGAACAAAGTAAGTGGACTGGGCTGTAGTAGGCAATCAGCAAGGTAAAGTATGAGGGGGAAAATTGATTGAGTCCCTCTTAAAGCCGACAGTAAGAAGTTTCTGCTTGGATGGGCAACCACTGGAGGTTCTTGAGGAGCGGGGAAAAGTGAACTAAATATTTTTGTAGAAAACTGATCCGGGCAGCAGAGTGAAGTATGGACTGGAGTAGGGAGAGACAGGAGGCAGGGAGGTCAGCAAGGGGGCTGATACAGAAATCAAGTCAGAGTAGGATAAGTGATTGGATTAAAAGTATGTTTCACTGTTCACGACCGATTATGATAGAAGAGTTTTGCTATTCATTCAATCGTATTTATTGAGCGCTTACTGTGTGCAGAGCACTGTACTAAGCGCTTGGGAAGTACAACTATAGTTATACAATCAGGTAGGTACAGATAATGAAAGGTTTTTCATTAGTTTTTTTCTGGTGTGCATATGAAATGCGGTGCTATTAGCCCCAAGACCCAGTTCTCTATCCGTTACTGTCTTCCTCGACTGAGACCTTGGGATCCCCTGATCCCAGAGGTTGTTACTCCAAATGAAAAGGATTGGCCTACCCAAAAAGCATGTATCCAAATTGGCAATCACGGGAAAAACCAGGCAAACAACTAAGTCACTAACACACTCCACAATCTCAAGACCCTTCCACGAGAAGTACTCAGCCCATGTGCCCAGCAGATGGCCAGCCCAAAATATTTCCAATTACCACTTGCTAAGTTTAGCACAAAAGACACAAACGCCATATCTGTCCTGCTTTCTAAAAGAGACGCTCACACGATTGTTAGCATCCACAGATTTGAGTAAAGGGATAAAGGCTGTGGAGCTGAGCTGGGGAGCTTGGTTAGGAAATGTTCCTCTGGGCCTCCCCCTCTCCACCATCCTCATGGGCTCTTCCCTCCTGATTTCAATCCCTGGGTTTTTTTTTGTTTTGTTTTTTATGGTTTTAGTCTTATGTTTTTAGTCTTTTAGACTGTGAGCCCACTGTTGGGTAGGGACTGTCTCTATATGTTGCCAACTTGTACTTTCCAAGTGCTTAGTACAGTGCTCTGCACACAGTAAGCGCTCAATAAATACGATCGATGATGATGATGGTTTTGATTTGTTAAGCATTTCCTATGTGCCAAGCACTGTTAGAGCTGCAGTAGATACAAGTTAATCAGGTTGGACACAGTCACTGTCCCAGTCGTAATTGCCCATTTTACAAATGAAGTAACTGAGGCACAGAGAAGTGAAGTGACTTGCCTAAGGCCACACAGCGGACAAGTGGCAGAGCCAGGATTAGAACACAGGTGCTCCTGAGCTCTATCCACTGGGCCATGCTGTTCATCTTTGATCCAAAATCTCTCTCCCCACAGGGGATCTCCTCCCCTCTTCTTTGGCCGTTTCCACTTTCCTCTTCTTCTTCCTTCTCTGCTTTCCCCATCTCTCACCCTGGCTGTCTATGGAAAAAGTTCCTCCGAGCTCTTTTTTAACCCTGAATCATGCATCATTACCCAACAAGAACAGAAAATTGTGTCAGTAATGCCAGGAAAATTGAGGGAATTGAAAGGACGGGGAATCCCCCCGGCCTTACCGTCTTCCTCTCCCCTCAGCACCTGTATATATGTTTGTACGTATTTATTACTCTATTTATTTATTTTATTTGTACATATTTATTCTATTTATTTTATTTTGTTAATATGTTTTTCTTTGTTCTCCGTCTCCCCCTTCTAGACTGTGAGCCCACTGTTGGGTAGGGACCGTCTCTAGATGTTGCCAACTTGGACTTCCCAAGCACTTAGCACAATGCTCTGCACACTGTAAGCGCTCAATAAATACAATTGAATGAATGAATGGTGAGAAAGGATGGACAAAGGTGAGTTATTGCCCTGAAGAAACAGCACGGTCCGATGGAAAGAGCACAGAACTGGAAATCAGAGACCTGGGTTCAATTTCCAGCTCTGCCACTTTCCTGCTGTGTGACCTTGATATCAATCGTATTTACTGAGCGCTTAACTGTGTGCAGAGCACTGTGCTAAGCCTTGGGAAGTCACCTTGATCAAGTCACTTAATTTCTCTGTCCCTCAGTCTCCTCATCTGTACAACGGGGGTGGGATACCTGTTCTCCCTCTCCCTTACACTGTGAGTCCCTTCTTGTCTTGTATCCACCCCCAGTGCTTACATGGTACTTGGCACATAGGAATTGCTTAATAGAACTTTTTCCACTATTATATTACTATTAACAATGGGCGTACTAGTGGTAGTTGTAGTATAAATGAATTGCCTCTAAAGTAGAATTTCTGGGTTGGAGGAAAAGCAGGAAGGGAAGCAGAAGAAAGGAAGAAGAAGAGAGGGGGCAAGAGAAAAATAGAGAGGGAGAGAGAGAGCAAAAGAAAGAGTAAGAGACAGAAAGACAGCAATAAAGGTGGAAAATATTATCTTTCCTCACCCTAAAATGCTCCTGAGGAAGCTAGAATAATTATAATAATAATTGCGGTATTTGTTAAGCACTTACTATGTGCCACGCACTGTACTAGAGAAGCAGCGTGGCTCAGTGGAAAGAGCCCGGGCTTTGGAGTCAAAGGTCATGGGTTCAAATAAATGCCATTATTATTCAATCAATCAATCGTATTTATTGAGCGCTTACTGTGTGCAGAGCACTGTACTAAGCGCTTGGGAAGTACAAGTTGGCAACATAGAGAGACAGTCCCTACCCAACAGTGGGCTCACAGTCTAGAAGGGGGAGACAGAGAACAAAACCAAACATACTAACAAAATAAAATAAATAGAATAGATATGTACAAGTAAAATAAATAAATAGAGTAATAAATATGTACAAACATATATACATATATACAGGTGTACTAGAGAAGCAGCGTGGCTCAGTGGAAAGAGCCCGGGCTTTGGAGTCAAAGGTCATGGGTTCAAATCCCGGTTCCGCCACTTGTCAGCTAGGTGACTTTGGGCAAGTCACTTAACTTCTCTGTGCCTCAGTTACCTCATCTGTAAAATGGGGATTAAAACTGCAAGCCCCCCCTGGGACAACCTGATCACCTTGTAACCTCCCCAGCGCTTAGAACAGTGCTTGGCACATAGTAAGCGCGTAATAAATGCCATCATTATTATTATTATTATTACTAAGTGCTGGGGTGGATAAAAGGAAATAGGGGTTGGACACAATCCCTGTCCCATGAGGGGCTCAGGGTCTTAATCCTCATTTTACAGATGAGGGAACTGAGGCACCGAGGAAGTGAAGTGACTTGACCAAGGTCACAAAGCAGACAAGACACAGGATTGGAACCCAAGACCTTCTGACTCCAGACCCATTCTTTATTCATTACACAATGCTGCTTCTCATGGGAAGGGAATACCTGGGGGGGTGGGATGAGGGCTGCAGGTAGAGAAGCAGCATGGCTCAGTGGAAAGAGCAACGGCTTTGGAGTCAGAGGTCATGGGTTCAAATCCTGGCTCCGCCAACTGTCAGCTGGGTGACTTTGGGCAAGTCACTTCTCTGTGCCTCAGTTACCTCATCTGTAAAATGGGAATTAGGACTGTGAGCCAACCGTGGGACAACCTGATCACCTTGTAACCTCCCCAGTGCTTAGAACAGTGCTTTGCACATAGTAAGTGCTTAACAAACGCTATTATTATTATTATTATTATTAATAATAATAATAATAATAAGGCCAAGCCAGTGGGGTGGAATCAAGGTCCAGTGGGATGGGTTTGGGGTGCCTGTGGGCCTCTGGAAATAGGGCCCAAGCTCCACTCAGTCATGGTATTTATTGGGCACTGACTGGGCACAGAGCACTGTATTAACCGCTTGAGCAAGAATAACACAATAGAATTCAATCAATGGTCTCTATGGAGAGCTTACTTAGTGATGAACACTGCACTAAGCGCTTGGGAGAGTATACTACAAATAATCCGGTAGGCATGACCCCTGCCCTCATGAAGCGTGGCCTAGTGGCAAACGCCCGTGCTTGGGAGTCAGAAGGCATGGGTTCTAATCCCAGCTCCGCCCTTTGTCTGCTGCGTGACCTTGGTCAAGTCGCTTCACTTCTCTGTGCCTCAGTCACCTCATCTGTCAAATGGGGATTAAGACTGAGAGCCCCACTTGGGACCGCCTGATTACCTTGTGTTCACCCCAGAGCTTAGAACAGTGCTTGGCACATAGTAAGCGCTTAACAAATACCATTATTATTATTATAATTAAAATGAGGATTAAGATTGTGAGCCTCACGTGGGACAACCTTGATTAGTGCTTAGTACAGTGCTCTGCACACAGTAAGCGCTCAATAAATACGATTGAATGAATGAATGAACAAATACCATCATTACTATTGGACAAGTCACAACTTTTCTGTGCCTCAGTTACCTCATCTGTCAAATGGGGATTAAGACTGTGAGCCCCACGTGGGACAACCTGATCACCTTGTATCCTCCCCAGAGCTTAGAACAGTGCTTGGCACATAGTAAGTGCTTAACAAATGTCATTCTTATTATTATTTTGGAGTTTAGTCTAATTGGGAGGGACAAAGAGAAGCACTGTGGCTCAGTGGAAAAAGCACGGGCTTGGGAGTCAGAGGTCACGGGTTCTAATTCCGGTTCCACCACTTAACAGCTGTGTGACTTTGGGCAAGTCACTTAACTTCTCTGGGCCTCAGTTATCTCATCTGGAAAATGGGGATTAAGACTGTAAACCTCACCTGGGTCAACCTAATAATCTTGTATCTACACCAGCCCTCAGAACGGCGCTTTGCACATAGTAAGCGCTTAACAAATACCATTATAGAGAAGCAGCATAGCTCAGTGGAAAGAGCCCGGGCTTGGGAGTCAGAGGTCATGGGTTCTAATTCCGGCTCCGCCACTAGTCAGCTGTGTGACTTTGGGCAAGTCTCTTCACTTCTCTGTATATATATGTATATATGGTTGTACATATTTATTACTCTATTTATTTATTTATTTATTTATTTTACTTGTACATTTCTATCCTATTTATTTTATTTTGTTGGTATGTTTGGTTCTGTTCTCTGTCTCCCCCTTTTAGACTGTGAGCCCACTGTTGGGTAGGGACTGTCTCTATGTGCTGCCAATTTGTACTTCCCAAGCGCTTAGTACAGTGCTCTGCACATAGTAAGCGCTCAATAAATACAATTGATTGATTGATTGATTCTCTGTACCTCAGTTACCTCATCTGAAAAATGGGGATGAAGACTGTGAGCCCCACATGGGACAACCTTGATTATCTTGTATCCCCCGCCCAGCGCATATAACAGTGCTTGGCAAATAGTAAGCACTTAACAAATACCATTATTATTATTATTATTATAATGGAGATTCAGATTGTGAGCCTCACATAGGACAACCTTGATTACCTTGTATCCCCCGCCCAGTGCTTAGAACAGTGCTTGGCACTTAGTAAGCACTTAACAAATACCATTATTGTTATTTATTATTATTATTCTCTGGGCCTCAGTTCCCTCATCTGTAAAATGGGGATTACGACTGTGAGCCCCACGTGGGACAACCTTGATTACCTTGCATTCCCCCCTAGCACTTAGAACAGTGCTCGGCACATAGTAAGTGTTTAACAAATACCAACATTGTTATTATTATTAAAATGGGGAATAAGAATTTGAGCCCCACATAGGACAACCTGATCACCTTGTATCCCCCCAGCACTTGGAACAGTGCTCGGCACATAGTAAGCACTTAACAAAAACCAACATTATTATTATTATTATTATTAAAATGGGGATTAAGATGGTGAACCCCACGTGGGACAACATGATCACCTTGTATCCCCCCCCCAGCACTTAGAACAGTGCTTGGCACATAGTAAACGTTTAACAAATACCGCTATTTTTATTATTATTATTATTATTATTATTATTATTATTATTATTAAAAAGGGATTCCCAAGCGCTTCGTAAAGTGCTTTGCACACAGTAAGCGCTCAATAGGATTGATTGATCTATTCTATTTATTTTATTTTGTTAGTATGTTTTTGGTTTTGTTCTCCGTCTCCCCCCTTTTAGAGTGTGAGCCTGCTGTTGGGTAGGGACTGTCTCTATTATGTTGCCAACTTGGACTTCCCAAGCGCTTCGTAAAGTGCTCTGCACACAGTAAGCGCTCAATAGGATTGATTGATCTATTCTATTTATTTTATTTTGTTAGTATGTTTTTGGTTTTGTTCTCTGTCTCCCCCCTTTAAGAGTGTGAGCCCACTGTTGGGTAGGGACTGTCTCTATTACGTTGCCAACTTGGACTTCCCAAGCGCTTCGTGCCAACTTGGACTTCCCAAGCGCTTCGTACGGTGCTCTGCACACAGTAAACGCTCAATAAGTACGATTGAAGGAATGAAATGGAAAGGATATTATTATTAGAATGAATGACCGCGCGCGGCCCAGACTGAGCCCCTTCCTTCCTCTCCCCCTCGTCCCCCTCTCCATCCCCCCATCTTACCTCCTTCCCTTCCCCACAGCACCTGTATATATGTTTGTACATATTTATTACTCTATTTATTTATTTATTTTACTTGTACCTATCTATTCTATTTATTTTATTTTGTTAGTATGTTTGGTTTTGTTCTCTGTCTCCCCCTTCTAGACTGTGAGCCCACTGTTGGGTAGGGACCGTCTCTATTATGTTGCCAACTTGGACTTCCCAAGCGCTTAGTCCGGTGCTCTGCACACAGTAAGCGCTCAATAAGTACGACTGAAGGAATGAAATGGAATGGATATTATTATTAGAATGAATGACGGCGCGCGGCCCAGACTGAGCCCCTTCCCTCGTCCCCCTCTCCATCCCCCCATCTTACCTCCTTCCCCTCCCCACAGCACCTGTATATATGTATATATGTTTGTACATATTTATTACTCTATTTATTTATTTATTTTACTAGTACCTATGTCTTCTATTTATTTTATTTTGTTAGTATGTTTGGTTTTGTTCTCTGTCTCCCCCTTCTAGACTGTGAGCCCGCTGTTGGGTAGGGACCGTCTCTATGATGTTGCCAACTTGGACTTCCAAGCGCTTCGTAAAGTGCTCTGCACACAGTAAGCGCTCAATAGGATTGATTGATCTATTCTATTTATTTTATTTTGTTAGCATGTTTTTGGTTTTGTTCTCTGTCTCCCCCCTTTTAGAGTGTGAGCCCGCTGTTGGGTGGAGACTGTCTCTGTTACGTTGCCAACTTGGACCTCCCAAGCGCTTCGTGCCAACTTGGACTTCCCAAGGGCTTCGTACGGTGCTCTGCACACAGTAAGCGCTCAATAAGTACGATTGAAGGAACGAAATGGAATGGATATTATTATTAGAATGAATGACCGCGCGCGGCCCAGACTGAGCCCCTTCCTTCCTCTCCCCCTCGTCCCCCTCTCCATCCCCCCCATCTTACCTCCTTCCCTTCCCCACAGCACCTGTATATATGTTTGTACATATTTATTACTCTATTTATTTATTTTATTTGTACCTATCTATTCTATTTATTTTATTAGTATGTTTGGTTTTGTCCTCTGTCTCCCCCTTTTAAAGTGTGAGCCCACTGTTGGGTAGAGACTGTCTCTATTATGTTGCCAACTTGGACTTCCCAAGCGCTTCGTAAAGTGCTCTGCACACAGTAAGCGCTCAATAGGATTGATTGATCTATTCTATTTATTTTATTTTGTTAGTATGTTTTTGGTTCTGTTCTCTGTCTCCCCCCTTTTAGAGTGTGAGCCCGCTGTTGGGTAGGGACTGTCTCTATGATGTTGCCAACTTGTACTTCCCAAGCGCTTCGTAAAGTGCTCTGCCCACAGTAAGCGCTCAATAAATACGATTGATTGATTGATCTATTCTATTTTATTTTGTTAGTATGTTTTTGGTTTTGTTCTCTATCTCCCCCCTTTTAGAGTGTGAGCCCGCTGTTGGGTAGGGACCGTCTCTATGATGTTGCCGACTTGGACTTCCCAAGCGCTTAGTCCAGTGCTCTGCACACAGTAAGCGCTCAATCAATACGATTGATTGATTGATTGATGGAGGGAGGGAGGGAGGGAGGGGGAGCGCCCCCCGAGCGCCCCCTCCCCGCCGGAGCGGGGGACTGCGGCCTCGCGCGCCGTGCCCGGGCGGGGCGCTCCCCGCTGCGGCCGGGGAGGGGCGCGCTTTTCCCGGACGGCCCCCTCTCCCCCCCCCCACCCCACTCGCGCCGGGCCCCGCTCACCCAGGCCCGCCGAGGGGCTCCTCCGCCGATCCACAGCCGGCGCCCTTCCCCTCCGCCTGGTCCTAGAGCCCGCCCCTCTTCCTCCTCTCGCTTCTCCTTCCGCTCGCGAGGCCCGGCCCCCGCCCGGACTACAACTCCCAGCAGGCTGTGCGCGCCACCGCCCCTTCCAGCCAATCAGGGGGCGGCTGGTGGAGCGGGCCTCGAGCCCCGCCTTGGCCTGAGGGGACGAGGCCTTCAGTCATCATTATCAATTGTATTTATTGAGCGCTTACTGTGTGCAGAGCACTGGACTAAGCGCTTGGGAAGTACAAATTGGCAACATATAGAGACAGTCCCTACCCAACAGTGGGCTCACAGTCTAAAAGACAGTCGTATTTATTGAGCGTTTACTGTGGGCAGAGCACTGCTCTAAGCGCTTGGGAAGTACTACTAATAATAATGATGGCATTTATTAAGCGCTTACTATGTGCAAAGCACTGTTCTAAGCGCTGGGGAGGCTACAAGGTCAATCAATCAATCAATCGTATTTATTGAGCGCTTACTGTGTGCAGAGCACTGTACTAAGCGCTTGGGAAGTACAAATTGGCAACATATAGAGACAGTCCCTACCCAACAGTGGGCTCACAGTCTAAAAGACAGTCGTATTTATTGAGCGCTTACTGTGGGCAGAGCACTGCTCTAAGCGCTTGGGAAGTACTACTAATAATAATGATGGCATTTATTAAGCGCTTACTATGTGCAAAGCACTGTTCTAAGCGCTGGGGAGGTTACAAGGTCAATCAATCAATCAATCGTATTTATTGAGCGCTTACTGTGGGCAGAGCACTGGACTAAGCGCTTGGGAAGTACAAATTGGCAACATATAGAGACAGTCCCTACCCAACAGTGGGCTCACAGTCTAAAAGACAGTCGTATTTATTGAGCGCTTACTGTGGGCAGAGCACTGCTCTAAGTGCTTGGGAAGTACTACTAATAATAATGATGGCATTTATTAAGCGCTTACTATGTGCAAAGCACTGTTCTAAGCGCTGGGGAGGTTACAAGGTCAATCAATCAATCAATCGTATTTATTGAGCGCTTACTGTGGGCAGAGCACTGGACTAAGCGCTTGGGAAGTACAAATTGGCAACATATAGAGACAGTCCCTACCCAACAGTGGGCTCACAGTCTAAAAGACAGTCGTATTTATTGAGCGCTTACTGTGGGCAGAGCACTGCTCTAAGTGCTTGGGAAGTACTACTAATAATAATGATGGCATTTATTAAGCGCTTACTATGTGCAAAGCACTGTTCTAAGCGCTGGGGAGGTTACAAGGTCAATCAATCAATCAATCGTATTTATTGAGCGCTTACTGTGGGCAGAGCACTGGACTAAGCGCTTGGGAAGTACAAATTGGCAACATATAGAGACAGTCCCTACCCAACAGTGGGCTCACAGTCTAAAAGACAGTCGTATTTATTGAGCGCTTACTGTGGGCAGAGCACTGCTCTAAGCGCTTGGGAAGTACTACTAATAATAATGATGGCATTTATTAAGCGCTTACTATGTGCAAAGCACTGTTCTAAGCGCTGGGGAGGTTACAAGGTCAATCAATCAATCAATCGTATTTATTGAGCGCTTACTGTGTGCAGAGCACTGGACTAAGCGCTTGGGAAGTACAAATTGGCAACATCTAGAGACAGTCCCTACCCAACAGTGGGCTCACAGTCTAAAAGACAGTCGTATTTATTGAGCACTTACTGTGGGCAGAGCACTGCTCTAAGTGCTTGGGAAGTACTACTAATAATAATGATGGCATTTATTAAGCGCTTACTATGTGCAAAGCACTGTTCTAAGCGCTGGGGAGGCTACAAGGTCAATCAATCAATCAATCATATTCATTGAGCGCTTACTGTGGGCAGAGCACTGGACTAAGCGCTTGGGAAGTAATAATAATAATAATAATGGCATTTATTAAGCACTTACTATATGCAAAGCACTGTTCTAAGCGCTAGGGAGGTTAGAAGGTGAATCAATCTCCTCCTAGACTATCAGCCCACTGTTGGGTAGGGACTGTCTCTATATGTTGCCAACTTGTACTTCCCAAGCGCTTAGTCCAGTGCTCTTCCCACAGTAAGCGCTCAATAAATACGATCGATTGAATCAATCAATCAATCGTACTTATTGAGCGCTTACTGTGGGCAGAGCACTGCACTAAGCGCTTGGGAAGTAATAATAGCATTTATTAAGCGCTTACTATGTGCAAAGCACTGTTCTAAGCGCTGGGGAGGTTACAAGGTCAATCAATCAATCAATCGTATTTATTGAGCGCTTACTGTGGGCAGAGCACTGCACTAAACGCTTGGGAAGTAATAATAATAATAATAATGGAATTTATTAAGCGCTTACTATGTGCAAAGCACTGTTCTAAGCACTGGGGAGGTTACAAGGTGAATCAATCTCCTCCTAGACTGTGAGCCCACTGTTGGGTAGGGACTGTCTCTAGATGTTGCCAACTTGTACTTCCCAAGCGCTTAGTACAGTGCTCTGCACACAGTAAGCACTCAATAAATACGATTGATTGATTGATCAGAACAAACAGAATTAAAGCTATATGCACATCATTGCCAAAATAAATAGAGCAGTAAATATGTACAAGTAAAATAGAGTAGTAAATCTGTACAAATATATACAAGTGCTGTGGGGAGGGGAAGGAGGTAGGACAGAAGGATGGGGAGGAGGAGAGGAAAAAGGGGGCTCAGTGTGGGAAGGCCTCCTGGAGGAGGTGAGCTCTCAGTAGGGCTTTGAAGGGAGGAAGAGAGCAAGCTTGGTGGATATGTGGAGGGAGGGCATTCTAGACCAGGGGGAGGACGTGGGCCTGGGGTCGACGGCGGGACAGGCGAGGACGAGGCCCAGTGAGGAGGTGAGCAGCGGCAGAGGAGCGGAGGGTGCGGGGTGGGCTGGAGAAGGAGAGAAGGGAGGTGAGGTAGGAGGGGGCGAGGGGATGGAGAGCCTTGAAGCCCAGAGTGAGGAGTTTCTGCTTGATTAGTAGGTTGACAGGCAGCCACTGGAGATTTTTGAGGAGGGGAGTAACATGCCCAGAGCATTTCTGCACAAAGATGATCCGGGCAGCAGAGTGGAGTATAGACTGAAGTGGGGAGAGACAGGAGGATGGGAGATCAGAGAGGAGGCTGATGCAGTAATCCAGTCGGGATAGGATGAGATACATCCTATGACATACTTCAAGGCCCTGCTGAGAGCTCACCTCCTCCAGGAGGCCTTCCCAGACTGAGCCCCTTCCTTCCTCTCCCCCTCGTCCCCCTCTCCATCCCCCCGTCTTACCTCCTTCCCTTCCCCACAGCACCTGTATATATGTATATATGGTTGTACATATTTATTACTCTATTTATTTATTTATTTTACTTGTACATATCTATCCTATTTATTTTATTTTGTTGGTATGTTTGGTTTTGTTCTCTGTCTCCCCCTTTTAGACTGTGAGCCCACTGTTGGGTAGGGACTGTCTCTATGTGTTGCCAATTTGTACTTCCCAAGCGCTTAGTACAGTGCTCTGCACATAGTAAGCGCTCAATAAATACGATTGATGATGATGATGATACTAAATTTGTTTCCTATATCTTGGCTAGATTGTAAGCTGCCACAGGGCTGGGATTGTGCCTAGCCATTATACTGTACTCTGCCAAGCGCTCTGCACACAGTATGCACTCAATAAATGTCACTGATTGATTTGCAGGGGAGGTATTTGTTAAGTGCTTACTATGTGTCAAGCACTGGGTAGATACAAGTTAATCAGGTTGAACACAGTCCCTGTCCCACATGGGGCTCTTGGTGACATAACCTCTCCTCACAGTATACCCGACTTGCTTGAATTCACCCCAGCACTTAGTATACTTCTCGTGGCACACAGTAAGCACACAACAAATTCCACATTCATCCGACTCTCCCAATTCCCTAGCTGCAACACAGTACGGGTGGCATCCGAGATGGTTTCCTAATATCTTTCCTGACGCTGCACTTTCTAGCCATGATCTGGCTTTCCGACAGAAGAAGGAATTCTAATAAAGGATTTGAAAACTAACTGCGTAATTATTTTTCTACCCCAGACTTAAACGGTTTTTTTTTCCTTGGGGTCCATCTAATTCCACTGAATCTTTTCATAAATGTTAAAATCATATTGGGAGACCTTGATGGGGAGGAACAGGAAAAGGAAGAACTGATTATAGATCTGGAAACATTAGCTTTCACTCAAGACTAGGGCCATTCCATCCAAACATTTGGGGGACTAAATGAAGATGTGGGGGCGAGAGGAGGTTGTGATCTAGGGACAGAGCACAGGCCTGGGAGCCAGAAGGACCTGGTTTCTAACACCAGCTCTGCCACTTGTCTGCTATGTGACCTTGGGCATGTCACTTCACTTCTCCGAGCTTCAGTTTACCTCCTTTGTGAAATGGGGATTACACTGGGAGCCTCACTGTAGGATACGGACTGGGTCATCATCATCATCATCATCAATCGTATTTATTGAGCGCTCTGTGCAGAGCACTGTACTAAGAGCTTGGGAAGTACAAGTTGGCAACAAACAGAGTCAGTCCCTACCCAACAGTGGGCTCACCTGATTAGCTTGTCTCTACCCCAGGACTTAGAACAGTGTCCGGCACATGGTAAGCGCTTAACAAATACCATTAGGAAAAAAATAGGGATTAAAGGTCGAGGCCTGGGAGCAGTTATTTGTGAGCCCCACGTGGGACAACCTGATCACCTTGTAACCTCCCCAGTGCTTAGAACAGTGCCTTGCACGTAGTAAGCACTTAATAAATGCCATTATTATTATTATTATTATTATTATTATTATTAAACTCTTAGGGGCTGCTGGGACAGTTGTTCTACAGGGGGCCAGCTGCTCAGAATGAGCCTCTGCCACTTCTGGGCTGCAGCTCTGAAAATCAACCAATCACACTTAGTCGAGTGCCCTGAAAGTCTCCTCTGCCTAAGGAGACGGAGATGAATGGGGAGAGACTGTATATATATATATATATGTTTGTACATATTTATTACTCTATTTATTTATTTATTTTATTTGTACGTATCTATTCTATTTATTTTATTTTGTTAGTATGTTTGGTTTTGTTCTCTGTCTCCCCCTTTTAGACTGTGAGCCCACTGTTGGGTAGGGACTGTCTCTATATGTTGCCAATTTGTACTTCCCAAGCGCTTAGTACAGTGCTCTGCACATAGTAAGCGCTCAATAAATACGATTGATGATGATGATGATGATGATGAGAGACGCTGGGAGAACTGAAACAAAGACTCAGGCCTCCAGAGCAGTCGCTCCAAACCAGAGATGTACTGCAGACATAAAAGTGCCAACACTAATCTGGAAGTGGGCACCAGTACCCTCAGCAGAGTCAGAGGCTAGCCTGCCTACTACTCATCTTTGTAGACTATCAGACTAGTTTGAAAAAACATTCCCTAATATATTTCAGCAAGGTTGTGAACTCCTGAAGGGCAGGGATCGTGTCTACTAAAAACTGGGAGGGGGCGTCCCGGGACTCCATAGACCAGGCGGCCGAGACGGAAGGGCACAACGGGCATCAGCCGGGCACAGCGTGGCTCAGTGGAAAGAGCGGGGGCTTTGGAGTCAGAGGTCATGGGTTCAAATCCCAGCTCTGCCACTTGTCTGCTGTGTGACCTTGGGCAAGTCACTTAAATTCTCTGTGCCTCAGTTCCCTCATCTGTAAAATGGAGATTAAGACCGTGAGCCCCCATTGCTGGGTAGGGACCGCCTCTATATGTTGCCGACTTGTACTTCCCAAGCGCTTAGTACCGTGCTCTGCACACAGTAAGTGCTCAATAAATACGACTGAATGAATGAATGAATGTGGGACAACCTGATTACTTTGTATCTACCAGGCGCTTAGAACAGTGCTTGGCACATAGTAAGCGCTTAACAAATCCCACCATTATTATTACTATTACTAATTCTATTGAATCAATCCTATTCATTGACCACTTACTGTGTGCAGAGTACTGTACTAAGTGCTTGGGAGAGTACAATATAACAGACCATTCCTTGCCCACAACAACCTTACAGTCAAGAGGGACTGTATTTTTAACCCATACTGAACTTTTTCGGGTGCTTAGTACTTAATAGGTTCTTAATAAAATCTTTTGCTTGATTCAATTGGCACTCTTTGGATTCCCCTGCACCTTCAGCTCCCTCGATATCCATTCAGCATTGAAATTTTCATAGCCTTCCTTAGCATGCCTACTTTCTCCAACTTGTAATCTACTACTACTGTAACTTCGCCCCACCTAAAATTGAAAGGTCCTTGAGGATAGGGGTCACATCTGCTAATTTTATTGTAGCCTCCAAAGGCTTAGCATAGTGTTCTGCCCAGAATAGACCTCAATAAATACTCTTGATTGATCATTCAGGGCTGATGGATGCCTATCCTATCTTTGGGGTTAGAGGCCCCACAGCTGCCTTTAACCCAGTGTTTAATCACCCTGGAAAGGGTGATTTACATCTATTAAGACTCCCTTGGTCACAATAATCAGTGGTATTTTTAAAGCATTCACTATGTACCAAGCACTGTACTTTGCACCGGGGTAGATGTTTGATAATTAGGTCTGACAGAGTCCCTGACCCACACCAGGCTCACAGTCTGAGGAGAACATATTTCATCCCCATTTTACAGATAAGAAAACTGAGGCCCAAAAAAGTTAAGTGGCAGCCTAAGGTCACCCTAGAGCCAGGATTAGAACCCAGGTCCCCTGACACATGCCCGTTCCACTAAGTCATAAAATCTATCCTTTTTTTATTGTGTTTGTTAAACTCTTACTGTGTGTCAGGCACTGTACTAAGCACCGGCGTAGATGCAAGCTAATTATTTTGGGCCCAGTCCATGTCCCACGTGAGGCTCACAGTTTCAATTCCCATTTTAAAGATGCAGTAACTGAGGCACAGAGAAGTTAAGTGATTTGCTCACGGTCACACAACAGACAAGTGGCAGAGGCAGAATTAGAACACAGGTCCTTCTGACTCCCAGCCCCGCGCTTTACCCATTATGCCACCCCAGCGCTTAGTACAGTGCCCGGTGCACACAGTAAGCACTTAATACCGCAATAAATTATAAAACAGGGCAGGGTAGTGGTGAGTGCGGGTGGCTAGGCATCCTGAGGTCATATTCCAGCCTCTGTCAGCCCATTCAGAGAGACTTTAGGCCCAGCCTGAATGGTGGAAGTTTGAAAAACACTGAGAAGGAAATTTCTGAGTCGCTATTTCTTCTCTTTCGTAGCTTATGATAAGATGGAGGGCAGGAGGGGGGGCCTTCCGTCTTGGGGGGAGGAAACCTGCAAATACCAGGCCCTGGCAAGCCCATCTCATTTCCTCTTAAATCTGCTAGATCTTGCCTGCCCTTTCACAGGCTGGCAATTTGCCAAAGCAGTGGGCGACCGAAGATCCAGCTCAACTCTTTGCCCTCAGCTCAAGTTCAGGCAAGAACGGCCCAGGCTGCGTTTCTGGACTTTGTGTTCTTTCCAGAGAGTCTCCTCTGACTCCAGGGCCACCCTGCCACCGAGATTTCTCCTACTTGTTTCAGATCACCTTTCTCCAGTTGGGATTCCAGGCATCTTTTTTCTTTATGGCACTTGTTAAACACTTACCAGTCAACATATTAAGCTCTGGGGTAGTTGAAAGATAATCAGGTTGGACGGAGTCCCTGTCCTACATAGAGTACGCAGTCTAAATCAGTGGGAGGAGGGACTGTGTCCTGAAAAAGAGGAAACTGGAGGACACAAAGAGGGAGGCTGTCAGGCCGGAGGGGGAGACTGAGGCCCGGAGAGGGCTTAGGCTTAAAGGGATGACAGTGAGAGACAGGTCATTGTGGGCAGGGAATGTGTCTGTTTGTTGTTGTACTCTCCCAAGTGCTTAGTACAGTGCTTTGCACACAGTAAGCGCTCAATAAATACGATTGAATTAAAGGGGAATCGAAGTCTGATCCCCAAGAGGAGGGAAGGCTGAGACCCGGAAGGGAGGCAGGCAAGGAGGTTGAAACCCCGGAGGGCCGATGAGCCCGGCCCAAGCTGGAAAGTACCTGGATGCTCCCAGCGAGCAAAGCGTACGAGGACGCACCTGGGGAGAATAAAAATAATAATAATAAGGATATTTGTTAAGCACTTACTATGTGCCAGGTACTGTACTAAGCACTGGAATGGGTACAAGCAAATTGGGTTGGACGACGTGGGGCTCACGGTCTCAATCCCCGTTTTATGGATGAGGAAGCAGCATGGCCTAGTGGATAAGAGCACGGGCTTGGGAATCAGACGGTCGTGGGTTCTAATCCCAGCTCCTCCACTTGTCTGCTGTGTGGCCTTGGGCAAGCCACTTCGCTTCTCTGTGCCTCAGTCTCCTCATCTGTAAAATGGGGTTTAAGTCTGTGAGCCCCGTGTGGGACAGGGACTGTGTCCAACCCAACTATCTCACCTCTACCCCAGCGCTTAGAACAGTGCCTGGCACATAGTACGTGCTTAAGAGATACCATCATCATCATCATCAACTGAGGCCCATCATCATATAAACGAATAAGTTATGGACACATAAATCAGTGCCGTGGAGCTGAAGAGGGGCGGTGGGGCGGGATGAGAAGCCGTGACCTTCTGAACCACAGGCCCAGGCTCGATCCACTAGGCCGTGAGGGGGTGCCGAAACGCCTTAATCAATCAATCGTATTTATTGAGCGCTTACTTTGTGCAGAGCGCTGTACTAAGCGTTTGGGAAGTACAAGTTGACAACATATAGAGACAGTCCCTACCCAACAGTGGGCTCCCCATTTAGTCCTAGAAGAAGTCCCCCTTTTCCTCAGCTCCTCCTCCCCTCCCCATCATCTCGACTCTCCCTCTCCTCTATCCCCCCCGCCCACATTACTTATGTGTATATATGCACACATCTATAACTCTATTTACCTATATTATTGCCTGTTTACTTGTTTTGATGTGTATATATCCATAATTCTATTTATTTCTGTTGATTCCTGTTCACTTGTTTGGATGTCTGTCTCCCCCCTTCTAGACTGCAAGCCCGGTGTGGGCAGGGCTGGTCTCTGTCTTGTTGAATTGTACTTCCCAAGCGCTTAGCCCAGCGCTCTGCACACAGTAAGCACTCAATGAATAGGGCTGAATGAATGTAAATCAGTGCCGTGGAGCTGAAGTGGGGCTGTGGGGTGGGATGAGAAGCGGAGACCTTCTGACCCACAGGACCAGGGCAGCTCGATCCACTAGGCCGTGAGGGGGTGTGAGGGGGTGTGAGGGGGTGTGAGGGGGTGTGAGGGAGAGTAAGGGAGTGTAAGGGGGAGTGAGGGGATCTGAGGAGGTGTGAGGGAGGGAGAGTAAGGGGGAGTGAGGGGATCTGAGGAGGTGTGAGGGAGGGAGAGTGAGGGGGAGTGAGGGGGAGAGGGGGGTGTGAGGGGATCTAAGGGGGTGTGAGGGAGAGTGAGGGGGAGTGAGGGGGAGGGGGTGTGTGAGGGGATCTGAGGGGGTGTGAGTGTGAGGGAGAGAGGGGGAGAGGGGGGTGTGAGGGGGCGTGAGAGGGTGTGAGAGGGAGTGAGGGGATTGTGAGGGGGAGTAAGGAAGTGTGAGGGGGAGAGAGGGGCTTATGAAGGGGAGTGAGGGGGTGTGAGGGGGTGTGAGAGGGAGTGAGAGGGTGTATGGAAGTGCAAGGGGGAGAGAGGAAGTTATGAAGGGGAGTGAGGGGGAGTGAGGGGGTGTATGGAAGTGTGAGGGGGAGAGAGGGGGTTGTGAAGGGGAGTGAGGGGGAGTGAGGGGGAGTTAGGGGGTGTATGGAAGTGTGAGGGGGAGAGAGGAGGTTGTGAAGGGGAGTGAGGGGGAGTGAGGGGGTGTATAGAAGTGTGGGGGGAGAGAGGGGGTTGTGAAGGGGAGTGAGGGAGAGTGAGAAGGAGTGAGGGGATGTGAGGGGGTGTATGGAAGTGTAAGGGGGAGAGAGGGGGGTTGTGAAGGGGAGTGAGGGGGAGTGAGAAGAAGTGAGGGGGTGTGAGGGGGAGAGGGGGTTATGAAGGGAAGTGAGGGGGTGTGAGGGGGTGTATGGAAGTGCGAGGGGGAGAGAGGGAGTTATGAAGGGGAGCGAGGGGGAGTGAGGGGACGTGAGGGGGAGTGAGGGGGTGTATGGAAGTGTGGGGGGAAGGGGGTTGTGAAAGGGAGTGAGGGAGAGTGAGAAGGAGTGAGGGGACGTGAGGGGGTTGTGAGGGGGAGTGAAGGGGTGTGAGGGGGGGAGAGAGGGGGTTGTGAAGGGGAGTGAGGGGATGTGAGGGGGAGTGAAGGGGTGCATGGAAGTGTGAGGGGAGAAGGGGGTTGTGAAGGGGAGTGAGGGGGAGTGAGAAGGAGTGAAGGGGTGTGAGGAAGTGTGAGGGGGAGAGAGGGGGTATGAAGGAGTGTGAGGGGGAGGGAGAAGGAGTGAGGGGACGTGAGGTGGAATGAGGAGGTGTGAGGAAGTGTGAGGGGGAGAGAGGGATGTGCGGCATCGGGTACCGTTTGGGGTCCGCCGGCTGCCCCGAGCGGCCGCGTGTCGGGAGGGGCGGGCCCGGGGGCGGATCCGGGGCGGGCTCCGTCAGGCCCCGCGGCCCAGCTCATCGGCCGGGGACGGAAGCACCGGCCTCTCCTCCGAGCGCCGCTCCCGGCCCGCCGGGCCCCGAGGCGGGGACGGACCGACGGGCCGGACCGAGGGGCGGCCGGCGCCCCCCGCCATGAACCGGGCCGGGACCCTCCGCCTGCTGTGGGACCTGAGCGAGGCGGGCCGCCTCCGACAGCTGCTGCTGGGGGACGAGGAGGAGGCGGCGGCGGCGGAGGGTGGTGGGCGGCGGGGGTCCCGGCCGCGGGTCCGGGCCAGCCCCGACGGCCGCTTCGTGCTGCTGCTGCGGCCCCCGCCCGGCCCGGCCCCGCAGCTGCTGCTGCTGCCCGTTGGCGGGGAGCGGGCCTGGCCGCCGCTGGAGCGGGCCTGGACAACGCCGGGCCGGCCCTCGCCGCTGGACGCCCTGTTCCTGGCGGGGACGGGGACGGGGACGGGGACGGGAGGGGGTCCGGCCCGTCTGGTCCTGCTGTGGGAGAGCGGGCGGGCCGAGCTGTGGCGGGCCGAGCCCTCGGGGGGCTGGGGCCCGCCGCACCCGCTCCACCTGAGCCCCGACGGGGGCCGGGCCCGCCTGCTGTCCGCCACCGGGCTCGGGGACGGCCTGGTGTGGTGCGAGGAGAGGCCCGGCCCCGGGCCCGGGCCCGACCCCTTCGCCTTCCGCGTCTGCACGTGCAGGCTGGAGTCCGGGCCGTCGGGCGTCCAGCTGGGGCCCGCCCAAGTCCTGCTGCACGGTTGCCCCCCATTCCAGGTGCTCGCCTCCCCCCGGGACGTCTTCCTGGTGCCCACCCGTGCCACCTGGCCGGGCCTCGCCCACCTGCTCCTCGTCTGGTGCCCCGCCCAAGGCCGGGTCACCGTGGCCTCCCCGGGCCGCCCCCTGGTCCACGCGCAGAGCCTGACCCCCGGCCCCGCCGACTTCGGGGAGCTGCTGCTGGGGGCCCCCGGGATGCTGTCCGGCGGGGCCGCCCAACCCGCCCTCACCTGCGCCATCACCCGAGGCCGGGGCGAGCTGCTGCTGCTGAGCCCCTGCGGGACCGTACGTCTGGTCCGGAGGGACGGCGGGAGCCGGACCGTCTGCACCCTGGCCGGCGGGGCCCCCGGCCCGGACGTCCCGGTGGAGCTGCGCACCTTCGGCACCACGCTGGCCTGCGCCCTGGGCTCCAGCCTGCAGCTGGTGGACCTGGGCAGCGGGCGCCTGCTGGAGAGGAAGGTGCTGCGGACCGACCGCGTCCACCTGCTGGAGGCCCCCGCCGGGGAGGAGGGCCTCCGCCTGCTGTCCCCCGCCGGCCTCTTCCAGGTCTGCTGGGCAGAGGACACAGGCCACCCGGCCCCCGAGGACCTGGTCTTCGAGGAGGCCTGCGGCTACTACCAGCGGCGCAGCCTGCGGGACGCCCGGCCGACGGTGGAGGACCTCAGGCGGGGAGGCGTCTTCCGGGCCCCCGCGACCCTGGCCACCGTCCTGCGGGGCTGGCCGGCCCCGGCCAAGCTGCTGGCGGCCCTGAGGGCCGAGCTGCGGGACTACCGCGGCCTGGAGCGGCTCAAGGGCCAGGTGGCGGCCGGCGGCGGCGGCGGCGGCGGGGACGGGGCCTACGCCAAGCTGGCGGAGCAGGAGCTGGGCCGGCTGCTGCGGGCGGAGCCCGGCCCGGACAACCTGGCCCAGCTCAACGCCGTCTTCACCGCCCTCCCCGCCGCCGCCTGGGCGGCCGCCCGGCACCTCCTGCAGCTGCGGATGGACGCAGCCGGCCGGCTGGGCTCCCCGGCCCCCCGGGAGCTGTGGAAGAAGGTGCTGGCGGGCCGTCCCGCGGGCGGCGGGGTCCCCCAGAACGGGGCCCTGCCCCTCTTTGAACTCCTGTGCCGCTCCCTGGGCCGGCTCAAGCCCCAGTGGCTGCCGCCCTTCGTGCAGCTGGCCCAGCGGCAGCAGGGGCCGGCCTTGGTGGGCGGGGAGGGGCCCGGGCCGCCCCTGTACCGCCGGGCCCTGGCCGTCGTGGAGAGGCTACCGGGCGAGGTGGCGGAGGCCCTGGAGGTGGAGCTGCTGCTGGGCAGCGGGCGGCCCAAGGCCGTGCTCCAGGCCGTGGGGCAGCTGATCCGCGAGAGGCGCTGGACGCGGGTACTGGATGCGGCCCAGAGACTCTCCCCGCCCAGCCCGCTGCTCCGCAGGGAGATCTTCACCATCCTGCTGGCCGAGTTCGCCCGGCACCGCCAGCTGGACCCGCAGCTGCCCCGCCTGTGCCAGCTCTGCCCCCCGGACGTCTCGGCCTCCGACATCCTCCTCCTGCTGCAGGGTCACTTGCCGCCCCAAGAGGCCCCGCCGGCCCCCTTCCCCAGCCCCGGCACCTCCCCGCTGACCCTGGGGCTGCTGAAGCCGCTCCTGGAGCGGGCGGCCGGGCCGGGCCCGCCGGAACAGCCGGAGGGGCTGTACTCCGACGTGCTGGGAGACCCCACGGAACCCCCACCCACCCCGCCCCGGGGACCGGTGCCCGGAGCCCCAGGCCGGCCCGACCTGCCGCCCGGGACTCCCGCGGGCCCCAGCCTCCACCCGGCTGACACAGGCTGAGATGGAGAGGGGCCCGGAGCGGAGTCGGCCGCGACAGATGGAGCAGACAGAATCAGCCCCGCTCCGTATCCGTGCCCTCTGCTCCCTCCTTCCTCCCACTAGGAGACAGACACAGCCAGGGCATCCTGGTCAGACAGCAGGTGTAAGTCCGAGGAGGTGGTGGAGCTAGGGGAGCCGGGGGGCACCACCAATGTGCAATACTTCTCTCTCCTTGGAAGGGGGATTTTTAAATACAGTCGAGGGAGTTCGGCGTGTCTGTGTGTTTGCCAGGAGCCTGCTGGGAATGGCAAGGGCATGCTGGATTTTCCACTGTGGGGAGGGGTTCATCAGGACTGGATGGGCTCCCCCCCCCTGCCGGGAATCTTTGGGGAGAGAAGCAGTGTGACTCATACTTATTTGCATCCCTCCTTCTCTCCTTCCACTCCAGACGCAGGGCCCAGTGCAGTGCCGTCTCCTGAAACTGTAGCTCTCCCCAGCTGCTTCCATCCTGGGTCCCCGAGGTGTGGCACCCACCCCAACACACTTAGGCCCCTCAGCACCACTGCTCTCCCCACGTTTTTGTCTGGAGCGCCTTACCCCAACTTCCTATTTTTCAGACCCGTTCTTAGTTTCTGTGGAATTTCCCCATTTGTAGTGGGGAAGCTACTGGCTGCAATGAGAAGGCATCGACCCTGGTAATGGTGACCAGCTGCCTACCCTCTTTCCAACCCCTCACCCACTTCTTACCCATCGGAACGTAATCAGGCCCCCTTCCTCTGATGCAGTGGATTCCCCCCAGCCCCATTCGAGTGGGTGGGGATGGAAAGAGGCGGGTCTGGTCCGCTGTTCACTGCAACCCCCCACAACCGTTCTTCCCAAGGACTCTAGAGGCCTGCTGCCTGATCCTGAGCTACTACACTTATTAAACTTCCTCCACTTTTCCCCTCCAAGAGAAGTGGAGCATTCGAACTAAGGACACTTCTCCCCGACCCAAAGAGGAGCCGTCTTAGGTGGTTCAGTGCTGGGAACTAGAGTGGACCCCTGAAAGGTCCACGTTAACCCTAGAGACAGAAAGCCCCCTCCTCTTTTCACCCAAGAGTTGGAGTGTGTGTGTGACGGGGGGGGTTCTATCCAATCCATCCTCATTGCTGCGTTTGGAGGAGTGATAGGTGGGGAGACCCCAGCCTGACCAAATGGACGTTTTACACCCTGAAATCTTGCTCATCACATGAGGACCAATCTGCCCACAATTAATAATTTCTCTTCTCCTGCAGCTATAGTCCTGGCCCATCTTTCCAAAGCCAACTCCCCTCCGCATCGCCTCCGTCATCGGGGACTGATAAATTCTCCCGGTCAGCCCCCTGACGTTGTGAGAACAGCAAACTGAAGGATGAGGCTGAGGCAAGGGAGCTTTAGTACCAAACCCTTTTTTTGGTTCAGCTCCACTGCCCTCCCCCCTCCCCCCCAACACACACACATACAGTTTGTATGACTGTGTGGTGTTGTGGTTCCATTTATACTCTTCTCAGGATCTAGGTGTGCAGTCAACTTGGTTTATTGGTGAAAATGGGGATGGAAGGAGGGGTGGGACGGGGGAGGCTCCAGAGAGTACTACCCCCTCCTCATCATGTAGAATTAGCAAAGTCAACAGCTGCCTCCTTCGCAAACACCAGACCAGGTTTTGCCATAAAAGAAAAAATGCACACCTGATTTTCTCTCAAAGTTCAAAAGCTACTTGCCTACTAGGTGTAGAGCAGGGAGGCCCTCTGGAGGCTGTAGAATTTTCTATGCACAGCAAGAGGAGAGCCTGCCACAAGACTCAGTGGCTGTCCTCCCCAGCCTGGTCTCCAGCAGGGCTGAGAGGGTGGGACTGGACCCAAGGCAAGGAGAGGGTCCCCACGGGTGAAAGCTGCCCTTCCCCGTGGTGAGTGGGGGCCCCGTCAAAATCACTGGTTATTGTCCTTAGTTGAGGGGAAGGAAGGAGGAGGGGAGGGCAAAGCCTGTGGCATGTAAACACCTGAGAGAGGCTTGAGGGATGCCAAGACTTTGCCTTGCAGCTCCCTGAGATGAAGCCTCTTCAACCCAGCTCCAAGGGAGGTGGGCTCGGCGGGCCTCCCTGTTGTCATGGCGATGGTTTGGAGGAGAGGGAGTTGTCAGTGTCTTGTCTCCACCTTGGGGAAATGGAAAGGTGATGGCTTCTGGCTCCTGGGAAGACAAGATTGGGAGAAATGTGAAGGGCCTGGGGCAAAAGCGACAGGGACAGGGTGTCTCTAAGGGAGGGTGTCACGTCCCGTGGCCCTGGACTGACTGCCCCCCCAACCTCTCCATCCCCACCCCCTCAGACCCAGCTTTTAGGGGCCCGTGTCAAGGGAGGGAGACTCCTCCCACAGAAGGAAGGACCAGTGGAGAGAGCTGCCCAGCTGTAAGGAAGATGAGATTTCAGGGGACCCCCTTCCCTCCCCCGGCCACGACTCACATCTCAAACCATTGTCTGTTCCTGGAGGAGAAAGGGGGAGAGAACAGTGAGACAGGACCAGTCAGCCCCACCTTCCCCCCACCCCCCAGCCACAAAACCCCCGAGCTCTCATGGATTCTTAGGGAGTGAGGGGTCGGGGTCCCTGATTTATCAGGGCAGGTCCTGCAGGGTGGGGGCCGGGGCAATGGGAGGGGGTCACTGGACAAGAGGAAGAGTGAGAAGACAGCACAAGCTTCGGCGGGGGGGGAGCGTACATACATGTAGGTATCATCACTGTAGACTTCAGCTGTGTCCATACGGCGATAATACTTGGCCAGCCGGATGGCTAGAATGAGACCGGGAAGGAGAAGGACCGTACACCAGCCCAAGCTGAACCAAAAGGCATTCTGCAGTGGAGCAAGAAAGAGACCCCTTTCAGTCCTTGGAAGCCCCCTCCTCCCAAACTCCCAGCCCAGGGCAACTCCCAAGCGTTACTGCAAAGAGATGCCAATCATCCCCTCACCCCACAGTCCCCTGACCCATAGGCACACTCACCAGGTTGCCCACGACAAAACTACAGGCCACAGTCTCCACAGTGTCCAGGACCTGGGCCACAGGACCACAGTGAGCCATCTCCTTCCGCAGCTGAGGATGGTAGATACAAATAATTATAATAATTGGCATTTGTTAAGCGCTTACTATGTGCCAAGCACTATACTAAGCGAGGGGGTAGATACAAGATCATCAGGTCCCAGATGGGGCTCACAGCCTAAGTTGGAATGGGAACAGGTATTGAATCCTCGTTTTGCAGATAAAGATAACAATAATAATTTTGGTATGAGACATCCCCTGACCCACAGGACTTGGCCCCCAGCAGGGGATACCCCCACACCCCAAGCTCCCACCAGGCCATTTTTTACCCCAGGGTCAGGCAAGAAGCCGGTAGCCACAGCTCAGAGCCAATAGCCCTACAACTGGGCCATCCCCTGCCCCAGAAGTGTTCACGTCTGGCAATGCACATTGGCATCTGCCTGGATGGCTTGACGAGAATGTGTGTTTTCATAACTGGCGGCCATCGTCTACAGGGATTTAAGGGGTGCAGCCTATGGGAGCTAAAAGATGGGGTTCTCTCTTTTTCCAAAATCCCCACCCACCTCCTCCCTCCCCAGTTGCACAGACTCACCATGTGGCTGGCCCACTCGACATACTTCTGGAAGTAGCTGAACTGGGTGTAGAGGAAGTTCCCGGACTCCTGGGGCCAAACAGGGAAGGGGAAGTGAGGGAGAAGGCCGAAAGGGGAAGGAGGAGGCTCTCTTAAAGACTGCAGTTGGCACAGTTAGCCAGGCACCCCATGGACAGGAGACTGAAGGGGGCCACGCTGAAGCCGGAGATTTCCAGATCTGCCTCCAGATCTGCGCTGAGATGGGTGAGGGGAGCAAAAGCTGGAGTGGAAGCTCCCTTTGGGCAGGGAACATGTCACTTTGTATTCTGTACTTCCTAAGCACCTAATAAAGAGCACTATGCCAAGAGGGTACTCAATAGACGCTGCTACTACCACCACTAGTACTAAGAGCTTGGAGGGGTGTGGGTAGCCGGGTTGTCCTGAGGGCACAGACTGTAAATGTCCAGGGATGAGGTGAGAGGGCCCTGATGTAAAAACTTTTAAATTTGGAGGTAGAGGGGGTGGATGTTGACCCAGCTAAGACATAGAACTTACCCTGGGTTTAGACACATACCTCAGGAAGCACAGGGGACTCAGTAGGTATAGTATATATTATGTAATATAAGGAATGGTATATATTGTGTATACATTATATATACCGTTTGTGTATATGTATATTATTTGTCAATAATATAGTCAATAGTACGGCCTGGTGCCGTACTAAGGGTGGGGTTAGAAGATGCAAGGTAATCAGGTCGCATCCCCATTTTCCGGATGAGGTAACCGAGGCCCAGAGAAAGTAATAGTAATAATCATAATTGGCATTTGTTAAGCACTTACTATGTGCAAAGCACTGTTCTAAGTGCTGGGGAGGATACAGGGTGATCAGGTTGTCCCATGTGGGGCTCACAGTCTTAATCCCCATTTTACAGATGAGGTAACTGAGGCCCAGAGAAGTTAAGTGACTGGCCCAAAGTCACACAGCTGACAATAAGTATCCTGCCCAAGGTCTCATAGCACACAAGTGGTGGAGTCAGGATTAAAACCCAGGTCCTTCTGATTCCCAGGCCCGTGCTCTATCGACTAGGCAATGCGGCTTCTCTAAGCAGAAGACTTATGCCGAAGACGAGGCGTTGGGGTGAAGGAGTGTCTTGGAGTAAAGGAAGGACAGGGGACAGGTCCGTACGTTCTTGATGAGTGCGGGGACAGAGTCATTAAGGAATCTCTGGGCCTTCTGGATGGCGTCAAGGCTCCCGTTCACCTGGGCCTGCGGCAGAGGAAGGGAGACAGCCGTGAAGGTAGGGAGACCAACTGGCCCGACCACGGATGGATGGGCTGTGGCGGCAGGGAGCCGCATTCCGTGCCTGTTTTCCAGTCTTAAAAGTGGGGTGGGGACTGTCCGTCCCCGCAACTCCCGCGGCTACAATGGACTGGTCATGGTGTCCATCAGATGGATCCAGCTCCCCTAGTCCGACCCCGGGGAAGCAGAGGGGAGCAGAGGGGACCCCTCTGGAGCCTCCTCCCATCCCAGGCAGGAGGGCTCCCTCCTCCCATCCCAAACATCCCATCCCAGGCAGGGGAGCGCCCCTTCCCATCTCAAGCAGGGGGCCTCCCACCTCCCATCCCAGGCAAGGGGGCTCCCCCCTCCCATCTAGGCAAGGGAGTGCCCCCTCCTCTGTTGCCGACTTGTACTTCCCAAGCACTTAGTCCAGTGCTCTGCACACAGTAAGCGCTCAATAAATACGATTGAATGAATAGGTACCACCTCTCTCTGTTGCCGACTTGTACTTCCCAAGCGCTTAGTCCAGTGCTCTGCACACAGTAAGCGCTCAATAAATACGATTGAATAGGTACCACCTCTCTCTGTTGCCGACTTGTACTTCCCAAGCGCTTAGTCCAGTGCTCTGCACACAGTAAGCGCTCAATAAATACAATTGAATGAATGAATAGGTACTGCCTCTCTCTGTTGCCGACTTGTACTTCCCAAGCGCTTAGGCCAGTGCTCTGCACACAGTAAGCACTCAATAAGTACGATTGGATGAATGAATGAATAGGTACCGCCTCTCTCTGTTGCCGACTTGTACTTCCCAAGCACTTAGTCCAGTGCTCTGCACACAGTAAGCGCTCAATACGATTGAATGAATTGAATCATCCTGTCCCCCTCCTCCCCTTCCTCATCCCCCCCGCCTTACCTCCTTCCCCTCCTCACAGCACCTGTATATATGTATATATGTTTGTACGTATTTATTACTCTATTTTATTTGTACAAGTTTATTCTATTTATTTTATTTTGTTAATAATGTTTTGGTTTGTTCTCTGTCTCCCCCTTCTAGACTGTGAGCCCACTGTTGGGTAGAGACCGTCTCTAGATGTTGCCAACTTGTACTTCCCAAGCGCTTAGTACAGTGCTCTGCACACAGTAAGCGCTCAATAAATACGATTGAATGAATGAATCCCAGGGTGGAGGGCGCCCCCTCCTACCCCAGTTGCAGGTAGCAATCCCTCCCACCCCGGGAGGGTGGTTCCCCTCCCACTCCACCCCCACCCCGGTTTTCCCTTTGCTCCAGGGTTGAATCCTAAGGCAGCCTGAGTGCGGGACTTGGGCTTTGCTTTGGTCTTCCCCACCCCACCCTACTCTAGCCTGACCGGATTCCCAGACCCGATCCCTGCCCCCTGTACCATCGCCATCCCCCCGGCCCACACACATCCCTCCCATCTCCCGTATCCTCCCGGGGGCAGCTCTGATGCCTGCCAGTCACTCGGTCAGTAATCAGTGCTATTTAATAATGATGGCATTTATTAAGCGCTTACTATGTGCAAAGCACTGTTCTAAGCGCTGGGGAGGTTACAAGGTGATCAGGTTGTCCCACGGGGGGGGGGCTCACAGTGTTCATCCCCATTTTACAGATGAGGGAACTGAAGCACAGAGATGTCTGTACATATTAATTACTCTATTTTACTTGTACATATCTATTCTATTTATTTTATTTTGTTAGTATGTTTGGTTTTGTTCTCTGTCTCCCCCTTTTAGACTGTGAGCCCGTTGGGTAGGGACTGTCTCTATATGTTGCCAACTTGTACTGCCCAAGCGCTTAGTACAGTGCTCTGCACACAGTAAGCGCTCAATAAATACGATTGATTGATTGATTGTGACTTGCCCAAAGTCACACAGCTGACAAGTGGCGGAGCGGGGATTTGAACCTATGACCTCTGACTCCAAAGCCCGGGTTCCTTCCACTGTGCCACGCTGCTTCTCTATTTATTGAGTGCTTACTATGCACAGCACTGTACTTTTCCCCCATTCTGCCCCAGCGCGCTTCCCCTGCCCCCGGCCCACACTCACTGGTATTTGCTGGATGGAGCCCTCCAGCCGCAGGAGGCTCCGGTTCAGGGATTGCTGGGGACACAAGAGGAGAAGAAGAGGAGGAGGAGGGAGTGGGAATGGTTAGCCAAGAGGGGACTTTCTCAGAGGACCATCCGCAAGAGAGGGGGTGGGCAAGTTAACGGGATACTGATGCGGGGTCGGTATTTCTACCCCATCCAGGGTCCGTCCACCGGTCTACCGGCGAGGGGAGGGGGCTGCTCCGGGCTGGCAGAGGTGGGAGTGTCGTCTTGTGGCAAAAGGAGAAACTAGAGCAGGGAAGAGTAAAAACAGAAGAGGGGAGCCCCCACCCTGGGGTACGGAATTGGGAATGGGGTGGAAAGGGGCGTCAGAAGAGGTGGTGGGCGAGTTCTGGGGGCCCGGGCGCTCACCATCTCAGGGACGATCTTGTCCAAGGGGTCCTGAAGATGCCGCAGATCTTCGGCCCCTTTCTGGAGCTTTTTGGCCAAGTCTGGCTTAGACTGCTTCTGGAGGATCCCAAGAAAAATAACCAAACGGGCAGAGTAGGTTCGAGGCTCAATCGATGCATTTATTGAGCGCTTACCATGTGCAGAGCACTGTACTAAGGGCTTGGGAGAGTACAACAGAGTTGGTAGTCAAATTCCCTGCCCACAGGGAGTTTACACTGTAGAGAATCAGGCACAGAGACAGATAACAAAGGCTAAGGGAGATGAGAAATAGGCTGAGAAAGGGCCTGGGTGGCCAAAGGGCCAGGACACCAGAGGGCTGGGATGCCAATGGGCCAGGATGCCAAGGGTCCGGGAGCCTGCTGTGGCTTGGAGCACTCATAGGCTGGCAAGGGAGGGACGACAGAGTCCTATTTCCCTCTCCTGCTTCCAACTCCTGCCGTGACCCTTCATGCCCTCCTCTACCCACCACCCGGGGCTCACCCTGGAGAGAAGGAGGAAACCCAGAAAGGAGCGGGGCCCATTCCAGGCACCAAACCCCACGACCCCATAGGCCCCTCACCAGAGACGATGCCAGGGCATCCATCTGCGTGGCCAGTTTCCCGAGATTCTCCTTGGTGGGGTTGTTCCCTAGCTGGAGGGAAGGAGAACAGAGCAGGTGGGAGAAACCTCCAACCTCTGCAGAGGGGCTTCCTCGGGGGTGAGTGCCCCTCCCGCAATTGGGCAAGGTAGCCCCGGGGTTTATTAGCTGAAAGATCATGGCAATGTCCCAGCTTGGGAGGGGTGAGGGGGCATCCCTCCCCCACCGACCATCCCCACCTGGCTCAAGGAGTCCGAGAAGTTCAGCCCCTGCAGCCCTGAGTGGCCTAGTTTCTCCAAGGCAGCCAGCTGTTTGGGGGCCAGCAGGGTGACAGAGTTTGTGTGGATCTGCACTTTGTCAAAGCTGTCTTGGATCTGGTCCTTGTACTGGGGAGACAAGTTGGGAGGGGGGTGAGGCAATGAGCGGCAGGGTCGCAGCTCCAAGGGGGTACGAATCTAGGAAGGCAAGAGCTCTGGGAGGGCCAAGCTGGGGTGCCGGAAAGGTAGTGGGTCAGGAGCAGACTAGGGCTCAGCGGGGCATTGAGGGGGCCGGGGTTTGTGGGGGGCATTGACCGGGGATCGGGGTGCCAGGAGATGCCAGAGCCAAGGGCCAAGGACGGGGAGATGTGTGACCTGGCTGAGGTTGAGGTAGCCGTCCAGGTGAATGACCGAATCCAAGTTCAGCGTGGACCAGAGGGCTTCGTTGTGCTGACAGTTACTGTGGGGGGGAAAGTGGGGTGAGGCAGAGCTAGCGAGAGAGCAGCAAGTGCAGAGGCGGGGGCTGGGGAAGGAAAGCAAAGGTCAGGGGCCCAGGAAAGGAGGGAGATATGAAGCAGGAGGGCCCCAGAAACAAGGCTGTGGGGGGGATGGGCCCCTCTCCCTGGGCAGCTCATGTGGGAAGCTGCAGACGGAGCAGGGGCCTGGGCACTTAGACGTGTCTTGGTCTGCCCCCACCTCCCTCTTTTTTGCTTTTTGTTATTCGTTTGCTCATTCATTCAATCGTATTTATTGAGTGCTTACTGTGTGCAAAGCACTGTACTAAGCGCTTGGGAGAGTACAATACAATAAACAGGCACATTCCCTGCCCACAGTGAGCTTACACTCTAGTATTTGTGAAGAGCTTAATGTGTGCCAGGCAGTGGGATAGATATAAGATCATTGGTTGGGGGACAGTCCCATTTCCATGTAAGGCTCACAGTCCTAATCCCTATTTTACCGAGGTAACTGAGGCACAGAGAAGTTAAGTGACTTGCCCAAGGTCACACGGCAGGCACAGATGGAGCGGGCATTAGAACCCAGGTCCTCTGACACCCAGGCTTGTGCTCTTACCACTAGGCTTCAGCGCTTCTCTCCCCGCCACCCCTCCCCTGTGTGTTCCCACTGCCCCAGCATGGGCTGGGATGTGTCTGCCCCCACCCAGGCACTCACTTGTAGAAGCCTCCTAGGGTCAATATGCTGTTCTCCAGCCCCAGGAGCTGGGACAGATTCAGTCCAGGGAACAGACCCGAGTCAATAACCTGAAAGTCAGAGGGTGGGAGGGGCCCCCATTGAAGGCTGGCAGGCAACCTCCACCAAGGAGAAAACTTGGGAGCATAGTTGAGGGCGGGCGGGGGCGAGAAGAAGCTGGAACCCCCAGTGGTCCTCATCCCACTTCTCCCAATCCACAAAGCCAAGCGTCTGTGGCTGAGGGTCTGTGGCTCCTCTCCTCCGAGCGCCGCCATAGACACCCCCTACTTCCACCCCCACCCACTTAAGCGACCTTCCTGATAGTGGCCCCCCAACCCCCCTTCCCGGTCCGGTCCTGACTGACTCCCCCCTGCCACCCCGGGAAAAAGGCCCTTGTTATCACCAAGTTACATTAACGACAACCTCATTCGCACCTACTCAGCCTTCCTGTCCCGCCATCGACCCCCGGCCCACGTCCTCCCCCGGGCCTGGAATGGCCTCCCTCTGCCCATCTGCCAAGCTAGCTCTCTTCCTCCCTTCAAGGCCCTACTGAGAGCTCACCTCCTCCAGGAGGCCTTCCCAGACTGAGCCCCTTCCTTCCTCTCCCCCTCATCCCCCTCTCCATCCCCCGCATCTTACCTCCTTCCCTTCCCCACAGCACCTGTATATATGTATATATGTTTGTACATATTTATTACCCTATTTATTTATTTTACTTGTACCTATCTATTCTATTTATTTTATTTTGTTAGTATGTTTGGTTTTGTTCTCTGTCTCCCCCTTCTAGACTGTGAGCCCACTGTTGGGTAGGGACTGTCTCTGTATGTTGCCAACTTGTACTTCCCAAGCGCTTAGTACAGTGCTCTGCACACAGTAAGCGCTCAATAAATACGATTGATTGATTGATTGATTGATTGAGGGTGCTTACGGGCCCACTATCCCCCATCTGTCCCCTACCACTTCCTCAGCCCTGGCCCCCAGCCTGTTCCCCAGACCCAGGCCTGGCCCTTGTCCCTGCTTTCCAGCTGGGCCCCTGCTCCCTGGCCCCAGCCCCTGCTCCCCAGTCCCGGGGCTTCTTTCCTTCCTTCCTTCCTTCCTTCCTTCTCCCTCACCTGGAAGAGCTCCCCTCGGCGCCAGGGCTGGCAGACCAACGTGTAGCCTTGGCCGCCCAGCAGGAAGAGCCCCATCACCAGCAGCATGAGCAGCCAGGAGAACAGGAAGCTGAAGCCGGCACCCCTGCACACATCGGGGCCGAGGGAGGGGGAGGGCAGGGGTAAAGCCCCGGCTCTGCCCTCCCCTCCACCATGATTTCAGGCACAATGCTCCCCCCACTGCCACCGGGTGCCCAAGGGAGGGGTCAAAGCCCATGACAGCCGGCAGTGGGCAGAGGGTGCAGGTGATCCTCTCCCAAACTGGGAACTTTGCAGCCAACTCCTGGCCCCTGCAGAGTCGGCCGACCGGGGGCAATTGGGATTTGGGAGGGGGCACGGCAGCAGAGCTGTCCCCTCCAATGCCTCTGCTTCTGCCCGGGGTAGGAAGCGCCCAACTCCAGGTGGCTCCAAGGACTCTTACCCTGCCTCTCTCCCAAACCAAGTTCCCTTGCTCCCCCCAACCTTCCACCCAGACTGTCAAGTGGACCTTACTTCTGGGGGAAGTCCCATCCCCACATCACCCCAACCACAGTCCAGGAAGGGGCTTCCCCTTCCCCCACCCCCGGGACTAGCTCCCCCGTCCCTCCATCCCCCGTTCACCCCCGTCCTTACGCCATGAGGAGGTTTCCGCCGCTGTTGGACAGGCAGCCACGCTGGGTGGGCAGGGTGTGGGGCTGCAGCCCCAGGGAGCCAAACAGCAGCCCCAGCATGAAACAGAGCACCACCAGGAGCACCACGCAGCCCAGACATACTCCGGCCACCCACCTGTCGGGACGGGACAGGAGGCACTGTCCGTAGAAGGCATGGGGAACTGAGAAGCCAGCGGGACACGGGCAGGAGTCAGGTTCCAGGAGAAGCCTAACAAACACTCAAGCCCCCTAACATGGGACATCTTGCACACTCAACCATGTAACCTCACCAACCAGGTTCAGGCCAGCCCCCCGGACTGTTCTAGTTATCCCTCCCACCCTTTTTTTTTTTAAAAAAAATGGTGCTTACTGTGTGTCAGGCACTGCATTAAACGCTGGGGTAGATACAAATTAATCAGGTTGGACTCAGTCCATGGCCCACATGGGTCTCATAGTCTTATGCCCCATTTTACAAATGAGGCAACCGAGGCACAGAGAAGTGAAGCGACTTGCCCAGGGTCACACAGCAGGTAAGTAGCAGAGTGGGAATTAGAACCCAGGTCCTTCTGACTTCCGGGCCCATGCTCTATCCACTAGACCACACTGCTTCTCCATCCCCATCCCAGCCACACCTGTACCAATCAGCCTGGGAGACATAGGGTTCAACGGCCTTGATCTGGTTTCCAACCAAGCCCAGCATCCCATCAACATTCTCCAAGACGTCCATCAGCTGGTTCTCCGTTCCGATACTGGCCAGTTGCTTCAGGATGCTCTCCAACAGGTCCTGTGCCTCTAGAGGGTGGGCGATGGAGAGGCAGAGGGAAGGAGAGGGGTCAGTGTGGGAGGGTGGGGGGTAAGGAGAGCTGAGATCAAGAGATTTGGTGCTGGGAAGACTGGGAGAGTTAGGTGGGGACCCCCTTCCCAGGTACCTGCCACGAAGTCCTGTGTCTGGTTATGCACTGCCTCTGGGGTGCTGTTTAGAATTTGGTAGGCCTGAGGGAGAAAGCAGACATCTACGCTACTCATCGCAGCCTAGTAGCCCCAACCCTCCTTCAAACCTCCCTCCCGGAGGCCAAAGCCACCATCTTGCCCCCTCTCCCCTCTTCTAGACTGTGAGCCCACTGTTGGGTAGGGACCGTCTCTATATGTTGCCAACTTGTACTTCCCAAGCGCTTAGTACAATGCTCTGCACACAGTAAGTGCTCAATAAATACGATTGATTGATTGATTGATTGCAGCGGGGAGGTTTGGAATGAACTGGGCTTGGGACTTTTGCTTCCCCCGCCCCAACATCGAGAATTCATTGTGGTATTTGTTAAGAGCTTACAATGTGCCAGGCATTGTTCTAAGCCCTGGGGTAGATACAAGTTAAGCGGGTTGGGCACAATCTCTTTCCCACCTAGGGGTCACAGTTTTAATCTTATTTTACAGATGAGGGAACTGAGGCCCAGAGAAGTGTGGTGACTTGCCCAAGGTCTCACAGCAGACAAGTGGCAGAGTCAGATTAGAACCCATGACCTTCTGACTCCTAGGGTCGTGCTCTATCCACTCTGTCATGCTGCTGCATCAGCCCTGGAGACTCCAATAGGAGCAATTCTTTGGGTCTCCTGCAGCCCCTTGTGCCCCCCCTACTTCCTTTGGGCTTCCCCCTGCCCCTCCTCTCTGCAGGACTCCCCACGCTTTGGTTCCCAGTCCCTCTGGAAACCCCCTGCTCCTCTGCTTTGAGCCCACTGTTGGGTAGGGACCGTCTCTATATGTTGCCAACTTGTACTTCCCAAGCGCTTAGTACAGTGCTCTGCACACAGTAAGCGCTCAATAAATACGATTGAATGAATGCAAAATGGGGATTAAAACTGTGAGCCCCCAGTGGGACAGCCTGATCACCTTGTAACGTCCCCAGTGATTAGAACAGTGCTTTGCACATAGGAAATGCTTAACAAATACCATTATTATTATTATTATTATTATTCAGAGAGACTAGGCAAGGGAGAGGAGAGGCCAATTTCCTCCCCCTTTTGAGGTGAGATCCGGGTTTTGGGTGAAGGTGGTAGGGTGGACGGTTTGGACACCTGTCTACATGTTTTGTTGTCAGTCTCCCCCCCTGCCCACCACTTCTAGACTGTGAGCGCGTTGTTGGGTAGGGACCATCTCTATATGTTCCCGATTTGTACTTCCTAAGTGCTTAGTACAGTGCTCTGCACACGGTAAGCGCTCAATAAATGATTGAATAAATGAATGAATGAACCCCACATTTGTGTCCCTGTTCCACCTGCTCCGGTGTAGCCCCTCCCCACTCTGTTGCCTCCTCCCTGCCAGCCTAGCCCTTCCATGTTGGAGAAGTATCAGGAGCCAGGGAGGATGTGGGCAGCAGTAAGAGAGAGGGAGGAGAGATGGGCCCCAAAAAGAGCAGGATAGGGACCCTGGAAGCCCCAGGCTGGGAATTAAGCCCAGGAACAGAGATGTGATCCCCCTCTAGACTATAAGCTCCTTGTGGGCAGGGACTGTTTCAACCAACTCCATTGTACTGTACTCTACCAAGCGTTTAGTACAGTGCTCTGTCCATGGTCAGTGCTCAATAAATACCATTGTGTGACTGAGTGATGTGAAAGTTGGGGACACGGAGAGCAGGGGACCGAGGTTCGGGGCCAGATAGGACCTCAATGTCAGGAGTTGGTCCAGGACAGATGGCTTAGGCTCAGCTGCCTCTGGGGAGCAGCCGGGCTGGGGAGAGGAAGGCAGGACTGGGGAGAGCTCACCTGCTGAATCTGGGCTTGGGGGTTGGTGTTCAACAGGTTGCTGAGCAGCTCAATTTCAGGACGAACATTAGGGATCTGGAGGGGAGGAGGCCAGTTCAGAGGAGCCAGGGCACACGACTGAACAAGGGGAAAAGTAGGGACTGGGGGACGTGGGGCAGGGAAGTGGCAGAAGTGAGGAGATCGGGGAGCAGAGGGTTGTAGGGGGGTGCCTGGTCCCTGGGCTGGGTTAGAGGGAGCAGAACTGGGTGGGTAGGGGAAGTAGAGAAGGAAGAGAAGGTTTGGAGGGAGGGTTTTGGGGGGGTGCATTGGGACCGGGTAGTGGACTCGGGGTTCACACCTCACTGATGTTAAAGTTGATATCAAGATCACTGAGCTCCAGGCTTTTGCAGGGGTCCCCGCACTCCTGCTTTGCCTCCCTCAGCTCTTTCTGCACGGCCGAGAGGTTTTGCTTCAGCATCTCCCACGGGTCCTGCAGCTTCTCCGAAGAATTCTTCATCACCCACAGCTCCTGCTCCGTCCCCTGGGCCTCTGCCAGGTGGGAGAGCAGGAACCGGGCTAGGGGATCTGAGCCAAGGGAGCAGGACCAGGGGACCTGGGCCCGGGGAGCTGGACTGTGATGAAGGGAGTGAAGGGAGAGGGATGGTCTGTGGTGGAAGGGGCGGGGTGGGGTGGCTTGAGTCATAACTTATCATGCTTATCCCTTTAACCTTTCTCTCCCTGCTTGCTGTCCCCTTCCCACCACCCTAATCCCTCCGCCCCTCCAGTCTGGTTAGGCCAGGGCAGGGGCAAGTAAACGGGAATAATCTAAGGGAGAAAAGACCTCCGTCACTGACCTGACAGCAGCTTGGATATGATGCTCAGTGCTGGGTACACCGCCTCCTGCACTTGAACAAGGACCCTGCCCCCCAGCTGCTGCCCGATGTCTGTGGAGACATAGGCACCGTTCTTTGCCCGAGGTCTCCCCACCTGAGGTCGCCTCCAGCCGAGGTCCCTTTCCTTCTCCCCCGGACGCCGCCGGCCAACCCACATCATGCCCCGCGCCCATGTCCGGTACCATTTTCTGAGCCGGATCTGGGACCAGAGTGGGTGGACGGGGCAGAGGTGGGACTACTCACCCTGCAGGCTGGCATTGACAGCGCCAACCGGTTCGCTGCTGGCTTTTATGATCTTGTCAAAGTCCTGGTAGGAGAGGGGAAAATGAGCAGAAAGTGACTTGGGACTCTCTAGACTCTAACCTCACTGTGGGCAGGGAATGCTTAGTAATAATAATAATAATAAAAATAATAATAATGGCATTTGTTAAGTGCTTATTATGTGCAAAGCACTGTTCTAAGCGCTGGGGAGGTTACAAGGTGATCAGATTGTCCCACAGGGGGCTAACAGTTTTAATCCCCATTTTACAGATGAGGTAATTGAGGCACAGAGAAGTTAAGTGGCTTGCCCAAGTTCACACAGCTGACAATTGGCAGAGTAGGGATTTGAGCCCATGACCTCTGACTCCAAAGCTCGTGCTCTTTCCACTGAACCACAGTGCTTTGCACATAGTAAGCACTCAATAAGCACCAGACTGGGATGAAGAGAGATAGAGGCTGGAAGTGGCAAATATCGGAATGGGGACGGCAGCAGGGATCAGGGCTGGGCTGACCTGAGGGATGGATTGGATGAAGATCTGCATGTTCCCGAGAGAGCCGTTGAGGGAGTCGGGGCCACTGGACACAGCCTCAGACATCCGCTTGTTACTGACAAAGATGAGGCTGTTCCCGGCCCTGGAGAGCAGAGGAGGGGTCAGAGGGCAGAGGTTCATTCAATCATATTTATTGAGCGCTTACTGTGTGCACAGCACTGTACTAAGCACTTGGGAAGTCCAAGTTGACAACATATAGAGATGGTCCCTACCCAACAATGGGCTCACAGTCTAGATAAGTGGGTCAGGCCCCCCAAGAAGCATGTGCCACCCACCCTGGCCCCCGCAACCAGTCAAGAGGCCGTGACAGGGAAGGGCACACGCATTCAGGCTGGAAGTGGAGGAGTCTCATGAGTCAAGGCACCCAGGGGCCTTAGAGGGTTAGGGAGCAGGAGTGTACATACAAGAGGAGGATGGAGAGCAGCAGCAGGAGGCCGGCAAGGGTCCGGCGGCGGCCAGTGGAGCCCTTGTCCTGGTTCAGATGCATTCTCCCCCCGCAATTTCCACACAGGCGACAGCAGCAGAAGCAGAGTCCTGTCAGGGGCACGAGCACCACAAACAGCAGCCCCAGCAGAAGGCAGACGAGGAACCCAGCCTCATACGCCAGCACCTGGCACGTCAGAGGTCAGGCTGGAGCAGGGGACTCAGTCTCCCCTTTCCCCTCCCCATTGTGACTCCCCTATCCCCGCAGATCCTCAACTACCTCCTGCCCGAGGGACAGGGTTGGGCCATCCCAGCACCAAACCGTCTGGGCTCCATCCAAATTCTTGTGATTCCCCCCTCCCCAACCTTTGGTAGCTCAGGTCTTTCTGTCTTCTCAACCTCCCAGCCCCAAGACCCTCCAGAGCTCCCCCTTGGAGATCCACTCAGCTACAGATCTCCTGAGCTGGCTGCTCCTCCCTTGCCCACCCCTCTATTTCCCCAAGCACTGCCGTGGGATAACCACTAGCACCTCTGGACTTGTGTTGCGGGGCAGGGGCTGGCAGAGTAGAGAGCGATGGCTCCTGCCATCCTGTCTGGAGAAAGGATAGCCTGCCCGGATCCTATGGCGGTGGGTGGGGATTGGTTTGGTGGCAGGGAGGGGATGAGGGAGCCCAAAGCCTGAGAAGCAAGACAGCAGAGGCCCTGAGGCCCCTGCAGTTTCTCTCCATTTCTCCAGCCCTTCACACCTCCTTGATGAAAGTGCTGGAGTCCTCTTGGCCCTGGATCAGACTCTGGATCAAGTCTGGGGGAGGGAAGAGAGAGAGGTCAGGGAGATGAGGAAGAGCCGGGGGTGGATGAAGGGAGTTGGGGCAGGAGAGGGAGGCAGCAGAGAGGCTTTCCCCCACTCAATGTGGGCAGGGAGTATGTCCACTATATTGTACTCTTCCAAGTGCTCTGCACACAGTAAGTACTTAATAAATACGAATGATTCACTGACAGACTTTTGGGAGGAGGCTGACCACCCCCCAGCCCCTGGACTGTGAGCCCACTGTTGGGTAGGGACTGTCTCTATATGTTGCCAACTTGTACTTCCAAAGCGCTTAGTACAGTGCTCTGCACACAGTAAGCGCTCAATAAATACGATTGATGATGATGATGATGGACTGTGCCTAGACATTTAACCCCTTTAACATAGACTCCCTGACTCCCCACTACCAAGTGTGTTTATCAACTGCTTGTACTGCTTGTACTTCCCAAGCGCTTAGTACAGTGCTCTGCACACAGTAAGTGCTCAATAAGTACGATTGATTGATTGATTGACTGCTACTGCTGCCCAGCACACCAGAGCGCCAGAGAGCACAGAGAGGAGGGGAAGAGGAAGGAAGTGTTGATAGTGTCCGGTCCCCTGTATACCTGCTTACGACCCCAGGACATGTCCTTTCTAGCATAAACCACAACACTTTAGTACATATCCATAATCCATTAATTTATATTCATGTCTGTCTTCCTCCGCTAAACTCTATGCTTGTTGTGGGCAGGGACTATGTCTACCAATACTGTTGTACTGTTATATTGTACTCTCCCAAGTGCTTAATACAGTGCTTTGCAGACAGTAAGCACTCAGTAAATACCACTGGTTGATATGCTGTTCCCACCCTGACTTCTGAATGACTCTGACCTCTTGTAATTAACAAGCAAATGATTTCTGGAAAGTATGTAACTGATAATTGCTGTTCAGGGCTGGGTAGGGCCGCTGAAAGTAAATACTGGTGTTCTAGACTGGAGGGCCAGGAAGGGCTAGTCACAAGCAAGTGGCCACAGGAGAGAGGGTAGTGACCCAGGGGTGGGGCAAGAAAATGAACCTGGAATTTCAATTTTGCCCATTCGTTAAACAGTCCAGGTAGATGACACTACAGAACTTGAGAGACCATATAACAGTAATGATTATGACAATAATCATAATAATAATACTTTGGACCACCCCCTTCTCCTGGAAACATTATCCGACCTTGACTTCACTGACACTGTACTCTCCTGGTTCTCCTTCTATTTCTCTGGCTGCTTATTCTCCATTTCTTCCGTGGGCGCCGCCTCTGCCTCCCACCTCGTAACTGTGGGAGGCCCTCAAGGTTCAGTTCTTAATTCCTCTCTATTTTCCATCTACACCTTCCTTGAAGAACTCATTCGCTCCCCCAGCTTCAACTACAATCTATGTGAATGGTTCCAAAATCTCTTTCTCCAGCCCTGACCTCTTCTCTTCTCTGCAGTCTCGCATTTCCTCCTGGCTTCCGGACCTCTCTTCTTGGATGTCCTGCAGACACCTCCACCTTGACATGTCTAAAACAGAAATCCTCATCTTCTCACCTAAACCTGCCCTCCCCATATCTTTCCTATAACTGTAGACAGCACCACTGTCCTCCCTGTCTCTCAAGCCCGAAATCCTGCCATTATCCCTTCTTTCATTCAACCCACATAGTCAATCTGTCACTAAATCCTGTCGGTTCAACCTTCACAACACCGCTAAAATTCTTCTTTTCTTCTAAATCCAAACTGCTACTACTCTGATGGAAGCACTTATCCTATCCCACCTTTACTGCGTCAGCCTCCTCGCTGACCTCCACCTCTCCTGTCTCTCCCCACTCCGTGTCATACTTCACTCTTCTGCCTGGATCATTTTTCAACAAAAACCCTTCAATTCACGGCTCCCACTCCTCAAACAACTCCAGTGGTTGGGTATCCACCTAACCATAAAACAGAAACTCCTTACCACTCTCTTTTAAACACTCAACCAGCTTGCCCCTTAGTTATCTTACCGCACTCATTTTCTACTACAACCCAACCTAAGCACTTCACTCATTAAAGTCACCTGCTCACTGTACCTCTATCTCATCTATCTCCCTGATGCAGCTGCTTCTTACCTCTGCTGGCTCTGCCCATTCAGCAACCTACCAAACGTGTGTGTCTGCGTGTATGAATGTGTGTTCCTCTGTATAAGTGTAAGGGAATGTCACCTGGCCTGTATGTGTGTGTGTGTGTCTATCCTCTTTCTCTACTTCCAGCTCTCTATGTCTCTGAGTCCCTCTGTCTCCCATTCTGCCTTTAATCTCCCTGTTCTTCTTTCCCCTGCCCCTCACAGACTTGAAACACGGCCCTGCATCTGCCCAGCATCTGCCCAGGACATTTCTGTCTTTGGTTGGGCCCTCAGGACCCCAAGAGCAGTGGGTGGAAGGGAGGGAGTGGAACCAGAGACAAAAGGGGAATGAAGCACTTCCCAGAAAAAAGATCTACCAGGGAACTAGGCCCTCTAGATAACTTTCGGGAATTCTGAGACCGTTTAACTCCATTATGGGAATTAGTCTAGAGAAGGAGAAGATTCTGCTATGTATTTGGATTTAATTTTATACCTTTTTTATTCTCATAGTGTTTTGGAGAATTGTTTGAATGCCGCTTCATTTAACTGAGATGCTTGCTATTGGGTTTCGCTAATCTCCCTTAGTTCTTAGTCTAGGATTTTTATGCTTCTGTGAAAAAAAGAAAAAGGAAATAGCCTGGTGTCCCATGTCCTGGGTATCCTACATCCTTTTATATCCACATATCCTTTTTTATCCTGAGAGTGGGACACAGGAACCCTTTTGCTACGACACCGTGCCCGGTGCCAAGGACTGGTCTGGAGCTCCCAGTCGCCACACTCTTCCCAGCAGAAACTGGAGGAATTTTCTCAGGCCATTGGGGAGCAACAAAACATTCCAAAACTGTTCGCGATGTGGGGTGGGGTGCCCACCTGACCCCAGAGAGAGGGTGGTGACTGGCATCCTCCCTCCTCAGTATGCCCTATGTACCCTCTTGTCCTGCTTTCTGAAGTCTGTCCCCATCACGCTGCTCCTCTGAGTGCTCTAGTGACACTGTTGGGGTTGGAACCCTGGGCTGGTTGGATCAGTGATCTGACCCATTAATGCCCCACTCATGAACATATATTTACCCTCTTCTTTCCGGCGCATGCCACAGTTCGTGGAAAGGCACAGATGTCAGAGCAGCTTTAGAAGTTGAGGCAGACCAGTTCCCTTGGGCCTGGCTGGCTACTCCTTACTGCCCCTGGACCCCTATGGCCTGTCCATCCCTCAGCCTCTCCCTGTATCCCACTTTTCCCTTCTTCCAAGCTCGCTATTGCTGCTTCCAGCGGGGCCCACTGTCCACTGCCTTTGGCATGGCAGTTACTCCATGGCTCAGTTTTAATCACCCCACACACATGCTTCTTTCGGGTTTGGGGTCATACATACAATTTTAATAGTTTCTGGGAGCGCTCAGGTGACACCATGTCTCTCCCCCTCTCTCTGGGCAGGGCGGCCTCGCCTTCAGCCCAGACACACAGGATACCTCTCCTACACTGAACAATCTTGACCTTTCAACTTTGATGCTGGTGTATTTGATCCTGGTGAAGTTGATATGGTGACTATTCCCTCCTCCCAGAAACACTCTCCAACTTTGTTTACCAATGAAGTTCTCTCCTGGTTCTCCTCCCTCCCTCTCTTCTCACTTGAGACTTAGATCCAAGGGTGTGAGACGGGACACAGTCCCTGACACCGCAGGGCTCACAATCTATCTTATTCCCATTTTACAGATGAGGAAAATGAGGCCCAAAGAGGCTAAGTGCCTTGCCCAAGGTCACTCAGTAGATACCAGTGGCAAATCTTTGATTAAAACCTGGGTCTTCTTGACTCCAAATTTCATGCTCTTTCCACTGGGCCACACTCCCTTTTTCTTAGTTTCCTTATCTCCAGCTTCTCCCTCCTTCAATCTATACTACACGCTGCTGCACCGGTCATCTTTTTGAAGCATCACTCAGAGCACATTTCTCCATCCTTTTATATCCTTCATAGGCTTCTCCTATTCCTCCGCATCAAGCATGGTGAGATCTCCCCAAAGGAGATAAAAACTGAGTGGAGACCAGGGTGAGGGCCTCCTCCAGGAAGGCTTCCCCGACAGGGATCTGGACTTTGCTTTTCCCTTAACTGAATCACCACCCCAGCCCCCACATCCCCTCTCTTCCCCTCTTCACTCTCTGCTCCCCACACTACCTCTCCCTGTCCCATTCCCCTTCCCCTTAGGCCCCCTCCCCACTACACCCCTTAGCAAAGGTCACAGTGGGTTGTTGGTCTGTTCCATTCCCCAGTGGGCAAAGAGGAGGGTAGCTTTCTGGGCTTGGAACCCCCCAGGCAGTTAGTCCGGAGACCTTTCATTCCCTCTTCTCTCCAGTTTTCATTTCTCCACAACACCTGGAATTTCTACTCTTCAACCCAATAGCATCTGGAAACTGTGCCCCAGCTCCAGGAGAGAGGCAGGAGGGAGAGAGAGCAGGGAAGGAGGGCCCCAACCTGGCTCTGGCCCAGGTTGCTAGGGAAGCTGGAGCCCAGAACCCAATCTTGAGGGGGAACCATTGGCTGATGGGGCCGGCAGGCTATGGGGGCCAGGTGAGATGGGGGTCAAAGTAATAGAGCGGCTGTGAAATTGCTCGAGTGAGGGGCACACTTGTAAGAACTGCCTGAGGGGCAGGGGAAAGTACTGAGTCAGAGGCCACAGGTGAGTGGGAAATAGGAGGGGCAGGGGTGCTAGTTGCTTCTGTAAACAGGAGCCCCATAGCCTGATTAAACAGTAACAAGCAGCATTAGACTGAGAAGATCAGTTTCTGGTTCCTTCTCCAACTCCATAACCTTCTCAGGCAGCCCCCAAATTCTCTACTATTTGTGCATTTCCTGCCAGGTTCCCCCAGCTAGGGGTCTCTGACCACCTCTAAACCTTCCCACTCACCCCAGGGCTTCCTCTGCCCTGGTCTCCCTGGAGCCCCAACTGGTATCCACACGGGTGGGAACATTGTATTCATTCATTCAATAAATGTGATTGAATAAATGAACATAGGTAGTGGTTTGAGTAACCCTGGGCGCATGAGTCTTTGGGAGAGTCAGTCTGGGAATTAATATATATGAGGCGAGGGGGTGGGGGGGAGGGGGGCTGGGTCTCTGTGTGGTGTAACTATTTGTGTGCCATGGCGTGCATAGGCCAGCAGCATGGTCTAGTGGGAGTCGGTCAGTCAGTACTATTTATTGAGCACTTACTGTGTGCAGAGAGCTGTGCTAAGCACTTGGGAGAGTGTAATATAACAATATAACAGACAAATTCCCCGCCCACAATGAGCTTCCAGTCTAGAGGGGAGTCTGAAGGACGTGGGCTTTAATCCCTGTTCCACCATTTGCCTGCTGTCTGACCTGGGAAAGGTCACTTAAATTCTCTGTGCCTCAGTTACCTCCTCTGTAAAATGGGTACTGACTGTGAATCCTAAGTGGGACATGAACCATGTCCAACCTGATTAGCCTGTATCTACCCCAGCGTTTAGGGCTGTGTCTGATACATAGTAAATGTTTCACAAATACCATTTAAGGAAAAAAAAAATTTTAAATAAAATGTCAGTATGTTTCCTTTTGGGCTCCCACGGCTTGGAGGTTGAGCGGAGTGGTGGGGGGAAGTTGGATTGCCAGGGGAGGGAGATGGAGACAGATGGAGAGGGAAGTGACAAGGGTGCAGGTTGGAAGTGGAGGGGCCTGGAGGTAGACAGGGAGAGGGAAGGGACACAGTCCAGGGGAAAGTTCTTACCTTGGGGGAAGGGGTTGGGCTGCACCAGTCCCAGGAAGCCTTGCACCATGGCATGAAGCCCCCTGAGCCCCCCTAGGTCCCCGGGTGCCAGGCCCGGGATGAGCTCATAGACCGGCTCAGTCAGGTTCCCCAACTCCATGCTGAAGATCTGCCCTCCAGCTGCGGAGAGCTCAGGGGCCGGCTGAGGGGACCAGAGACCGGAGGGCAGCTGGGAGCACAGTCGGGAGTGCAGTGTGGAGGGGTCAGGCCCCGGAAGCCAGGCTCTCTCCCCACCAGCCCAGCGCTTCACTCGTGCTGGGCAAGTGGGGAACTCCTGATCCCTGGAGGATGAGGCAAGAGGGATTATTAGTGGGAGTCGATGGTAGCTGTGAAGTCTTCCACACGCCCTGACACTGGGAAATCCTGGGCAGGGCTGGAGATCTCTTCCAACCTGGTGGGGCCCCTCACCAGCCCCTCACTTCTTGCAGACCCCCAGTAGGCTGGTGGACTTGTGTACATGTGTGCGTACACACACACATGCTTGGGGACAAGGTCTGTCTTGGGGAAGGTGCCCCGAGGGAAGGAACTGGGACAGCGAGACAGACACTTTGGAGCCGGCCCAGCAATAAAGAGGGATGGTCAGGCTCCACAACTATGGGGTTCTTGCCCAGATCAGAGCACTGCCCGGAACTCTGCATAGGTAACCAGAATGGTAAGAAAGACCCACAATCCCACAGCTGTAATGCCCCACACATTAGGTTTCGTGGAACCCAGTGCCTGTTTTACACCTGGAGTGATTGATCATGCCTGACCACCCCTCCCCGCCCCCGCCACACTCACCTCTCCCCTGGACTGGCCTCTCTCTCCTTCCTTTCCGCTCCCTTCTCCTTCCCCCCAGATGTGTACCTGTCTAGAGGGGCGGGAGCCCCTGGGTGGGACAGGAGGCAGCAGGTGGGCCTGAGAGCAGTGAGCAGAGGCAGCAGGTGAGCCTGGGAGGAGATCCAAGGGCAGTCCGGCTGTTTGGGCAGGACCAGGCCAGGGCAGAGTGCCGCAGGTGGTGGGGCGGGAGAGCTGGAAAAGGGCAGGGAGGAGGGGTCAGGCCCCCACTGAACTGACACCCCCTCCTCCCAACCGACACTCCCTCTTTTGCCCCTCCCCTCTCTGCTCCTTCCTGCTGGCCAAGGCCCAGATCTCACAAGCAGCATTTTCCACCATGCCCCGCCTCCCCGTCCTAAGGTCACAGCTGGTGGGCCCAGACCCCCTGATTCCCTGGCTCTAGTTCTCTGCTTCTTGCTCCATGACAGGGCTTGGAGAGGGACAGGGAGCTGATAGCCCAGGGTGGGGGTACAGGGGACTGACTGGTCCTCAGAGGGGTGCTGGTCTTGGATGGACCAGCCCCCAGTCAGAGTGACAGGGTTGGCTGGCCTTGGGGAGGAGGCATTGCCGTCAGGCCTCAGGCCCAGTTCTACTCAAGGGAACAAAGAGCCAGGCCGGGGAGAGGAGTGACCCCCAAACCTGTGGCTCAGCTGCATGAAAGGGGCATCAAGGACCTAGACTTCCTGTTCCCCTTGGCATTTCCCTTTAGGGGAAAGGCCCGGGGAAGGAGCCTGGGCTAGGTCAGGGCAGGGAGTGGCAGTCCAGGCCAATATTAAGTTGTGGGGGGGGGGGAGGGGGGAGTGGGAGACTAAGCCCTAAAAGCTGACCCCTCCCTTCCTCCCTCCCTGCCTGCTGCTGTCTCTAAGACACAGCAAAGCCACGCACCATATCCCCATGACAACACTGAGGGATTCCCGGTCCCCCTCCCTCAGGACTCCTCCGCCCCTTGAAGCGGCCCCACATCCTGGTTCCCACATTCGGATTTCTATATCCTGGTTCTCCTGCCAAGAGACATGAGAATCGCAGACCAGCAGAGCGGCTTCCTCCAGTTCTGGAGGGGACTGGCAATACAACCACCCTGCCATCCCCCACATCCCATCAACCCCAATTGCTGAGACCCCAGCTAGGCAGGCTCTCCTGCTCTCAGTCCCGCAGGCTCAGGTGCAGACTTGGAGAGGGCAAGAAGGGATTTGGGCCAGAGACTCACTAGTCCCTGGGCCGGCCTTTGTTTTCAGGTCTTCTCTCGGTGGCCCCTAATTGGCACCGGTGCCAATTAGGGGCCACCGCCTGACTAGGACCTCCTGACCTCCCCCAACAGCCTGAGGCAGCGGAGCTGGGGCTAGCCCGTGGCTGCTTGATGGTGGCTATGGAAAGTGGGCCTGTACTGGCCCCCAAATTTAATTTCCATAGAGGGTGGGGGTGAAGGGAACAGGATGAGGGTTTGTCCAAGGTCTCAACAACCAATAGAGCAAGGTGGAAACTGGAGAGACAGCAAGGCGGCCCTCCTAGGCGGGAGAATTGTCCCTCTCACCCAAGCAAGGACCTTGTCTCCATCCCACGAGTCACACTTACCCACTATGCTACCGGCTGGGCCTCAGACTACGAGTGAAAGGATTGGGGCTGCGTTTGGGAGTTGTGGGGGGCAAGTCATAAACCCAAATAAGCAGGCAGGGACAGCGTCAAACCAAAAAGTCATTTATTGGTACCATACATGACTCCGAAATGGCACAAACTATGCAAAAAAAAAAAAAAAAAAAAGAGGCATCACAGGGGGGTGGGGGGAGCACCCTCCAACTACCTCTGCCTGCCTGTACCTTCCAACCCCTGCTAACTCATTCTGGCCCTGATGGGACTGGGGGAGACCAAGGAAATGAGCCCCCTAGCCCACCTTACATTGCCTGGGGAGCTGGGGAGGGTTGACGTGGAGCCAGGGGAGGGTGGTGGGCCGTTTAGCTGAGGGTCTCTCCTGGGCTCTAGGAGAGAGCAGAGGAGAGGATGGGGGGTGGGAATGGGATGGGGGGGGGAGGGGCAGTGTGGAGAAGGGTCCTGAAACAGGGCAGAGGAAGGTGCAGGCATCAGGGATCAGCCCCAGCTCGGGGAAGGACGTAGAGCCTTGGATCCCACTCCTTCCCCTCTCTCTCTCTCTGTCCCCCACCTGGGTCTGAGCACTACAGAAGGAGTTCTGGAGCAACAAGGGGTCCTGCAAGCCGCTGTAACCGGAATCCGAGACAAGCGCTTTCCATTCCCCGTCACCCTGGAGATAGGCCTGGACACCTCCACTCCCCTCCTCCCAGCTTTCCCAGTCTCCCAGTAGGTCCTTCTGCCTGGACACAGGAATCTGGGGCAGAGGCGATCCCGGGGCTCCCCCTTGTGGTCACCAGAGGCCCCCTGGCATGATGCTCCCTGTGACCTGCCCAGCAGGTGGGTGGGCACGGCGAGGGGCGGCCCAATGCCCACTGGCCCTATTTCTATCCCGGAGGGGGGACTAGGGAAGCGGGAGGCCCACCAACACCCCCTCTTGACCCTGTGGGGGGCCCCTTCTCCTCTAGCCCTAACACACAGGGGATGAAACAACTCAAAAAGAAATACGGAGACGAACACCAGTGGACCCCCCCCACCGCCCCAGCCCACCGCCCCCCAGCAGGGCTGGGGCCAGAGGGGAAGGGGAGCCAGGCCCGCTCCTACTGTGTGACCGGCAATCAACGCCCCTTCCCCACGGAGGCCCTGGGGGTGGGTAGAGGGCTCCCCGAACACAGCTGCTCTAGCGGAACACATTGAAAGGTCACAGGTCAGTATAATACACATGATCTTCTACGGTGTGGAGATTTACAAGCACGAGGGACACAAACCCAAGCGGTGCTGGGAGGAGGGTAGAGTTGGGGGCTGGGGGAGGGAGGGGGGTAACAGCACACAAGTTTTACACTGGGGCAGGGGCGGGGGGGGTGGGTGGACAGAGGGGGGACTCCACCAGCCCTTCCCCGTCCCAGCGTCTGCCCCCGGCCCCTTCCGGTGGACCAAAAAGGAAAATGGTCTGAAGCTCTGAATTGTAGAAAACAGGGACCTGGCCCACCTCCTCCCCCCAACCCGCCCACCGGGGGCCAAAGGAAACCCAAACGGGTGGGAGGAGGGAGGGAAGAGGCAGGAGGAATGCAGGGCGAGTGGAGTGGGGGGGTCGATTTTTTTTTTAAAACTTATGTTTTTATTATTATTATTTTAAAAAAGAGAGAGGGAGGGGGAGAGAGGAGAGAGAGAGAGAGAAGTCAGGGGTTTCAGGAGCTGGGAACCGGGGGAGGGAGATGCGAGGGGGAACTTAGCTCCTCAGCTGCCAACACCAAGAAGGGGTCTCCTCTGCCCTCCCCACCGCAGTTTGACCTGGATCACCCTCTACCCTCCTGACAGGAACTGCAAAAGGGGGGAGAGAAGCTCAGAGTCCCTGTGGGAGGGGAAGAGGTGAGAGGGCAGCAGAGGCTCAGCCCCGCCCGTCCCGACCCAAGTCTCAGTGGGCAGCCCCACGTGGTCTGTGGGTGGTGCCCGCGGGCTCTGGCTGGGGGTGGGGGGCAGGAGAGCAGGGTGCAGGGGGTGGGGGGCGCTGGGCCCCTCTGTGGAGAAGCCGCTGGGGGCTCAGGGCTGCTGGAGCTCAGCTGTGGCAACCTCTCTCCAGGGCTGGCAGCAGCAGTGGCGGCAGATGACCGGGAGAAGCCAGGCCCTGGCAGCCACGGCGGCCCCACGGTCGGGGGCACCAGGGGTCCCTCAGGGCCACCCAGAGACCCACCCGGCCACCCCCTGGCACCTTCCAGTCCCGACTCCCCCTCCTGTTTCCAGGTAGATCGGTTTCTGCTCAGTTCTTTTGATTCCTCTTCCTCTCTCCCGCGGGCTCACCGGGGCCGGGGGCGGCCTCACTGCGAAGCCTGCGACGTGGGGTTCTCGGACTTGCTTTCCTGGCTGGAGGGCGGCTTGCTGTTCCAGGGGCTGTTGGCGCCCAGGGCGGGCGAGTTGTTGAAGCTGTCCTCATCGTCCAGCCCGTTGGCCGCGTCGAATTGCGTGTTCTCCAAGCGGGTGATCAGTCGTTCGTCCTCGTCCCCGAACTCCCCCCCCCATCAGGGTCGGCTCCCCCACCACCATCACATCCTGGAAGAGGAGGAGGGCCGGGAACATAATCCAAGGAGTGGTGACCCCCCACCCCGCCAACCCCTCCACAGCCTCCCCGCTCCCCGCCAACCAACACAGGGGACCCCGTGAGACATCACCTGGTGGGAAGTTTTCCCAATCCAGGAGAGATGGCAACTAGAGCGACCTCCTCCAAGTCCCCGAAGTCCCCTCCCCAAAGTCCACCCACCAGTGTCTGAAGACTGTGAGCCCGCTGTAGGGTAGGGACCGTCTCCATATGTTGCCAACTTGTACCTCCCAAGTGCTTAGTACAGTGCTCTGCACACAGTAAGCGCTCAATAAATACGATCGAATGAATGAACGAATGGTATGAGGGAGAACTTCATGGGCCTTGAGGGGGTTTGGGGGGCTGGTGGGGCCATGGGACTACAGGGGAGTCGACTACCTCTCTCCCTGGAGCAGCTGGGTGACTACGGGTGGACCAGGGGAGAGAGGAGGAGGCGGAGGAGGCCCTGACTGAGCTGGCCGACTGCGGCTGCGAAGGGATGGCTGGGAGCCAGGGCAGGTGGCAGAGGGGAGGCGTGGCGGCCATGGTGGCGGCGGGGGCACGTCAGCAAGAAGAGAGAAGGAAGACGGGATGCTTACAGGTACCTGACTGGAGAGCGCGAAGGTGCTGGCCGGACTTTTCTTCTTACTGTTGCTGTTGTTGGCGTTGCCGCCCCCGGAGCTCATGGTGCTGCCTCCCGACATCTTCCGTTTCCGGCGCTTGCTGGGCTGCTGCCGGGCGGGCTCGGCTGGGGGAGGGGGGAAGGGAGAGGGACGGGGAGGAAGCAGGAGGGGAGGGAGAGGCCGTGACTCAGGGTTAAGGGGGGAGGGGAAGCATCAGCGCTCTGTCCGGTCGGGGATGTTGTGCCTCAGGACAGACCACCTTTCCCTCGCCCGGCTTCCCTCACCCCCCGAGCCAGGTGGTACCGAGCTTCTGCCCCTGGCTGGAAGCCCAACCCGCGAGGAGACCCGGACCCCGGTTCCAAACCAGACTCCACCCTGACCCCTGACCCCAACCCTAACACAGATCCAACCCCAGCTTCAACCCGACCCCACCTGGCCCCCCACCTCAGTCCCAGCATTGACCTCAACGGCAACCTTGCCTCTGACTCTGACCTCGGCCACGACGCCCCCCCACCACCCCTGTTAGCCCAAAGGACAGCCCGAGGGGAGGATCTGGGTCCCAGATGGGGCGTCTCACCAGGGGGAGCGACCATGCGCTGCCACTTCTGGAACAGGCAGGTCTTGAGGCAGTCGCGGGGGCTGAGGCTGTATGTCTTGTGCCGGGACATGAGCTCTTGCATGGGCTCTAGGATTACACAGAGCTGGGGAGGGGGGAAAGGAGGGAAAAGGTCATCCTCTAGACTGTAAATTCCTTGTGGGCAGGGGAAGTGTCTACCAGCTTTGTTGTACTGTACTCTTCCAAGTGCTTAGTACAGTGCCCTGCACACAGTAAGCACTCAATAAATACCACTGATCGACTGACTGATCAGGGCAGAGGGCCTCCTAGACACCTCCTGGATACAGGGCCTAGCTCCACCCCAAAGCCCCTGACTCAGCTGGGATGGGAACCAAGGCCTGAAGAGCCCTGCCCCAGTTTCCTCTCTGGGGACTCATTCAAGGGGGTGGGGATAGGGAAGACTCACTCGGAGGTAGTTGAGTGTGGAGTTGGAGAGTCCGCACCGTGTGATATTCTTGGATAACTGGTCCAGCATCTGGGGATCCTGGGCCTGCTGACGGGAAGAGAGCTTGCTCTTCAGACCCCAGACCTCCAGCACCCCCATTCAACACAGAATACCCCTCCACCACCAAACACACACATACACTCTCGCTCTCTCCCTCGCTCTCTCCACACACAGCCTCTCCCACTCCCTAAGCATGCCCCAAAGAGCCCAAATCAGGACTAGAAGGGGATGTGACCTCAAGGAGAAACAACCAGTTCCTGGCCACCATCCCTGGCCCAGAACCCGGGGCCCAGCAACCCTCGTGGCACCCTCTGCGCCTAGCGTGGGCTTCCCCAGCCTCCCCCAACACTCCACTGGACACGCACGTGCATGGCCAGGATGCTACGGGGGATGAGCTCGCGGTGCTGCCGGATACTGAAATGCCAGGTCTTTATCCGCATCATGTCGTCAAACAGGAACTCCAGGTACAGCCGGCCCTCCACGCACACCTGCTTGTGGGGAACAAAGGCCCCGACCGTCAGCTTCGAGGCTTCCCATCGGCGATCGGCGGGCTCCCTCTTACCCATCTGCTCTCTTCTCCTGCTACACCCCAGCTCCAACTCTTCCGCCTCCTGTCCGTTTGTCTGCGTCTGTCTCTCTTTCCCATCTCATGCTCATTCACCTTTGTTAAACCACAGCCCTCCCCTCCTTCAAACTCTTTCTTAAAAGCTACCTCCTGTAGGAAGCCTGCCCTGATTAACCCCCCACCACTTTCTTATGCCATTCTGTCAGTCACCTCCTCAGCCCACCTCCGGGTCTATCTGTTTAGATTGGTATTATTGATTTGTTTATCCTCTCGTGTTTTCTATTTTTGTTGACCCTGTCTTCCCAAGTTATACTCTAAGCTACTGGAGGCCAAGGATGCACACCTGGGGTCTGGTAGGGTGCTTTGCCCTCACTAAGTGACTACTGAGAGGGGATGGCCAGGCACTCTCCCAGAGAGACACTCTTTTTACCCTCCGAGTCCCCTTGGCAGCAACATGGCCTACTACTCCCTCAGAGGCAGCATGGCCTCCTGGAAAGAGCCCGGGCCTTGGGATCAGGAAACCTGGGTCCTAGTCCCCAGCCAGGCCACTGGACGGCTGTGTGTGGCCTCAGGAAAGCATCACTTGACTTCTCTGGGCTTCAGTTTCCTCATGTGTAAAATGGGGATAGAAGACCTGCTCTCCCCTCCCAGACTCCACTCAGCCTCCTCTGCACACCTTAAGTCGAAAGAGAGACCACCATCAGCCCTGCGCCTCCCTCCAGCCCCCAATCCGGCTACCTGGGTGAACATGGGCTTGCCATGCTGGGTCACCATGCTGCACTGGTCGCAGTCCAGGGACACAAAATTGCTGTGGAAAGCCTCCTTGGGGTGTTTCAGCACATAGTAGAGTTCTGTGGCGCCGCCTTCAAAGATGCTGCGGAAGTAGCGTGGGATCAGGGTCCGGCCAATCGCTGTTGGGGGGGAGACCGAACAGTAGGTCAGAGGACAACCAGCTGCAGGAAGCGGGGGAACCCTATCACCCCCACGTCTCGTCACCTCTGCCTCCGGCCGGTCCCGCCCCAGTGTTAGCTCACTGGATCCAATTGGGGAAAAGCAGGCCGGGACTAGAAGGGTCTAGTCCCAAGGGCAGCAAAGGCAGAGAATCCTGTCAGAGCTCCCGACAGGTGGGCTCTGGATTCCCTCAGCAGCCCAGAGGCCCAGGTCGTAATGCCATGGGCCTGGGGTTTGGTCATGCTTTGAGCCCCCAGGAGACCCCTGCAACCAGGACCCAGAACTTCCCTGCATCCCTGGGTCCTTGAACTCAACAGGACACAAGTCTGTTTGGGTCACTGAGGGAAGCCCCATCTATAACTGGGCCATTCTCCCTCTTGGCTTCCTCACTGCAGGGACTGGCCACAGACCCCTGCAAGCTACCCAACCAAGTAGCCCAGATGCAAGGGGCGGGGAGAGAGAGTGAATGAGTATGTGTATTGCGGGGGAAGGGGGGCCCTGAGACAGCACTCACTATATCTCTTTGGTCCATCCTCCAGGCAGAAGGTGATGGTCAACATGGCATCATCCTCAAAGAACTCAGTTGTGAAGGCATCCCACCACAGATTGTCACACTCCTGGTTGGGGGGAAGAGGGGTAGGAGGGTCAAGGAAATGGAAGATCACCATCCAGTTCCCTGGGGGAGGAATCCAGGGGACTCCCCGTGTGGCCCAAGGTCCCCGCAAACTGATTCTGATCCCAGGAGTTCTCCCCGGATGACTCCATTTTCCCTCCGACCTCCTGGAGCATCTTGCCACCCACCTCTGTCCAGTTCTGCAGCCGCTTGTTGAGTTCAAATATCCTGTAGTCGGTCTGGTTACCATACGGCGTGTGCCTCCTGCAGGTAGAAGGGGGCCATCGGGGGCCACGGAGATGGGAAGGAGGGACAATAGGTAGGGAGGATGGCGGTGAAGGAATGGAGGGGGAGAGTACCCTGGGTTCCCTCCAACCCGAATCGCCAGACCGCATGGAGTTAGTGTTGTCTCAATTAATCAACTGAACAATCATATTTATTGAGCACTTACTGTGGGCAGAGCACTGTACTAAGCGCTTGCGAAAGTACAACAGAGTGGGTAGACACGTTCCCTGCTCACAAGGAGTTCCTTCCTCCCTCCCTCCCAGTGGGCCGGGAGCAGCTTCCTCTCCACTCCACCTTGATTAGCTCTAAGGCAAGGGAGTGGTGGGAGAGCTGAGGGGGAAGCCCGGACGTCTCAGACCAAACCGGTCCCCACTCCGCTCCCATGCCCGCCGCCCCCCGTATCTGTTACCACTCCCTGCGCGCCCCCCTCACAGGCCACTTACCCGATCCCAGGCTCCAGGTAGGTCGGCGGGTACATGGGGGTTGGGCTGAGGAGAGAGGGAGTCAGTGAGAAGGAGGTTAAGAGAGAAGGGATGAAAGGAGGGAGAGGTGGGGCTTTTTTCTCCCCTCTTGACCCATGTCCCCCCCCCCCAAACACCTCCTTTACCCACCGGGGCTAAGGTGGAATTGCTGCAGGTGGGATGGGGCAGGACTGGGACAGGGGATGGAGTGGGGGGGACGACGCAGGCCCTCGCGAAGAACGGGGAACAGACTGGGCCACGAGAGGAGTCCAGGGGGCCCCCAGAAGACTCACCCCACATCCCGATCCAGCATGGTGCCGGGGTGGAAGGGGGGGAAGGCGTTGCCGTTGGGGGGCTCCTTTGGAGAGTACAGCTTGAACGACTTGGAGGAACAGCCTGGGAGAAAAGGGGGGCGTGGGGAGGGGGTCGGGCTGGGCTGCTGTCAAGCCCGTCCCGTCCAGAATCCTTCCTCCATCCTCCCACACCTCCAGGACTGGAGATGGACCCCAGTCCCTCAATCCCCAGCACACGTAAAGATGGGGTCTCAGCTGGGCAGCCCTCCCACTCTGGGCTGGGGGCAGAGAACCCAGGCATCCCTCCGCTTCCAGCCCAATGGTCCGGCTGGGACTCTGGCCAACCCGTGACCTTTCCACTCCCCTTCCCTCCCACCCCGAGACAGCCCCTCCCCCTACAATCCCAACCTTGCAGGGCAGCAAGAGCAACAGCATGGGGGAGGGGCCAGCTGACCCTCCTAGTGCTTCCCCTCCCCCTTCCTATGACAGGTGCCTGATGGACGGGGTCTGCCTGGATCCCCTCCCCCACAGGCCCCATCTGCTGCCTCTGTTTCTAGCCCAAGAGCCTCCACCTCCCCAAGCAGTTCAACATCCCCCTCTCCCCCGGGAGGGGACCCAGGACCACCTACTCCTCCCTCCCCTGCACTGGGAGCTCCTGCGGGGGCAGAAAAAAGGGAGCAGGGGGGGAATCTGGGTGAGGTTTGGCCAGATGCCACCCCCTAAGCCCCCAAGGAGCGGGGTCACTTCCCCCAACCGCACACGGTGGTGGGGAGAGAATCAGCCAGGAAGAGCTGAGGCCCGTCACGCTCATCGTCCGACACGGGCCCCCACGTGAGCACCCACACGGATACCCACACGGACTCGACCTCTCCTTACTTCTGATGTGTGTCAGACCCCCTCCCCACCCCCAATAGCCCAAAGTGCAAGTTGGGCAGCCCTGTGGGGAGGAGGGGAACGTGGCTGAGGTGTTTCCGGGGAGGGCGGAGGAGGTGGGGGGAGGAAGGGAGTGGGCAGGGGTGAGAGAGAGAGAGAGAGAGAGGAGGGAAGACAGGCGACATTCATGTCTGTGTATTTCCCACTCCCCCTATGATTTTATATAGATATGAATATTCACAAATGAAAAAGGAGAAAATTTTCAGCTCCGACACTGCCCCCCGAACTGTCTCTTCTTTCTCCTGGCACAGCCATGCCTGAAAAAAGTCACAGCTCCTTTTGATATGGTGAGCGGCCACAGCAGAGAGGTGGGCCCAAGGGAGAGGAAGCAGCTCGCCTCCCCCACTGCCACCAGGTCGGGAGTTTGGAGGGGCAGGGAATCCGGCCCTGGCCCCGTGCCCCCAGGGGCGGAGGTGGCGGGCTTCTGGTGAGGAAGGGGACAATGATAAGCAGCAGCCCAGGAGCCTCTCCCAAGGTCCTCCCCATCAGATACCAGGGGGGAGTGGGCGAACGGCAGGCTCAGGGAGGGGTCTGAGGGAAGCCCGGCCCAACCCAGTCCCTGCCCTCCAGCTTCGAGATGCTCAGAGCATAGCCCCCTCCCTCAACCACCCACGAGGGACCTTTTCCTTATCAGTCCTGCCCGGACCCTCTCCCTGTCCCTAACCCCCCATCACCACAACAGAAGTTAGTCCATTCCTCTTCTCCCACCCAGGGAGCAATAAAGATCTCTCTCAAAAATCCCATGAGGGGTGAGGAGGTGGCCAGGCAGGGGGTGGGGGGCAAGTGGGGAGGGTCCCCCTCCCCCAAGCAGCATGAGCTTGTGCCCAGAACTCCCCAAACCGCAGGCCCAGCACCCGCCCATCCCCAGCGGCCTCGCCCCTGGTGGGGGGGCCTGGGGGCTCCCCAGAGCCCAAACCAAACTCTGCCTGGACCTCTGGTCCCCCCTAGCAGCCATCAAATAGCCACCGACTTGCCGGAAGAGGGAGAAGGGGCAGAGAGGGGTCAAGCACTGAGTAGCAACACAGCCACTGGGAGCTTGGGCAAGAGCGGGCAGGAGAAGGGGGCATATTGAGATAGTACAGGGAATTGGGGGGGGGGTGGGGGGAGACAGAGACTGGGTTCCCATCCTGGCCCCAGAACTGCCCTGGACATGTGTGATGGGCCACACCATCTCCTGTCCCCCCATCCCACTCTGCCATGTCCCAAGAAATGGCTGCCTGGGGCCGTGAATAATAATAATAATAATAATGATGGCATTTATTAAGTGCTTACTATGTGCAAAGCACCGTTCTAAGAGCTGGAGACAAGTTACAAGGCAGTGGGCAGAGGGAGGGAGAAAAGGAGTGAGGAAACTCCCCCGTGCCTCCTCCCCGCCACGGGAGCCTCTCCCAGCTATTTTTCCCTCTTGGGTGAGGGTCACAGCTGGGAGAGAGAAGGGGAGGGGAACCAAGGTCTGTAAATCTCCATGTGCGGCTGAGGGAGAAGAGCAAATTAACCTGAATTCCTCTCACAAGTTCGCTCCCTGGCCCTCCCACTCTCCTCCCCCATATACCTCTGGGGAAGGGAAACCCCTCTCCTCTCCTGGACAGTGACCTTGGGACCACTGACTCTCCCAGCCTGGGGAGAGGGATGGAGTAAGTGAGGGAGGGAGGGAGGGAGGAAGGAGGGAGGAAGGAAGGGGGAAGTAAGTGGGAGGGAAGAGACAGCACCCTTTGGTGAACTCTGCCAAATCCCTGGCCCCAGGAGAGGAGTCCTAGGGGCAAAGCAGACAAAAGAGGGCCCCTGCCAAAGAGGGGAAACTGACTCACCTGGCTCAGCCCCAGGGCCCTGCCTGGGAGCCCAGGGAGCGGTGCTGGGAGGTAAAGGAGGGAAGGGAGTCAGTTCCACTCCTTATTTCCCCGAGGAAATAGGGACTGGAAGCAGGTGTTGAGAGCCACCTTTCTTCCCAACCCAGCCCCACATCCTGGGCCCAGTCCCTCCCTGACTTGGTGAAGAAGTGAACCAGGGGAAAGGAGGAGCTTCGAGCTTCCTACACAGGGGGACAAGCCACCCCTCCATGTCGGAGGGAGGACCAGCAGTGGAGAGCTCCCCAGCTTCCCCTCCTCCCAGCCCCAAAGGGGTGGAAAATCTGGAGCTCAGCCTGGCCCTGCCAAACCCTCCGAGTGTGGGCCTATGTCTAGGCCTGAATGCCCTACCCGGGCCAGCCTCTTACATGTGCGGTTCCGGCTCTCTGGCCTGCTGGACTTGCATTCTCACAGCCACTGGCCCTGACCAAGGGCTCCTGCAGGCTGAACAGACCAGAGCTTGGAGCGGCAGTGGCCAAAAGTCAATCCCTCTGCCCTGGCCTGAGTCCGCCGCCCGCTTCTGCGGTCCCAGAGTTGGGCTGGAGGTTCCGATGACTATCTGCGCACTGATCCCATCTCTTGGGAAGGATAGAGGGAGAAACTGAGGCCCAGAGGCAACCTCCCCCAGAAGAGTTCCCCCTCTCCTGATCTCCTCGACTTCGCTGACGGCCCTTCTGGAGACAGGGGAAGGTCCGGGGCCTTTCTCACTTCGGCCCTAGCTCTCCCAGCCCCCGCCTCTGCCCCCTCCTTCCCAGATACCCCCATTTCTGGAGATGGGGATGGGTGGCAGGGGTGTTCCGCATCTAGGTTCTTTTCCCTTCTCCTCCCCGCTCCCTCAGGCCCTCTCCAGAGGCTGAATGCCTGATGCCCAGGGAGAGGTCAGTCTAATAATACTAATACTACTAATAATAATGGCATTTATTAAGCGCTTACAATGTGCAAAGCACTGTTATAAGCGCTGGGGAAGTTACAAGGTGATCAGGGATTTGAACCCATGACCTGTGACTCCAAAGCCCAAACTCTTTCGATTGAGCCACGCTGCTTCTCTTAGTGTGAACTCTACTTCTCCCCCAGGAACAGGCCAAAGCAGATCCCATCCATTCCAGGTCCCTCCGTCTCCACAGTGCCCAGAGAACCCGCCCTGCCACTCCTCCTCCTCCTCCCCTCCCTTCTTCCAGCTCGCCCCAACATGCCCACCCATGTGCCTGACCCACAGGAGGGGCGGAACCGGGTCCCTCAGGGAGGAAGCATGACATGGGGGGGGGGAAGGGGCCGCCCCCGCACACATACCCTACTTACACGCTCCCACATGCCAGTTCCCGCCCAGGACTCCTGACTTCTCCATAGAAGTTGGGTTACAAGTGTTAGAAACCAGCTCAGCCTAGGAGGAACCAGGTCAGTGACCCAACCACCCGCCTGTCTGGCAGAATTGGTCAGTGGGGGGCCTGGACTCCCAGTTTTTTCTGCCCCATATGGGCCCTCAGTGTAATCCAACAGGCTAGGGAATTGGTCCCAGCACCTCTTCCTGGGATTCTCACTGTTTCCCAGCCTCGTCTTTCCGAGGCCTCGGGACACTGAGAGAAGAGAGGGCAGGGAGCCACTCTAACCTCCCCCCAGCAGCCTGGAAGCTAGACATCCCAGGCCCGCACTTCTGGGCCCTCTGTCAGAGCAAAGACACGGCGTTGCAGGGCTGCCCCCACGATCGATCCTCATTCAGAAGCAGAGGGGGTCCTGGGTCCCTTGGAGGCCTTTTATTCATTCATTCAACCATATTTATTGAGCGCTTACTGTGTGCAGAGCACTGTACTAAGCGCTTGGGAAGCCTTCTAACTCCTCTCCGCAAGGGTCTTGCAGTGAGCCCACCTGGGCAGAGGCTGAAGGGGTGGGACAAGGGCAGGAGAGGTCTCTCCTCATCCTCCCAATCTAAAGCTGGTTTCGGGAGCCAGGGCTGAGCTTAGGTTTGACAGGGAAAGGGGGAGTAGGAAGCATGGCCTAGAGGATAGAGCATGGGCCTGGAGTCAGAAGGACCCGGGTTCTAATCCCAGCTCAGCCCGCTTGTCTGTTGTGACCTCGGGCAAGTCATTTCATTTTTCTTGACCTCAGTTACCTCATCTGTAAAATGGGGATTACAGAGACTGTGGGACGGGGACCGTGTCCAACCTGATAAACTCGCATCTACCCAAGTGCTTAGTACAGTGCCTGGCACAGAGTAAGCGCTTAACAAACACCATAAAAAAAAAAGCCAAACAAAAAACCCTCATTGGTCTCTCCCCACCACCCAGCTACTCCCTCCCCGGGCAGATGGAGTGTGACAGTAAGGGTCCCTTTCAATTGGATTCAGTTGCACAGGGGCTGTGGGGAAGGTGCAGGAAGAGGAAGAACTGGGCTTCAGGGTCCCCAGTTTCTTCTGGGCCTTTATTTCCCTTTCAGTGCAATAAGCTGGGCCCTTCAGGGTGGGGGAGAGAGCAAGTCTGAAGTCTATTCCCCTGGGCTCCCTGCTCTATAGGACATGAACGACCAAACCCATCCCTAACTCCATTTCCTTAAGCTGACTACTGGGTGTCTCCTGGCTCTGCCCACCCTGCCCAACCTCTAATGGGGCCCTCAGGGCCCCTACCTAGCCTCTGGGCTGTCTGGGGGAAAAAGCCCATTGCCCCGGCTCAGCAAAGCAGGTGTCTGTCCTCTGCCAGATACCCGGAGTCCACCCGGGTTCTGGAGCTGCCCAGTGAGGGGTTCCACAGGTAATCCCTGCCTCTTGCCTTTCTGCCCCATTCGCAGCTCCAGGCTGAGCACAGCCAAGTTGGGGTATACGAGGACAGGGACAACTCTTCAGAGTGGGCTTTGGGAGAGGAAGAGGCAGGGGCAGGTGATACAGATAGACTGAGGTGATGGGGACCTAAACCCAAACCGACGTGGAGTCCACATCTATGTGTCTACACAGGGAACCTTTGGTTGGGGACAGGGCAGTCTAGGGTAGGAGACAGGGGTAATGGGGAGAATGGAACAGGTGGGGAGCTTCAGGGGGGGCGGAGGAGGGCCCGGGGGGAAGTTGGGAAAGCCTTCAGGACACCTGTCAGGGGGGCTGTCTTACTTGCCACACTCAATCCAAAGCATCCCCCTGCCCCAATCACCACCCTCCTCAATGCAACCGACCCTACAGTAGGAGATGGGGGGAAAGTAATTGGGGGGGGGGGATCCAGACCCCGGGGGCTCAGGGAGGGAGTGAGTCGGGGGTGGGAGGGGCGGGTTAGGCCCCAAGTGAGGCGGAGGAAGTAGGGGAGAGAGAGCAGCGCAAAGGCCGGAAAACTTTGCCGCTGCAGGGGCCCTGACTGGTGGCTCCAGAAATCTGCAGGGAAGGTGGGGAGGAGAAAGGGGTGTCTAGCCCCGGCCCCACGGGAATGGCAGCAGGAGGGCTGCCGTTGGGGCCTCCCCTGGAGCCCCAGCTTCCTGCCCGCTCCCCTCCACGGGGCAGCGGGAGCAGGCGGTTCCCGGCCGGCCCCGCACCCCCCGGACGGTGTCCCCCACCTCGTCCCCAATTGAGGGTCCCCCCCCCCGCAGGCCGCCCCCTCCCCCGCACGGCCCCGCACAGCCCCGCGCCTAGGGCCTTACCTGGGAGAAGCGGGGCGCGGGCCGGGCGCCGGGGAGGAGGGGGCTCGGCGGGCAGGGGGCGGGCAGGGCAGGGCAGGGCAGGGGCCCGGGGCCCTAACTCACACTCTCATTTCCCTCCCGGGCCCGCCGCCCGCCCACCCACCCATGGGGGGACAGGACGGGACGGGCCGGGCCAGGCCAGGCCAGGCCAGGCCAGGAGAGGCCAGGAGAAGGCAGAGAGATCACAAAAGCGGCGGCGGCGGCGTTGGCCGGGGGCGGCAAAAGTTAAAATGGGGGCCGGGAGGCCGGGGCCGGGGCCGGCAGGGCGGCCGAAGGGGAGCGAAGCGCTCTCTTTGTTTGCAGGGTTTCCCCTGAACAATGGCTGCTCCGCTCCTCCGCTCCTCTTCTGCTCTGCTCTGCTCTACTCTCCTCCCCGCTCCGCTTCTCTCCTCTCCTCCTCCTCCTCCTCTTGCTCTCCTCCTCCTCCTCCTCCTCCTCCCCTCCTCCTCTTGCCCGCCGCTGCCGCCGCCGATAGTGTCTGCAGGCCTCGGTAGGGGTAGGAGTCTTACAGCTTCTGTACACACAACACATCCACACACACAACACACACGCCTGCCTCACTCTCTCTTTCCCCTCCTCCAGGCTCTCTCCCCCTTCCCTTCTCCCTCTTCTGTTTTTCTCCCTCCTGTCTCTCTTCTATTTTTCTCCCTCCCTTCTCTCTCTCTTCAATGTCTCGCCCTCCTCCCCTCTCTTCTGTTTCTCTCCCTCCTCTTCTCTCTTCTATTTCTCACCCTCCTCCTCTCTCCCTCCTCTTCTCTCTCCTATTTCTCTCCCTCCTCTTCTCTCTCCTATTTCTCTCCCTCCTCTTCTCTCTCCTATTTCTCACCCTCCTCCTCTCTCCCTCCCTTCTCTCCTATTTCTCTCCCTCCTCTCTCTCTTCTATTTCTCACCCTCCTCCTCTCTCTTCTATTTCATCATCATCATCATCATCATCAATCGTATTTATTGAGCACTTACTATGTGCAGAGCACTGTACTAAGCGCTTGGGAAGTACAAATTGGCAACATAGACAGTCCCTACCCAACAGTGGGCTCTCACCCTCCTCCTCTCTCCCTCCCTTCTCTCTCCTATTTCTCTCCCTCCTCTCTCTCTTCTATTTCTCACCCTCCTCCTCTCTCCCACCTCTTCTCTCTCTTCTATGTCTCACCCTCCTCCTCTCTCCCTCCCCTCTCTCCTAGTTCTCTCCCTCCTCTTCTCTCTCTCTTCTATTTCTCACCCTCCTCCTCTCTCTCCTATTTCTCACCCTCCTCCTCTCTCTCCTATTCCTCTCCCTCCTCTTCTCCCTCTCAATTTCTCCCCCTCCTCCTCTCTCCCTCCCTTCTCTCTCTCCTCTTCTCTCTCTCTTTCTCCCTTAGAGCTGGGCCCGCCTATGCAACGCCCTCCGGTCCTTTCCCCTCCCCTCGGGCTCCCCGGGCTCGGCCTCCTCTCCCATGAAAGAGCAAGGGGGAGGGACCTACCTACCGGGCTGAGAAAAACAAAAGAGAGAGCCAGCGGGGAGGGGAGGACAGCGCGGCGACAAAGAGAGGGCCGGACAGGGAGAAACAAGAGCCGGGAGGAGACGGGACACGGAGGGGATGCAAGTGGGCGGAGGGCCGGCGAGGTCGGCAGGTGGGGAGCCGGGTAGTTCAGTGGGTTGGGATCGGTTGGGTCCCCGGGGGTGAGGGGGGGAAAAGGCAGACGGCCTCCTGACTCCTCCCCCATCCCCGGACTCCGCTGGACTCAGTCAGGTGGCCAGGGGGAGGGAGCCGCCTGTTTTCCGGGGTCTCAAGGCCCATCCCGGGAAGGATCCGGCCATTCCTGGGATCTGAGGGCCCATCCTGGCAAGGATCCAGCAGCTCCCAGGGCCTGAGGCCCCATCCCGGGAATGATCCAGCCGCTCCCGGGATCTGAGACCCCATCCCGGGAGTGATCCATCATCATCAATCGTATTTATTGAGCGCTTACTATGTGCAGAGCACTGTACTAACCGCTTGGGAAGTACAAACTGGCAACACATAGAGACAGTCCCTACCCAACAGTGGGCTCACAGTCTAACAGGGGGAGATAGAGAACAAAACCAAACATACCAACAAAATAAAAAAGGATAGATACGTACAAGTAAAATTTAAATACAGTAATAAATATGTACAACCATATATACATATATACAGGTGCTGTGGGGAAGGGAAGGAGGTAAGATGGGGGGATGGAGAGGGGGACGAGGGGGAGAGGAAGGAAGGGGCTCAGTCTGGGAAGGCCTCCTGGAGGAGGTGATCCAGCCATTCAAGCTATTAGTACAGTGCTCTGCACACAGTAGGCGCTCAATAAATACGATTGAATGAATTCCTGGGGTCTGAGGGCCTACCCCGGGAATGATCCAGCCGCTCCTGGGGCCTGGCCTGGAGATGTCCACCCTAGGCCCTACCCCACGGAGCTTACATTTTCTGGTTCTGGAAGCCGACCCCCAGATCCTCCTGCAATTGGACAATGTCATTTACTCTTGCTCTGCTCAATGTCTGGGAAATCCAGAAGTGCTGAGAATGAATCTGTTACACAATTGACCCTATACTATTTTCTGGGTTGCGGGGAGGGAGGTGAAAGGGCTCCGAGGGGAGCTTGGAGAAGCTCTCCCAGGATTCTCCAAGAGAGAGTTAAGCGCTTAGTACAGTGCTCTGCACACAGTAAGCGCTCAATAAATACGGTTGAATGAATGAGAGACATTTGCAAAGACAACTCTGCTTAAATACCACCTTGACCTGGGGGGGTTAGCCAAGAGAGCTGCGAATCAGGATCCTAAGTTCTGCTTTTGCCTTTCCCCAGTTTTCCTACTTGAGGGTGGGATTTAAACCCCCCACACTCTCCCAGTTCTCCCTTCTGACCACAGACAAGGTGGGGGTGCAGCTGGAGTGGAAAGAGCTCTGGATTGGATAAGCACCCCCCATCCTCTTCTCCCTCTCCCTTCTGCGTGGCCCTGACTTGCTCCCTTTGTTCTTCCCCCCCTCCCAGCCCTGCAGCACTTAGATACATATCCATTTATTTATTTATATTAATTTATAGCAGTGTCTGTCTCTCCCCCCCCTAGACTGTAAGTTCGTTGTGGGCAGGGAATGTGTCTGTTTATTGTTGTATTGGACTCTCCCAAGCTCTTAGTACAGTGCTCCGTACACAGTAAGCACTCAATAAATACGATGGAATGAATGAATGAAAGTCCCCCCATCCCCTCCCAAACTAAACTGGGGAACAGAGAAGCAAGGTCTTGTGGTTGAAGCCTCAGGCAGACACTGTTACACCCCCCCCCCCCCCCACACACACACACACAAAAAAAAATACACACACACACACTCCCCCAGCAGCTGGCAAGGGCTGGGCCAACCCCTGGGGACAGAAAGAGGGTGGAACCCTTGAGCTTCTATGCACAGACGCAAATACTGTATGCTCATGTACATATGCACAGATGAGGGAGAATACGTACACACCACATATGCATAGGCGCTTAGTACAGTGCTCTGCACACAGTAAGCACTCAATAAATACGACAGTGAAAGTGCCCCTGAATACACATATATCTCTGCAGCAGGACAGAAAGCACCTTCAATCCAGCCCACCCCTTCACCCCCACACCAAACCACGTACTCCTATGTACTATGCATCCTACCATATGTGGTCCCCACATATAGTTTCCTCCCCCAGTCAATCAGTGTACATTCCAGTCAGATAATATACCTCTCCATTTATATAGTACACATTAGACTAGATCACAAATATAAATATGTCCAATATAGTCAACCAATTGGCATTATGGAGTGCTTACTGTATGTGGAACACTATACTGAGCACTTGGGAGAATACAAAATCACAGAGTTGGTAGACATGATCTCTGCCTACATGGATATAGCAGCAGCGACAATAATAATAGAGAAGCAGCATGGCTCAGTGGAAAGAGCCCGGGCTTGGGAGTCAGAGGTCATGGGTTCGAATCTCAACTCTGCCACACGTCTGCTGTGTGACCTTGGGCAAGCCACTTAACTTCTCAGCCTCAGTTACCTCACCTGTAAAATGGGGATTAAGAACGTGAGCCCCACGTGGGACAACCTGATCACCTTGTATCCCCCCAGCGCTTAGGACAGTGCTTTGCATATAGTAAGCACTTAACAAATGCCATCATTATTATTATTATGGAGCTTACACACTAGAGGAGCTTACAGACTAGAGGGGAGTTTACAAAGATGACATGGCTCACAGTGAAGTTTCACTCATTTACATCACCTAAACAATATAATCATCATCATCACGGTGGCATTATTAAGCGCTTACTATGTATCAAGCACTGTACTAAGTGCTGGGGTAGAAACGAGATTATCAGGTCCCACACAGGGCTCACAGTCTAAGTAGGTAAGCGCTTAGTACAGTGCTCTGCACACAGTAAGCGCTCAATAAATATGATTGAATGAATGAACAGGTACTGAATTCTCATTTTGCAAATAAGGGAGCTAAAGCATAGAGAAGTTAAGTGACTTGCCTAAGGCCATACTGCAGGCACCCATATGACTCACACCCCAACCAGTTAAATACACACCCAACCACATAGTAAACCCAACCTGACCACTAAATATGCTCCTCAACTGTATAATACATACTTTGACAACGGAGTATGCCCCCCAGTTACATTGTGCCCCCAACACTATAGTCAGCATACCGTGTCCATATAATAAACATTCCAATTGCATGCAGCCCACCTCAACTGTCCATTACAATCCCCACCCTGCAGTATACACCCTGACCATAGCGGATTTATCCAGGCTGTCGCTCAATCAGTAGCGCTCACTGGATGCAGAAGAAAGTTTTACAGGCACCAGAAACTCACAGCCTGGCCCCACCCTGGTACTGGCCAAGGCTCAGCCGAGAAGAGCCCAAGTCCATGGGATCTGAGTCTTGTCCAGTTCCAAGCTGGACCAGATATGCCTAAATTAGATGTGAGCCTGGGCGTTCCTTCACGCCCACTCCACTGACTGCTAGGACTTGTAGTCCCATTAGCCCAGAAACATGTGTTGGAGGAAAAAAAAAAAAAATCAATAAATTATTGAGCACTTACTATGTGCGGAGCGCTGTTCTAAGCACTTGGGAGAGTACAACAGCGCTTAGAACAGTGCCTTGCTCATAGTAAGCGCTTAATAAATGCCATCGTTATTAACTAGAGGACACGTTCCCTGCCAATAATGAGTTTACATCCCTAGCAGCGCCCTGAAAGACAAGGCCCAGGCTCACATCCAGTTTAGGCCCAGGACATTTCTTTTCCACCAGAAAAGATCACCTTGTATCCCCCCAGTGCTTAGCACATAGTAAGCGCTTAACAAATGCCATTATAATTATTATTATGGAGCTTACACACTAGAGGAGCTTACAGACTAGAGGGGAGTTTACAAAGATGGCATGGCTCACAGTGAAGTTTCACTCATTTACATCACCTAAACAATATAATCATCATCATCACGGTGGCATTATTAAGTGCCATCCTGCAGTCCCCCCACCAGAACTAACCCAAAGTGAGGGCTCAGTCCAGCCCAGCATCCTTCTCTCCGTTGTTTGAATCCAAGCAAGTGCAACCAAGAGCAGGGAACATGACTACCAACTCCGTTGTACTGGACTCTCCCAAGCACTTAGTTCAGTGCTCTGCAGACAGTAAGTGCTCGATAAATACCATTGCCGATGATGTCCCCCGCTGTGGGAAGCAGCGTGGCTCAGTGGATAAAACGGAGGCCTGGGAGCCAGGGGACCTGGGTTCTAATCCCAGCTCTGCCACTTGCCTGCGATGTTACTTAATTTCTCTGCGCCTCAGTTTCCTCAACTGCAAAACAGGGGGTTCAATACCTTTTCTCCCTCCAGCTTAGGCTGTGAGCTCCAAGTGGGACAGGGACTGTATCCAGTCTGATTAACTTATATCTACCCCCAGTGCTAAGAAGAGTGCTTGACACATAGTAAGTGCTTGACACATAGTAAGTGCTTAACAAATACCATCAGAAAAAAAAAGAAAGAATTTCCAGGTACTACACAGGTGTAAATGTGAGCGTGTGCTTTGGGCTAGCCAATGCGCAGAGATGGACTCTGGGCACATGGATGGGGCAAGTGCCCAGAAGGTAGAGCTTCGTGGGGGCTGGAACTACTTGTCCTGGGCATCGAGCCAAAGCCAGCCTGGTTTGGAGAGGTCCCCAAGAGCCTCCCCCAAGTCGTCAGAGGGTCCAGGCCAAGAAATAAATCAATCAATTCATCAATCGTATTTACTGAGCACTTACTGTGTGCAGAGCCTTTTACTAAGTGCTTGGGGGAGTACAGAGTTGGTAATAATAATAATAATACTGATGGCATTTATTAAGTGCGTACTATGCACAAAGCACTGTTCTAAGCACTGGGGAGGTTACAAGGCAATCATAGGTTGTCCCACGGGGGGCTCACAGTCTTCATCCCCATTTTCCAGATGAGGTAACTGAGGCCCAGAGAAGTGAAGTGACTTGCCCAAAGTCACACAGCTGACAAGTGGCGGAGCCGGGATTTGACCCCATGAACTCTGACTCCAAAGCCCGGGCTCTTTCCAGTGAGCCACGCTGCTTCTGGTAGTTGGTAGACACATTCCCTGCCCACATGAGCTTACAGTCCAGAGGGAGCCCACGGTGCACCTACCTTGGGTAGCTCCAGCTACCCAAGTTTCGGTTGTCTCCCTCTCAGCAGCCCTGGGAGATAGCCCGCAGGTGTGGTTGTGCCCCCAGAAGCTGGTCGGCCCCTCTTATGATTTGGCCCCTGCTACCTTCCAGCCTGGTTCGGGGCTCTGACAAGAACTGGTGTTGAGATGGAGTGGCCAGGCTCTAGATTTGTGGCCCAGTACAAGGAGAACACAGGCACTGACTCCCACCTAGGGCCAAGCCCACCTGGCTCTTCTACCATCTGGCATGGGTAGGCAGGGTGGCCACCAACGGCACTTAAGAATTCCAGACAAGAAGATCTATGTAACATCACTTGCATCATGCCGGGCAAGCAGCAAAACACGATTTCACACAATCCTAGAACATTTATCTGGTTCGGGGGGGGCCCTTGCACCCCTACACGTTCCAGATCCTGTGCGACCCCTCCCCAGATCTGGGTGAATTGGGGCATCACGCCAAAGCCACGGACTTGGTGGCAGGAGCCGCAGCGGAGGAAGGCTCAGTGTTGAAAAATTTTAAAGCAGTCGTAAAAGCATCCAGTACCACATGTGAAGCAGGGGATAGATGAGCTGAAAGCCGAACCGTCAGTTGTAAAAAACGAGGGCACCAGCGCCCTGGGTGTAGGCTTCTAATACACAGGCCAAAGATCAGGACAACACAAATGGCCAATATCACTTAAACACATAAAAAAATAAAAAAGTAGGAAAACAGAAATCTCCCATCTATTGCATTGGACACTCAAGAGCTGGGGGAATTCGATCGTATTTATTGAGCGCTTTCTGTGTGCAGAGCACTGTACTAAGCGCGTGGGAAGTACAAGTTGGCAACGTATAGAGACGGTCCCTACCCAACAGCAGGCTGACCAGAGTCACCTAGGGTTAATCTTGGAACAATGCCAGGAGGCGGTGGGCTTTGGCTAAGTAGGAAGATTGAGGGGGCCTGGGTCTGAAGAGGCTCTAGTGGGCTGGGCGTCAACTCAGCAATAGCTGAGAAGAGCAAGAAAGAAAAGGAGAGAGAGAGAGCACCTGGCCCCTACCAGTGCCACAGGTCTCGAAGTCAGGAGTCGAATGGCTATTAGACGTCTCTTTCCTCCCGGCAGCCCCAGAGCAGGTCGGGACATCCTTCACCCCTCAGACTTGGTTTGGGAGCGATTGAACTGCGGGCTCCCCAGGGGTGCATGGTCCCTTGGGTAGTGGCCCAAAAGGGTTGGCCTTGGTCCTAGCCCCCACAGGGTGAAGAATCCAGAGAAGGTAGATTGGGGCAATTCTCCTCTGGGAATTCAGTTCTCTGTTTTGGGGCCCCGGGGACCTCCTTCTTCCCCACCGGGTTCACTGTCCGCACACGCAGACGTCTCCGGGGCAAAGGAGTCCTTGCTCCATCGCCCAGGGAGAAGATGGCAGCAAAACACTCTCCATCAAGCTGTGACGCACTGGTGCAGCCCCTGGGAAGGGAAGCACATGGTACCGTGGGCAGCTGGGAAGCAGGATCCTCCGCCTTGCCCTCCTCCCGCCCCCGCCGGCAGCAGTGCCCTGCTAGCCTCAGATCGGGGGAGGGGTGACGGCGGGCTGCGAGCACAATCACAGGCACCAAGCTTGGGGAAGGGAGACGCGAGTCGGAGGTTCGGGGAGCCTGACAGCGACAGAGAGGCAGAGCCGCAGGGAAGCCACGAGCACTGGAGAGTCAGAGGGGCAGGGGGGCCGAATGCGATTGAGAGGCGGAGGAGGAGGAGGGAGTCTGGGATGAACCCAAGACGGGGAGCGGTAATAGGGACTGTTGGGATGATGCTGGTCCAGCCACTGGCCGGGACAGGCCCAGGGTGGCCAAGGGAGCAGGGGCGGGCTCGGAAAGTGAAAGCCACCAGTCCGACCCGGCAGGAGGCACTGCTGTCCACGCATGTAAGAAAGAGGAGCCCACTGTTGGGTAGGGACCGTCTCTATATGTTGCCAACTTGTACTTCCCAAGCGCTTAGTACAGTGCTCTGCACGCAGTAAGCGCTCAATAAATACGATTGATTGATTGATTGACTCCGCATCAGTGTTGACACCCCCCCGGCACCGACACAAAGGCTTATGGGACTACGGTCCCCCTGGAGTGAGCTCCAACCCAGCCCCCTGGGCAGACCTGATGCCACTTCTTCAGTGCTCTCACACACCTCTCCTTTGTCTTCGCACGGCCTCCCCCTGCCCCTGGCATCCTGCCACCGCCACGGCCACCGTGCGTAGATGCTGTGCCCTCTCCCTCCTCCCTGCCTGATCCAATCCACCTCCTTCTTAATCACCTCCCTGCTTAACCCATTCCCTCCTCGCGACCACTCGTTACCAGCCACCGTCTTCCTGGCCGGGCCCTCCACCCCATCTACTACGACTAATAATAGTAATATAAATAGTGGTGGCATTTGTTAAGCGCTTACTATGTGCAAAGCACTGTTCTAAGCGCTGGGGAGGATACAAGGTGATCAGGTGGCCCCACGTGGGGCTCAGTCTTAATCCCCATTTTACAGATGAGGTAACTGAGGCACAGAGAAGTTAAGTGCCTTGCCCAAAGTCACCCAGCTGACCAGCGGCAGAGTCGGCATTTGAACCCATGACCTCTGACTCCCAAGCCCAGGCTCTTTCCACTGAGCCACGCTGCTTCCATCAGGCACTCCATCTATCCATCACACAGCCCACCTCAGTTCCCTTTCCCACTTGCCCAGCTCAGCCTCATCCCCACAGGCCGCTCCTCCTCTCTCTTGGAGAACGCACGGTTGCCTGGGCGGCCAGGCTTCCACCTTCCAGTCAATCACTCAGTCAATCGTATTTACTGAGCACTTACTGAGTGCAAAGCACTGTACTAAGTGCTCGGGAGAGTACAATATAACAATAGACACATTCCCTGCCCACAACGAGCTTACAGTCTAGAGGGTGAGACAGACATTAACAGAAGTAAATTGCAGATATGGACATATGTACTGTGGAGCTGGGAGGGGGATTGATTAAAGCGAGCAAGTCAGGGTGATGCAGAAGCGAGGAGGAGAAGAGGAAAGGAGAGCTTAGTCGGGGAAGGCGTCTTGGAGGGGATGTCCCTTCAGAAAGGCTTTGAAGGGGTGGGGGGAAGTCGCTGTCTGTCGGATATGAGGAGGGAGGGCATTCCAGGCCAGAAGCAGGATGTGGGCGAAGCAGAAGCAGGAGGTTGGTGAGGAAATACGACGAGATGGAGGCACATTGAGAAGGTTAGCATTAGAGGAGCAAAGTGTGGGGGCTGGGTTGCGGTACGAGAATAAATGCCCAAGTGAGTTAGGAGGGGACAAGGTGATTGGATGCTTTAAAGTCAATGGTGAGGAGTTTCTGTTTGGTACATGGGTGGATGGGCAACCACTGGAAGTTCTTGCGAAGAGGGGAAACATGGTCTTAACGTTTTTGTAGAAAACCCTCCACCTCAACCATCCTCCTTCTCCCCTTCTCGAAGTGCCAGACCACCTTCCCATCCTTCCCAGGGGCAAGTCTGCCCCCGGACTCCCACCCTGTCCGTGTTTAACACCCTGATCCCCTCCTAATTCTTAGGCACCCAAGGGGGAAGAACACGCCCAGACCAAGGCTGGTGGTCCCCAACACCTAACGGTCAACCCCAATCCCCTGTGGCTTTCTGCCACAGCCTCCCTATTGGCCTCAGAGGAAAGAATCTTCCCCGTCCCACCCCTTTACCCATGTGGACACTGACCCAGGGCCCACTGTTGGTAGTTGCTGCTCCTGCTCTGAACTTGCCCTCTGGCAGGTCCCGAACTTCAGCCAGTGTGCTCTCCACCAAGCCACCGAGCGATGGAGGCAGCTTTCCAAATGGGACTGGGCACAGAGTCCCCCACCCCACCGTCTCCCCCAGTCCCAAATGGAAAGGGGGAAACTAAGTCTCTCACCTGGAACTACTGCCTCCCTCATTCGACGAGACGTGGACCCTTTTCAGATCAACTCATCCATCCCCCTGTGCCTGACCCTCTAGACTGTAAACTCACTGTGGACGGTGAATGTGTCTGTTATGCTGTTATATCGTACACTCCCACGCGCTTAGTACAGTGCTCTGCACACAGTAAGTACTCAATAAACACAACGGACTGACTGACCCAAAGAGGCCTCACTCTAGCCCAGGCAGAGTTGCCTCCTGCCTTAAGAGATCTCCAGGGATGGAGACGCTCTGGCTTCTCGACGCCAACATCTCCTTTTCTCTATGAAAAATCTAAACCCCATTACTTCTGCTGCAGTCTTAGCCTAATACCTGCCTTCCTCCAGATCCAGCATCATCAGATGCTGATGAGGCATCTGATGTCTCTTCCTCCCTGTGTAAGGGCAAGCCTTCTGCGGATGGGGACCCAAGTGATCCTAGGGCAGAGGCTGCCCAGCCTTGGAGAGGAGCTATTGATCTGGAAGTCCAGGAAGTCCCATTAGATTGTAAAATCCTGCTAGACTGGGAGCTCCGGCTAGATTTGAGGACAGGGATTTTGTCTATTTACTCTGTTATACTCTCCCAAGGGCTTACAGCCCTCAGTAGATCCTATTGGTTGATTGATTGAAGGCAGTGCTGGCACGAAGATGGTCACTCTTGACCCTTCCTGTCCTGAGTGGTGGGGAGGGTGAATGTAGAGTCCCTAGGATGAGGTGTCCCCACAGTTCGTCACCCCGAATCCCCTCAAGAGTGTCACGTGGACTTGTCAAATATGCTCATGGGTGAGATGTGGCTTCCCATTCTGCAGGACTGGGCACCAAACCAAGCAGTGGGTGAGAGCTTGCCAACCACCCCTGAGGCTCCCAGGAGAATAGCCACGGGGCAGGGAGTCCCCTGCTCCGTTCCAGAGATGAGCCGGACCAGACCAGGAATCTGGACCCCTTGGCCTGAGAACTTCCCCAAGAACTATTCCACTTCCCTCCCCCTGCCCAGGCCCCATCATCCCCTCAGCCTCAGGCTCCTGCAAACTTTTCCTCCAAGCTCTCCTACCTTGGGGGCTGGGAGAGATGGCGGTGGAAGATGGGGAGCAAAGGAGGCGATCAAGAGGGGACCATCATCATCGTCCATGCTATTTATGGAGAGTTTACTGTGTGCAGCGCACTGTACCAAGCGCTTGGGAGAGGACAATACATCGAAGTTGGTAGACACCTTCCCTGCCTACAACAAGCTGACAGTCTAGATGGGGTGACAGACATTAATATAAATAAACAATGTATAAGATATAATTTCTAAATAAATGCATACTCAGGTCCAGGATGTGAGAAGTGAGGGGGTCGGCATCGGGAAAGAGATTGAGGACAGCCCACCCTCCAATCCAGCCAGTCCACTCCAGTCCATCTTCCACACCCAGGCCCCCCAGCACTAGCCTTTAAACCTGAGATGCCATAAAAGCTTCCTCCTTCTCTCCCTTCTTCCCTCCCTCCCCCACTCCCTCCCTCCAATCCCCAGATCCTACTCTGAGGCCCAGCAGACCAAGCTCCAATTGGGAGCTCAGAGTCCTAGATTTATCCCTTTCCCTGTCCCAACCCCTCTACTCTGTTCTGAGTTTCATTTTCCCCCAAGTGGTGTCAGTGGGGTGGGGGGGTGAAGATGGAGAGTAGAAAGGGAACTGCAGGGGCCGGTCGTTTGGGTGGGGGAGGGGAGCCCAGGCTGACCCAGGCTGAGGAGTAGGCTGGCGGTGAGCCCAGAGAACTGGGAAGGAATCTGGGAGACCCCCCTTCAATCCCTCCTCCTCCGGGCCTGGGCCTGGAAGGAAAATGGGGAGCCTGGACTCCCCAGCTGGGATGAGGGCATGTTGGTGCCAACTGCCATAGTGTCTGGGAAGGGGGGCACGGCGGGGGTGGGGGGGCAGGCCTCCAGGTTAGAGCAACCGTAGCAGGCTAGGCAGGGCCTGGCGGGCAGCCAAGGGGCCTGTGTGCTATGTTTTCTGATAAACAGGCAAGAGGGTGGAAGATGGGGGTTGGGGAGGGGGCCATCTCTGGATACCCCAGCAGAGAGGGCAACCCCTCCTCTCCTCCACCACAAGGGAAGGGCTTCAGCCCGGTTGAGGGGAGCGGAGTGAGCCAGGGGGTAGTGGCAAGTGAGTTGAGAGGCAACAGATTCTGCATTTCGAGCTCAACCTCAATCTCTCTTCACCCTCACTCACCCCTCCGGCCCCACTAGGTTCAAACTGACCTTTCTCCTGGTCTGTGTCCCCCCGAACTATCACAGTCCTCCCTCACTTCCCAGGAGGGGCCGGCCCCTGCTCCTCACCGCTCACGTACCCAGCCCCCGTACTTCACCCCAAGACGCTCAACTGCTGCTTCTCTCCCTCCAATGAATCGAACCCCCGGCCCTCTCCTTTTAGCACCTAACTCCCCCCACCATTCTTCCTAGGATCCTCTCCCCCGAGCCCCGCAAAACTCCAGTCCTCCTAAAGTCCGCTCCCCTCCACCTAGTGTACCCCAGTTCTTCCACCCTCCCGTGCCTCCAGCCCTCCTCCTCTCATCCTAACGGCTCTATCACTGTCCCCTTCGGTCCCTCAAACCCCAAAATCACAATCAAGCATTTCGGTTGGCCTCCTGCCCTCTAAGGGTCCAGTCCCTCTGTTCTTTCCTCCCCTAGATCTCCCAACCCTGCTTGGGCAGGCAGGCACGGGCGCTTTAAATGTTTGGCCTGGCTTGGAGTAGAGTCACATGACTTTCTGCTTGAGGAAGCATCGAGCTGGCAGCTTCCAGAGGGAGATGGAGGAGGAGACAGAGAAGGAGGGGACTGAGGGAAGAGGCAGTGGCAGAGGCACTGGGAGATGGCAGAGGGGCTGGGAGAGGATTGGTGGGGGGGGCTGGGAGGTAGAGACAGCTTAGGTGCGGTGGTGAGAGGCTCTCAGGACCTTCACCCATCCTCAAAGTTTACAGGGGCACAAGGGATGGGGAGACTCAGAGGGCCAGAGCTGGGAACAGCTGCTCACCCCCACTTCTCTAAGAGGCCAGGGAGAGGGAGAGGGAAGGGGAGGAAGGAGGAGGGAAGGCGAGGGAGGGGGAGGTTCCTCCCCTTACTTCTTCCCCAGACACAGGTCTGTCAGCCCCCACCCCTAGAGGACAATTACTCAGCTTCGCATGTCCCCAGACACCCTCCCCAAGAATGCCATCCTGGCCCCATCCCAGCACAGACCTCAGGACTCATCTGACGGATTTATCGATAGACATCCATGGATGTCCATCTCCCAACTAGACATGGGGAGGAGTCTTGAGACCCTCCAAAGCCCCTCACTGACCCACACACCCCTAGCCGTGCCCAGTTGCTGGAAGTCTTTATCTCAGGCAACGTAATAATAATAATGATAATAATAATAGAGAATATAAGCGCCTGCTATGTGGTATACAAGATAATCAGTTGGACACAGTTCCTATCCCACATGAGGCTCATAGTCTAGGAGACAGGGATAACAGGTATGTAATCCCCATTTTAGAGATGAGGAAACTGACACACAGAGAAGTTAAGTGATACACCTACGGTCACACAGCAGACAAGTGACAGAGCCCAGGTCCTCTGACTCTCGGGCCCATGCTCTTTCCACTAGGCCATGCTGTGTGCCCCCTCCCACCCCCATTCACCTCAAACTCCCGCCCATCAAGACTTCCTCCCTGGGTGGAAGACTCCCCACTTCCAGGATCTGGGACGTATTGAACAGTTGGGGGGGGAGCCCCAGGACTCCCTTAAAATTCATCTCCTGAAACTTAAGCTACCCAAGTGCCCCACTCTCAAAACCAGATTCTGCCCTGGACCTTCCTCGACAGCAGTGGGCAGCTGGCGTGGGCAGAGGTTACTGTACATCCCTCCTTCAGTGCCTGTGAAGGGGCTGTCCTTTCACTCCCCGCTTCTCAATAGACTAGCAACCTCACACCTTCAAGTCCTAAGCCTTCTGAGCCACCCTGAAGACATCAAGGCTTTCCTCTATCCCTCCCACACAACAGAGACTGGACACAGACCCCTTGAACATCAGGAGAAAATCATGTTTTGGGTTGGGTTTTTTTTGGGGGGGGGGGGGGGGCGGGCAGGGCGACCAGAGAAATAGAGTCAACAGCCTGGAGGAAGAAGAGAGATCATCTGGGGCCGGGGTCCCTTCTTCTTGCCCTTCAAAAATGTCCATGCCCACCAATCAGTTTTGCTTTGCCATCCACTCCTCTTTCTTCTCCTTCCCCTGGCTGCTAAACTCCCATTTAGGCCCTACTCAACTCAAAGTGGGGCTATGAATTTCAAAGTGGGGCTATGAATTGGGGTCTTGGGTGCCAACTCCCACATCATTACAGCTCCCCTTCCTTGGCCTTCCACTCCCCTGTCCTGTTTTGTTGTCTGTCTCCCCCTTCTAGACTGCGAGACCGTTGTTGGGTAGGGACCGTCTCTATATGTTGTCAACTTGTACTTCCCAAGCGCTTAGTACAGTGTTCTGCACACAGTAAATGCTCAATAAATACGACTGAATGGATGTCCTGTCTTGGGTACAGCCTCACTTCCCATAAGGGAAGAAGGAGTCAGCTACCCAGGGGCCCATAAAAGAAGGGGGAGGCAGCTACCCAGGGGTCCAATTAGCCCCATCCCCAGCAGGTATGGGGAGAAGACACCAGTTTGCGGTGCTCCCTCCCGGGAAGGGTCGTACCAAGCAACAGCCGGGGAAATGGTTGCCCATGGGGTCTGGTGAGCTGGCAGACAGATCAATCAATCAATCATATTTATTGAGCGCTTACTGTGTGCAGAGCACTGTACTAGGCGCTTGGGAAGTACAAGTTGGCCACATATAGAGACGGTCCCTACCCAACAGTGGGCTCACAGTCTAGATGAGGGAGGGTAATACCGACCCTCACCCCAGAGCCCTTAGGACTCTCTCCAACCATCTAAACTACCTGGGTGAGAACAGGCCTACTGTCCCGACCCTGGGGGTCACCCTCCAGCTCTGGGAGGGGGGCTCTCGGTGCCCAGGTACGAGGAGGTGTGTACGGGGGGAGGGAAAATAACCTAAATCAGCCAATCAGAACTCTCCCCTGACCCAAAAGGGGGGAAGGTGTGTGTCTGGGGAGGGGGGGGGGGAAACAATAACCTAAATCAGCCAATCAGAACTCTCCCCTGACCCAAAAGGGGGGAAGGTGTGGGGGGGGTACGAGGAGGTGTGTACGGTGGGGGGGACAATAACCTAAATCAGCCAATCAGAACTCTCCCCTGACCCAAAAGGGGGGGAAGGTGGGGGGGGGGGGGTACAAGGAAGTGTGTACAGGGGGGGGGGAAATAACCTAAATCAGCCAATCAGAACTCTCCCCTGACCCAAAAGGGGGGGAAGGTGTGTGTCGGGGGGGGGTACAAGGAGGTGTGTACGGGGGGGGGAGGTGTGTGTTTGTGGGGGTATGAGGAGGTGTGTACGGGGGGGGAGGGAAAATAACCTAAATCAACCAATCAGAACTCTCCCCTGATCCAAAAGAGGGGAAGGTGTGTGTCTGGTGGGGGGTACGGGGAGGTGTGTACGGAGGGGGAGGGAGGGAAAATAACCTGAATCAGCCAATCAGAACTCTCCCCTGACCCAAAAGGGGGGAAGGTGTGTGTTGGGGGGGGGTACGAGGAGGTGTGCACGGGTGCGGGGGGGAATAGCCTAAATCAGCCAATCAGAACTCTCCCGTGACCCAAAAGGGGGGAAGGTGTGTGTCGGGGGGGGAAGGAAAATAACCTAAATCGGCCAATCAGAACTCTCCCCTGACCCAAAAGGGGGCAAGGTGTGTGTCTTGGGGGGTGGGGGGGTCAAAAGTCCAGAGGCACTTCTGATTGGCTTACGGTTTGGAATTCCGGGAATCCCCCCCCCCCCGGACCCCGTCTGCTTTCCGCCGCCCCCCAATGTACGCAGCCCCCCGGGACGGCGCGGGCCCCGCTCCCGCCACCCTCGGCCGGGGGGGGGGGGGAGGCCCGAGGCGGCCCGACTCACCGGGGCAGGCACAGCCCACTGACATCTTCACATCCCCGGCCAACGCCGCCAACGCCGCCGCCGCCGCCGCCGCCCACCACCACGACGACCACCGCCGCCACCACCGCCACCACCACGACGAGGAGGAGGAGGAGGAGGGGGAGGAGGAGGAGGGGGAGCACCGCGGTCACCGGGCCCGCGGCCGAGGGTCCGGGCATCGGCGGCGGGGGGGGGGACCCGTCGAGGCAGCGGGAGGCGAGAGGGAGCGCGCCTCTGCGTGAACGCCCGGGCGCGCGCGCGCGCGCACGAGAGAGGGGGGCGGGAGCGCGCAAGCGCGCGCGTGCCCGTGCGGGGCCTCCGCCTCCTCCTCCTCCTCCTCCTCCCTCCTCCCCCCCGCCGCCCCGCGGTATTAATATGTTAATGGAGGCGCCGGGGGGGCGAGGAGGAAATTTCGTGTCAAAGTGACCCCAGCGAGGGAACAACAAGCCGGTGACGCAGGTTTTAAAAAAAAAAAAAAAGGAGGGAGGGGCCCCAGGGCCCCCCCCCCCAATCTGCCACCCGGTTCCGTCGTATTGATTGAGCGCTTCCTGGGTGCGGAGCGCCCGACTAAGCGCTTGGGAAGGGCGAGTTGGTAACGTGTAGCATGGAGAGACAGCCCCTACCCAGCAGTGGGATCACAGTCTATATATATACACACACACACACACACACACACACATACATACATATATATTATATTATAATATACATTATATAATATATATTATAATATATTATATGTGCACATATAATATATATCCTATATGCGCATATATAATGTATATGTGTATGTATGATATTTATTATATGCATATATAATGTATATTATGTATGCATATAACATATATTGCACATATATATGTGTGTATGTGTATGTGTGATATATATTATATGTGTATATATGATATATATTATATATGTGTATACATGATATATGTGTGTATGTGTATATATGATATATATTATATATGCATATATAATATATATTATATATGTATATGATATATATTATACATATGTGTGTGTATGTGTGTGTATATGTATAATATATATTATATATATGTATGTGTGTGTGTGTGTGTATATATATATATATATGCGCATATATAATGTATATGTGTATGTATGATATTTATTATATGCATATATAATGTATATTATGTATGCATATAACATATATTGCACATATATATGTGTGTATGTGTATGTGTGATATATATTATATGTGTATATATGATATATATTATATATGTGTATACATGATATATGTGTGTATGTGTATATATGATATATATTATATATGCATATATAATATATATTATATATGTATATGATATATATTATACATATGTGTGTGTATGTGTGTGTATATGTATAATATATATTATATATATGTATGTGTGTGTGTGTGTGTGTGTATGTATATATATATATAGCCCTACTGAGAGCTCTCCTACTCCAGGAGGCCTTCCCAGACTGAGCCCCTTCCTTCCTCTCCCCCTCATCATCAATCGTATTTCTTGAGCGCTTACTGTGTGCAGAGCACTGTGCTAAGCGCTTGGGAAGTCCAAGTTGGCAACATCTAGAGACAGTCCCTACCCAGCAGTGGGCTCACAGTCTAAATATATATATATATATATATATGTATATATGTGTGTATATATATTATATATATGTATATGTGTGTGTGTGTGTATATATGTATATATATATATATGTATATATATATATATAGCCCTACTGAGAGCTCTCCTACTCCAGGAGGCCTTCCCAGACTGAGCCCCTTCCTTCCTCTCCCCCCTCATCATCAATCGTATTTCTTGAGCGCTTACTGTGTGCAGAGCACTGTGCTAAGCGCTTGGGAAGTCCAAGTTGGCAACATCTAGAGACAGTCCCTACCCAGCAGTGGGCTCACAGTCTAAATATATATATATATATGTATATATGTGTGTATATATATTATATATATGTATGTGTGTGTGTGTGTATATGTATATATATATATATGTGTATATATATATATATATATATAGCCCTACTGAGAGCTCTCCTACTCCAGGAGGCCTTCCCAGACTGAGCCCCTTCCTTCCTCTCCCCCCCCATCATCAGTTGTATTTATTGAGCACTTACTGTGTGCAGAGCACTGTGCTAAGCGCTTGGGAAGTCCAAGTTGGCAACATCTAGAGACAGTCCCTACCCAGCAGTGGGCTCACAGTCTAAAAGGGGGAGACGGAGAACAAAAACAATCATACTAACAAAATAAAATAAATACCATCCCCCTCTCCATCCCCCCCCATCTTACCTCCTTCCCTTCCCCACAGCACCTGTATATATGTATATATGTTTGTACATATTTGTTACTCTATTTATTTTACTTGTACATATCTATTCTATTTATTTTATTTTGTTAGTATGTTTGGTTTTGTTCTCTGTCTCCCCCTTTTAGACTGTGAGCCCACTGTTGGGTAGGGACCGTCTCTAGATGTTGCCAACTTGGACTTCCCAAGCGCTTGGTCCAGTGCTCTGCACACAGTAAGCGCTCAATAAAGACGAAACCCTCCCTCTGCCCATCCGCCAAGCTAGCTCTCTTCCTCCCTTCAAGGCCCTACTGAGAGCTCACCTCCTCCAGGAGGCCTTCCCACCCTGAGCCCCTTCCTTCCTCTCCACCTCGTCCCCCTCTCCATCCCCCCCCATCTTACCTCCTTCCCTTCCCCACAGCACCTGTATATATGTTTGTACATATTTGTGCCTCTGTTTATTTATTTATTTTACTTGTCCATATCTATTCTATTTATTTTATTTTGTTAGTATGTTTGCTTTTGTTCTCTGTCTCCCCCTTTTAGACTGTGAGCCCACTGTTGGGTAGGGACTGTCTCTAGATGTTGCCAGCTTGGACTTCCCAAGCGCTTAGTACAGTGCTCTGCACACAGTAAGCACTCAATAAATACGACTGATTGATGATGATGATGATGATGGTGTATGTATAATGAATGGCATTTATTAAGCACTTACTATGTGCAGAGCACTGTTCTAAGCGCTGGGGAGTTTACAAGGTGATCAGGTTGTCCCACGTGGGGCTCACAATCTTCATCCCCTGGGGAAATAATGGCATTTATTAAGCACTTACTATGTGCAAAGCACTGTTCTAAGTGCTGGGGAGATTACAAGGTGATCAGGTTGTCCCACGTGGGGCTCACAGTCTTCATCCCCATTTGACAGATGAGGGGACTGAGGCCCAGAGAAGTGAAGTGACTTGCCCAAGGCCACACAGCTGACAAGTGGCAGAGCCGGGATTTGAACCGATGACCTCTGACTCCAAAGCCCGGGCTCTTTCCACTGAGCCACGCTGCTTCTCCTAGGCTTGTTCTGTGCACTGTTGGGTAGACTGTGAGCCCACTGTTGAGTAGGGACTGTCTCTATGTGTTGCCAACTTGGACTTCCCAAGCGCTTAGCACAGTGTCTGCACACAGTAAGCGCTCAATAAATACGATTGATTGATTGATTGATTGACCGTCTCTAGATGTTGCCACCTTGGACTTCCCAAGCGCTTAGTCCAGTGCTCTGCACACAGTAAGCGCTCAATAAATGTAATTGATTGATTGGTTGTATTTATTACTCTATTTATTTTACTTGTACATATTTATTCTATTTTGTTAATATGTTCTGTTTTGCAGTCTGTCTCCCCCTTCTAGACTGTGAGCCTGCTGTTGGGTAGGGACCGTCTCTATATGTTGCCAGCTTGGACTTCCCAAGCGCTTAGTACAGTGCTCTGCACACAGTAAGTGCTCAATAAATACGATTGATTGATTGGATGTATTTATTACTCTATTTTACTTGTACATATTTATTCTACTTTGTTAATATGTTCTGTTTTGTTGTCTGTCTCCCCCTTCTAGACTGTGAGCCCACTGTTGGGTAGGGACCGTCTCTATATGTTGCCAGCTTGGACTTCCCAAGAGCTTACTACAGTGCTCTGCACACAGTAAGCGCTCAATAAATATGATTGATTGGTTGTATGTATTTATTACTCTATTTTACTTGTACATATTTATTCTATTTTGTTAATATGTTCTGTTTTGTTCTCTGTCTCCCCCTTCTAGACTGTGAGCCCGCTGTTGGGTAGGGACCATCTCTATATGTTGCCAGCTTGGACTTACCAAGCGCTTAGTCCAGCGCTCTGCACACAGTAAGCGCTCAATAAATGTGATTGATTGATTGGATGTATTTATTACTCTATTTTACTTGTACATATTTATTCTATTTTGTTAATATGTTCTGTTTTGCAGTCTGTCTCCCCCTTCTAGACTGTGAGCCCGCTGTTGGGTAGGGACCATCTCTATATGTTGCCAACTTGGACTTCCCAAGCGCTTACTACGGTGCTCTGCACACAGTAAGTGCTCAATAAATACGATTGGTTGTATGTATTTATTACTCTATTTTACTTGTACATATTTATTCTATTTTGTGAATACGTTCTGTTTTGTTCTCTGTCTCCCCCTTCTAGACTGTGAGCCCGCTGTTGGGTAGGGACCGTCTCTATATGTTGCCAACTTGGACTTCCTAAGTGCTTAGTACAGTGCTCTGCACACAGTAAGTGCTCAATAAATATGATTGATTGTATGTATTTATTACTCTATTTATTTTACTTGTACATATTTATTTTATTTTGTTAATATGTTCTGTTTTGTTCTCTGTCTCCCCCTTCTAGACTGTGAGCCCGCTGTTGGGTAGGGACTATCTCTAGATGTTGCCAGCTTGGACTTCCCAAGCACTTAGTACAGTGCTCTGCACACAGTAAGCGCTCAATAAATACAATTGATTGACTGTATGTATTTATTACTCTATTTTACTTGTACATATTTATTCTATTTATTTTATTTTGTTAATATATTCTGTTTCGTTCCCTGTCTCCCCCTTCTAGACTGTGAGCCCGCTGTTGGGTAGGGACCGTCTTTATATGTTGCCAACTTGTACTTCCCAAGCGCTTAGAACAGTGCTTTGCACACAGCGCTCAATAAATGCGATTGATTGATTGTATGTATTTATTACTCTATTTATTTATTTTACTTGTACATATTTATTCTATTTATTTTATTTTGTTAACATGTTCCGTTTTGTTCTCTGTCTCCCCCTTCTAGACTGTGAGCCCACTGTTGGGTAGGGACCATCTGTATATGTTGCCAACTTGGACTTCCCGAGCGCTTAGCACAGTGCTCTGCACACAGTAAGCACTCAATTGTATTTATTCAGTCATTCAATCATATTGATTGAGCGCTTACTGTGTGCAGGGCACTGTACTAAGCGCTTGGGAAGTCCAAGTTGGCAACGTATAGAGACGGTTCCTACCCAACAGCAGGCTCATAGTCTAGAAGGGGTCAATCATTCATTCATTCCATCGTATTGATTGAGCGCTTGGGGAGTCCAAGTTGGCAACATTCATTCATTCATTCATTCATTCATTCATTCAATCATATTGATTGAGTGCTTACTGTGTGCAGGGCACTGTACTAAGCGCTTGGGAAGTCCAAGTTGGCAACGTATAGAGACGGTCCCTACCCAGCAGCGGGCTCACAGTCTAGAAGGGGGGGGGGGTCAATCATTCACTCATTCATTCATTCCATCGTATTGATTGAGCGCTTGGGGAGTCCAAGTTGGCAACATTCATTCATTCATTCAATCGTATTGATTGAGCGCTTACTGTGTGCAGGGCACTGTACTAAGTGCTTGGGAAGTCCAAGTTGGCAACGTATAGAGACGGCCCCTACCCAACAGCAGGCTCACAGTCTAGAAGGGGGTCAATCATTCATTCATTCCATCGTATTGATTGAGCGCTTTGGGAGTCCAAGTTGGCAACATTCATTCACTCAATCGTATTTATTCATTCATTCATTCAATCGTATTGATTGAGCGCTTACAGTGTGCAGGGCACTGTACCAAGTGCTTGGGAAGTCCAGGTTGGCAACATATAGAGACGGTCCCTACCTAACAGCGGGCTCACAGTCTAGGGCTCACAGTCTAGAAGATAACCAGGTGGGCGAGGGCCGGCGGGGGAGAGGCTGGAGCCCCTGCGCTAATCAATCAATCAATCAATCGTATTTATTGAGCGCTTACTGTGTGCAGAGCACTGCACTTAGCACTTGGGAAGTACAAGTCGGCAACATATAGAGACAGTCCCTACCCAACAGCGGGCATCACAGTCTAGCTAAGCGCTGTGATGCCAGCTGCAGTACAGGCCCAACGCCTCCCTCCTCCGGCAGCTACCCCAGAAACGCGGGGGGAGAGGCGGGGAGGCCTCCCCCGAGGGGCCTGACTGGCACGGGGACCGCTGGTGGGTCAATTTGCCAATCTGTCCTTCCCAAGCGCTTAGTCCAGTGCTCTGCACACAGTAAGCGCTCAATAAATACGATCGATGATGGTGGGTCCTTCTTCCTCACAAAAGGGATGGGCTTTTTAGACTGTGAGCCCCCTGTTGGGTAGGGACTGTCTCTATATGTTGCCAATTTGTACTTCCCAAGCGCTTAGTCCAGTGCTCTGCACATAGTAAGCGCTCAATAAATACGATTGATGATGATGTTGGGTAGGGACTGTCTCTGTATGTTGCCAACTTGGACTTCCCAAGCGCTTAGTCCGGTGCTCTGCACGCAGTAAGCGCTCAATAAATACGATTGATTGATTGATGGGCGAACCCCAGATCTCTTCCGGCCCCGTTAACCGGTGAGGGAGGGTAGAGCTAAGGGGAAAGGAGCCCCCTGCCCCTGAAGCCCCCAGCGCGAAGAACGAAATGCGTGGTGCAGAACTTGAATCCAACCCCGGCCTTCCCTTCTGTCCTCAGCGAGGCGGGGGAAGCTGGCTTGGTTGGGCTCGGGGCCGAAGGGGTTAATGAGAGCAGTCTGCAAGCCCCCCCCCCCCCCCTTTGTTTCCCCCTCCCCCCTCCCCAAGGGCCTCGGATCCACGTGCATTTCCTGGGGAGCGGAGGGAGCACCCAAACCGCCCCCCCTTTCCCTCTCCAGCACTGCAGGCTGGGAGCAGCGCGGAAATCCCGGACTGGAACCGCTCCCTCCACCTCCCCTCCCCAATTCCAGACCGAAAAACAGGCCCCTCCACCCCCCCAGCCCGTCCTCCTGAGAACCCCCTCGCCCCCCCCGGCCCAGGCCGGCTCTCCCCTCTCCTGTCTGCAGAGTGCCCGGGGGTTAAAGGGAACACACCATGCCAACCTGGGGGATTTGGGGAGGGGCGGTGGACGCCGTGTGTGCCATAAAGATGGGTTCGGAGCCCCTCCCGCCCCCCATCTTCCTGTGCCACAAAGGTTGCGATGGGCAGGAGGTCCCCAGAACCAAGGCCTCCTTAACCCAGGCTGGAGTTTAGCCCTGGCTGGTGGGCCAGATACCTCCTGCTGCTGGCCATGCCTCCCGGCTCCTCCCTGGCAGGCCTGAGGACCCCTCCCCATCCATCCCCCACTGCAGGCCCAGCTACTAAAAGAAGCCTAGCTCCTCCCTGGCCCCCCTACCTTCCAGGTTTCCCCCGACTCCCCCCTTCCCCAGGCCTAAAGCCTGTGGCCAGACTTGTGCCAGGGGGAGGAGCCCAGTCTGGAAGCTGCCCAGGAACCAACCTAAGATCCTGCCCCACCTCCCTCCTTTTCAGAAGCTATGGAGAGTTGGTGGAGGGGGGGGGGGGGGGGGAGAGAGGAAGACCCAACCCCCAAAGCCTGTGGGCTTAGCTGCTGTTCGAGTCTCATAAACAGGAAATACCTCTTACTAGGGAGGAGAGAGGGGGCCGGGCTGGGGGCTGGGGCCCAGGCAGGGGGCTCAGCCCTCCCCTTCCCCTTAGCCCTTCCTTTGGGGTTCTAGATGATTCCCCCTACCCCTAAATAGCCTTTCATTGAAAAGGAGGGAGGGCTTTAAAGGACGGCTTTTTCTTCCACTGCCTTCTGAGTCTCCCCAAGTACGCAGGGCTAGAAGCCAGGGAGAAAGAATGACCGGGCTCCAGGACCTACCCTTCCCTGGCACTACCTTGCCCACTAGAAAGGATGCAGGGGTAAGAGGGAGGAAGGGACCACATAGAGCTCCTGGATCCCATCTCAATCTTCCATCGATCAATCAATCCTGCTGCAGCTCTGCATTCCTTAGCCCCTTACCCACTTCCCCGTCTCTCTGAGGGGATCCAGGCAGACCTGGGGGAGCGTCTGGGCGAGTCCTGCCTGGAGTCTGAGAAAATGAATCCCTTAGTGGGACCCAGCAACCCAGTCCTCCCTTCCCTGTATGCCACAGCTACAACCCCAACGTAGAAAGAAGGCCAGAGGATCGCAGTGGGGCAGGGAGGAGGAGCATTTATTTTGTCATCAATCAATCAATCAATTGTATTTATTGAGTGCTTACTGTGTGCAGAGCACTGTACTAAGCGCTTGGGAAGTACAAGTTGGCAACATACTCACCAGACTCAGACACATAGGCAAACACACACAGCTAGTTACAGGGACCTACACACAGAGTTACACATATGCCAAGTAACCCACATGTTCACTGGCATAAATACTCACTGACACACTCATTCATACCCAACCCTCTCTCCCAGACATGCCCCCATCCCCTCCTTTTCACATTTCCAGACCTGGAGAACAGTCCCAGGCAGCTACTCCCCTTACCTCCCTATTCTCTCTCTAGCCAAGCACCCAGACTGGGAAGGAAAGTGGCCTAGGAGCTCTTCAGCCTCCCTGCTTCCCCCCCGCCCCCCTCCAACACAGAGCACAGCCTGTCACCACCACCCTGCCACCAAACAATCCTTGTGTTTCTTTTGGCAGGCTCACCCTCTGATCAGTCTTCCCTCCTCCCCACTGCATAGCACAGAACACTGCCCACAAAAAAAGAAAGAGGAGGAAGAGAAGGAAGAAAAGGAGGAGGAGATGGAGGAGGAAGAGAAAGAAGAGGAGGAGGAAAGATTGAGCTGACAGCCTCAAGGAGAAGGTTGGCATGGACTTTGGGGATGATTCCAGGACAGGGTCCTTGCTTCAGCCCCCACGCCCCCAGCCCATTTTGTATAATGAACTTGGAGAAACCAATTTGATTGGGCAGATTGTTAAGGGGAGGGGACTGATCACTGCAGCCTACATTAAGACTTGACCAGCATCTGGTGGCGGGGTCAAGGAAATCTTCCCCCAGCAGCAGCCTGACTGTACCTTCTCCTGACTCTCCTAACCCTAGCCCCTTACCCTTCTGGCCCCTGCTCTTCCCCCCGACCTCTCACCCCTGCTCCCTCGGGTTATACGTTCCAGGTAACTAGCCTGGCCAGATTCCAGGGAGCTCGCCAGTCCGTCCCAGGGAAGGAGCCCTGGGAGAAGAGGAGGTGCACACGTTAGCGGCCCTCAAGGATCCCGGGAGGCACTAGAGATCTTGGGCTTTGTCCGAATCCCACCCACTAGCTCCGAATCTCGCCTCACCTACCTTGAGCTTCCTTAAGGTCATTTTGCCAGCCCCTTTGGTCTGAGAAGGAAAACCCCTCTTCCAGCCCAGATAGAGGGAAGTCTTTTCTACCCTGAGAACTACGGGAAAAGGAACGTCTCAGCTTCCCTAATAATAAATAATAATTATGCCATTTATTAAGTGCTTCCTCTATGCTAAGCACCAAGGCAGATAGAAGATAATCAGTCCCTGTCCTCCATGGGACTCACAGTCGAGGGCTAGAGAACAGGTATTTTATCCCCATTTTCAGATAAGGAAACTGAAGCACAGAGACATTAAGTGACTTGCCCAAGGTCATGTAACAGGCTGAGATTGGAACCCAGGTACCCTGATTCCCAGGCCTGTGCTCTTTCCATTGGGCCACACCGCTTCACTGCACTCACTGGATCCCTCATTTCAGGAACTCCCTCTGGGAGTTCTTCCAGATGTTTTACCCCAATCCCTCTTACTGAAGAGGAAATGCACTCTCTCTCTCTTGCCCCTTCTGCAGTGGGGAGAGGTTTCAGAGGCTTCCATCCCCTGTCCCTATATTCCCTTCAGTCTTCTCAGTCTGGGAAATAGAAGCAGCTATCAATCAATCAATCAATCAATCGTATTTATTGAGTGCTTACTGTGTGCAGAGCACTGTACTAAGTGCTTGGGAAGTACAAGTTGGCAACATATAGAGACGGTCCCTACCCAACAGTGGGCTCACAGTCTAGAAGGGGGAGACAGAGATCAAAACAAAACATATTAACAAAATAAAATAAATAGAATAGATATGTAGAAGTAAAATAGAGTAATAAATACATACAATATAATAGCATTTATTAAGCGCTTACTATATGCAAAGCACTATTCTAGGCGCTGGAGAGGTTACAAGATGATCAGGTTGTCCCACGGGGGGCTCACAGTCTTCATCCCCATTTTACAGATGAGGTAACTGAGGCACAGAGAAGTTAAGTGACTTGCCCAAAGTCACACAGCTAATTGGCAGAGCCGGGATTTGAACCCATGACCTCTGACTCCAAAGCCCGTGCTCTTTCCCACTGAGCCACGCTGCTTCTACAAACATATAGACATATATACAGGTGCTGTGGGGAAGGGAAGGAGGTAAGGTGGGGAGGTGGAGAGGGGGAGGAGGGGGCTCAGTGTGGGAAGGCCTCCTGGAGGAGGTGAGCTCTCAGTAGGGCCTTGAAGGGAGGAAGGGAGCTAGCTCGGCGGATGTTGGGAGGGAGGGCATTCCAGGCCAGGGGGATGACGTGGGCCGGGGGTATTAGGTTTGCAGAGAGGGGCAGGTTGAGTGGATGAACTAGGTGGGCTTGGCAGCCAGGAGCAGCCCGGAGCTGTGGGCATCGATTGGGTATGGTTCACCTTTGCTCGGGGGTTGGTAGGGAGGCGAGGGAGAACCCTGGCCCTTGAAAGGGGGGGGCGGGTCTGCCCTGGGACCACCAAAAGGGAGCTCAGTTTCTGTGTCAGGGCCTTCCTTGCATTTCCCCCTCCCCCGTACTGGACGCTGCAGCATAAAACGAACCAGGGACCAGAGTCAGGGCAGAGGCACCTCCTAGGGGCCACTCCGAGGACAGCCAGTCACCTGGGGCCGGGAAGGGACCCCACACGAGGAGAGAAGCAGCCCATCAACCAGTGGTATTTATTATATGCTTATTTATTCCATGATTTGTTAATCGCTTACTATGTGCCAGGGACTGTACTAAGTACTGGAGTAGATACAGACTAATCCAGTTGGACAGAGTCCACGTCCCATATCATCATCATCATCATCATCATCATCATCATCATCAATCGTATTTATTGAGCGCTTACTATGTGCAGAGCACTGTACTAAGCGCTTGGGGCTCAGTCTGGGAAGGCCTCCTGGAGGAGGTGAGCTCTCAGCAGGGCCTTGAAGGGAGGAAGAGAGCTAGCTTGGCGGATGGGCAGAGGGAGGGCATTCCAGGCCCGGGGGATGACGTGGGCCGGGCGCCGATGGCGGGACAGGCGAGAACGAGGCCCGGTGAGGAGATTAGCGGTGGCAGAGGAGCGGAGGGTGCGGGCTGGGCTGGAGAAGGAGAGAAGGGAGGGGAGGTAGGAGGGGGCGAGGTGATGGACAGCCTGGAAGCCCAGGGTGAGGAGTTTCTGCCTGATGCGCAGATTGATTGGTAGCCACTGGAGATTTTTGAGGAGGGGAGTAATATGCCCAGAGCGTTTCTGGACAAAGATAATCCGGGCAGCAGCATGAAGTATGGATTGAAGTGGAGAGAGACACGAGGATGGGACTACTACTACATACTACTAATAATAATAGTATTTGTTAAGTGCTTACTCTGTGCCAGGCACTGTACTAAGCATCATCATCATCAATCGTATTTATTGAGCGCTTACTGTGTGCAGAGCACTGTACTAAGCGCTTGGGAAGTACAAGTTGGCAACATATAGAGACAGTCCCTACCCAACAGTGGGCTCCCAGTCTAAAAGGGGGAGACAGAGAACAAAACCAAACATACTAACAAAATAAAATAAATAGAATAGATATGGACAAGTAAAATAAATAAATAAATAAATAGAGTAACAAATAGGTACAAACATATATACATATATACAGGTGCTGTGGGGAAGGGAAGGAGGTAAGGTGGGGGGGTGGAGAGGGGGACGAGGGGGAGAGGAAGGAATGGGCTAAGTCTGGGAAGGCCTCCTGGAGTAGGTGAGCTCTCAGTAGGGCCTTGAAGGGAGGAAGAGAGGTAGCTTGGCGGATGTGCAGCACTTGGGAGAGTACGATGCAACAGAATTAGCAGGCACATTCCCTGCCCATAAAGAGCTTGCAGTGTAGAAGGGGAAGCCTCCTCTCTGACTGCTTCCCTGCCACTCCTATACCCACCTACTCCTTAAGGGAATGGGGAAGCAGAGGCAGAGCCTCGGTGCGCGTGGTCCAGGGGTGAGGCCAGTACAGCTCTAGCAGGCTTCACTCTCAGTACTCAAGTCCAAGGTACCCAGCTCAACTTCTAATCTTCCAGGTTCTTGAAATCGGGCCAAGGTCTCTCCACTGGCCTCTTAGCTGCTTTGGCCACTTCCCACCAGGTTCTCCTTCCTCCTGCCTCTCTGGCTGCTCTTTCCCTGTTTCCTTTGCTAGCTTCTCATCCCCTCCTCATCTTTTTTGTGTGGTTGTCCCCTAAGGGCTCTACTCTTTTCCCTCTACATGCATTCTCCTTGGGAGCCTATCTGAGGATTTCAAATTCCAGCTCTGTGTCCCTGGCTTCCAAATCCACATCCCATCCCTTATCTCTCACCTGCTTTTTGATCTCATATCTCCTCCTGCCTCCAGGACAGCTCCACCTGGATGACCAGGAGATAATAATAATGGTATCTGTTAAGCGCTTACTATGTGCAAGGCACCGTTCTAAGCGTAGACTTCATCCTCCTCCTAAACTTTCTCCTCTTGCTAACTTTCTCATTACTGTTGACATCACCACCACCCTCCGTCAATGTTGACATTATCTTTGATTCTTCTTTGTCAGTTACCACCTGTATTTTTTTGCTCTCTAAATCCTGCCAGTTCTTCCTCTATAACAGTTCACCCATCAGGTCCTTCCTTTCCAACTTTCTGACCACCATTTAATTCAAAACATCACATCCCGGCTAGATTACTCTATCAGCCTCTTTACAGGTCTCCTTGCCTCCAGCCTCTTCCCTTCTTTGGTCTATTGCATGTGCAATTGCACATATTATCTTCTTAAAATGGCATTTGGAATATATCACTTCCCTCCTTAAAGTCCTTCATTGGTTCTTTACAATATCTTCTTGCACAAAAACTCTTAACCACGGACTTCACGGCTCTCCACCAATGGTCTCCCTCTTACCTACCTACTTTCCTCTCCTGATACACCTCACCTCACCCTCTTCACTCTTTGCTTGAGTCTGTACCACACTTGTGATGCTCCCTTCTCCAACCCATTACTTACACCTTTCCCCCAGTATGGAACTCTCCCCGCCCAGTTCCATCCTCAAATCCACCAAACCATATCTCTCCCCACTTTCAAGTCAATAATAATAATAATAATAATAATAATAATAATAATAAGTCCCCTGAATTATACTAAATACTGTATTAGACTAAGCACAGTACTAAGCACCGGGATAGATTCAAGGTAATCAGATCTGCCATAGTCCCCGTCCTACATGTGATTCCCAGTATAAGAGGGAGAACAGGTACTGAATCCCCATTTTACAGATGCAGAAACTGAGGCACAGAGAAGATAAATGGCTTGCCCAAGGTCACATAGCAGACAAATGGTGGAGCCAGGCTTAGAATCCAGGTCGTCTGACTCCCAAGCCTATGCTCTTTCCACTAGGCCACGCTGCATTTTAACATACATTCATTCATTCAATCGTATTTATTGAGCACTTACTGTGTGCAGAGCACTGGACTAAGCGCTTGGGAAGTACAAGTTGGCAACATATAGAGACGGTCCCTACCCAACAGCGGGCTCACAGTCTAGAAGGGGGAGACAGACAACAAAACAAAACATATTAACAAAATCAAATAAATAGAATAGTAAATATGTACAAGTAAAATAAGTAAATATATAATAAATGCCATCATTATTATTATTATTCATTCATTAATTCATTCAATCGTATTTATTGAGCGCTTACTGTGTGCAGAGCACTGCACTAAGCGCTTGGGAAGTCCAAGTTGGCATCATATAGAGACGGTCCCTACCCAACAATGGGCTCACAGTCTAGAAGGGGGAAACAAGACAACAAAACAAAACATATTAACAAAATAAAATAAATAGAATAGTAAATATGTACAAGTAAAATAAGTAAATAAGTAATAAATGTCATTATTATTATTATTATTATTATTAATTCACTCATTCAATCATACATATTGAGCGCTTACTGTGTGCAGAGCACTGGACTAAGCGCATGGGAAGTCCCAGTTGGCAACATCTAGAGACGGTCCCCACCCAACAGCGGGCTCACAGTCTAGAAGGGGGAGACGGACAACAAAACAAAGCATATTAACAAAACAAATAGAATAAATACATACAAGCAAAATAAATAAATAAATAATAAATGCCATCATTATTATTATTATTCATTCATTCATTCATTCAATCGTATTTATTGAGTGCTTACTGTGCGCAGAGCACTGGACTAAGCGCTTGGGAAGGACAAGTCGGCAACATCTAGAGAGGGCCCCTACCCAACAGTGGGCTCACAGTCTAGAAGGGAGAGGCAGACAACAAAACAACAAACAGCGAAACAAATAAAATAAATAAATAAATAAATAAATAGTAAATGCCATTATTATTATTATTCATTAATTCATTCAATCGTATTTATTGAATGCTTACTGTGTGCAGAGCACTGGACTAAGCACTTGGGAAGTCCAAGTCGGCAACATCTAGAGACGGCCCCTACCCAACAGCAGGCTCACAGTCTAGAAGGGGGAGACAGACAACAAAACAACAAACAATGAAACAAAACATATTAACAAAATAAAATAAATACGTACAAATAAAGTAAATAAATAAATAATAAATGCCAGCATTATTATTATTATTATTATTCATTCACTCATTCAATCGTATTTATTGAGCGCTTACTGTGTGCAGAGCACTGGACTAAGTGCTTGGGAAGTACAAGTAGGCAATAAAGACAGACAATCTCTTTCATTCATTCATTCATTCAATCGTATTTATTGAGCGCTTACTGTGTGCAGAGCACTGGACTAAGCGCTTGGGAAGTCCAAGTTGGAGACGGCCCCTACCCAACAGCGGGCTCACAGTCTAGAAGGGGGAGACAGACAACAAAACAAAGCATATTAACAAAGTAAAATAAATAGAATGAATATGTACAAATAAAATAAATAAATAATAAATGTCATTATTATTATTATTCATTCACTCATTCAATTGTATCTATTGAGCGCTTACTGTGTGCAGAGCACTGTACTAAGCGCTTGGTAAGGACAAGTTGGCAACATCTAGAGATGGCCCCTACCCAACAATGGGCTCACAGTCTAGAAGGGGGAGACAATAAATATGACTGAATGAATGAGACAGACAACAAAACAACAAACAACGAAACAAAACATATTACCAAAATAAAATAAATAGAATAAATACATACAAATAAAATAAATTAATAATAAATGTCATTATTATTATTCATTCATTCATTCAATCGTATTTCTTGAGCGCTGACTGTGTGCAGAGCACTGGACTAAGCGCTTGGGAAATCCAAGCCGGCAACATCTAGAGACGGTCCCTACCCAACAGCGGGCTCACAGTCTAGAAGGGGGAGGCAGACAACAAAACAACAAACCACGAAACAAAACATTATCAAAATAAAATAAACAGAATAAATACGTACAAATGAAGTAAATAAATAAATAATAAATGCCATCATTATTATTATTATGATTCATTCATTAATTCATTCAGTCGTATTTATTGAGCGCTTACTGTGTGCAGAGCACTGGACTAAGCGCTTGGGAAGTCCAAGTTGGCAACATATAGAGACGGTCCCTACTCAACAGCGGGCTCACAGTCTCGAAGGGGGAGACAGAGAACAAAACAGAACATATTAACACAATAAAATAAATAGAATAAATATGCACAAATAAAATAAATAAATAAATAATAAATGCCATTATTATTATTATTATTCATTCATTCATTCAATCGTATTTATTGAGCGCTTACTGTTTGCAGAGCACTGGACTAAGCCCTTGGGAGGGACAAGTTGGCAACATCTAGAGACGGTCCCTACCCAACAGCGGGGTCACAGTCTAGAAGGGGGAGACAGACAACAAAACAACAAACAACGAAACAAATCAAATAAATAATAAATGCCATTATTATTATTATTATTATTATTATTATTATTCATTTATTCAATCGTATTTATTGAGCGCTTCCTGTGTGCCGAGCACTGGACTAAGCGCCTGGGAAGTCCAAGTTGGCAACATCTAGAGCCGGCCCCTACCCAACAGCGGGCTCACAGTCTAGAAGGGGGAGGCAAGACAACAGAAAGCAAAACCTGTTAACAAGATAAAGTACGTACGTAGAAATCAATAAATAATAAATGCCATCAGCATTATCATTATTATTGAACGCGCGTTGAGGCGGCTCCAAAAAGCAAAACATATCACCAAGGTAAAATACATCCCCCCATCTTACCTCCTTCCCTTCCCCACAGCACCTGTATATATGTATATATGTTTGTACAGATTTGTTACTCTATTTATTTATTTTACTTGTACGTATCTATTCTATTTATTTTATTTTGTTAGTATGTTTGGTTTTGTTCTCTGTCTCCCCCTTCCAGACTGTGAGCCCGCTGTTGGGTAGGGACCGTCTCTAGATGTTGCCAGCTTGGACTTCCCAAGCGCTTAGTCCGGTGCTCTGCACACAGTAAGCGCTCAATAAATACGATTGATGATGATGATGATTTATTTATTTTACTCGTACCTATCTATTCTACTTATTTTATTTTGTTAGTCTGGTTGGTTTTGTTCTCCGTCTCCCCCTTTTAGACTGTGAGCCCACTGTTGGGTAGGACCTGTATGTATGTATATGTTTGTACATATTTATTACTCTATTTATTTATTTTACTTGTCCATATCCATTCTACTTATTTTATTTTGTTAGTCTGTTTGGTTCTGTTCTCCGTCTCCCCCTTTTAGACTGCGAGCCCACTGTTGGGTAGGGACCGTCTCTATTATGTTGCCAACTTGTCCTTCCCAAGCGCTTAATACAGTGCTCCGCACACAGTAAGCGCTCAATAAATACGATTGGTGATGATGATAAAACACATCCCCCCCATCTTACCTCCTTCCCTTCCCCACAGCACCTGTATATATGTATATATGTTTGTACATATTTGTTACTCTATTTATTTATTTATTTTACTTGTCCATATCTATTCTACTTATTTTATTTTGTTTGTCTGTTCGGTTTTCGTTCTCCGTCTCCCCCTTTTAGCCTGAGAGCCCACTATTGGGTAGTGACTGTCTCTATATGCTGCCAATTTGTACTTCCCAAGCGCTTAGTCCAGTGCTCTGCACACAGTAAGCGCTCAATAAATACGATTGATGATGATTTATTTATTTTACTTGTACCTATCTATTCTATTTTATTTTGTTAGTATGTTTGGTTTTTGTTCTCCGTCTCCCCCTTTTAGACTGAGAGCCCGCTGTTGGGTAGGGACTGTCTCTAGATGTTGCCAACTTGGACTTCCCAAGCGCTTAGTCCGGTGCTCTGCACCCAGTAAGCGCTCAATAAATACGATTGATGATGATGATAAAATACATCCCCCCATCTTACCTCCTTCCCTTCCCCACAGCACCTGTATATATGTATATATGTTTGTACATATTTGTTACTCTATTTTTATTTATTTATTTTATTTTGTTAGTATGTTTGGTTTTTGTTCTCCGTCTCCCCCTTTTAGACTGAGAGCCCACTGTTGGGTAGGGACCGTCTCTAGATGTTGCCAACTTGGACTTCCCAAGTGCTTAGTCCGGTGCTCTGCACACAGTAAGCGCTCAATAAATACGATTGATGATGATGATGATTTATTTATTTTACTTGTACCTACCTCTTCTATTTATTTTATTTTGTTAGTATGTTTGGATTTTGTTCTCCATCTCCCCCTTTTAGACTGAGAGCCCACTGTTGGGTAGGGACCGTCTCTATTATGTTGCCAACTTGTCCTTCCCAAGCGCTTAGTACAGTGCTCTGCACACAGTAAGCGCTCAATAAATACGATTGGTGATGATGATAAAACACATCCCCCCATCTTACCTCCTTCCCTTCCCCACAGCACCTGTATATATGTATATATGTTTGTACAGATTTGTTACTCTATTTGTTTATTTATTTTACTTGTCCATATCTATTCTACTTATTTTATTTTGTTAGTCTGTTTGGTTTTCGTTCTCCGTCTCCCCCTTTTAGCCTGAGAGCCCACTATTGGGTAGTAACTGTCTCTATATGCTGCCAACTTGTCCTTCCCAAGCGCTTAGTACAGTGCTCCGCACACAGTAAGCGCTCAATAAATACGATTGATGATGATGATAAAATACATCCCCCCCATCTTACCTCCTTCCCTTCCCCACAGCACCTGTATATATGTATATATGTTTGTACATATTTGTTACTCTATTTGTTTATTTATTTTACTTGTCCATATCTATTCTACTTATTTTATTTTGTTTGTCTGTTTGGTTTTCGTTCTCCGTCTCCCCCTTTTAGCCTGAGAGCCCACTATTGGGTAGTGACTGTCTCTATATGCTGCCAATTTGTACTTCCCAAGCGCTTAGTCCAGTGCTCTGCACACAGTAAGCGCTCAATAAATACGATTGATGATGATTTATTTATTTTACTTGTACCTATCTATTCTGTTTATTTTATTTTGTTAGTATGTTTGGTTTTTGTTCTCCGTCTCCCCCTTTTAGACTGCGAGCCCACTGTTGGGTAGGGACCGTCTCTAGATGTTGCCAACGTGGACTTCCCAAGCGCTTAGTCCGGTGCTCTGCACACAGTAAGCGCTCAATAAATACGATTGATGATGATGATGATTTATTTATTTTACGTGTACATATCTATTCTACTTGTTTTATTTTGCTAGTATGTTTGGTTTTGTTCTCCGTCTCCCCCTTTCAGACTGAGAGCCCACTGTTGGGTAGGGAACGTCTCTATATGTGGCCAATTTATACTTCCCAAGCGCTTAGTCCGGTGCTCTGCACACAGTAAGCGCTCAATAAATACGATTGATGATGATGATGATTTATTTATTTTACTCGTACATATCTATTCTACTTATTTTATTTTGTTAGTATGTTTGGTTTTGTTCTCTGTCTCCCCCTTTTAGACTGTGAGCCCACTGTTGGGTAGGACCTGTATAATGCATATGTTTGTACATATTTGTTACTCCATTTATTTATTTATTTTACTTGTCCATATCTATTCTACTTATTTTATTTTGTTAGTCTGTTTGGTTCTGTTCTCCGTCTCCCCCTTTTAGACTGCGAGCCCACTGTTAGGTAGGGACCGTCTCTATTATGTTGCCAACTTGTCCTTCCCAAGCGCTTAGTACAGTGCTCCGCACACAGTAAGCGCTCAATAAATACGATTGATGATGATGATAAAATACATCCCCCCCATCTTACCTCCTGCCCTTCCCCACAGCACCTGTATATATGTATATATGTTTGTACAGATTTGTTGCTCTATTTATTTATTTATTTTACTTGTCCATATCTATTCTACTTATTTTATTTTGTTAGTCTGTTTGGTTTTGTTCTCCGTCTCCCCCTTTTAGACTGCGAGCCCACTGTTGGGTAGGGACTGTCTCTATATGCTGCCAATTTGTACTTCCCAAGCGCTTAGTACAGTGCTCTGCACACAGTAAGCGCTCAATAAATACGATTGGTGATGATGATAAGACACATCCCCCCCATCTTACCTCCTTCCCTTCCCCACAGCACCTGTATATATGTATATATGTTTGTACAGATTTGTTACTCTATTTATTTATTTTACTTGTCCATATCTATTCTACTTATTTTATTTTGTTCGTCTGTTTGGTTTTCGTTCTCCGTCTCCCCCTTTTAGACTGAGCATCCCCCCCCATCTTACCTCCTTCCCTTCCCCACAGCACCTGTATATATGTTTGTACATATTTGTTACTCTATTTATTTTACTTGTGCATATCTATTCTATTTATTTTATTAATAGGATAAAATACTAGTAATTTTAGTAGTTATTAGTATTTAGTATTATTAGTAATGATATAGTAGTATCATTATTATTGAAGACGCGTGGAGCCGGCGGCGGACTACAACTCCCAGGGTGCCGCGCGCGCAGGCGCGCCGGGGAGGGGGGCGTGGCCAACCCAGGCCACGCCCCCCTCCCCGGCTCGCGAAGCGGTGGCGCGCGGAGTAGTTTGGGCGCTGCCGGGAGCCGTAGCGCGGCCTCCCCTGGCCCCGCCCCCTTTTTTTGCCCCGCCCACCCGGCCCGCCGGGCAGAGCCGCGCTGGGCGCTGAGGGGCCAAGATGGCGGCGCGGCGGGCGCGGGGCGATGGGGCCGCGCCGCCTCAGGGAGGGGGCCCGGCCGGCGCCAAGCGGGAGCCCGCGCCGCCGAGGACCCGGGACACCGCGGCTGAGGCGGCCCAGGTGAGGACCGGGGGCCGGCGGCGGCGGCTGCGCGGGCGCACGCCGGCCGGGGACACGTGGAGCCTGCCGGGCCGGGCCGGGACGGGCTTCAGGCCGAAGCCGGGAAGGCCCGAGGCGGGCGCGCGCCTCAGCGCGCGCCCCCCCCTCAGGAGCCACGTGGCCGCGGGAGCGCGCGCGCGCGCGCCCCCACGTGGGCGAGGGCAGCGGGGCGCGCCCACGTGGGACAGGCCCGGGCGCCCACGTGGCTCTCCCCCGCCGCCCTTCATTCATTCATTCATTCATTGAGCGCGTACTCTGTGCATTCATTCATTCATTATTAATAATAATAATAATGTTGGCATTTGTGAAGCGCTTACTACGTGCAAAGCACTTGTCTAAGCGCGGGGGGGGCTACAAAGTGATCAGGTTGTCCCCCGTGGGGCTCACAGTCTTCATCCCCATTTTACAGATGAGGTAACTGAGGCTCCGAGAAGTTAAGGGACTTGCCCAAAGTCCCACAGCAGACGTGTGGCGGAGCCGGGATTCGAACCCATGACTTCTGGCTCCAAAGCCCGGGCTCTTTCCACCGAGCCACGCTCCTCCCGTACTGTGTGCATTCATTCATTGAGCGCGTACTGTGTGCATTCATTTATTCATTCATTAATAATAATAATGTTGGCATTTGTGAAGCGCTTACTACGTGCAAAGCACTTGTCTAAGCGCGGGGGGGGCTACAAAGTGATGAGGTTGTCCCCCGTGGGGCTCACAGTCTTCATCCCCATTTTGCAGATGAGGTAACTGAGGCTCAGAGAAGTTAAGGGACTTGCCCAAGGTCGCACAGCAGACGTGTGGCGGAGTCGGGATTCGAACCCATGACTTCTGGCTCCAAAGCCCGGGCTCTTTCCACCGAGCCACGCTCCTCCCGTACTGTGTGCATTCATTCATTCATTGAGCGCGTACTGCGTGCATTCATTTATTCATTAATAATAATAATAATGTTGGCATTTGTGAAGCGCTTACTATGTGCAAAGCGCCGTTCTAAGCGCTGGGGGGGGGTACAAAGTGATCAGGTTGTCCCACCTGGGGCTCACAGTCTTAATCCCCATTTTACAGATGAGGTAACTGAGGCTCAGAGAAGTTAAGTGACTTGCCCAAGGTCCCACAGCAGACGCGCGGAGGCGGGATTCGAACCCATGACCTCTGACTCTAAAGCCCGGGCTCTTTCCACTGAGCCACGCTCCTCCCGTACTGTGTGCATTCATTTATTCATTAATAATAATAATAATGTTGGCATTTGTGAAGCGCTTACTATGTGCAAAGCGCCGTTCTAAGCGCTGGGGGAGGGTGCAAAGTGATCAGGTTGTCCCCCGTGGGGCTCACAGTCTTCATCCCCATTTTGCAGATGAGGTAACTGAGGCTCAGAGAAGTTAAGTGACTTGCCCAAGGTCCCACAGCAGACGCGGCGGAGGCGGGATTCGAACCCGTGACCTCTGACTCCAAAGCCTGGGCTCTTTCCACTGAGCCACGCTCCTCCCGTACTGTGTGCATTCATTCATTCATTCAATGAGCGCTTACTATGTGCAGAGCACTGGGCTGAGCGCCTGGGAAATCAGCTGCCGTCCCAACCGGCGGGAGCAGGGTGCGGCGGCCCAGGTTGTGGGTTCCAATCTCCCCCTTTTATTCAATCAATCAATCGTATTTATTGAGTGCTTACTGTGCGCAGAGCACCGGACTAAGCGCTTGGGAAGTCCAAGTTGGCAACATTTAGAGACGGTCATCATAATCAATCAATCAATCAGTCGTATTTATTGAGCGCTTACTGTGCGCAGAGCACTGGACTAAGCGATCAATCACTCAATCGTATTTATTGAGCGCTTACTGTGTGCAGAGCACTGGACTAAGCGATCAATCACTCAATCGTATTTATAGAGCGCTTACTGTGTGCAGAGCACCGGACTAAGCGCTTGGGAAGTCCAAGTTGGCAACATCTAGAGACAGTCATCATAATCAATCAGTCAATCAGTCATATTTATTGAGCGCTTACTGTGCGCAGAGCACTGTACTAAGCGATCAATCACTCAATCGTACTTATAGAGCGCTTACTGTGTGCAGAGCACCGGACTAAGCGCTTGGGAAGTCCAAGTTGGCAACATCTAGAGACGGTCATCATAATCAGTCAATCAGTCGTATTTATTGAGAGCTTACGGTGCGCAGAGCACTGGACTAAGCGATCAATCACTCAATCGTATTTATAGAGCGCTTACTGTGCGCAGAGCACTGGACTAAGCGATCAATCACTCAATCGTATTTATAGTGCGCTTACTGTGCGCAGAGCACCGGACTAAGCGCTTGGGAAGTCCAAGCTGGCAACATCTAGAGACGGTCATCATAATCAATCAATCAATCAGTCGTATTTATTGAGCGCTTATTGTGCGCAGAGCACCGGACTAAGCGATCAATCACTCAATCGTATTTATAGAGCGCTTACTGTGTGCAGAGCACTGTGCTAAGCGCTTGGGAAGTCCAAGTTGGCAACATCTAGAGACGGTCCCTACCCAACAGCGGGCTCACGGGCTCGAAGGGGGAGACAGAGAACAAGACATATTAACAAGATAAAAATAAATAGAATAGATATGTACAAGTAAAATAAATAAATAGAGTAATAAATCCGTACAAACATATAGACTTATATGCAGGTGCTGTGGGGAAGGGAAGGAGGTAGGGTGGGGAAGCTTATGTCAAAATGTGAGGCCGCAGACTGCATTAGAAAGGGACGGTGAGGCTGTGAGCCCACTGTTGGGTAGGGACCGTCTCTAGATGTTGCCAACTTGGACTTCCCAAGCGCTTAGTACAGTGCTCTGCACACAGTAAGCGCTCTATAAATACGATTGAGTGATTGATCGCTTAGTCCAGTGCTCTGCGCACAGTAAGCGCTCTATAAATACGATTGAGTGATTGGTCGCTTAGTCCAGTGCTCTGCGCACAGTAAGTGCTCTATAAATACGATTGAGTGATTGATCGCTTAGTACAGTGCTCTGCGCACAGTAAGCGCTCAATAAATACGATTGATTGAGTCCAATCCCGCCCCCGCCCCGCGGCGGCTGGGTGACTTTGGGCGAGCCGCCTCGTTTCCCTCATCTGTAAAGTGGGGGTGATCACCTTGTAGTAGCAATAATAACAATGGTGGTGTTTGTTAACTTGTACTTCTCAAGCGCTCAGTACACTCATTCATTCAGTCGTATTTATTGAGTGCTTACAGTGTGCAGAGCACTGGACTAAGCGCCTGGGAAATCAGCCGCCGTCCCAACCGGCGGGAGCAGGGTGCGGCGGCCCAGGTTGTGGGTTCCAATCCCCCTTTTCCAATCTCCCCCTTTTAGACTGTGAGCCCACTGTTGGGTAGGGACCGTCTCTAGATGTTGCCAGCTTGGACTTCCCAAGCGCTTAGTACAGTGCTCTGCACACAGTAAGCGCTCAATAAATACGATTGATTGATTGATTGATTCCAATCCCGCCCCCGCCCCGCGGCGGCTGGGTGACTTTGGGCGAGCCGCCTCGCTTCTCTCAGCTGTAAAGTGGGGGTGATCACCTTGTAGTAGCAATAATAATGATGTTTGTTAACTTGGACTTCCCAAGCGCTCAGTACATTCATTCATTCAGTCGTATTTATTGAGCGCTTACTGTGTGCAGAGCACTGGACTAAGCGCCTGGGAAATCAGCCGCCGTCGCAACCGGCGGGAGCAGGGTGCGGCGGCCCGGGTTGTGGGTTCCAATCCCGCCCCTTCCCGGTGGCGGCTGGGTGACTTTGGGCGAGCCGCCTCGCTTCCCTCATCTGTAAAGTGGGGGTGATCACCTTGTAGTAGTAATAATAATGGTATTTGTTAATTTGTACTTCCCAAGCGCTCAGTACAGTCGTTCATTCATTCAGTTGTGTTTAGTGAGCGCTTACTGTGTGCATAGCACTGGGCTAAGTGCCTGGGAAATCAGCCGCCGTCGCAACCGGCGGGAGCAGGGTGCGGCGGCCCGGGTTGTGGGTTCCAATCCCACCCCCTCCCCGTGGCGGCTGGGTGACTTTGGGCGAGCCGCCTCGCTTCTGTGGGCCTCGGTTCCCTCATCTGTAAAGTGGGGGTGATCACCTTATAGTAGTAATGATAATGACGGTATTTGTTAACTACAATAATAATGATATTAATGATGACATTTGTTAAGCACTTATTACGTGCTGTGGAATTTACAAGGTGTTCTGGTTGTCCCACGTGGGGCTCACAGTCTTAACCCCCATTTTACAGAGGAGGTAACCGAGGCCCAGAGAAGTTGATAATAATAATGTTGGCATGTATCAAGCGCTTACTATGCGCACAGCACTGTTCTAAGCGCTGGGTTAAGTGACTTGCCCAAAGTCACCCAGCTGACAAGTGGCAGAGCCGGGATTTGGACCGATGACCTCGGACTCCAAAGCCCGGGTTCTTTCCACTGAGCCAAGCAACTATGTGCAAAGCACTGTTCTAAGCGCTGGGGAGGTTACAAGGTGATCAGGTTGTCCCACGTGGGGCTCACAGCCTTCATCCCCATTTTACAGATGAAGCCCAGAGAAGTGAAGTGACTCGCCCAAAGTCACACAGCTGGCGAGTGGAGGAGCCGGGATGTGAACCCATGACCTCCGACTCCAAAGCCCGGGCTCTTTCCAGTGAGCCACGCTGTAATCATCATCATCATCAATCGTATTTATTGAGCGCTTACTATGTGCAGAGCACTGTACTAAGCGCTTGGGAAGTACAAATTGGCAACATATAGAGACAGTCCCTACCCAGCAGTGGGCTCACAGTCTAAAAGGGGGAGACAGAGAACAAAACCAAACATACTAACAAAATAAAATAAATAGGATAGATATGTACAAGTAAAATAAATAAATAAATAGAGTAATAAATATGTACAACCATAGTAATAAATATGTAATAATAATGATGGCATTTGTTAAGCGCTTACTACGTGCAAAGCACTGTTCTAAGCGCTGGGGAGGATACAAGGTGATCAGGTTGTCCCACGGGGGGGCTCACGGTCTTCACCCCCATTTTACAGATGAGGGAATTGAGGCCCAAAGAAGTTAAGTGACTTGCCCAAAGTCACACAGCTGACAGACAGCGGAGCCGGGATTAGAACCCATGACCTCTGGCTCCCAAGCCCGGGCTCTTTCCACTGAGCCATGCTGCTTCTCCTCAGCGGTAAAGTGGGGATGAAGACTGTGAGCCCCACGTGGGACAGCCTGATCATTATCATCATCATCATCAATCGTATTTATTGAGCACTTACTGTGTGCAGAGCACTGTACTAAGCGCTTGGGAAGTACAAGTTGGCAACATATAGAGACAGTCCCTACCCAACAGTGGGCTCTTGTAATACTAATAATGATGGCATTTGTTAAGCGCTTACTATGTGCAGAGCACTGTTCTAAGCGCTGGGGAGGATACAAGGTGATCGGGTTCGTGGCTCAGCGGAAAGAGCCCGGGCTTTGGAGCCGGAGGTCATGGGTTCGAATCCCGGCTCCTCCACATGTCTGCTGTGTGACCTTGGGCAAGTTGCTTCACTTCTCTGAGCCTCAGTTCCCTCATCTGTAAAATGGGGATTACGACTGTGAGCCCCACGGGGGACAACCTGATCACCTTGTATCCCCACCCAGCGCTTAGAACAGTGCTTTGCACACAGTAAGCGCTTAACAAATGCCATCATTATTATTTTTAGACTGTGAGCCCACTGTTGGGTAGGGACTGTCTCTGTTGCCAACTTGTCCTTCCCGAGCGCTTAGTACAGTGCTCTGCACACAGTAAGCGCTCAATAAATACAATTGATTGATCAGGTTGTCCCACGTGGGGCTCACACTCTTCATCCCCATTTTACAGATGAGGGAACTGAGGCCCAGTGAAGTGATTTGCCCAGAGTCACACAGCTGACGAGTGGCGGAGCCGGGATTAGAACCCGTGACCTCTGACTCTCAAGCTTGGGCTCTTGCCACTGAGCCACGCTGCTTGTATCCTCCCCAGCGCTTAACAAATGCCATCATCATCATCATCACTGGGATCCTTCCTCCCGGGCCGCCTTTGGCCTGGCTCCTGGGAGGGATGGAGGGAGGGAAGGAGGAGGAGGAGGAGGGAATTCCGCCAGTGTGGCAACGACTGCAGCCCGCCCTGCTCCTCCTCCTCCTCATAATGATGACGATGGTATTTGCTAAGCGCTTACTATGTTGCAAGCAAATCGGGTTGGACACAGTCCCCGTCCCGCACGGGGCTCCCAGCCTTCATCCCCGTTTTATAGATGAGGGAACTGAGGCACGGACAATAATGGCATTTATTAAGCGCTTACTATGTGCAAAGCACTGTTCTAAGCGCTGGGGAGGTTACAAGGTGATCGGGTTGTCCCCCATTTTACAGATGGGGTCACTGAGGCACAGAGCAGTGAGCCCGCTGTTGGGTAGGGACCGTCTCTATATGTTGCCAGCTTGTACTTCCCAAGCGCTTAGTACAGTGCTCGGCACACAGTAAGCGCTCAGTAAATACGATTGAATGAATGAATGAAGTGACTTGCCCAGCGTCACACCGCTGAGAAGCGGCGTGGTCAGGATTGGAACCCGTGACCTCTGACTCCCAAGCCTGTGCTCTTTCCACTGACCCAGGCTGCTTCCTCTATAAGCCCGGCGTGGGCGGGGATTGCCCCGCTCTATTGCCAAATTGTACTTCCCGAGCGTTTAGTACAGTGCTCTGCACACCGTAGGCGCTCAATAAATACGCCTGAATGAATGAATGCTGCTCCTGCTGCTGCTTTTAAGGCTGCTGGGAGCGGTGAAGCACAGGTGGAGTTGGGAAAGGAGGCCAGTGGGCACCTATGCAGGCGGATTAATGATGATAATTATGGTATATAATAATAATAATAATGGCATTAAGTGCTTACTATGTGCAAAGCACTGTTCTAAGCACTGGGGAGGTTACAAGGTGATCAGGTTGTCCCACGGGGGGCTCACAGTCTTAATCCTCATTTTCCAGATGAGGGAACTGAGGCCCAGAGTTGCCCAAAGTCACCCAGCTGACAATTGGCAGAGCCGGGATTTGAACCCACGACCTCTGACTCCAAAGCCCAGGCTCTTTCCATTGAGCCACACTGCTTGTCAAGCACTCACAAAGTGCCAGGCACTGTACTAAGCGCTGGGGTGGATACCGTGGATCCACAGTCCCTGTCCCGCACAGGGCTCCCAGTCTTCATCCCCCTTTTATACATGAGAGAACTGAGGCACGGAGAAGTGAGGTGGCTTGCCCAAGGCCACACAGCAGACAAGTTCAGTCAGTCAGTCAGTCGTATTTATTGAGCGCTTACTGGGTGCAGAGCACTGTACTAAGAGCTTGGGAAGTGCAAGTTGGCAACATATAAGTTGGCAACAAGTGGCGGAGCCAGGATTAGACCCTTTCCGACTGCTCTATCCACTCCACTGGAAGGGAGGAGGGATGCCCGGGCACAAGCGGTGACTGCCATCCGAGGATGCAGCTTGGCAGGTCATGAAAGCCACGCCAGGCTGGGATGGGGCGCTTCTGCCAAACCGGCTTTGGGGAGAGGTAGCCAGCCAGCCAGCGAGGGAGTGTGCGTGTGGTGGCGAGGGGGGGGGTCGTGAGAAAAGTTTGGTGGGGACCTGCCGGGAGTGACTCATGGGCTGTGGAGTTCTGCACCCAAGTGACTCAGACAAGGGCCAGCGAGGCCCAGAAGCTTAGGGGTGAGCGGGGCGGCGTCCAGGGAGCGGTACAAAAAGCCGAGCACTCCTCCCCAGTGGGTATGCCCAGCCGGGAAGGCCCGGACGGAGCGTCAGCTCGCTCCTGCTCGTGTCTCTCTCCACTTCAGTCCATACTTCATGCTGCTGCCCGGATTATCTTTGTCCAGAAACGCGCTGGGCATATCACTCCCCTCCTCAAAAACCTCCAGTGGCTACCAATCAATCTGCGCATCAGGCAGAAACTCCTCACCCTGGGCTTCCAGGCTGTCCATCCCCTAGCCCCCTCCTACCTCACCTCCCTTCTCTCCTTCTCCAGCCCAGCCCGCACCCTCCGCTCCTCTGCCACCGCTAATCTCCTCACAGGGCCTGGTTCTCGCCTGTCCCGCCATCGACCCCCGGCCCACGTCCTCCCCCGGGCCTGGAATGCCCCCAATCCCTCTGCCCATCTGCCAAGCTCACTCTCTTCCTCCCTTCAAGGCCCTGCTGAGAGCTCACCTCCTCCAGGAGGCCTTCCCAGACTGAGCCCTTTCCTTCCTCTCCCCCTCGTCCCCCTCTCCATCCCCCCCGTCTTACCTCCTTCCCTTCCCCACAGCACCTGTATATATGTATATATGGTTCTACATATTTATTACTCTATTTATTTATTTATTTTACTTGTGCATATCTATCCTATTTATTTTATTTTGTTAGTATGTTTGGTTTTGTTCTCTGTCTCCCCCTTTTAGACTGTGAGCCCACTGTTGGGTAGGGACTGTCTCTATATGTTGCCAATTTGTACTTCCCAAGCACTTAGTACAGTGCTCTGCACATAGTAAGCGCTCAGTAAATACGATTGATGATGATGATGATGATCCCCTGCTGCCAACACAATCACCGGGCCCTTGATGGGCGTCCCACTTGGGCGAGCTGCCCGTTGTAGCCGGGACCCGAGTGCCTGATGGAGGGCACGTGGTGGCAGGCTGGTGGGCCTGGCACAGAGGCGGCCCCCGAAATGTTGGATGTGGGAAGGAGAGGGGACAGACCTGCTTGGAGTCTCCTGACATCTGACGGGAAGAACGGTTCCGCTTTTGGAGCTCAGAATTGTCTTTTCGTCATCAACCGTATTTATTGAGCGCTTACTGTATGCAGAGCGCTGTACTAAGTGCTTGGGAAGTCCAAGTTGGCAACATATAGAGACAGTCCCTACCCAACAGTGGGCTCACACTCTAAAAGGGGGAGACAGAGAACAAAACCAAACATACTAACAAAATAAAATACATAGAATAGATATGGACAAGTAAAATAGAGTAACAAATATGTACAAACATATATACATATATACAGGTACTGTGGGGGAGGGAAGGAGGTAAGATGGGGGGGATGGAGAGGGGGACGAGGGGGAGAGGAAGGAAGGGGTCTTTTGCTCTTCTTAGCAAATCCCCTTTGCTCGGCCCAGCCCGGGGTCCCTCCTGTGGGGTCCACGGGCGCGGATTCCATGCCTGGTTTGGTGATGAAGCCTCCTGGGCTGTATTGCTGGCAATCGTGTTGGTTGAGGGCACTCTTCTCCACCCCCCACATCCAGGGAGCATATTAAAAAATGTTGTGACCCCTGGACTCAAGAAACTCACCATCTGATGTGGGGGAGCTGGGAAGCAGGACTTCCAGTGGCAGGACTTTTGGATCCTGATCCAGTGCCTTTAGCTCAGGGTATAAACTCTGTGCTTCAGTTTCCCAGCCTGTTTAATGAAGCAAGTCTGTCCTACCTCTTCCCCACTTCCCAGGGCCAAGAAAGGAAACTCACTTCTGACTTCTGGATCCTAGGTCTGCTCAGATTACGGGCATCCATTTCTCCCTAAGTTCCTGCCTTGTCGGAGGCCCCCAGTTGCAGCTGAAGAAACTAAATGGGGGAGGTTGGATATAACCTAGGGTGTCTGTGTGTCACCCCCCAGTTCTGTCAGCCTGTCGGTCATTATCGAAGTCAAGGACAGCTGGATGGGGCAGGAGAGCATTTGGGAGTTGCAGCATGCTTCATGGGAGGGGAGCCTTGGGGGCGGTTGGATGGATGGAAGATGAGGAAGCTTGGAATTCCAAGGATGAGAGCTGCACGGGGGCATTCCCAGATTCCGGGGGCCAGCCGAGTTCAGGGAGAAGGGTCCTCCGTTCGCAGGGGAGAGTATGAGCGGGGGTCTGGCTCTCTCTCGGAAGGCTTGAGGACTGCTGTGGCCAGAGTCTTGTAGAAGACGCTCACGCCCTGACAGGGGACTCAACTGACCCCTCGGGCAGAGGAGTCGGGGGTGGAGGCGGGGGCAGAGCTGACATTGCAAAAATGAAAGGATGGTGTCGTTCATGGAGTTTTTGCTGAGTGAGGTGAGATTGCTACCCGATATTCTGGCTGTTGGGACTGCGGCCATAATTACAGCCCTGCGATGAGCTGGGGAGGTTTAAAACACGCTTTCACGTTTCACTTGTGCCCTGGGCATAACTTCTGGGTCCATTCTGAGTCTCGCACATGCGTTGGTGTGCAGTAAGCGCTCACTAAGTTCCATTGCCATTATCATTCTCCTCTGTGCCCCAGAAGACCCTCTCGTACCTCCTCGCTGTCCAAGCTGCTCCGCCTGGGTGGCCGCCAGCCCTGTGGCTTCTCCTCCAGCCCCTGTGGCCTTAAGTTCTGCGATGCAGAAGCCAGGCCCAAGCCTGAGCAGGGGGGGAAAGGGAGGGAATGGCTTGGGGAGGGGAGGGGCTGGCTGACATTCTAGAGAGGGGCAGGGGCCAGCCCCAGGGAGCCCAGGAACTGGTCTGCCGGGCCAAGTTGGGTCTCCCCAGCCCGGCCAGCGCCACTGCGGAGCTGGAGGACGGACGCCCACGGACAACCTGTCCGGGCGGCTCCTCCTGGCTAATGAGCGGATGATGGTGCTTGTTCTCTGCCTGTTAAAGCCATTCCCAGAAGGGCAGGGCGTGGTAGCACCGGGAGCCGAGCCATCAGACCTACAGCCTCCCCCGACCCCAGGCCCTTCCCTTCCCCTCCTCCCCCGCATCAGAACAGGGGCCCTGGGTTCCCCCAGAAGGAGTGATGATAAAAAAAGGATAGCCGTGATGCTTGTTTAAGCGCTTACTGTCTACCAAGCACCGTTCTGTGCTCTGAGGTAGATACAGATCCATCAGGTCGGACACAGTCCCTGTCCCAGATGGGGCTCACAGTCTTAATCTCCATTGCGCAGGTGAGGTAACTGAGGCCCAGAGACTTGTGGCAGTGACTTACCCAGGGTCACACAGAAGTCGTGTGGCAGAGCCAGGATTAGAACCGGGTCCTTCGGACTCCCGGGCCCGCAATCTATCTACTAAGCCGTGCTTGGCTCTGCCCTGGATGTCCTCTCCTTTGGGGCAAGGCTCAGCAGGTTGGGGTGGGGTGGAGGGGTGGCCGGCCAGTTGGGGAGGGGAGAGACACAACTCTGAAGGCAGCAGAGTAAAAGATTAGAATAAGCCCGGCCTAATGGAAAGAGCACAGAACTGGGAGTCAGAGGACCTGGGTTCCAGTCCTGGCTCTGCCACTTGCCTACTTGTGACCTTGCGTAAGTCACTTGGACTTCTCTGTGCCTCAGTTGTACCAATCAATTTTATTTATTGAGGGCTTATTGTGCGGAGCACTGCACTGAGCGCTTGGGTGAGTGCAATATAGCAGGCTCAGTGTCCTCATCTGTAAAATGGGGAATTCACTTCCTGTTCTCCTGCTTACTAAGACTGAGCCTCACGTGAGACGGGCTAGGGCCAACCTGACTGTCTCGAATCTTCCTCGTTGCTTAGTGTAATGCTTGGTACCTGGTAAGCACTTAACAAATACGACTTTTCTTTTTAGTGTAGTTGTTATTGTGGTGATCGGGGGACCGTGCCCAGCTCACTTTGTGCCCCTCCCTAGGACCCACTGCCCAAGGAGGAGGATGCCAGCTACATCAGTGTGTCAGACCTGGCCCTGTCGTCTCTGGACTCGGAGGAGATCCTAGGGACCATGCAGAGCTACATGGATGCCACGGTCATCTCCATCATCGAAGACTTTGGCAATCTTAATGAGGTAAAGAAGCGGGGGTGGGGGAGTGGGAGCCACTTGTCTGTGGGAGCCTGCAGAGTCCTCTAAAGGCTAAGGAGTTGGGGACCAGTATAAGCGTTTCCCTCATCCTGCCGAGTTGCATTCAGGCCAGTCCCAGCACCCCCAGAGCTCCTGGAACGGAACCTTTCAGGGATGGGGTTGGGGTGCAAAGACCCAACCCCCAGCATCCAACCCTAATCTGTCCACCTACCTCCCTCACCACCACCCCCCCGTCCTCTTCCATCCCAAAATGGGGTGATTTAGAGGCAAGTAGCCAGACCCAGGCATCCCAGCGCCCAGCGGATGGTCCAGCCCGAGGCGCCCGCTGACGTGTTGAGATGGACCAGGCCCACTTAGCTGAGCCCTGAGCTTTCAGCCGGCGGCTCTGGGTTTGGTGGGCTCCTCAGCCTGCCCCGTGATGCCGGGGTCGGGGGGTGGCTGGGTCCCCTGGGCTCACCGGCCTTGTCTCCCCGACCAGAACAAGCTGATGTTGGACGAGCAGAACGAAGTGTCTTTGCTGACAGCCCTGACGGAGATCCTGGGCAACACTGATGATGAGAGCCTATCGCCCTTTGATTCCCTTCCTGACTCAGAGCTGCTGGTCTCTCCCCGGGAGAGCTCATCGGTATGGCCCCTCCCCCCTTAATCAATCAATCAATCAATCGTATTTATTGAGCGCTTACTGTGCGCAGAGCACTGTACTAAGCGCTTGGGAAGTACAAGCTGGCAACATACAGAGACAGTCCCTACCCAACAGTGGGCTCACAGTCTAGAAGACTAAGCCCTCTGGACTGTCCTAGGTGAGCATTGCCCTTGCTGCGGAGGGCAGAGCTGGAAGCCGCTATGACAGGCAGCATAGCCTAGTGGATAGAGCACGGGCCTGGGAGTTGGGAAGACCTGGGTTCTAATCCTGGCTTCACCACTTCATCATCATCATCATCAATCATATTTATTGAGCGCTTACTATGTGCAGAGCACTGTACCAAGCGCTTGGGAAGTACAAATTGGCAACATATAGAGACAGTCCCTACCCAACAGTGGGCTCACAGTCTAAAAGGGGGAGACAGAGAACAAAACCAAACATACTAACAAAATAAAATAAATAGGATAGATATGTACAAGTAAAATAAATAAATAAATAGAGTAATAAATATGTACAAGCATATATACATATATACAGGTGCTGTGGGGAAGGGAAGGAGGTAAGATGGGGGGATGGAGAGGGGGACGAGGGGGAGAGGAAGGAAGGGACTCAGTCTGGGAAGGCCTCCTGGAGGAGGTGAGCTCTCAGCAGGGCCTTGAAGGGAGGAAGAGAGCTAGCTTGGCGGATGGGCAGAGGGAGGGAGGGCTGTGTGACCTTGGGCAAGTCGCTTAACTTCTCTGGCCTCAGTTCCCTGCAAAATCTGCAAAATGGGGATTAAGACTGTGAGCCCCACATGGGCCAGGGACTGTGTCCAACCCAATTAGCCCGTATCTACCCCAGCACTTAGTACGACGCCTGGCACCTAGCAAGCACTTAACAATTACCATTGTCAATGAAAGCTGCCAGACATTCCCCAGCTATGGGGGGCGGTTGCCTCTGTAGGCCCTTGTGAGAGCCGGTTGGGAATTGGGGTGGGGGAGAGAAAATGCACCCCAGGGCAGGTCCCGGGCTTCCTGCTGCTCCTGGCCCCAGGTCCCTTTGTACCCCCAGCCTGGTGGGTTGGTGGAGGAGCTGGGAGGAAGGACTCCTGGGGTTCCGCCGGATCCCGCCAACCTCCATTCTACGTCATGCTCCTCCCCCACCAGTTACAGAAACTGCTCAGTCTGACCCGAACCCCCACAGAGGGTGACCTGGCCCCCGAAGACCAGCGGGGAGCCAAGACCAGTGGCAGCGGGGCCTCCGCCCATGGCAAGGTGAGTGAGCAGCCGGAGGCCGTGACCCTCGGACAGGGGGTTGGGAGCCAAACCACCTGGGCGCTGATTTCCCCCGGCCTTGCCGACCTTTTTATGGGGTGCGTGGGATCCTTCTGCCTGCCCCGACACTACCGTTGCCTGCTAAGGTTATTAAGAATAATAACAGTGCTGTCTGTCAAGCGCACACCCTGTATTAAGCGCCCAACAAATACTAGAGAATTGCTAGTAGAGAAAGGCTACTGCATCAGCCTTCTCTCTACTGCATCAGCCTTCTCTCTGATCTCCCATCCTCGCGTCTCTCTCCACTTCAGTCCATACTTCAGGCTGCTGCCCGGATTGTCTTTGTCCAGAAACGCTCTGGGCATATCACTCCCCTCCTCCATAATCTCCAGTGGCTACCAATCAATCTGCGCATCAGGCAGAAACTCCTCACCTTCAGCTTCAAGGCTGTCCATCCCCTGGCCCCCTCCTACCTCACCTCCCTTCTCTCCTTTTCCAGCCCAGCCCGCACCCTCCGCTCCTCCGCCGCTAATCTCCTCACCGTTAGGCCTCGTTCTCGCCTGTCCCGCCATCGACCCCCGGCCCACGTCACCCCCCGGGCCTGGAATGCCCTCCCTCTGCCCATCCGCCGAGCTAGCTCTCTTCCTCCCTTCAAGGCCCTGCTGAGAGCTCACCTCCTCCAGGAGGCCTTCCCAGACTGAGCCCCTTCCTTTCTTTCCCCCTTGTCCCCCCTCCATCCCCCCATCTTACCTCCTTCCCTTCCCCACAGCACCTGTATATATGTATATAGGTTTGTACATATTTATTACTCTATTTATTTATTTTACTTGTACATATCTATTCTATTTATTTTATTTTGTTAGTATGTTTGGTTTTGTTCTCTGTCTCCCCCTTTTAGACTGTGAGCCCATTGTTGGGTAGGGACTGTCTCTATATGTTGCCAATTTGTACTTCCCAAGCGCTTAGTACAGTGCTCTGCACATAGTAAGCGCTCAATAAATACGATTGATGACTAGAGAAGCAGCGTGGCCTAGTGAGCTGAGCCTCTCCCTCACCATCTCCCTTGCAGGTGGACTTGTGCCTAACTGATACCGCCTGGGAGCTGCCGTCTCCCCTCTTCCCGGAGAGCTCCTCCCCGAAGGCACCAGGCAGGAAGCCGGGGAGGCCTCGCCCCCGCTGGGGCCACACTGGGCCGTGCCCACCGCAGCGTAGCGACGGGGAGGAGGAGGAGGCCGCCAGCCCCGGGCCCTGCCTGGAGTCCTGCCTGGAGTCCTGCGGCAGCCCCAGCTGGGCCCCCGAGCTGGACGGCGCCCAGGACTTCCCCATGCACCTGGCCTCCCCCGAGGCCGAAGAGGCGGTGTGGCAACCCCCCTGCAGCACCCCGCGCTCAGAAGCCGCCGACGAGAGTATCTGCTCCCTGAGCGAGTTGGTGCGGGCCATGCATCCCTACAGCCTGCCCGCCCTGGCCACCGAGCTGGGCCCCGCGGATGAGGAGCTGCTGGGCGGCGGCGTGGTCCTGGAGATCGTGGGGCACGGGGACACGTCGGGCGGCACCCTGGAGATCCCCGTGGTGGTACGTCCCCTGCTGCCGGAAGACCAGGACCCCTTCCCGGTCCCCCTCCTGCCGGTGCCCGCCCTGGAGAGCGAGGGCGCGACGGAGCCGGGGCCCGGCGAGGCCGAGCGGGGGCCCCCGCAAGCCGCCCTGGCCCCGGAGAGGGAGGACCCGGGGGCGAGCCGGGAACCGGAATCGGTCGGAGAACCTCCCGGCAGCCCTGGGGGGACGGCCCTCTCCGCCCCGCCAGCCTCCCCCAAGCCCCCGCGTCCCAGAAGGGGCCGGAGGAAGAAGAGCGAGGCCCAGGTGCTGACGGAGGAGGGGCCGTCGGGCCGGAGGCTCCGCTCGTCATCGAGGCTCCAGCCCCCTGCCCGCCCCTCGGTGCAGGTGTCCGACTTCCTGGAGCGGCAGCTGGAGGAGTCCCAGCGCGAGGCCCGGGCCCCCCGACCCAGGGGGAGACCCCGAGTCAGGCCCGCCGAGGCCGCGGCGGGCCGGAGACCGAGCCCGGGGAGGATGGAGAGAGCCCCTGAACCCGGCCCCGCTCCCCAGAGCCCCGCCCGCCCGCTCCCACCCGACGGAGGGGAACAACAACAGCCTCCCGAGCCCGGGGAAGGACCGCCAGGGGTGGCTCCCAGGAGTCCCGAGCAGCCGCCCGCCGAGGTCCCCGGCCCCCGGGGCCGGCCGGACGCGCCGAGGGCCGAGGCGAAGCCCCGGCCTCTCAGCCTGTCGGAGTACCGGCAGCGCAGGAGGCAGCGCCAGGCCAGCGAGCGGGGGGCCGAGCCCCGGCCCGTAGCTGGGAGGTGGCCCAGCCTGCCTGAGCCGCCCACGGAGCTGGCCGAGATCCCCTGCCTCCTGGCTCGGCCCTGCCGGGGCGTGGAAAAGCCAACCCCGCCCAAGGCCCCCCAGGCCTCTCCGCCAGTCGAGTCCCCGCCGCAGAGGTCCGTCAGTCCCCCCTCCCTCGAGGAGCCGCCGCCTTTGGATGAGCCGGCGCTTCTGCCCCCCATCGGGCTGGCCGGTGACCTCTCTGGGCTGACACCGCCTTCGGCTAATCCCCTGCCCCCAGCCAGACCGGTGGGGCCCCCCCAGGTGCCCCTCATGGTGTCCCCTCCTGCGGCTGAGCAGGGGGCCCCAGGTCTGCCTCCAGCCCCCCTCCCTCCTCCGCTTCTGCCGATGCCCCTAGCACCGGCGATGATGCCCTATGCTCCGGATCCCTACCCCCTGTATGCCCCACCACCTTCCTGGCCCTGCTACCCGCCGCCCCCCGCTGTGGGCTACCCCTGCCTGCCCGCCCCTTCCGGGCTGCCCCCGGCTGCCGGCACCTCCAATAGCTTTCACATGCCCCCGGTCCCGTCTGTGCCTTGGGCCCCACCCCCTGTTCCCGGGCCAGCTTACGGTTCCGGGGGACCCTACGGGCCGGCGTGTTGGACGCCGGGCCCGCAGCAGCCCTACTGGGCCGCCATGCCCCCGCCCCCGGTGCCCCCTCCCTCCATGGTTCACGGGGTGCCTCCACCCCGGCCGGGGCCGGACGGCTTCCCGGCCAGCTCCCCTCAGAGTGCCCTGCCTCCGCAGTTAGAGCCACTCACGCCCATCGGGGTCCCTCCGCTGGCTCCCGCCAGCCCTGCCCGTAAGCCGGAGGCCACCGCCCGGGGAGCCACCCATACCACGCCACCCGTGGCCGAGATAAATCCGGATCCGGTCCCGCCGGAGCACCCAGCCTCCAAGCAGCCTTCCCCGGGGGGGCGGTCCGGTGGGTCCAAGCCAACTTCAGGTGGGCCCCTGTTAGACCTGGCCACTCAGGTGCCTGGCCCCAAGAGGAAAGCGCCAGCAGCTGAGGTGCCCGGGCCCCAATTAGCCGAGCGAGCAGCGCAGGCCGGCCCCGGGGAACCGTCCCCGCCACCCAAGAGCAAGGCAGGGCCCGGGCCCGGGAAGTGCCCGGTCCCCAAGCCGCTTGGCGTCCGCCCGGCTCACCTGCGGAAGCTGGTCTTTCCCCCGGCCCTGCAGGCCCGGGGCACCGAGGATGTGGTGCAGGCTTTCATCAGCGAGATCGGTGAGTGAGGCCCGGGCTCTTTTCCTGCCTCTCGATCCAGGGACCCGTGGAAAGGGGGAGAGGGTCGTCGTAGAGTGACACCCCGCTTGGTTCCCACCGTTTCTGCCGCTGCCTTGGTTTCTGTCAGACTCTAGGCATCGGGGCTGGGCCTCCGGGTCCCCTTCTCCCCCGTGGGAGGTGGGGCTGATGAAGGGGAAAGAGGGAGAAGAGGATAAACTGCCTAGGTCTCTCGGGAGAGAGAGGACCCGGGATTCCTGACCCTGTGTCTCTGCCCCTGCCAGGAATCGAGGCTTCAGATCTCTCCAGTCTGCTGGAACAGTTTGAAAAGTCTGAAGGTGAGAGTATGACCCTCGCTCCACCCCTTCTCACCTGAGCAGAGCAGGGTAAACTGGGCCCAACCCCTCTCTGCCGCCCGGCAACCCCCTCACCCCCACAGCGGTCGCCGAGGCCCGGCCGGTCCCGGACCTTAGCCGGGCAGGCCTCACCGTGCCGCCTCCGCGTCCCCCTTCCCGTCGTGGCCGTTAACGCGTGCGGTTTCTTTGCAGCCAAAAAGGAGGCGCCTTGCCTGGCCAGCGCTGCCGACACTCCGGCTGTAGGAAACTCTGGGTGAGTATGGAGAGGCAGGCCTGAGCGAGCAGGCGAGTTACCCTACAGCTGTCGAGCAGCAGCAGCAGGCTGGCTGGTGCTCCCGGACCCAGGCCTCTGGGCTGTGGAGCCAGGGGTGGCGTCCTCCGTTCTCGAAGGCGGCCGGGCGGTGCAAGACCCATCGGCTTTGATTGCCAGGGTCCCCGGGGACTCCTGTGGGTGACTCCCGGCCCTTTGGGCGATCCTCTGAATCGCCTTTGTGTCTGGGGTCCCCGATCCATTCTTCCACTAGTCAGTCCCTCCCGGGCTGGGACTGTTGGGCCTGTGCCGGATCTGAGTACCAGATCAGGTCAGAAGTGTCCTAGGCTTGTGCTACTACGGTTGCCCCCATGGCTGCTGGATATTGTTTCCCGGAATCCCCCACTGCCATGCTGTGGTCCACCACACACCCATATCTAAATCGGGAAGGCATCGTGTCTAAAACCAGGCCCGGTCCCCGCAGGGTTAGTTTTGTGCCGAGCTTGGCCAGGAAGCAGGGGCTCTAGGGAAGGGAGGGCAGAGCCTGGGGTTGCTGGGTGGGGTGTTCGCCTGCCCTCAATCTGATACTAGAGTTCCTTGGAAGGGGCCTGTGGGTACAGCCCTGGACATCCCTAAGATATCGTACCCACCCCTCTGAACGGATGCCTCCCATGGGACCGAGCTGGGAGGGAGAGGAGCGAGGCCTGGGTCGCTCGAGACAGTCACGGTCCTGGCTCGGGGGCGTAAATCGAGTCTCTCTCTCTCTCTCCAGTGGCGCCGAGACCCCTCAGGAGAAACGACTCCTGGACCGCTTACAGGCCCCCGAACTGGCCAATGTGGCAGGTAAAACGTGGAGAAGGTTGGGTGGATGGCTGGGGACGTAGTGGGAAATAGCTGGTAACCTCCTCTCCCCCTCCCTGCCCCTGACCAGATGGCAGCGTTGGGGCCCGGACCCCATAACCCCTCTGCACCTCCTCCACTTCTCCGTCTTGCCCACAGTAGTGGGAGGGGAGGCAAGAGAAGAGGCATGGGGCTGAAATTTAGGATGTTGGCCGTTGTCTGTAATCCAGAGCAACAGGAAGAGATGGGTACCTCTCCCCCTCCCAAGTGATTCTGTTTTCTCCCCAGGGCTGACGCCCCCAGCCACTCCGCCCCACCAACTGTGGAAGCCCCTGGCTGCCGTCTCCCTGCTGGGCAAGCCCAAGTCCCCACGCCCCGCGGCCGCCCAAGAGGGAGCCTCAAACCCCACCGGCGCCGAGACCAAGGGCCTGCCCCCCAGCAGACCACGCAGCAAACTCCTGGCCTCCATCCCCGTCCACGTGGGTAGCGGAGACCACGACTACTGCATCGTGGGGCCGGCCCCCGCCCCCGCCCAGGGGGTCGGCTCCCGCTGGAACGTCAAACACCACCAGGACATCACCATCAAGCCCATCCTGTCCCTCAGCCGCCCGGGGCCCCAGCCGGGGGAAACTCGTCGGGAGCAGCTCGACCACAGGACTAGTGAGAAGAGGGAGGTGGGGCCCCCGGCCCCCGCCCCGTCCGTGTTGCTGTCCCCCGAGGCCTCGCCCGGCCGAGAGGAGGACCACCCCCGGACTCACCCCGCTCTGCCGGCCGGGACCAGGGGCCCCGTGCGCTGCTACCGGAGGCGCCGGGACTCCACCAGCCCCGCCGGCCCAGCCTGGCAGGGGCGCCGAGCCCGCGGCAGCCGCTCCTTCGGCTCCTGCTCCAACGGGGCCAGCGAGGCGTCGTCGGTGTCTTCCTCCGCCTCTTCGTCCTCGTCGTCCTCCTCTTCCAGATCCCGGTCTCGGTCGCTGTCCCCGCCGCCCAAGCGATGGCGAAGGTGAGTCTGGGCCGGGCAGCGCTCAGTTCTGACGGCGGGCCGGACGATTTGCGGGATGAGCCGACGGCCTCGCTTCTTGGCCTTTGGGTTCTCTCCAGCCTGGCCCTTGCAAACCAAACAGGCCTTGGATTTGGGTCAGAGCCAGACCAGGGCTCCTTATTGATTAATTGTTATTACTATTATGTCACTTAAACGCTTTCTATGTACCAAGCACCGTTCTAAGCACCGGGATACATGCAGGTTAATCAGGTTGGACACAGTCCCTGTTCCACTTGGGGCTCACAGTCTTATTCCCCCATTTACAGTTAAAGGAACTGAGGCCCAGAGAAGCAAAGTGACTTGCCCAAGGTCACACAGCAGACATGTGGGAGTAGAACTGCCCTGGGCCAATCCCTGCTGTGAAGGAAGGGCCCTGGGGGTGGCAAAGAAGGAAGACCCCGGAAATTTTCCTCCCTAGTGAACCCAGCGGGGTGTGTGTGAGCAGCCCCCAGAGCGCGAGCGCCTTCCCTGACTTTGCCCACCAGCTCTCCTCTAGGCTGGGACTTGCGTGGTCTTCCTCTCCCCAAGACCAAGAGGGCCTCCTTGTCTGCTTTTGGGCGTTGGGGGGCCCAGGGAGGTTAGGATAGCCGGGGGTGCAGGAAGACAGGCCGAGGACTGAGCCGGGGAGCGGACGGGGGAACGAGAGTTGCCTGACCCCAGAACCGAACCGACGGGACGGGTGGCCTTGCGCTCTCCTCCAGGTACCGCTCCCGCCGCTCCTGTTCCTCCCGCTCCTCGTCCCGCTCCAGCTGCGGCTCCTGGGATCGAGCCCGGAGACGCTCCTCCTCTTCCTCCTCCTCTTCGTCTTCCGCCGCTTCCTCCCTGTCTTACTCGTCCTCATCCAGCTCTCGCAGCCGCTCCCGCTCCCCATCCCCCCGCCAGAGGAGTAACAGAAGGCGGAGGTCAGTGAAAGGGGGGATTTGTGTGGTGGGCGGTGGGCAGTGGCGGGGAGGCCGCCGCCCCAGTGCTGGGCGGCATTCCTCCTCTGGCCAAGCTGAGGACGGAGAAGCTTCGGGGGTGTTGGCTGGCAGGGGCTGCCTGGCCCAGTTGGTGGGGGTTGGGGGAGGCCCCCTCGCAGCCAGCTCTAATGGGAGTCTCCTCTGCCCTTTTCTCCGTCAGGTATGACTATTATGACTCCCAGGACCACTACCAAAGACAGAGAATCCTGCAGAAGGAACGTGCAATAGTAAGTCGCGGAGCTGTCTCCCTCAGGGAGGAGGGGTCCCACGGCCAGACCTTCCGTCCCGGTCTGGAGTTTTCTCCCGCACTGTTTCTCCCCCGTAAATACGATTGATTGATTGATTGAGCGGCCGTTGCCTTTCGGTGGGCAGGGCGTTGACTGGGGGCTTGGTGCGTTCCTGAGCCACAGGACACGAGGCCGTAGCTCACCCCACGGTGGGTGCCGTGACCCCAGAGTAGCTCGGGTCGTAGGTGTGGACGAAGGCGGGGCACGTAGGGGGTCCCCGGAAAGCCCCGGGCTCACGCGGGTGCTCGTCCACACGTAGGAGGAGAGACGGGTCGTCTTCGTCGGCAAGATCCCGGGGCGCATGACCCGGGCAGAGCTGAAGCACCGCTTCTCCGTGTTTGGGGAGATCGAGGAGTGTACCATCCATTTCCGCTTTGAGGGGTGAGTCAGCCCCTCGGGGTGGCCCAGAGTGGGAAGGAGGGCGAGCTCGCCCTGACTGGAAGCGAGGACCCTGGCTCGGGGTGGATCTGGACTCCCGGGATTTGGGGGGAGCGAGAGTGAGGTGCGGGTGGGCTGGGGCTTCAGGGCCTATTAGCAGCCCCCCATCACCCCCTCTCCCCCGATGCTCCCGTACAGCGACAACTACGGCTTCGTCACCTACCGTTACGCCGAAGAGGCATTCGCCGCCATCGAGAGTGGCCACAAGCTGCGGCGAGCAGACGAGCAGCCCTTCGACCTGTGCTTCGGGGGCCGGCGCCAGTTCTGCAAGAGGAACTATGCAGACTTGGGTGAGTGTGGGGACCCCACTCCGCGCTCCCCCACCATCCTCAATGGTGGTCGTTGTCGTGGTGTTTGTGAAGTACCAAAGGGGATATGAGACAGTCCCTACTGTTGGGAAGGGACTGTCTCTATATGTTGCCAATTTGTACTTCCCAAGCGCTTAGTACAGTGCTCTGCACATAGTAAGCACTCAATAAATACGATTGATGATGATGATGATGATATGAGAGAATCCGGTCAGACACAGTCCCTGGCCTGCAGTCTGAGTAGGAGTGAGACCATATATTGAATCCCCATTTTACAGATGAGGAAATGGAAGCAGAGGGCAGTGAAGCGACTTGCCCAGGGTCACCCAGAGAATCGATGTGGCCTGGTGGATAGAACACAGGATTGAGAGTCAGAAGGACCTGGGTTCTAATCCCCGCTCCGCCCCTTGTCGGCTGTGTGATCTTGGGCAAGTCACTTAGCTTTTCTGTGCCTGTTACCTCATCTGTAAATGGGGAATTAATACCGTGAGCCCCATGTGGGGCAGGGACCGTGTCCAACCTGATCGGCTTGTATCTACCCCAGCGTTTAGTATGGTGCCTGCGCATATTAAGTGTTTGACAAATACCGTTAAGAAAAAAAGAAGTGGCAGACTTCCATCCATCCCTGGTCTCTCTGCACTAGTCCAAGCTGTTTGTTATATGGTACTCTCCCAAGTGCTTAGTACGGTGCTCTGCACATAGTAAGTGCTCAGTAAATACGATTGACTGTTTCTGCCTCTGGGATATATATATATGTAGCCGCGGAGGAGTCTCCGCTCCCCTAGTCGTTCCCACCCACTGGTAGATGTCAGGCTGAGCTCATCCCTCTCCAGCATCTCCAAGCCCCAGCCGTACTGTGAGGTTGGTTAGGGTTTCGGAGAGGTGTCGTGGCACGGGGTGCCAGGGGTGTGCAGTGGCTGTGGGCATGAAGAGGCCATAGGAGAAGGGTGGGTAGAAGTGCCAGGGCCGGTTCTGAGGCACCGGGTCTTCGCACGCCCCTGCTTCAGCGTCTCCCTTTCTTTCCCCATTTGCAGACTCCAATCGGGAGGACTTCGACCCTGCCCCCGTGAAGAGCAAATTTGACTCCCTCGACTTTGACACGTTATTGAAACAGGCCCAGAAGAGCCTGAGGAGGTAACCCCGGGCTCCTGCCCCTCCCCCCAAAGGTGCCCAGCCTCCTCCGCCCCCCTCCCCCCCTCGGGGCTCCCGAGGCCTCTGGATGAGGGGGGGAGAGCTGCTAGTGAGGAGGTGCCGTTTTTTTTTTTTTTAAGGAAATGGAAAAAATTCAATAAAAAAGCGTGTAAAATCAGATTTTTTTAAGAAAGAATATTTGTTTTGATAGCAGGTATTTAATTTGCATTCCCGTGTGAGGTGGATGGGGAAATGGCTCCGGCCACGGCCCCCAGTGGGGACAGTCTATGAGTCACTGCAGATTAATAAACGCAAAATGCCAGGAACATCTCGAGTGTTACCGTCTGCTTCTCTTTCCGGCCGCTCGGGTGCTGTCTCCCTCCGTCCCTCCCTCCCTCCCTCTCTCCTTCTGTCATTCAGCCCAGGGATTTTGTTGCTGCTGCAATTCTGGCCAGATAGGATGCGGAGAGAGTCTGGGAGTGAACACTCAGGTGCCCGAGCTCTCTCAGCTTGGCATGAGGAGTTCGTGTTGGCTCAGCCATAGCACCAGAGCCGGGGGCCTTCTGGAAAAGGGGTAGGAGCTTTCCCTCTTGTTAATCCCACCACCTTGGTGGCCGGGAGGGGTGGGAAAGGGAAGAGAAGGGAATGAGGCTATTTGTTCCTCTTTGAAACTGGTTGCTCCATGAGGGAGACCCCCGCCCCTTGGCTCTTAAACCCGGTCCTCCTGCGTGGCAAACAGCAGCGTCACCCCCTGCCCCAATGGAAGTGGCTGGAAGACCTGGGTGGGCGTTAGCAGCTTTAGCCATGATGGGGAGATGAGTGAGGGTTGGGGCCAGGAATGGAATCTCACCTGGGGTAGCTAGATCATCAGCCCCTGTCCCATAGTCTGAGAGGAACCAAAATTTTCCCTTGAAACCTGGTTTGGTGATCATGTACAAAAATGATTTGTCCTTCACGGGGTGGGGGGCCAGTCTGTCGACTATAAGCTCCTTCTGGACGGGAATTGGATCTACAAACTATTATACTGTACTTTCCCACGTGTTTAGTTGAGTGAGGGTTGGGGCCCGGAATGGAATCTCACCTGGGGTAGCTAGATCATCAGCCCCTGTCCCATAGTCTGAGAGGAACCAAAATTTTCCCTTAACCTGGTTTGGTGATCATGTACAAAAATGATTTGTCCTTCACGGGGCGGGGGGGCCAGTCTGTCGACTATAAGCTCCTTCTGGGCAGGAATTGGATCTACAAACTATTATACTGTACTTTCCCACGTGTTTAGTTGAGTGAGGGTTGGGGCCAGGAATGGAATCTCACCTGGGGTAGCTAGATCATCAGCCCCTCTCCCATAGTCTGAGAGGAACCAAAATTTTCCCTTGAAACCTGGTTTTGGTGATCATGTACAAAAATGATTGCCCTTCACGGGGCGGGGGGCAGTCTGTCGACTATAGGCTCCTTCTGGGCGGGAATTGGATCTACAAACTATTATACTGTACTTTCCCACGTGTTTAGTACGGTGCTTTAAGTACTCTACCACTGATTGATAACTGTGGTATTCATTAAGTGATGACTATGTGTCAAGCACTGTACTAAGTGCTGGGGTAGTACAAGATAATCAGGATAATCAGAGCTCACAGTTTAAGTAGGAGGAAGGACGGGTATCGAATCCCCGTTTTGCAGACGAGGGAACTGAGGCCTAAAAAAGTTAAGTGACTTGCCTAAGGCCACAGCTGCTGCCAAGTGGCAAAGCCAAGATTGGAACCCAAGTCCTCCGTCTCCCAGGCCTGTGCTCTCTGCTCACCCCCTCAAAAATATTTCAAAAATGGAGGCATCTTTCACTTTTTCCCATTGCAGCTGATGGCGACACGTAACTCTGACTGCGCTGCTTTTCACCGTGGGGGCCAGTAAACAATTCCCAGCATCGATGGCCCGGGGGTGGGATTCTCTAGTGAGACGTCCCAGCTGGGACTAGTGATCCTTGGCCCCAGGTGAAGTTAGGATTGGGGCTGTTGTCCACTGGATTCTGTACGGGTTGGGAAAGGGGCCTGGAAGAGGGTGATGGAGTTTTTGGGGGGTGAGTTGGGCCAGTGGTTCCAGAGAGAGGAGCCGATGTCTTCCCGATCTGGCCCAAACTGGGAAAAGCTGTGGTCCCCCAGGTACAGCTCCACAAATATCCCAACCGAGTAAGCACAGGGGTGCAGGCAGGAAGCCCAGAGGTCATACCCAGCTACAGACCTACGTCGCACACGCAGGCAGCTAAGAGGACACGGTCCTTAGCCGACTGGAGCCCTCTTCAATATTGGTGGAAATAATCATCACCAATCGTATTTATTGAGCGCTTACTATGTGCAGAGCACTGTACTAAGTGCTTGGGAAGTACAAATTGGCAACATCTAGAGACAGTCCCTACCCACCAGTGGGCTCACAGTCTAAAAGGGGGAAATGGAGAACAAAACCATACTAACAAAATAAATAGAATAGATATGTACAAGTAAAATAAATAAATAGAGTAATAAATATGTACAAACATATACATATATACAGGTGCTGTGGGGAAGGGAAGGAGGTAAGATGGGGGGGATGGAGAGGGGGATGAGGGGGAGAGGAAGGAAGGGGCTCAGTCTGGGAAGGCCTCCTGGAAATGAGGGCTGTAGCAGTGCCAGGAGGCTACGTCTGGCCCTGGTATCACTTGGTCCTTGGGAATAGTGTGGCTCAGTGGAAAGAGCCCGGGCTTTGGGGTCAGAGGTCACGGGTTCAAATCCCAGCTCCATCAATGGTCAGCTGTGTGACTTTGGGCAAGTCACTTAACTTCTCTGTGCCTGTTACCTCATCTGTACAATGGGGATTAAGACTGCGAGCCCCACGTGGGACAACCTGATCACCTTGTAACCTCCCCAGTGCTTCGAACAGTGCTTTGCACATAGTAAGCGCTTAATAAATGCCATCATTATTATTATTATTGAGCCTCTGGGTGCCCTCCACACTGAGAGGGGAGCCAGATAAAGCAAGCCAGCCTCTGTCTGTGAGAGGTGAAAAAGCAAACCAAGCAGGACGTCGAACAGAGAAGCAGGATGGCGTAGTGGATAGACCACGGTCCTGGAAGTCAAGAGGTCATGGGTTCTAAACCTGCCTCTGCCACTTGTCTGCCGTGTGACCCTGGGCAAGTCATTTCACTTCATCAATCTTATTTATTGAGCGCTTACTGTGTGCAGAGCACACTTGTCTGTGACTCAGTTATCTGTAGAATGGGGATTGAGACTGTGAGCCCCACGTGGGACAAGGGACTGTGTCCAACTGGATTTGCTTGTGTCCATCCAGTGTTTAGTACAGTGCCTGGCACATAGCGCTTAGCAAATATCATGATTATTGATGCCGTACTCTCAGAATGTTTACATGAAGCGCAAGGGACAGAAGGTGCACAAGATGGTTCCAGATAAGTGAGCATTGAAGAGTTCTAGGTTCCTGGGGCAGCTTGAAAGAACACCACATGGGAAAAAGGTCCCATACCTGTGTTGAAAAGCAGAAGTCATCTGAGGCTTTAGAGGGGCTGCTTGATCAATCAATCAATCAATCAATTGTATTTATTGAGCGCTTACTGTGTGCAGAGCACTGTACTAAGCGCTTGGGAAGTACAAGTTGGCAACATATAGAGACAGTCCCTACCCAACAGTGGGCTCAGAGTCTAAAAGGGGGAGACAGAGAACAAAACCAAACATACTAACAAAATAAAATAAATAGAATAGATATGTACAAGTAAAATAAATAGAGTAATAAATATGTACAAACATATATACAGGTTAATTAAGGGATTGATTAAGGGGTTTAAGGGGCCCTCGGGGATGGCAGAGGGGATCCGTGAATTCTTCGGTCAGCAAGGCAGAGAGAGGGGATCCAATAGACATAATATATTTGGATTTTCCTAAGGGCTTTGACAGAGTCCTTCATCAAAGGCTTTCAAAAAAAAATAATAACCATGGGATTGGAGGGGATGACATGTTCAGGTAGCAAGTGCTTGCAAAAGAAGGAATAAAGGGTAGAGATGAATGACCACTTTTCAGGGCAGATGTAAATTACTGGATCCTCCAGGGATGTGTTTAACAACTTCATAAATGATCTGAGAGACGGTGCAGTGAAATCACCAAATTTGTAGGTGACACTAAGCTCTTTAGGGTGGGAAACGCTACGGAGATAGTGATAAACTACAGAATATCTTGCAAAGCTGAGTGAGCTAGAAAATAACAGATGAGCTTCAATAAGTTTGAGGTAATGCATCTAAGAAAAATATCATCGAAGCTACATCTACGAAGCCGTGAGTCACAACTCAAGGAAGAGAGTTTGGAATCACTCTTGACTGCTTTTTTTAAGTCACTGATCCAAAGAGCAGCAACAGCCAAAAAAGCCAACTGAATGGTGGGCCTCATCAGCAAAGAGACAAAAAACAAAAGAAAAGTTCCCGTCATGGCTTACCTGCTTCTGGAATATTAGGCTATCACAATTTAGGAAGGACATAGAGTTACGGGATATGGATGTTTTTACCGGGTGAACAGGTGAGTGGAGAATTGCTCACTGAGGCAGAGGTGGTGTCTACCAACTGCACTGTCCTCTCCCCAGCGCTTAGTGCAGTAATTGATTGACCTGATAGGCTCGAAACAAAATAGTCAGTGGTATTTTTATGCTATTACCCTGGTTTGGGACTTCCCTCCCCACATCAGAAGCGGTGGAAAGCGTGCAGAACTGCGATTCAGAAGACCTCATATTTTGTTAATGTTTTGTGGTGGTGTCTGTTTCCCCCTTCTAGACTGTGAGCCTGTTGTTGGCTAGGGACTGTCTCTATATGTTGCCAACTTGTACTTCCCAAGCGCTTAGTACAGTGCTCTGCACACAGTAAGCGCTCAATAAATACGATTGATGATGATGATGATAAACCCAACTCCGCAACTTGCCTGCTGGGTGACTTCCTCCCCCTCGTCCCCCTCTCCATCCCCCACATCTTACCTCCTTCCCTTCCCCACAGCACCTGTATATATGTTTATATGTTTGTACGTATTTATTACTCTATTTATTTATTTATTTTATTTGTACATATCTATTCTATTTATTTTATTTTGTTAGTATGTTTGGTTTTGTTCTGTCTCCCCCTTTTAGACTGTGAGCCCACTGTTGGGTAGGGACTGTCTCTATATGTTGCCAATTTGTACTTCCCAAGCGCTTAGTACAGTGCTCTGCACATAGTAAGCGCTCAATAAATACGATTGATGATGATGATGATGATGATGATGATGACTTTGGGCAAGTAACAACTTCTGAGCCACAGTTTCCTCATCCGTAAAAATGGGCAGAAGGTACCCATGTAGGACAGGGATTGTGACTAATTGGTTTATTCCACTCCAGAACCTTGTACAGTGTTTGGCAAATAGGAAGTGCTCAACAAATAAAATTATCTCACCTCGCCAAGTTTTCCCCGATTAATTTCCCATAAATCCTTTTGACCAAGTCTAGTACTTATGGATTTATTAGCATCCTACTTAACACTCATTCATGTCTGTTCACTTACTATTTAAAGGGTTGGTTCCTGTGGTCGGGGAATGCGTCACTTTGTTATTCCGAACTTCCCAAGGACCTATTACAGTGCACTGCAAACAAGAGGGCACTCAATAAATGCTACTGCTGCTACTACTTTATATTACTGAGAAGAATCTCATCAGTGTTATCATTGTCACTGTTAATTAACAGCATTTATTGATTGCCAACTGTGTAGAACACTGCTCTGGGCACATGGGAACAGGAACATAAAACTATTGGGCTGTCCCTTTGGGACAGGGACTGTGTCCTGGTTTTTTAAATGGTATTTGGTAAGGGCTTTCCTTGTAGCTGGCATTGTACTAAATGTTGGGACAGATGCAATCTTATAATAATAATGGCGTGTATTATTAACAATAATAATAATAATAATAATAATAATGGCATTTATTAAGCACTTACTATGTGCAAGGCACTGTTCTAAGCGCTGGGGAGGTTACAAGGTGATCAGGTTGTCCCTCGGGGAGCTCACAGTCTTAATCCCCATTTTACAGATGAGGTAACTGAGGCACAGAGAAGTGAAGTGACTTGCCCAAAGTCACCCAGCTGACAATTGGCGGAGCCGGGGTTTGAACCCATGACCTCTGACTCCAAAGCCCGGGCTCTTTCCAATTAAGCGCTGACTATGTGCGAAGCACTGTTCTAAGCGCTGGAGAGGTTACAAGGTGATCGTATATATGTTTGTACATATTTATTACTCTATTTTACTTGTACATATCTATTCTATTTATTTTATTTTGTTAATATGTTTGGTTTTGTCGTCTGTCTCCCCCTTCTAGACTGTGAGCCCGCTGTTGGGTAGGGACCATCTCTATATGTTGCCAACTTGGACTTTCCAAGCGCTTAGTACAGTGCTCTGCACACAGTAAGCGCTCAATAAATACGATTGATTGATCAGGTTGTCCCACTGGGGGCTCACAGGCGTCATCCCCATTTTACAGATGAGGTCACTGAGGCCCAGAGAAGTTAAGTGACTTAATAATGATGGCATTTATTAAGCGCTTACTACGTGCAAAGCACTGTTCTGAGCGCTGGGGGGGATACAAGGTGATCAGGTTGTCCCACGGGGGGCTCACAGTCAACCCCCATTTTACAGATGAGGTAGCTGAGGCCCAGAGAAGTGAAGTGACTTGCCCAAGGTCACACAGCTGACAACCGGCAGAGCCGGGATTTGAACCCACGACCACTGACTCCAAAGCCCGGGCTTTTTCCACTGAGCCACGCTGCTTCTCTAAGTCACACAGCTGACAGTTGGCGGAGCCGGGGTTGTCAGGTTGGACACGGTCCCTGGCCCACATGGGGGGTCACGGTTTTAGCCTGCACTTTTCAGATGAGTTAACTGAGGTGCAGAGAAGTGAAGGCTATCGACCCCAGCGATTAGCACAATGTTTGCCACTTAGCAAACGCGTTATGAGGAGTAGGATTTTACAACAGCGGAAAGACTGGCAAATGTTACCACCTTGTTCCTTTCCCAATTTCTCCATCACCGCCTTCCTCAGCAGTCAATCCACGCCTAACCTCACTCTCCTCTACACACACTCAAGATGAAAAAAAACCCAACAAAAAAAAGCATTTGAAAAATTAATGTTATCTTAATTTGTTCATGGCTAGCCATCTTTATCTACGTAGAAGCAGCATGGCCTGATGGATAGAGCATGGGCCTGGAGTCAAGTTCTAATCCCTGCTCTGCCCCTTGTCTGCTGTGTGACCTTGGGCCAGTCACTTCACTTTTTTTTTAATGGCTTTTATTAAGCGCTTAATATGTGCAAAGCACTGTTCTAAGCGCTGGGGAGGTTACACGGTTGTCCCAAGGGGGTATCACAGTTTTAATCCCCCTTTTACGGATGAGATCATGTGGGCAGGACTGTTGCACACGCGGCAGCATTCATTCATTCATTCAATCGTATTTATTGAGCGCTTACTGTGTGCAGAGCACCGTACTAAGCGCTCGGGAAGTCCAAGTTGGCAACATCTAGAGACAGTCCCTACCCAACAGTGGGCTCACAGTCTAGAAGGGGGAGACAGAGAACAAAACCAAACACACTAACGAAATAAAATAAATAGAATAGAGATGTACAAGTAAAATACATAAATAAATAAATAGAGTAATAAATACGTACAAACATATATACAGGTGCTGTGGGGAAGGGAAGGAGGTAAGATGAGGGGGGAGAGGAAGGAAGGGGCTCAGTTTGGGAAGGCCTACCTAACAGTGGGCTCACAGTCTAGAAGGGGGAGACAGAGAACGAGACAAAATATATTAACAAAATAAAATAAATATGTACAAATAAAATAAATAGAGTAATAAATACGTACAAACATATATACAGGTGCTGAGGGGAAGGGAAGGAGGTAAGATGAGGGGGGAGAGGAAGGAAGGGGCTCAGTTTGGGAAGGCCTACCTAACAGTGGGCTCACAGTCTAGAAGGGGGAGACAGAGAACGAGACAAAATATATTAACAAAATAAAATAAATAGAATAAATATGTACAAATAAAATAAACAGAGTAATAAATATGTACAAACATATATGCAGGTGCTGAGGGGAAGGAGGTAAGGCGGGGGGAGGGGGAGAGGAAAGAAACCGGCGCCCTTGCGATGTCCTATCGCGAGCGTTTCCCTTTACCAAGATGGCGGCAGGCACGTTTCATCAGCCCTTTACCAAGATGGCGTCGACGGGGGGGTGATGCGCCTTTATCAAGATGGCGCCCGGGGAGGGGCAGGGGGGACGTCTTTCCCGTAAAGCCCCGCCCCTTCCGGGAAGTGACGTAGGCGCGCCCCCCGGCACGTGTCGGCAGCGTCGCGCTCGGAACGCGTCTCGTCGGAGGATGGCGGCTCCCGGCTCCCGCCGCGTGGTGCCCAGCGACCTGTTCCCGCTCGTGCTCAGTTTCCTGCGGGACAACCAGTTCGCGGAGGCCGCCAGCAAGTTCGCCAAGGCCGCCGGCTCCGTAGGTTCTCGGGGCGGTCGGGCGCGCATGCGCGTGGCGGGGAGCGGCACGAGGCCGGCGCGCGGCACGAGGCGGGCGGCGTGTGCGCGTGCGCGCCGAGGCCGCCGGGACCGTTAAGGGGGAAAGCGGGGGCCGGCTCCATTCATTCATTCATCCATCATCATCGTCATCAATCGTATTTATTGAGCGCTTACTATGTGCAGAGCACTGTGCTAAGCGTTCGGGAAGCACAAATTGGCAACATCGAGAGACAGTCCCTACCCAACAGCGGGCTCACAGTCTAAAAGGGGGAGACCAGAGAACAAAACCAAACAGACTAACAACATAAAATAAATAGAATATTTATTTATTTGCTACTTATTTATTTTGCCTGTACATATCTATTCTATTTATTTTATTTTGCTTATTTTATTTTATTTTTATTTTAAAAGGGGGAGACAGAGAACAAAACCAAACGTACTAACAAAATAAAATAAATAGAATATTTATTTATTTACTATTTATTTATTTTGCCTGTACATATCTATTCTATTTATTTTATTTTGCTTATTTTATTTTATTTTATTTTTATTTTAAAAGGGGGAGACAGAGAACAAAACCAGACTAACAAAATAAAATAAATAGAATATCTATTTATTTACTATTTATTTATTTTGCCTGTACATATCTAGTCTATTTTATTTTGCTTATTTTATTTTTATTTTAAAAGGGGGAGACAGAGAACAAAACCAAACGCACTAACAAAATAAAATAAATAGAATATTTATTTATTTACTATTTATTTATTTTGCCTGTACATATCTATTCTACTTATTTTATTTTGCTTATTTTATTTTTTTTTTATTTTAAAAGGGGGAGACGGAGAACAAAACCAAACAGACTAACAAAATAGAATAAATAGAATAGATATGTACAATCCATCCATTCATTCATTCATTCCTGCTCGAATCCCGGCCCCACCACGTGTCTGCCGTGTGACCTTGGGCAAGTCACTAGCGCGGCCCAGTGGAAATCAATCAATCAATCGTGTTTATTGAGCGCTTACTGTGTGCAGAGCACTGGACTAAGCGCTTATAATAATAATAATAATGGAATTTATTAAGCACTTACTATGTGCAGAGCATTGTTCTAAGCGCTGGGGTGTTTTCGAGGTGATCAGGTTGTCCCACGTGGGGCTCGCAGTCTTCATCCCCATTTTGCAGATGAGGGAACTGAGGCCCGGAGAAGTGAAGTGACTTTTTTTTAACGGCATTTATTAAGCGCTTACTATGTGCGGAGCGCTGTTCTAAGCGCTGGGGAGGTTACAAGGTGATCAGGTTGTCCCACGTGGGGCTCGCAGTCTTCATCCCCATTTTGCAGATGAGGGAACTGAGGCCAGGAGAAGTGAAGTGACTTTTTTTTTAATGGCATTTATTAAGCGCTTACTATGTGCAAAGCGCTGTTCTAAGCGCTGGGGAGGTTACAAGGTGATCAGGTTGTCCCACGTGGGGCTCGCAGCCTTCATCCCCATTTTGCAGATGAGGGAACTGAGGCCCAGAGAAGTGAAGTGCCTTGCCCAAGGCCCTTTTACAGAGGAGGGAACTGAGGCCCAGAGAAGTGAAGTGACTTTTTTTAAATGGCATTTATTAAGCGCTTACTATGTGCAGAGCACTGTTCTAAACACCGAGGAGGTTATGAGGTGATCAGGTTGTCCCACGTGGGGCTCACAGTCTTCCTCCCCATTTTGCAGATGAGGGAACTGAGGCCCAGAGAAGTGAAGTGCCTTGCCCAAGGCCCTTTTACAGAGGAGGGAACTGAGGCCCAGAGAAGTGAAGTGACTTTTTTTAAATGGCATTTATTAAGCGCTTACTATGTGCAGAGCACTGTTCTAAACACCGAGGAGGTTATGAGGTGATCAGGTTGTCCCACGTGGGGCTCACAGTCTTCCTCCCCATTTTGCAGATGAGGGAACTGAGGCCCAGAGAAGTGAAGTGACTTGCCCAAGGCCCTGTTACAGAGGAGGGAACTGAGGCCCAGAAAAGTGAAGTGACTTTTTTTTAATGGCATTTATTAAGCGCTTACTATGTGCAAAGCGCTGTTCTAAGCGCTGGGGAGGTTACGAGGTGATCAGATTGTCCCACAGGGGGCTTTCAGTCTTCATCCCCATTTTGCAGATGAGGGAACTGAGGCCCAGAGAAGTGAAGTGACTTGCCCAAGGCCCTTTTACAGAGGAGGGAACTGAGGCCCAGAGAAGTGAAGTGACTTTTTTTTAATGGCATTTATTAAGCACTTACTATGTGCAGAGCGCTGTTCTAAGCGCTGGGGAGGTTACGAGGTGATCAGGTTGTCCCATGGTGGGCTCGCAGTCTTCATCCCCATTTTACAGATGAGGTAACAGAAGCACAGAGAAGTGAAGTGACTTGCCCAAAGTCACACAGCCAAGTGGCGGAGCTGGGATTAGAACCCGTGACTTCTGACCCCCAAGCCTAGGCTCTTTCCACTGAGCCACGCTGCTTCCCATGAATAATAATAATAATAATGATGATGAATAATGATGGCATTTGTTAAGCGCTTACTACTTGCGAAGCGCTGTTCTAAGCGCTGGGGGGGATACAAGGTAATCAGGTTGTCCCACGTGGGGCTCACAGTCTTCATCTCCATTTTCCAGATGAGGGAACTGAGGCCCAAAGAAGTTGTGACTTGCCCAAAGTCACACAGCTGACGAGTGGCAGAGCCGGGATTAGAACCCATGACTTCTCGTTGCTCCCCGGGGTTTCGGGGGCAACTCTCGGGTTCTTACCCTCTCCGGGTCTTCGGACGTCTCCGGACGCAGGCCGCCCGTTCACACCAGGAAGAGTCAGCCAGAGGTCCAAAGCTTGGTTGCCGTTTATTTGCTATCAGCGATTACATGGTTAATGAAGAGAGAGAGAAGGAGAGAGAGAGAGAAAGGGAGGGAGAGAGGGCACCTGTGTGTGTGTGTGTGAGCTTGCACCCCCCTTGTCTTGTAGGGACTGTCTCTATGTGATGCCAATTTGTACTTCCCAAGTGCTTAGTACAGTGCTCTGCACATAGTAAGCGCTCAATAAATACGATTGTTCGTCTCTTATACCCCCCGTTGCCCGGGGGCAGGATTTTCTCAGGCCGTGTAGCACGCTCCCTCGCCACCCTCCAGCCACTAGCCTAGCAACAGCTCTGTCCATCACGAAGCGTTTGCTCTGGCTGGCCCCCAGCCACCCGTTGCCAACCATCGCTGGCTGCGGATATGGCCTTGAGGTTGCCTCCGAGCTTTGCAGGTGCAAGCTTGTTTTTCTTGCCCTGGTCCCTTTATCTCCTGTTGTTGAGTCTGTTTGGCTTTGAGCCGTTGGGTCCGGTTTGTGTGCACATACTCCCTATCTTTCCCACGCTCCCCACGACTTCTGACTCCCAAGCCTGGGCTCTTTCCACTGAGCCACGCTGCTTCCCGTGAATTCATTCATTCAGTCGTATTTATTGAGCACTTACTGTGTGCAGAGCACTGTACTAAGCGCATGGGAAGTGCAAATCGGCAACAGAGGCGGCCCCTGCCCAACAACAGGCTCAGGCACCCGCCTGTTGGTTGGACTGTTGTAGTGGACTCTCCCAAACGTTTAGTACAGTGCTCCGCACGCCCCTTGGAGGAGCAGCGGAAAGAGCCCGGGCTTGGGAGTCGTAGGATCTGGGTTCTAATCGCGCCTCCGCCACGTCGGCTGCGTGACCGTGGGCAAGTCACTTCTCTTCTTTGGGCCTCAGTTCCCTGAAGACTGGGAGCCCCACATGGGGCAACCTGACTATCAATCAATCAATCAATCGTATTTATTGAGCGCTTACTATGTGCAGAGCACTGTACTAAGCGCTTGGGAAGTACAAATTGACCTCACATACCTGACTACCTTGTAACCCCCCCCTCAGTGCTTCGTACATAGTGAGTTCTTTACAAATTCCATAATTATTAGTTCAATATAGCAGGTAATGTCCCTGTTTATTGTTATATTGTACCGTCCAGTTCAGTGCTCTGCACCCAGCAAGCGGTGGATGCAAGCGATTGATTAAACTGGACTGTAAGCGCCCTGTGGGCAGGGAACAGCTGTTTATTGTTGTATTGCTCTTTGTGGTACAGTGCTCTGCACACAGTAAGCGGTCAATAAATGGGATTGATTGAATGAATGAGTAAAGTACAGTGCTCTGCACACAGTAAGCGCTCAATAAATACGATTGATTGATTGATTGGTAGAGTGGACGGGTTCGCTGCCCACAAGGAGCTTATAGTCCAGTTCAATCAGTCGCTTTTATCAAGCGCTTGCTATGAACAGAACGCTACTGGAAAGTTCAAGGCAACAATAAACAGTGACATTCCTTGCTATATTGAACTCTCCCAAGCTCTTAGTACATGCTCTGCACACATTAAAGCGCTCAGTAAGTACGATTGGTTTATTGCCCGGCTCCCTTTCTAGACTGTAAACTCCTTGTGGGTAGGGAACGTGTCTACCGACTTAGATTGTACTCTCAAAGTGCTTAGTACCATGCTCTGCACACAGTAAATGCTCAGTAAATATGGTGGATTAATCAAGCAATCAATCGATCGTATTTATTGAGCGCTTACTGTGTGCAGAGCACTGTGCTAAGCGCTTGGGAAGTACAAGTTGGCAACATCTAGAGACAGTCCCTGCCCAACAGTGGGCTTACAGTCTAAAAGGGGGAGACAGAGAACAAAACCAAACATACTAACAAACTAAAATAAATAGAATAGATATGTACAGGTAGAATAAATAAATAAATAGTAAATAAATAAATATTCTATTTATTCTATTTTGTTAGTATGTTTGGTTTTGTTCTCTGTCTCCCCCTTTAAAAATAAAAATAAAATAAAATAAGCAAAATAAAATAAATAGAATAGATATGTACAGGCAAAATAAATAAATAGTAAATAAATAAATATTCTATTTTATTTTGTTAGTATGTTTGGTTTTGTTCTCTGTCTCCCCCTTTTAGACTGTGAGCCCACTGTTGGGTAGGCACTGTCTCTATATGTTCCCACCCTGTACTTCCCAAGCGCTTAGTCCAGTGTTCTGCACACAGTAAGCGCTCAATAAATACGATTGATGATGATGATGATAAATAATAAATAAATGAATTAGTAAGTACAACTGATCAAGCTCCCTCAGCAGGGTGGTCGGGGACAGACCACCTGTCTTTCTAATTTTAAAATCCTACTAAAATATCTCCTCCAAGAGGCCTTCCCTGACAAAGCCAACACTTCCTTCCCTTCTGTGTCACCCAAATACTTGGGTCTGTACCCCTTACGCGTGTCGTTTTCATTTCTCTCCCAGTCCCACAACAATCAATAAATCAATGAGTGGTATTTACTGAGCACCTACTACGTGCAGAACACTGTCCTAACTGCTTGGGAAAGTACAACACCTAGAGAAACAGCGTGGCTCGGTGGAAAGAGCACGGGCTTGGGAGTCGGTGGTCATGGGTTCGAGTCCCGGCTCCCCCGCATCTGCTGTGTGACCTTGGGCAAGTCACTTAACTTCTCCGAGCCTCATTTGTGAAACGGGGATTAAGCCTGGGAGCCCGACGTGGGGCGTGATCGCATTGTCTCCCCCCCCACCCAGCACTTAGAACAGTGCTTTGCACATAGTAAGCGCTTAACAAATGCCATCATCATTATTATTACGATTACCAGTCCGTTTGGAATTTATTTTCATGTCAATCTCTCCAGTCTATGAGCTTGTGGAGCATAGAGAAGCAGTGTGGCTCAGTGGAAAGAGTGCGGGCTTGGGAGTCAGAGGTCATGAGTTCGAATCCCACCTCCCCCACGTCTGCTGTGTGACCTTGGGCAAGTCACTTCACTTCTCTGTGTCTCAGTTCCCTCAACTGTAAAATGGGGATTAAGACTGAGAGCCCCACATGGGACAACCTCATCTCCTTGTGTTCCCCCCAGTGCTTAGAACAGTGCTTTGCACATAGTAAGCACTTAACAAATACCAACATTATTATTATTATTATTGTGGGCAGGGATCATGTCTACCCACTTCATTGTACTCTCCCAAGCGCTTAATACATTGCTCTGCATAAAGTAAGAGCTCAGTAATTAACACTGATTCTCTTCCCCCTTCTACTCTGAGGGGCCTGACTAGTGTTCTGGGGAGTGCAGGGCCAGCATGAGGGGACTCAGTGGGGGGGAAAATGTTCCATCAATCAAGCTGTAGTATTTTAAATGTGGGATCCTCACCTCTGCTCACTTCACCTGTGTTTCCTACAGACTTGCCAAGATCCCAATGCCTCTTCTCTCCTGGACATCTACGGCTACTGGCTCAAGTAAGTTGTGCCTCAACCATCGTCTCCGATGCCTCTGGAGGGGATGCTGGTTTCCCATCCGAACTAGGCTAAGCAAGGTTATTTAGCCTCTGAGCTAGACGCTCCTAGGGACTCCTAGCAGGAGGCCGATCGTGTCCAGAGCCCTGGGTGGGCTAGGTAGAAGGGGCTAGTTAGGGCTGGCATCTCCTCACTTTTGGGGCAGAGTTGCACTTGGATTTGCTCCCTTTACCCACCCCTCCCTCAGTCACACTGCACTTACGTACATATCCGTAATTCATTTATCTGTATTCACATCTGTCGTCCCCTCTAGACTGTAAGCCAGCATGGACAGGGAATGTGTCTACCAACTCCTAGTCCCCTAAGTGCTTAGTATAGTGCTCTGCACTATAAGAGATTAATAAATACGATTTAGTGAGGAAATAATTCATGCGACCCCCCCACAACTGCTAATCAGTTTTGGGTGTGGAGTGAGTTGTAATAATAATTGTGGTGTTTAAGTGCTTATTTTGTGCCAGGCACTGTATTAAGTACCAGGGCAGATACAAGATTATCAGGCTGGCCACCGTCCCTATCCCACACGGGGCTCACATTCTAAGTAGGTGGGAGAACAGGCATTGAACCCGCATTTTATAGGTGAGGAAACTGCGATACAGAAGTTAGGTGACTTGCTCAGGGTCACCCAGCAGGGCTTATTAGAACCCAGGTCCTCTGACTCGTAGACCCATGCATGTTGCCAACTTGTACTTCCCAAGCGCTTAGTACAGTGCTCTGCGCACAGTAAGCGCTCAATAAATACAATTGATTGATTTGGGCATTAGGCCACGCTGCTTCTCTGTTCCAACGGCTGCCATGACTACCATTTCCCCAAGCCCCCGGGGAATTAGACTTAAAACCTCTTGGAAATAAAACACAGACACCCATCCGTGGCCCAGGCCACACATTTCTGGTCCACGCACCAGCCTTTCCCCTCACTTCCCTTTCATTGAGCACTTCCCCTCCCCACAGGGCACGCGTTGACCGGCGGGAGGGTGTGGGTGGGCAATCTGGATTTCCTGCCTGGGAACCCACCCGTTTTCCCTGCTCAGGGCCAGTCATTGCCCAGATGTGGTGCTTGAGAGAAGTTATATGCTAGTGTGCCTGTCCCTCGGGATAAGCAGGGTGACTGGGCCCTCTCCGCAGGTCCCCAGAGGCTCGGAAGAGGAAGGTGGTGACCAATGGCCCTGCTGCAAAGAAAGTGAAGAAGGAGGCTTCCTCCAGCAGCAGTAGCAGCAGCGAGGACAGCTCAAGTGAGGAGGAGGAGGAGGAGAAGGTGGCTGCCCCACCAGCTAAAAAGACAGGTAGGTACAGGGAGGTGCAGAAGACACAGGGTTGGGTTTCCTGAATTAGATCCCAAATGCCACCTCTCCCCTGCATCCTTCCCCCATTATGACTGCCAGGTCTACCCACCTCCTTGGCTGTCCCCACCCCTCTCCGGCTGGGTTCTCAGCGGTTCTGGCCCTTTTCCAACTCCAGCCGCTAAGCCGACTGGTGTGCCCAAGCGGCCTGCGAAGACACCCGTATCAACCCAGGCGGGAGAGAGCAGCAGCAGCAGCAGCAGCAGTAGTAGTAGTAGTGAGGAAGAAGAGGAGAAACCCGCCCAGGTCAGTCTTCATTTGGGGCTGGGGAGGGATTGCAGGGTGGCCTAACCCCCCAGGCCGGGGTGGCACAGCTATTGGCAAGTGGGGCCCTTTGCTTTACTTGATTGAGTACGGGGCTGGGAGGAGAGGGGACCGGGTTCTCGGATGCCCCTTGGTTGGCCCTTGATGGCAGGACCCTGCCGCCCCAAGGTGGAAGGGGTATTTGTTTAGGTTCTTTTCCCACGGTTTCTTCCTGATGATCGGGCAGCTCCTCCCTCCCCTGCCTTCCTTATCCCAATCCGCCGGACTCCCTAACCCGTGAAGCCCCAGCTGAATTCCTCCTCCTCTGCCCCCGACGAGCAGAAAGGAGGCAAAGCCCCAGCCAGGGCACCTGTAGCCAAGGCAGCTAAACCCCCCAAGAAGGCAGCAGCCTCCAGTTCCGACTCCAGCAGCTCTGACTCCAGCTCAGAAGATGAAACGTCCAAGAAGCAGAAGCCGCGCGCAGCGGCGGCCAAAGCCCCAGCAAAACCTGGTACCGTGTTCCCTGGTACCAGTAGTGAGTGGGAGGGAGTCAAGGGAGGAGAAGGGTTGGGGGCTTTCTGAGATCCAGGCCTTGGCAGGTTAATGCAGGTCTCTGGGTCAGCAGGCCTTGCTTGGGAGTGACGCAACTGGACCCCGGGGACTCAGTGGGTATCCAGGCCCCCTTACTGGGTGTCGGGAAGTGAGGGAAGACAGAGCGAGCCCAGAAAAATCCACTGAAATGCAAATACAGAGATAGTCCCAGCCAGTTACAGCCATACAGATATATAAAAGGTCTGGTGATTTAGAAAGGGGAGAACTGAACTTGGTGGGGTTGTGTTTGTGGAGCTCCCACTGAACAGAACACAGTCTTCTGTGCACTTGGGAAGTGCCAACCGGGAACGTGACGCATTCCCTGCACGCAGGGTTTCGACACTATTGGGGAGCAAGGTGGGGCTAGTCTAAGAAGGCTTCCTGTAGGAGTAGAGTTTCGCAAAGCAAGAAGGGCCTTAATTTCTCTGGGCCTGTTATCCCTGTCTGTGAAATGAGATATCTGCCCTCCCTACCTCTTAGATTGCGAACTTTGTGTGGGATGGGGAGCATGTCTGATACGATTATCTTGTGCCTGCCCTGGCCCTTAGCAGGATGCCTGGTGCAGAGTAAGCACTGAACAAATGGGAACGTTAGCCTCACTACTTTTACCAGAGTAGGGGAGGGACCTAGTGTTTCTGGTGGGGGAGAAGGTGACTTCCATGTGGAAGTGATGAGTGGGTTCACTTGGCAGGCGTGGAGAGCTGAGTGGCGTGTTGGGAGGTGGGGGAAAGGATGGTGCGGCGGAGAAGGCCAGGAAGTTCTTTGAAGTGGCAGGGTGTGCTGAGCCCTGTTTGAAGGGGAGCCGGGTTCCCTTCGCTCAGCGTCCGGCTCTTCACCTCCCCGTTTCTCCTCCCTGGTTTCAGGAGCCGCCACCAAGACAGCTCCCAAGGTAACCAATGGCAAAGCCGGGGGTGACCAAAGTAGCGATAGCAGCAGCAGCAGCAGCAGCAGCGAGGACTCAGAGGAAGAGGAGGCAGCTGCCCCCAAGAAGGTAAGACAACTGTTGGCTCTCCGCCTGGTGACCCTTCTGGCAACTCCAGGCCCTGACTCACTCAACGGTGGGAGGAGTCCAGTTCTGGGTCGGGGGCAACCTGGTGCTCTCAGAGGGGCAATGGGTGACTGGTCTCTACTCAGGCTGCGGCCATGAAAGCCGCTCCAGCCGCCAAGAAAGCCACGCCGGCCGCCAAGCAGGCCGCTCCAGCCAAGGCTCCGGGGAAGGCCCAGGAGAGCTCCAGCAGTGAGGACTCTTCCAGTGAGGAGGAAGAGGAGCAGCAGAGAAAGCCGGCAGCCAAGGGCAAGCCGGGTGAGTTGCCCAAGAGGGTGACCCCATCCGTCCCTGGGAAGGGCATGATCAGGTGGAATTGGGTGAGAGGCCCAGGGCCATCATAGCTTCTAGGATGCTCTCTGATCTAAAGAGGGTAGCAGTGGGTCGCAGCTTGGGCCCAGCTCAGAAATAACCTGCCAGATGACCCCAGTTTGGGAGAGGCGAGCTCTGCTCTGTGGTTCCCCCTCCGCTTTAGCTGTAGGCAGACAAGGATTGGGGGTGGGGGTGCTGGCTGTAATGCTTAGTGGTCTTGGAGACTTCTCAAGTCAGGTGGGTGGACTGGCCACCCCCACCCCTTCTCTCAGGGTGGGACTGGGGGAGGGCGAGTCCCGGAAAAGAATCCACGAGTCGCCTCGGGAGATTGGTTGAGCCTGGGCTCCCAGCTTGAGCGCCATTCTGCTCCCTTTTCTCGGTCCATGCGCAGGTCCCTACAGCTCAGTGCCTCCACCCTCCTGCCCCCAGCTGAAGAAGACAGCCGCCCCACCTCCTAAAAAGAAGGCTGAGAGCAGTGAAGACAGCAGCGAGGAGGAGGAAGAGGAGAAAAAGAAGACCACAGCACCCAAAAAGACCCCCGGTGAGTGACATGGGGAAGCAGGGTAGGATTGGGGAGCTGACCTTGCCTGAATATTTGGAAGCTCAGCAGAGTGATTGCGGGGGCCGGGGGGAGCTCACATCTAAGGATCGTACTGAGGATCGGGGAGTGCCTAGGGTGTTCTAAGTCCTGGGGGCTGGAGTGACGCTCAGCTGTTGGTCTCTTCTGCAGCTAAAACTACACCTGCCAAGACCAGAGACTCCAGTTCTGATAGTGACTCAGGTGGGTGTAGCGGGGGGGGGGAGGTGTGTGTGGGCGCCTGCGTGTGCTTCCACTGTTCCCAGAGAAGGAAGATGTCTGATGGGGCCAACTCTGATCTCTCCACTTGTTGCTATACTACCACTACGTGTAGTAGAAGTAGTAGCAATTTTTGAGCACCAAAAATACTCGTTGAGGTGCCACGAGACTGGCTTAACCCATCAGTCTTCCTCTGCCAACTCGCAGACTCAAGCTCAGAGGAGGAGGAGGAGAAGAAGAAGAAAAAGAAAACTCCAGGCAAACCCCCGGCCAAACCAGCTCCGGGGAAGACAGCAGCCAAAGTAGTGGCGACCCAGAAGGCAGCCAGCAGTTCCTCAAGCAGCTCTGGTGTGAAGTTGGGCAGGATGGGAAAGGGAAGGGGTGAGGGGAGAGGGCCGTGCTTGGTCTCTGGGGGCTGAAGCCAAGGTGACGGTCCCTTTGGCCAGCCAGCGACAATGCTCTTTGGTCTTCCCCTGGCCAGACTCAGACAGCTCCGAGGACGAGGCTCCAGCCAAGCCAGCCCCAGCCACCAAGGCCAAGAAACCTCCTGCTCCAGCGAAAAAGTCTCCGGCCGCGGCTAAGAAAGAGCAGAGCAGCTCCAGCGAGGACAGCAGCTCCAGCAGTGAGGAGGAGGAGCAGAAAAAGAAGAAGCCCCCCGCAGTTCCCCCAAAGCCCAAGCCGGGGGCCAAGGCAGCCGTCCCAGGGTCCAAGCCCAAGGCCCCGGCCCCCAAGGGCAGCAGCTCTGACTCGGACAGCTCCAGCAGTGAGGAGGAAGAGGAGGAGAAGAAGCAGCCGAAGGGCAAAGTCGGGAAGCCCGCTGGGAAGGCAGCGGGGGCTGCGACCCCCAAAGCCACTCCTGGGAAGAAGGGTGAGAGCAGCTCCTCTTCTGATGACTCCAGTGAGGAAGAAGAGGACAAGGGACCAAACAACAAAGGGACCCCAGGAGGACGCCCCAGCCAGAAGCCCAACGGTACCTCTACGCCAGCTCCTCGGAATGGGAAGGCCCAGCCTGCTGGGGATGATGGCGAGAGCAGCGAGGAGAGCAGCTCCGAAGAGGAGGACCAGCAGGGCAGCAAAGGTGTGGGCCCTAGAGCAAACTCTCAGGCGTGGCGAAACCTAGAGGGAGGGAGCAGGGGAGAAGATGCCGTGTTTGCATCCGCCTCCCACTATTTCTCTGTCCCAAATTCCACTTCCTTCTAAAACCCCGGGTTGGGAGAAGAGCCAGCAGGCGGTCATGGAAGAAGCCAGGAACCCCTCATGCCGTCCTCCCTCCTGGGTGGGGGAATGGTGAGAGAGGGCGGTTGCAGGGAGTTCACCCCAAATGGTGGAGTAGGATTCAGTCCCCAACTCTTGCCCATCACTGTACTAACTGGAGTGACTGCAGGCCTGGCTTAGGGCGGGGAAGGGGCGGGAACAGGCAAGGGAAGCAGAGGGAAGAACTAAGGGCTGGGACGGCAGGACAGTCTACTCAGGCTGAATGTGTCTGGCAGGTCCCAGCAAGAAACGGAAGCTGAACGGAACTCAGGAAACAGAAACTCCCCAGGGCAAGAAGCTGAAGCCCGAGGCCCCCAACACGTTCCCCAAAACTAAGAAGGTGAGGCATGGGGATGGTTCTTGGAAGGGAAGGGGTGGGTGGAGGGAGGTGGGAGGTGGGTCACAGCCCTCGGCTGGGCCGGGAGACCTGAGGGTGCGGCGGGGGGGTGGAGGGTGGAAGCGAACCAGCTCACCTGTCCCACCACCCCTGGTCCCGACAGGCAGAGAGAAGGGCGTCATCCCCCTTCCGAAGAGTCCGGGAAGAGGAGATCGAGGTCGATGCCCGTGTGGCCAACAACTCCTTCGATGCCAAGGTGAGCGGGGCCTGCTGGCAAGGGAGGGGGAGTGGGAGGGAGGAGCTCCCCCAGTGTGGGCAGCAGAAGTAACCGGACCAGTCCATGGGGCGTGTCTTCCAGCGGGGCGCCGCGGGCGATTGGGGTGAGCGAGCCAACGACGTCCTCAAGTTCACCAAAGGCAAATCATTCCGGCACGAGAAGACCAAGAAGAAGCGGGGCAGCTACCGGGGTGGTTCCATCTCCGTTCAGGTCAACTCCATCAAGTTTGAGAGCGACTGAGAGGGAACCTTGAGCCACCCACCCTGAACTGCCATCCTGGCGCCAAGAGACTCATGGGTGGTGGGCTGGCCAGGACCCTCCCCAAGGCTCTTCTGACTGGGGTGGGGGTGGGGGTCTGTTGGGATTTGCCCAGGAGCCAGGGCTGCTCCCCTTGTCTCCCCCTTCCCAGACTCGGTGAGTCCCCCTTGGGACTGTCGTTATTTGGGGTGGGTAGGAGAGTGGGGAATGGTGGGGCCAGTCCCTGCCCCTTCCCCCCACCCCTTTGACCTGTGACAGCCTAGTACTGTAGCCACCCTCACCCATGGACATTGAGGTTGGGGGTGGGGAAGGAATCGGGGAGATGGGCGAACCCGTCCTTCTTGTTCGGCTGCCCGGCCTTCTTGTCCTGAGCAGGCAGGGTCCCAGGGAACCTGGATGAGGGGCTGGAGAGCTGGCCACCATGGTCGGGGGTCAAGCTCTCCTCCTTGGCCCCAGACCTGGGAGATGCACGGGGCAGGGAAGGTTGGGGGTCTGTGGCACCCAAGTGGCAGGCGAGGGGCTCAAAGCGCCTCTTGTCCTCCTGCGTGTGTGTTTGTGTGCGCGCTCCAGGCTGCCTGCCCTTTGCGGTTGCAATAAACTGTCGTTGGCTTTTTACTTGGCTCGGGGCTGGCTCCCCTATGCTGTTTGAAGCAGGGCTGGGGTTGGATGAGGCCCATCTCCCTCGGGGTTCAGGGCGAACAAAGCTCCACCACCCTTCGGGAGCCTGCCCACTGGGCCACCCCATTACAAGAAACCGCACTTTCTGTCCTCTCCCTTCACCCGGCCTTGGCCTGTAGTCAACTCCCTGTGTTTCCCCAGTCATCTTCCCTGGTAATGGCCATCCCGCACTAGAAGGACCGAGAGGTGTCCAACGCTCACCATCCTCATCTCCTCTTCTCGAGGAAGTTCAGATTTTCCTGCCGACCCTTATGGCGTGAACGCAGTGGTAGCTCTAAACCCAGGCGTTTCCTTGGAGGCCCTGTCCTCCCACCTGGCTGCCCCCTAGAAGAAGGGAGTGGAGAAGAGCTCCGTAGAGTGGAGGTTTATGGGCAAGTTGTGTTGGAGGCAGGGTCTGCAGTGGGGGCACGTGAAGGACAGAAGAGAGACCAGAGTTGCTTTTTGCTTATGGAATATTAGGGCCCATTGCCAAGCTCTTGGACAGTCCCCAGCTCAGAACTGAGGCCCCGGGCGCTGAAGAGCAGAGCGGAGTCCGCCCAAGGAGACCCCACAGTCATCCCGCAGGCCCCGTTTTCCTTGTCCGCCTTAGGAGAACTCACCCCCCACCAGCATATCCACTGGTAATGACACACCACCAGGAACGGGGTGCCACCCTGACAGGGCAGTGGGCATGCCCTTGTCTGGCTGCAGGGAGGTGGGTGGAGGAGGAGCCCTCAGGTGCTGAGTGGTAGACTTCCTTTTCCCTGAATGGAAGGGAATCCTGAGCCAAATGGTCTTTTCCCTGGAGCCTCAACTGCCACTTCTGAGAAGAGGACCTGAGGGGCTGGGACTCGCTCAGTTCTAGGTACAGTCTCTGCCCTCATCTGATTGCCTCGTCCCCTTATTGCAACCCAAGTGGACACGAGTTGTGGGACCTGCGCTGTCACAACAGATCATATTTATTGAGCAATTATTGAGTACTATAATAATTATGGTACTTTAAGCACTCTATTTGTTAAGGGCTTGCTGTGTGCCTGGTACTGCCCTAAATGCTGGGGTAGGTACCACAAATTAGAGTGGACACAATCCCTGTCCCACATGGGGCTCACAGTCTTAATCCCCATTTTACAGGTTAGGTAACTTAAGCACAAAGAAAAAGTGGCTTATCCAAGGTCACACAGCAGAAAAGTGGCAGAGCCAGGATTGGAACCCAGTACCTTCTACCTTCCAGGCTTGTGCTCTATCCATTAGGCCATGCTGCAAAGCACTGTACTAAGTGCTTGAGAAAGTGCACTATAACAATAAATGGACATTCCCTGCCCCCAATGAACTTACAGTCTAGAGGGGAAAGACATTAATAAATTACATAAGTGCAGTGGGGCTGGGAGGGGGCAATACAGAAGGAAGTGGGAGAAGAGAAAAGGGGTTTAGGGAAGTCCTTTTCGAGGAGATGGGCCTTCAATGAGCTTTTAAATGTGGGGAAAGTAGTCAGATAGGAGGAGGGAGGGTGTTTCAGGTCAGAGGCCGGATGTGGGTGAGCGGTCGGCGGTGAGAGATGAAATCGGTGTACAGTAAGAAGGATGGCAATAATAATAATGGCACTTAAGCGCTTACTATGTGCAAAGCACTGTTCTAAGCGCTGGGGAGGTTACAAGGTGATCAGGTTGGCCCACGGGGGGCTCACGGTCTTAATCCCCATTTTACAGATGAGGTAACTGAGGCACAGAGAAGTTAAGTGACTTGCCCAAAGTCACACAGCTGACAATTGGCAGAGCTGGGATTTGAACCCGTGACCTCTGACTCCAAAGCCCGGGCTCTTTCCATCGAGCCACACTGCTTCTCTTGAGTGAAGTGTGCAGCCTGGGTTGTAGGGTGGTAGTGAGGAGGGGGCAAGGTGATTGTGTGCTTTAAAGCTGATGGTGAGGGGTTTGTGTTTGATGTGGAAGTGGATGGGATGGGTCACTGCGCAACTGAAGAAGGGACATGGCTGTCCCCCCACAGATCCTGGGAGCTTCCACATGGAGAGGAGAAGCCAGGGCCCCAGGCACAACAAGAAATGCCTCAACCCCTTACCTAATTGGGGATGTTAACCTCTCACCTCTCTTCCTTCTTTCCTCTTCCTTTCTGGGAAGGAGAGGAGGTGGCCAACACAGAAAGCTGCCCTGTTCAGCTTCCAGTACTCTTTATCCCCACCACCCTCTTTTCCTCAAGAGTGTAAGGGCTGATGGAACTGGGGACACCAGTTGGGAATGGTGTCCAAGGCCAGCCCTGGCCAGGAGGTTGCAGGTGCGGTGACCAACAGGGATCAGCTGCAGTGGAGACTCAGCCCTTTCACTCCAGCTCCAATGGCATAACTGGGGCTTGTTTGGTTTGGCCTGGATGGAGCAATACGAATGTCTTCCCCTGGATGGGCTCCTCTTCCTCCTCCGCAGCATGGCAGCTCCCAGCCCATCCCTACTTGCAAGACTCCCTGACTTTCCCATGGCGTGTTACCAGGCTGCTTGGCTCTGCTAAATGCCAGAACCCCAGCCAGGACAGGGAGGGGCAGCCCGGTCCTGGAAAGAGGGAGAAGGTGGAGAGCCAGCGAGAGCATGTGTGTGTTTTTCCATCAACTGTTATTAAGTACTTGGTGCAGAGCACTGTACTAAGCACTTGGGAGAGTACAATGTAACGGTTGACACAATCCCTGCCCACGATGGGCTTACAGTGCCTCCATTCACAGCACCAGTGAGTGTCCCCCTACCACAGTGTACCCACTACTCAGAGCAATCCACTGGGTAATTGTGTTCATTTCTTCAGCTCTCTCAACCGCCTGTCAGTGTGTGAGTTGGGGGGCCGGTGGATGGTTCATAATTCTCACAGCTGTAAGGTCCCCTTGGTCATGGTGATCCCAGCCACATAAGCTCATAATAGTAGTTAAGTGCTTACTATGCACTGGGATCGATAGAAGATGATCAGGTCCCAGGTGGAGTTCATGCTCTAAACAGGAGGGAGAACGGGAATTGAATCCCCATTTTGCAGCTAGCGATCCCAGACACAGAGAAATGAAGTGACTTGCCCAAATACAGCAGGTATTTGGCGGATCATCAGCATCATCAATCGTATTTATGGAGCGCTTACTGTGTGCAGAGCACTGTACTAAGCTCTTGGGAAGTCCAAGTTGGCAACATATAGAGACAGTCCCTACCCAACAGTGGGCTCACAGTCTAAAAGGGTGAGACAGAGAACAAAACCAAACATACTAACAAAATAAAATAAATAGAATAGATATGTACAAGTAAAATAAATATGTACAAACGTGTATACATATATACAGGTGCTGTGGGGAAGGGAAGGAGGTAAGATGGGTCGGATGGAGAGGGGGACGAGGGGGAGAGGAAGGAAGGGGCTCAGTCTGGGAAGGCCTCCTGGAGGAGGTGAGCTCTCAGTTGGGCCTTGAAGGGAGGAAGAGAGCTAGCCCTAAGGACTGCTCAAATTCTCCCCAGGTCCCTCCCTGTTCTCCTTCTCCTCAGAGCCAGTGGGCTGAGACCACAGAGCCCGGCGCCAGAGAAAGGTGGGACCTGGGTTGGGGAAAGTTTCCTCAATCGCACCTACTTTCCTGTGGGGCCAAGGTCATCATCATCATCATCATCAATCGTATTTATTGAGCGCTTACTATGTGCAGGGCACTGTACTAAGCGCTTGGGAAGTACAAACTGGCAACATATAGAGACAGTCCCTACCCAACAGTGGGCTCACAGTCTAAAAGGGGGAGACGGAACAAAACCAAACATACTAACAAAATAAAATAGAATAGGTATGTACAAGTAAAGGTCCGTGGCTCCCCCGTCAGCTGGTCAGCTTGGCCAGGTCGGGGCTGCTGGGAAGGAGACTGGGGAGATGCCTGGTGAAAGGAGCAGAAGGAGGAGGAGGCTGGAGGCAGTGGGAGAGGAGATGCTCAGAAGGGGATTATGAGAAAAAGTATAGACCATAAGGCTGGGACTCAGAAGGACCTGGGTTCTAACCCTAGCTCCACCACTTGTCAGCTGCGTGACTTTCGGGCAAGTCACTTAACTTCTGTGCCTCAGTTACCTCACTGAAAATGGAAATTAAGACTGAGCCCAGTGCGTGGCAGGGACTGTACCCAATCTGACTGGCTGGTATCTACTCCAACGCTCAGTCCAGGGCTTGGAACATAGTGCCTAACAAATACCATAAAAAAAAAAATCAGAACCAAGAAGTGCTTGAACAGAGTGGGAATTGGGAAGTGGGCAGGGACTATTAGGGCTGCCAGGTGAGGGGTTTTGGGTAACAGAAATGTGGCAAAGAATGTGAATCGCTGCCTGGCCTCTCCTGAGGGAATCTGCTCAGTTCAGGATGAGGGCAACTCAGGCTTGGGGAAAGGTTAAGATCCGATTTCTAAGGACTCGGTGCCAGCTAACAGCACTGTGTTCCTTAACTCTGACCTCTCCATGGTCCTCCTGCGCATTCTGCCTCTTGACCCAATAACCCCAAAGGGAGTCGGTGTCCTTGTCTCTCTTACTGACCTCTCTCAGCCCTCATTCGTGAGAAGAGCTGAATATTATATGATGCAGCTTGCTCTTTGCCCAATTGGACCCATACAGATTGAGGGGAGAGAAGCCATCACTTGCTTCCCAGGCTGGGGCCTTTAAGGCTGAAGTAGTAAAAATAGCAAAAGGCTGAAATTTCAAAGTAAGCGCTCAATAAATACCATGGATTGATTGACTGATTGGTTTGAGTTATTCTCGGTGAGCCTGGAGAGAATGTGTGGGTTCTCCCCCAGGCCTGGAATGTCCTACTTCTGGGGGGGGTCAATCCCGCAGATTGAATCTCACCTTCTGGGGTTGATCGTCGTCATAATAGTTGCTGTTGGGTGCCTGGCCTCCAGTAGCTGCCACTCTGCACACAGTATGTGCTCAATAAATACCACTGGTTGATTGCTTAAAGAGTCTCTTCTCACCTCTTCTGCATTTCCCCTTCTTCCTCAAGCCATTTCTTGGGGTAGGCCCAGACCATCCTGGTCTCTGAGTGGTACCCTGGACCCATGAGGAGTCATAAATGGCCACAGTTGACCTCTGAATCCATCTTATTACCATTCTGGACCAGAGAGAAAGGGCCCTTTGTCTCAATCTTCCCTTTCCTTGCCTTCCCTTGCTATATTCTGCTTCCTCTCCCACACTCTCTTCCTCCTCATGATGAGATCTTTATTAAGCAATTTGCATTGTTCTTGGCTGGGCTAGGGAAGGGATCCTAGGGCTGGAGAAGAATCACCAATCTGATGGGGGAGGCCGCAAGGCCTGGAGAAACAAATTTAAACCTTGCCATCTGCAGCTGCTCAGAGCTAGGTTACAGGGTGCTTGGAGAGGTGAGGCTGAGGGCAAAGGAAGTTTTGGAAAAAGCACAGGCCTGGGAATCCGAAGGACCCGGGTTCTAAACCTGGTTCCGCCACCTGTCTGCTGTGTGACCTTGGTCAGGTCACTTCACTTCTCTGTGCCTCAGTTACCTCATCTGTAAAATGGGAATTAAGACTGTGAGTCCCGTGTGGGCTTGTATCTACCCCAGTGCTTAGTACAGTGCCTGGCGCATAGTAAATGCTTAATAAAAGTGACCCCCTAAGCAGGACTTGGGAGAAGGAGAGGGGAAGGGGCGAGATTGGGACATAGCAATGGGAAACAGAAGCGAGGCAGGAGAAAATTAGGCAGGGATGAGAGGTACAGAAAAGAGGGAAAAAGATAACCCAAGGAAGGGCTGATTAATTTTTCAGTAGTTCAGGCCTCAGGATAGGGGCTTTCTGAGATCTAGAGAATGCAGAGTGTTGTTGGGTTCATTTTCAAGACTTTTTTTTAATGGTATTCGTTAAGCACTTACTGTACGTAAGACACTGTTCTTAAGCGCTGGGAGAGCTACAAGTTAATTAGTTTGGACACAGACCTTGTCCCGTGTGGGGCTCACAGTCTGAGGAGGAGGGAGAACAGGTATTCCCATTTTACAACTGAGGAAACTGAGGCACAGGGACGTTAAGTGACTTGCCCACGGTCACACAGTAAGCAACTGGCAGAGGCAAGATTAGAAGTCAGGCCCTTCTGACACCCAGGCCACGCTGCTTCTCAAGTTAGTCTAGAAAAGCCCTAGAGGGAGGCTGGGGAGAAGAATTCCGGCACCAGGGATGGGCTTGGGGGTGGGAGGGGGAATGGGCAAATCCGGGCAGAAGCAGAGAGCAGAAGGAAGAGGAGAGGTGCTGGTCCGCAGAACAATGAGATCCCTTGTGGAGATCTGGGAAGAGGAGGAAGGAGATCGGGGTGACAAGGTAGAAGCAGGAATAAAACTGGGACAGGGCTGGAGGAGTGCAGGGAAGAGGAGGCGGCAGTACTACAGAGGATTCCAGGGCAATAATAATAATCAATCATTCAATCAATCATATTTATTGAACGCTTACTATGTGCAGAGCACTGTACTAAGCGCTTGGGAAGTACAAATTGGCAACATATAGAGACAGTCCCTACCCAGCATTGGGCTCACAGTCTAAAAGGGGGAGACAGAGAACAAAACCAAACATACTAACAAAATAAAATAAATAGAATAGATATGTACAAGTAAAATAAATAAATAAATAGAGAAATATGTACAAACATATATATATATATATATATATATATATATATATACAGGTGCTGTGGGGAAGGGAAGGAGGTAAGATGGGGGGGATGGAGAGGGGGACGAGGGGGAGAGGAAGGAAGGGGCTCAGTGTGGGAAGACCTCCTGGAGGAGGTGAGCTCTCAGCAGGGCCTTGAAGGGAGGAAGAGAGCTAGCTTGGCGGATGGGCAGAGGGAGGGCATTCCAGGCCCGGGGGATGACGTGGGCCGGGGGTCGATGGCGGGACAGGCGAGAACGAGGTACGGTGAGGAGATTAGCGGCGGAGGAGCGGAGGGTGCGGGCTGGGCTGGAGAAGGAGAGAAGGGAGGTAAGAATATTATTATAAGAATAATAATAGTGGTATTTGATATGTGCCTACTTAGTAAGTGCCAGGCACTGAGGTAGACAGAGGATGATAAGATTGGGAGCATAGATATTTAATCTGAGGCCCGCAGAAGTTAATAGACTTGCCCAGGGTCACTTGGCAAGCTAGTGACGGAGTTAGGATTAGAACCCAAGCCTTCTGGCTCCCAGGCCTGTGCTGAGTCCGCTAGGCAGTGATGTTTCTTCCAGCCCAGGGCAGGGATCCGTGAGGAGGGAGGTCCCGGGGCTAAAGTGGTGAGATTAGGCCCCAGACTGGCTGGGGAAGGATGGTGGGGGTGGAATGATGGGTCAATATGAGTAGATGGTTATGAGTTGACAAAGATACTGTGGTTTCCTGCCAGCCAGTTAAGGGCCCAGAGGCAGCGGGATCTGTTGCTGAGCCCTTAGACTCTGAGCAGGAATTAATTGGTGGAGGGAAGCCCCGGAGGAGAATTCCTTGGGGAGAGAAAGGGTGAGCATCATTCAGGATGGAGAATTTGTCTGGAGCTGGAGGAGAGGGGGCTCAGTGCAGAGCCCTTGGTTTGGGGAGAAGGGAGAGGTGAAGGGATGGAGACTGGAGGGAGGATCTCGGATCTTCTAGACTGTGAGCCCACTGTTGGGTAGGGACCGTTTCTAGATGTTGCCAACTTGTACTTCCCAAGTACAGTACTCTGCACACAGTAAGCGCTCAATAAATACGATTGAATGAATGAATGAATGAATGAGCCAGGGAGCCCGTTGTTGGGTAGGAACCGTCTCTATAGGTTGCCGACTTGTACTCCCCAATGCTTAGTACAGTACTCTGCACACAGTAAGCGCTCAATAAATACAATTGAATGAATAAATGAATGAGGCAGGGAGCCCGTTGCTGGGTAGGAACCGTCTCTATAGGTTGCCGACTTGTACTTCCCATACTTCCCAAGCGCTTAATACAGTGCTCTGCACACACAGTAAGCGCTCAATAAATACGATTGAATGAATGAATGAGTGTTAGGTGTGACAGAAGCAGCCTCCGCCTCACCCTTCTCCCCTCCGGGGTCAAAGGGAAGGAGGCATCCTCTGGGCCCCAAGCGTTAAAGACCACATGCTGTCTGTCCCAGGTCTGGCATGAAGGGGCACTCGGGAAATATTAAACCAGAGCCAACAACGGCGTCAGCGGTAGCCAGCGACCCCAAATGTCAACAGCACCCAAACGCCAACAATAATATAACCGCCGGGTTTCCCCAGGGGGTCAGATGACCTCCACCACAGCCCGGGCCCATAGGCCGGGCGGTGGTGAGGAGCTGAGGAAGCGGGGCGAGCGGCTCGGCCTTTCGGGCCCGGGCAGGCTGCTGCGGACTCGGGGTGACCCTGGCCCCGGCCCGCTTCCACTCCTCCTCTGGAAAGGGTCAAACCCCACAGGGGCGAGTGGGCAGCACCCCAGGGGCTGGAGTGATGGCGGGATGAGGGCAGGGCAGTGCCCTCGGTGCCCTTAGTGGTGGGTGGCCCTGCCCTGCCCCTTTGGCTGTGCCCGCCACCCGGGGACTGTCCCCCTCTGTCCCTGCTTCACCCTTCCCTCACCCTGGCACTGCCCCCCGCCCTTCCCCCCTGGCATTCATTCATTCATTCATTCATTCAATCGTATTTATTGAGCGCCTACCGTGTGCAGAGCACTGGACTAAGCACTTGGGAAGCCCAAGTCGGCGACATCTAGAGCCGGTCCCTCCCCAACAACGGGCTCACAGTCGAGAAGGGGGAGACAGACAACAAAACAAAACACGGAGACAGGTGTCAAAATCGTCGGAACAAATAGAATTAAAGCTAGGGGCACATCGTTAACGAAATAAATGGACTAGTAAATCTGTAGGAGTAAAATAGAGTAATAAATCTGTAAGTAGAGTAATAAATCTATAGACAAGTGCTGTGGGGAGGGGAAGGAGGTAGGGTGAGGGGGGGGGGAGGAGGAGAGGAAAAAGGGGCCTCAGTCTTGGAAGCATGACATTCCAGCCTGATTTCATCGGATGAAGTTCCAGGTTGAGGATTTCCGATCATTTCCCCAAAGGGCACTGTCCCCCCTCCAGCCCTGCCCCTCGCCTCTCATTCATTCATTCATTCAATCGTATTTATTGAGCGCTTACTGTGTGCAGAGCACTGTATTAAGCGCTTGGGAAGTCCAAGTTGGCAACATATAGAGACGGTCCCTACCCAACGGGCTCACAGTCTAGAACCAGCGTTTAGAACATTCATTTATTCATTCATTCATTCATTCAATCATATTTATTGAGCACTTACTGTGTGCAGAGGACTGTACTAAGCGCTTGGGAAGTCCAAGTTGGCAACATCTAGAGACGGTCCCTACCCAACGGGCTCACAGTCTAGAACCAGCGCTTAGAACATTCATTCATTCATTCAATCGTATTTATTGAGCGCTTACTGTGTGCAGAACACTGTACTAAGCGCTTGGGAAGTACAAGTTGGCAACATCTAGAGACGGTCCCTACCCAACAGCAGGCTCACAGTCTAGAAGGGGGAGACAGACAACAGAACAAAACATATTAACAAAATAAAATGAATAGCAAATCTGTACAAGTAAAATAAATAGAGTAATACGTCTGTACAAACATATGTACAGAACAGTGATTTGCACATAGTAAGCGCTTAATAAATGCCATCATTATTATTTCTAGACTGTGAACCCAACAGCGGGCTCCCAGTCTAGAAGGGGGAGACAGACAACAAAACAAAACATATTAGCAAAATAAAATAAATAAAATAGTAAATATGTACAAGTAAAATAGAGTAATAAATCTGTACAAACATATATGCACATAGTAAGCACTTAATAAATGGCATCATTACTACTTCTAGACTGTGAGCCCGAGCAGCGTGGCTCAGTGGAAAGAGCCCGGGCTTTGGAGTCAGAGGTCATGGGTTCAAATCCCGGCTCCGCCACTTGTCAGCTGTGTGACTCTGGGCAAGTCACTTCACTTCTCTGAGCCTCAGTTCCCCCATCTGTAAAATTCATTCATTCATTCAATCGTATTTATTGAGTGCTTACTGTGTGCAGAGCACTGTACTAAGCGCTTGGGAAGTACCAGTTGGCAACATATAGAGATGGTCCCTACCCAACAGCGGGCTCACAGTCTAGAAGGGGGAGACAGACAACAAAACATATAAACAAAATAAAATAAATAGAATAAATATGTACAAGTAAAATAAATAGGGTAATAAATACGTACAAACATATACATATATACAGGTGCTGTGGGGAGGGGAAGGAGGTAAGGCGGGGGAGGGGGAGGGGGAGGAGGGGGAAATCAATCAATCAATCGTATTTATTGAGCGCTTACTGTGTGCAGAGCACTGTACTAAGCGGGAAAGGAAGGAGGGGGCTCAGTGTGGGAAGGCCTCCTGGAAGAGGTGATGGGGATTAAGACTGTGAGCCCCACCGTGGGACAACTTAATCACCTTGTACCCCCCCCCCCAGCGCTTGGAACAGTGCTCTGCACATAGTAAGTGCTTAACACGGGAAGCAGTGTGGCTCAGTGGAAAGAGCCCGGGCTTTGGAGTCAGAGGTCAGGGGTTCAAATCCCGGCTCCTCCAATTGTCAGCTGTGTGACTTTGGGCAAGTCACTTAACTTCTCTGTGCCTCTGTTACCTCATCTGTCAAATGGGGATTAAGACTGTGAGCCTCCTGTGGGACAACCTGATTACCTTGTTTCCCCCCAGCGCTTAGAACAGTGCTTTGCACATAGTAAGCGCTTAATAAATACCATCATTATTATTATTATTAACAAATGCCATTATATATATATATATTTTAACAATTGCCATTCTTCTAGACTGTGAGCCCACTGTTGGGTAGGGACTGTCTCTATATGTTGCCAACTTGGACTTCCCAAGCGCTCAGTCCAGTGCTCTGCACACAGTAAGCGCTCAATAAATACGATTGATTGATTGATTGATTGATTGAATCAATCGTATTTATTGAGCGCTTACTGTGTGCAGAGCACTCAGATTGATTGATTGATTGATTGCTATTATTATTAGAAGAGGGATGGTGACGAGAAGCATTGTGGCTCAGCGGACAGAGCACGGGCTTTGGAGTCAGAGGTGTGACTTTGGGCAAGTCGCTTAACTTCTCTGAGCCTCATTTACTTCATCTCTAAAATGGGGATTAAGACTGTCAGTCCCACGTGGGACAACCTGATCACCTTGAATACCCCCAGCGCTTAGAACAGTGCTTTGCACAGAGTAAGCGCTTAATAAATGCCGTTATGAGCCCCTTCCTTCCTCTCTCCCTCGTCCCCCTCTCCATCCCCCCCATCTTACTTCCTTCCCTTCCCCACAGCACCTGTATATATGTATATATGTTTGTACATATTTATTACTCTATTTATTTATTTATTTTACTTGTCCCTATCTATTCTATTTATTTTATTTTGTTAGTATGTTTGGTTTTGTTCTCTGTCTCCCCCTTTTAGACTGTGAGCCCGCTGTTGGGTAGGGACTGTCTCTATATTTGCCAATTTGTACTTCCCAAGCGCTTAGTACAGTGCTCTGCACATAGTAAGCGCTCAATAAATGCGATTGATTTATTGATTGATTTATTGATTGATTTTGCTTGTCCATATCTATTCTATTTATTTTATTTTGTTACTATGTTTGGTTTTGTTCTCTGTCTCCCCCTTTTAGACTGTGAGCCCACTGTTGGGTAGGGACTGTCTCTATATGTTGCCAATTTGTACTTCCCAAGCGCTTAGTCCAGTGCTCTGCACATAGTAAGCGCTCAATAAATACGATTGATGATGATGATGATGATGCCCACTGTTGGGTAAGGAACCGTCTCTATATGTTGCCAATTTGTACTTCCGAAGCGCTTAGTCCAGTGCTCTGCACATAGTAAGCGCTCAATAAATACGATTGATGATGATGATGATGCCCACTGTTGGGTAGGGACCGTCTCTATATGTTGCCAATTTGTACTTCCCAAGCGCTTAGTCCAGTGCTCTGCACATAGTAAGCGCTCAATAAATACGATTGATAATGATGATGATGCCCACTGTTGGGTAGGGACCGTCTCTATATGTTGCCAATTTGTACTTCCGAAGCGCTTAGTACAGTGCTCTGCACATAGTAAGCGCTCAATAAGTACGATTGATTGATTGATGATTACGATGGTGGGGCCGGGCCGGGAGCAGGGGCGGGGCCTAGCTGCCGGCCAATCATCGCGGCGGAAGGGGGCGGGGCCTGAGGGGTGGGTGGGTCCGGCCGCCGCGATTGGTTGAGAGCCGGGAGGGGGCGTGGCCCTAGGGAAAGTGGGCGTGGCTTGGGTCGGGAGGGGCTATATAAGGCGCGCTGCGGGAAGCGGCCGCCCAGAGCGGGAGGCGCACGTGTCGGGAGCGGAGCGCTGACGACGGGCGCCCCGTCAATCAATCAATAGTATTTATTGAGCGCTTACTGTGTGCAGAGCACTGTACTAAGCGCTTGGGAAATCCAAGTTAGCAACATATAGAGACAGTCCCTACCCAACAGCGGGCTCACAGTCTAAAAGGGGGAGACGGAGGAGGCCCCGCCGGCATGAACGGCTCCGGCGAGGGGCTGCTGCTGCTGCAGGCCTACGACTTCGAGCACCACCTGGACCTGCGGCCCTGGATCGTGGACAACTGGTGAGTCGGGGGGGCACCGCGCCCAGACCCGGAGGAAGGAAGGAAAAGGGCGGGCGGAAACCCTCCAGGACCAGGAGCAACCTCGCCCGAGACTTGACGGGAAAGGAGGAAGGTGGGGCGGACGAATTCAGTCAGTCATTCATTCAATCGTATTTATTCAGTCATTCATTCATTCAATTCAAACATTTATTCACTCAAACATTCTCTATCTGTTACCAGCTTGGACTTCCCAAGCGCTTAGTACAGCGCTCTGCACACAATAAGCGCTCAATAAATACGATTGATTGATTGATTGCCATTATTATTAGAAGATGGATGGCGGGCCTTCCCAGACTGAGCCCCCTCCTTCCTCTCCCTCCCCCTGTCTTACCTCCTTCCCTACAGCACCTGTATATATGTATATATGTTTGTACATATTTATTACTCTATTTATTTTACTTGTACATATCTATTCTATTAATTTTATTTTGTTAGTATGTTTGGTTTTGTTCTCTGTCTCCCCCTTTTAGACTGTGAGCCCACCGTTGGGTAGGGACTGTCTCTATATGTTGCCAATTTGTACTTCCTAAGCGCTTAGTACAGTGCTCTGCACATAGTAAGCGCTCAATAAGTACGATTGATGATGATGATGATGGTGGGGCCGGGCCGATAAATGCAATAAATTGCCTTTATTGAGCGCTTACTGTGTGCAGAGCACTGTACTAAGCTTTTGGGAAGTATTTATTGAGTGCTTACTGTGTGCAGAGCACTGGACCAAGCGCTTGGGAAGTATTTATTGAGCGCTTACTGCGTGCAGAGCACTGGACCAAGCGCTTGGGAAGTATTTTTTGAGCGCTTACTGTGTGCAGAGCACTGGACCAAGCGCTTGGGAAGTATTTTGTTAGTATGTTTGGTTTTGTCTCCCCCTTTTAGACTGTGAGCCCACTGTTGGGTAGGGACTGTCTCTAGATGTTGCCAATTTGTGCTTCCCAATTGCTTAGTACAGTGCTCTGCACACAGTAAGCGCTCAATAAATACGATTGATGATGATGATTTATTGAGCGCTTACTGTGTGCAGAGCACTGGACTAAGCGCTTGGGAAGTCCAAGTTGGCAACATCTAGAGGCGGCCCCGACCCAACAGCGGGCTCACAGTCTAGAAGGGGGAGACAGAGAACAAAACATATGAACAAAATAAAAGAAATAGAATGAATACGTACAAATCAAATAGAGTAATAAATACGCACAAACATATAAACAGGTGCTGTGGGGAGGGGAAGGAGGTAAGGCGGGGGGGATGGGGAGGAGGGGGCTCAGTGTGGGAAGGCCTCCTGGAGGAGGTGAGCGCTCAGTAGGGCCCAGCCTTTTCCTCCGTCCGCCCGCAGAGTCCGGTTCCGGGTCAGCGCTGGGAAGGAGCGGGGGCGGGGGGGGGGGGGGGGGGGGTTGGCGGAGGGTGACCGGAGGAGGAGGAGGAGGAGGAGGGAGGGAGGGAGAGAGAGAACAGAGGCCCTCAGAGAGGCTGACCCCTTCGGCCTGCCCTGCGCCACCCAGCCGGGCTCCTCAAGGGCAGGGCGGGAGACGCGCGGATTTGCGAGCCTGTTTCCCAAACTGAGTCCACGCACCCGCCCTCTTCCCCTCTGCCTCTCCCTCACTCACGTGTTGGCCCCAGGAACCCCATCGCCCGAACCTTTCCTTCTCAGCAGCTGCCATTCCCTGCTCTCCGGCCGCCCGAGACCGGACCCGATTAGATCCTTGACTTGGAGACAAGTGGGGAGAGAGGGGAGAAGCAGGGGAGGGGAACTGTTTTCTGGAGGGGAACAGCTGCCCTAGCTGATCCAGACACAGCCCCGAAATTCCACTCCCTCCCTCTGTCCCCCCTTCCCTTCCCTCCCTCTGTCCCCCCTTCCCTTCCCTCCCTCTGTCCCCCTTCCCTTCCCTCCCTCTGTCCCCCCTTCCCTCCCCTCCCTCTGTCCCCCCTTCCCTCCCCTCCCTCTGTCCCCCCTTCCCTCCCCTCCCTCTGTCCCCCTTCCCTCCCCTCCCTCTGTCCCCCCTTCCCTCCCCTCCCTCTGTCCCCCCTTCCCTCCCCTCCCTCTGTCCCCCCTTCCCTCCCCTCCCTCTGTCCCTCCTTCCCTTCCCTCCCTCTGTCCCCCCTTCCCTCCCTCTGTCCCCCCTTCCCTCCCTCTGTCCCCCCTTCCCTTCCCTCCCTCTGTCCCCCTTTCCCTTCCCTCCCTCTGTCCCCCCTTCCCTTCCCTCCCTCTGTCCCCCTTTCCTTCCCTCCCTCTGTCTCCCCTTCCCTTCCCTCCCTCTGTCCCCCCTTCCCTTCCCTCCCTCTGTCCCCCCTTCCCTTCCCTCCCTCTGTCCCCCCTTCCCTTCCCTCCCTCTGTCCCCCCTTCCCGTCCTCTCTGTTCCCCCTTCCCTTCCCCCCGCCCCCCCTTCCCTTCCCCCCCTCTGTCCCCCCTTCCCTTCCCCCATCCCCCCTTCCCTTCCCTCCCTCTGTCCCCCTTCCCTTCCCTCCCTCTGTCCCCCTTCCCTTCCCTCCCTCTGTCCCCCTTCCATTCCCTCCCCCATCACCCCTTCCCTTCCCTCCCTCTGGTCCTATGAAGGAGGTTGGAGTGCTTGGCCCTCCTTCCTACCATGAGCCTGTGAATCTTGGGGACAAACCCACTCCAGGAGGGCCTTCGGTGACAGGGCTCCCTTTAGGAGCGTTTCCCCCGCCCTTTAAGGCTTCTCTGGGGGGCCAGAGTGTGGGTTTCCCCCAAGCTGCCGGCTGGATTAGACAAATGAGGTTGTCCTACACAATTGGTATGTGTTCCTACGCCACTGAATGCCCAATTGTTTCTCCGTGTCCCAGGCAGTGATGTTCCAGGCCCCTCTCCGAGCTCCCTTCCTCCCACTCCCTCTCACTTCCCCAGAGAACATGGTGTCTCTGTCTAGGAGTGCCTACCCTTTCCTCTGAAGCTGACCATCACTAACTCTTACTAACCACAAGCCTCTCTCCCTCCCTCCTCCTGCCCTAGAACCTCCCCTTTCCAGTTTACTTAGTGGAATATTTATAGAGTGCTTACTCTGTGCAGAGCACTGTACTAAGTGCTTGGGAGAGTACAATAATAGACACATTCCCTATCCACAGTAAGCTTACAGTTCTTGTTTAAATAAAATTACAGATATACATATGGGAAGAGGTGTCTACCTCTGGGGAGTAAAAAGCCCAGTAGTGGGGGGCGCAGAGAAGAGGAGGCAGGAGGAGGGTGAAAGGATTGACCTACTGGGTGTGAGGCATCATAGGTATCTCCTGTAGCCACTTTTTTTTTAATGGTATTAGGTGCTTACTATGTGCTAGGCACTGTTCTGAGTACTGGGGTAGATACAAGCTAATCAGACTGGACACAGTCCGTGCCCCACATGGGGCCCATAGTCTTAATTCCCATTTTGCAGATGAGGTAACTGGGGCACAGAGAAGGTAAGTGACTTGCCCAAGGTCACGCAGAAGACAGGTGGCAGAGCCGTCTGTTTCCTCTCCCTGGGCCACCTTTCTAGGTCTGTGGAGTGGGGGAATCTCTTGCTTCTTCTCTAATGATGATAATAATAATAATAATTAGGATACTTAAGTACTTACTAAGGGCTGAGCACTGTACTAAGTGCTGGGTAGGTGCTAGATAACTAGGTTGGACACAGTCCTGGTCCAACATGGGGCTCACAGTTTAAGTTGAAGGGAGTAGGATTTTGTTCCCATTGTATAGATGAGGAAGCTGAGGCACAGAAAAGTTAAGTGATTTGTCCAAGGTCACACAGACAAGTGGTGGAGCTGGGGGTTAGAACCCAGGTCCCCTGGCTCCCAGGCCCATATTCTTTCTACTAGGATATGCTGCTTCCCATGTAGTCCCCCATCGTGGGGAGCCCTTAACCCCTTTGACTCAAGGGTCCTAGGGGAAGCCAGTGAGCAAGGGAGTGAGGCAGAGGGTGGGGTTGGGAGTTAGACTTTTGGCATCTCACCTCTCATCATTCCCTGCCCCAGGTCAGTCTTCCCATCTCGGGGATTGGATTGTCAGCAGAGCCCTTTGGGGTGGGGGTGGGGGGAGGTGAGTGGGGGGTGGGGGAGGTGAGTACATATTTATTACTCTATTTATTTATTTATTTTACTTGTACATATCTATCCTATTTATTTTATTTTGTTGGTATGTTTGGTTTTGTTCTCTGTCTCCCCCTTTTAGACTGTGAGCCCACTGTTGGGTAGGGACTGTCTCTATGTGTTGCCAATTTGTACTTCCCAAGCGCTTAGTACGGTGCTCTGCACATAGTAAGCGCTCAATAAATACGATTGATGATGATGATGATGAGTGACAGCACTACTCTCCTGGGCCTTTTGCCCTCAAATCTGCCCAGCAAGATAGCATAGGGGTTTGGAACTGGACTTTTTGTATGGGCAAATGGAGCCTCAAAGCCTAGGGGGTTGGGGGTGGGTGGGTGTGTGTGTGCGACATAGAGAGCAGGGCACACCTCTCTCTGGAGATGAAGACCCTTCCTCTCAAGCTGACCACCACTAGCTCTTACTAGTCACCAGCCTCTCTCCCACCCTCCTCCACACCCCTACCTCCACTTGCCCTAGAATCTCTCCTTTCCACCCGGAGGAGGCATCTGGAAACTAGAAGACTCCCAGGCCTCTGCTCTTTCTACTGGGGAAGGTCATTCAGTCATCCATTTATTCATTCAATCGTATTTATTGAGCGCTTACTGTGTGCAGAGCACCGTACTAAGCTCTTGGAAAGTACAGTTCGGTACAGATAGAGACAGTCCCTACCCAACAACGGGCTCACAGTCTAGAAGTGAGGAGCGGGCTGGCAGCAAACCTTCTTCTCCCATGGTTGTGGGAAAGAAGTGAATGACCGGAGCCTTACTGACTTGATGCCAGGCTGTGGCCTGGGCTTTATGCCCGTGCCCTTCTCCCCCTTCCCAGCCCAGGCTTCATCTGGGCAGGGGATGGTTGGGAATGGTGAGAGGGGGGCATCACTGCTATATCTCAAGCCTCCTGGGCCTGATTCCAGTCTCCCCCATGGGGTTGCCAGCCAGAGGAAGGGAAAGAATGAGGCTTCCCATCCCAGGGCTTCAAGAGTCTTTTTTTTTTTAAAAAAAAAAAAAAAAAGAAAAATGGCATTTGTAAAGTGCTTACTGTGTGCCAGGCACTCTACTAAGCTCAGAGGCAGACACAAGCTAATCAGGTTGGTCACAGTCCCTGTCCCACTTAGGGCTCACAGTCTTAATCCTAGTTTTGCAGATAAGGTAACTGAGGCAAAGAGAAGTTAAGCAACCTCCCCAAGGTCACACAGCAGACAAGTGGTGGAGCTAGGACTAGAACCCAGGTCCTCTGACTCCCCACACGTGCTCTTTCCACTAGGCCCTGCTGCGTCTTCCCGTTCACACCTGGATTCGATTAGGGTTGATGTCAGAGGTGGCCACTACATAGTTCCTCCAAGTGTCCCGTGGCCACTGTGAGAGGTGGGCTACTGGGCAGGAAGGGCCATTGGTCTGACCCAGTAATGGCCTGGTGGGTGTTCTCAAGACACTTGACTTTTGTCCAGGCTGGTGTGAGTATGTCCGTGGGTCCATAACACCCAGCTCTGCACCCTTGGGAGACGCCCCCTCCCCCACAGCGTGATGCCTCTTTTTCCCTCCTTTCCCCTCTCTCCCCATCAGGAGGACATCCTTTCCGATGGTGCTTGTGTACCTGCTGCTCATTTTTATGGGGCAGCGAGTCATGAAGGGCAGGAGTGGCTACAACCTGCGCCTGCCCCTGATGTTCTGGTCCCTCAGCTTGGCCATCTTCAGGTAAGATGCTCTTCAAATCCCTGTGTCTGTGTCTTCCTCTCCAGGGACCCCACCCCCTTCCCACCCCCCTTCATCCCTCTGAGTCTTGGCTATCTTCAATTCGAACATCAGTCAGAGTATCTGTTGAGGGTCTACTGTTTGCAGAGCACTCTGTAAGCATTTGGGAGAGTACGGTAGACAGGAGACGCGGTACCCCGGAGTTTAACTCCATGCTGCGCTCTTCGCAGCCCCGGGGTGACAGTGGTCCTGGCTGAGCTTTGAGGGAGGGGGTGCCGTCAATAATGCACCTGGGAAGAAAGGCAGGAGAAGCTTTGGTATTAGATCGGATTCAAACTTCACCTATCTGGCGGGAGAGAGAGAAAGGCCCTGTTAGGGAAGGGTGAAGTGGAGAGGCAGTTTCAGCTGCTTAAATGTCCAGAGCTGGAGGCTTCTTTGGAGGCTTGAGGACGGTTACTGGTAGCAATAATAATAATAAAAATAATAGTGCCTTTTGTTAATAGTAATAATTGTAGTATTTAAGCCGTCACTATATGTCAAGCATCGTACTAAGCACTGGAGTAGACATAACGTAATCAGATCCCACATGGGGCTGACAGTTTAGGAGGGAGACCGAATACTGAACCCCATTTGGCAGATGTGGATACCGAGACACAGAAGTTCATTGATTTGCCCAGTCATACAGCAGACAGGCGGCAGAGCTGATATTACAACCCAGGTCCTCTGACTCCTGAGCCCGCGCCCTTTCCGCTCGGCCCCGCTGCTGCCCCGGGTCTGACCGCTCCCCCGTCCCGCGTCCTGTGACGCATCCCGTTCTCCCCACCCCCCTGCAGCATCTTGGGCACGGTGAGGATGTGGGGTTTCATGAAGGCCGTGCTGCTCTGGGGAGGGCTGAAGCACAGCGTCTGTTTCACCCGCTTCTACAACGACCCCGTCGTCCGCTTCTGGTCCTTCCTCTTCTCAGCCAGCAAGGTCATCGAGCTCGGTGAGTCCGGCGGCCCCCATCGCCCATTTCCCCCGCCCTGGCCCGGCCCCGAGCTTCTCCCCACCGCGAGGTCCCAGTCCCCTACCTTCTCCAGGGGCAAGTGGAAATGGGGTGTGGTACCCCGGCCCAGGTAGGGGCCTCCCGAGACCTTTCTAGGATCTCGAGCTATACAGAAGCGAGGGGAGGGGGTGGAGTTAAAGTAAAGAATAAACCCAAAGTCTCCCTGAAGATGTGGGGAAAAAGATGTGCCACCCCATGACCCGGCGGTTCCCCTGACTTTCCTAGCTTGTGTTCCCCTTCCCCCACTGCTGCTGATCGCTTTTCGATGAGAGGAGGGAATGGGGGTGGCGGGGCCGAAGAAGAGCCAAGGGTGGGGGGAGGGTCTCTCACGGTCCCCACTCCGTCACACGTGCCAGACTCGCTGACCCACCTGCGTCCGTCTCCCCAGGCGACACGGCCTTCATCGTGCTGCGTAAGCAGCGGCTGCTGTTCTTGCACTGGTTCCACCATAGCACGGTGCTTATTTACACCTGGTACGCCTACAAGGACAAAGTGGCCAGCAGCGGCTGGTTCATGACCATGAACTACGGCGTGCACGCCTTCATGTACTCCTACTACACGGCCCGGGCGGCCGGCCTGCGGGTGCCCCGGCCCTGCGCCATGCTCATCACGGTGCTGCAGATCCTGCAGATGGCCGGAGGCATGACCGTCATCGGCCTCAACTGGTTCTGGATGCAAGATCGGAACTGCCACATCTCCCAGGACCAAGTGTTCTGGGCCTTCTCCATGTACCTGGCCTACCTGGCGCTCTTTCTCCATTTCTTCCACCAGACCTACTTCCGGGGCCGGGCTGGCAAGACCAAGGGCGAGTGAGGGAGGGTGCCAGCCCTCTTCCCCTCACCCCCTGCCTACTGCTCTCATCCTTCCCAACTCTCCACATGCTGTCGACAGCTGTAAGGAAAGGGCCCCTGGGAGGGAGCTGCCCCGACGCGGTGATTTGGGGGGGGGCGGGGGCAGTTGCAAGGGACGGGAGGCCGAGCCCCGGATGACATCAGCGTGGGGAGCGGGGCCGGGGTCACCCGTGCCAGCTGGTGTGCCCCGGGCACCGACTTCGCTGTGGTCTCAGCCTGTGGGCACATATCTGAGGCCCAAATCCCACCTCCCTCTCTCACCTGTCCTGTGTGAATCCCACTGTGGGGTGGGGAGAGGGGGTCCCAGCGTGCTCGGGGAGGAGGGGGCAGAAGAAGATCGCTGCAGCCACAGCAGAATGCCACAAAACCACTCTTTGCCACAAAACTATTCTTTCCCACATCATTCCCCCGGGTGTAGGGCGGCAGCCTCGGCTTCCCCGTTCCCCCTGAACGTGCTTCAATGCTTCTCTTTTTAATGTGAAGACCTGGGGGAGTGAGCAGAAAGAGAAGGCCCTACTCATTTTCCCACTCCCATTGGCTCTCGGGGATGGGGGGGTATTGAAATCAGGGACCAGAGAAACCCCCTAAAGTGTATCCCCCACTCTCAACATGTGACCCCAATCCTTGGGGAAAGGAGGGGGCAGCCCCAGGCCCCTCCTGAGTTATATTTTTGTCCAGAGGCATTTTCTCTTCTCGCTTTTTAAAAAATTAAAACGATTCAACGAGACACACACACACACACCCCGACCGCCCCCCTCAACTCCACCCTCCCACTGCTCTGTCCTCTTCCGTCCAGGGCCTGGCAGGGGCCAATCAGTCAACCGATTGTATTTATTGAGCGCTATGTGCAGAGCACTGTACTGAGCACCTTGGAGAGTACAATATAACAGAGTTGGTAAACGTGTTCCCTGTCTGCAATGACTTTACAGTCTAGAGGGGCAGAAGGGGGCTAGCTGGTCTCTTCTGGGGGCACAGCACCTTTCAGCACTCTCCTGTTTGTTTGAAGTGGAAGGGTCAGCCTACTGGAGGAGACGCTGCTTCCCCTTCCGCGTCCCCTCACCCACTCCCCACATGGCTTTGTCAGAGGAGCAGGTTGGCTTAGGGGATACAGCACGGCCTGGAAGTCGGAGGGTCATGGGTTCTAATCCCGGCTCCGCCACCTGTCTGCTCGGTGGCCCTGGGCAAGCCACTTCACTGTTTTGGGTCTCATCTGTAAAATGGGGATGAAGACTGAGTCCTGTGCGGGACAATGACTGCGTCCAACCCCATTTCCTTATATAATGATGGTACTTGTTAAGCGCTTACTATGTACAAAGCACTGTTCTAAGCGCTGCATCCACCCCTGTGCTTACTGTAGTGCCTGGCCCGTAGTAAGCGCTTACCGAATACCATCATCATCATTATTGCTGTTTGTCCACTCATGAGCGTGGCTCGGTGGAAAGAGCCCAGGCTTGGGAGGTTATGGGTTCTAATCCTGACTCTGCCACTTAGCTGTGTGACAGGGCAAGTCACTCCTCTGCCTCAGTTCCCTCATCTGTAAAGTGGGGATTAAGACTGTGAGCCCCACGTGGGACAAGCTTGATTACCTTGTATTCCCCCCGCCAGCGTTTAGAAGAGTGCTTGGCACGTAGTAAGAGCTTAACAAATACCAACATCATTATTATTATTATTATTATGAGCCCCCTTTTAGACTGTGAGCCCACTGTTGGGTAGGGACTGTCTCTATATGTTGCCAATTTGTACTTCCCAAGCGCTTAGTACAGTGCTGTGCACACAGTAAGCGCTCAATAAATACGATTGATGATGATGAGGAGCCACCTGAGGAAGCCGGTGACTCTTTCCCTGCTTGCCGCTAGGTGGCGCCGTGCGACCGCGTTTGGCTCTGGTTCATTCATTCATTCAATGGTATTTATTGAGCGCTTACTGTGTGCAGTGCACTGTACTAAGCGCTCGGGGAGAACAAGTTGGCAACAAGTACAAGTTGGCTCCCCCAAGGAGCTCCGGGGAAGAGGATGCGGCACTGGAAGGCCGAAGGCCTGTTCCCCTTCTACCCCTACTCATCCCTTCCCAGGGCTCCTCCACCAAAGGTCCCGGTTCCTCCTCTCTCTTCCTTCTACTCCTCGTCCCTTCCAGTCCGTTGTCCCGGGCCTCGCAGCTCCGAGAAGGAAGCTACAGGCCACGGTCCCCGGGACTGGAGGCATCCTGATTCCCGGCCCTCAGCTCTTGACCCCTTGTGGGCGAGCCCAGCTGGCTGCTGATCTGCTGCTGATAAATACGATTGATTGATTGATCTGGCTGGAGCTCCTCCAAGGGGGGCAGCAAGCAGGCCAAGGGGGGCTGCTGTCCCTGGTCAGGTCTCTTCCTCTTTCCGCAGCCTGCCAGAGGTAGGCCATCCCACCCTCCGAACAGCGTGGAAACTTGACAAAGGCGGTGAGTGTGAGAGGGAGCAAAGGATGGTTAGCGTGGCTTAGTGGAAAGAGCCCGGGCTTGGGAGTCAGAGGTCATGGGTTCTAATCCCGGCCCTGCCACTTGTCAGCTGTGTGACTTTGGGCAAGTCGCTTCTCTGGGCCTCAGTGACCTCATCTGTCAAATGGGGATTAAGACTGAGCCCCACGTGGGACAACCTGATCACCTTGTATCCCGAACAGTGCTTAGCACATAGTAAGTGCTTAACAAATACCATTATTGTTAACCTTTTACTCCGAATCCTGATCCGACAGCTGCCCCTAGTCCCACTCCCCTTTCTGGCCTCTTGACTGTTCCCTTCCTCATCACTGTAGGGTTACAGCTACTGGGGTGGGGGCTTGGGGATTAAGACTGTGAGCCCCCCGTGGGACAACCTGGTCACCTTGTATCCTCCCCAGCGATTAGAACAGTGCTTTGCACATAGCGATTAATAAATGCCGTCATTATCGGGGGCCGAGGCTGCGAGGGAATGGTTAGAGGACGGCCCCGGGGGCTTAATAACCAGGCCGTTGCCTGCCCTAACGATCCGTGGATATTTATTGGGGTTTTTCTTGGAAAATGGGGATGGGGGAAGGGGGGCTGGTGGAAAAGGCTTGGTGTGGAGAAAGTGGGAGGGCCTCGGCGGCGGAACCGTGGCCCAAAGGGGCTCCTGTTGGGCCCTGCTCCCCCAAGGCCCGGCTTCTGCTCCTGAAGGGCTCTCTAGCCCGGTCCTCTACTCGCCCGGTCCGGAGCCCGCGCTGCGGGGTGCCAAGGAAGCCAACCGTGCCAGCCGCGGGCTCCCGTGCGGCCCTGCCCTGCCCTGCCAACGGGTCCCCGGTCCTGCCTCGACGCCCCCGGGCCGGGCGCGGGCCAGTCCTGCCAAGGCCCCTCATACGGGCCGCTCCACGGCGTACTGGCAGGGGCTGAGGTTGGCGTTGGCGGCGTTGGGCACGGCCGGGTAGCTGAAGGAGGCGTGCTGCTTGGCTTTGAGCCTGAGGCTGGCCAGGCTGGAGTTACAGGGGTCCCGGTAGACGTAGGGGGCGGCGGCGGCCGAGACGTAGGGGCAAGGCCCCGGCCCGGGACCGCCACCGCCTCCGCCTCCGCCGCCCAGGGCCTGCAGAGAAGCCGGGCCCGGCGCCGCGGGCACCATGGAGGCGGGCATGGGCATGGAGGCGATGGAGCTGGGGGGCGAGAACATGGGCTGCGAGCCCAGCGGGCTGACGTTGACCGAGTTGAAGAAGGGGAAGCTCTTGGGCGCCAGGGGCCCGGCCGCCAACCCCTTGGGCGCCCAGTTGCCGTAGGAGTAGCCGGGGTACATCTCCTCGTAGGGGGCCACCAGCCCGCTGAACTGCGCCCCGAAGCCACCCTTGCACAGTTCGGCCTGCTGGCTCCGCTCCCGCTTCCGCCACTTGGCCCGCCGGTTCTTGAACCACACCTGCGGAGAGGGGCACGGAGAGGGGGGCACAGGGCAGAGGCCGCTTAGCCGGGGGCCTGGGGCCGGGGGTCGAGGCCCCAAAAGGAGGGAGGGGCCGTGGCACCGTGTGAGCCCACTGTTGGGTCTCCGGATCAATCAATCAATCAATCGTATTTATTGAGCGCTTACTGTGTGCAGAGCACTGGACTAAGCGCTTGGGAAGGACAAGTTGGCAACATATGGAGACAGTCCCTACCCAACAGTGGGCTCACGGTCTGACAGAGAACCAAACATACTAAGAAAATAAAATAAACAGAATAGATATGTACAAGTAAAATTAATAGAGTAATAAATATGTACAAACATATACATATATACAGGTGCTGTGGGGAAGGGAAGGAGGTAAGATGGGGGGGATGGAGAGGGGGACGAGGGGGAGAAGAAGGAAGGGGCTCAGTCTGGGAAGGCCTCCTGGAGGAGGTGAGCTTTCAGTAGGGCCTTGAAGGGAGGAAGAGAGCTAGCTTGGTGGATGGGCAGATGTTGCCAACTTGTACTTCCCAAGCGCTTAGTCCAATGCTCTGCACACAGTAGGCGCTCAATAAATACGATTGATTGATTGATTGACTTGTACTTTCCAAGCGCTTAGTCCGATGCTCTGCACACAGTAAGCGCTCAATAAATACGATTGATTGACTTGCACTTTCCAAGCGCTTAGTCCAGTGCTCTGCACACAGTAAGCGCTCTATAAATGCGACTGAATGCATGAATGAAGAGCACAGGTTTAGGAGTCAGAGGGCGTGAGTGCTAAGCCCGCCCCTTGTCTGATGTGGGGCCTTGGGCGAGCCACTTAGCTTCCCTGTGCCTCAGTTATCTCATCTGGAAAAAGGTGATTGAGACCGTGAGCCCCACGTGGGACAATGCCATTACCTTGTATTTGCCCCACAACTCAGGACAGTGTGTAGCACACAGTAAGCGCTTAACAAATGTAGCTATTATTATGATTATTAAGCAATTAGTACAGTGCTCTGCACACAGTAAGCGCTCAATAAATACGATTGAATGAATGAGCCCGTTGTTGGGTGGGGATGGTCTCTCTCTGCAGCCGACTTGTACTTTCCAAACGCTTAGTCCAGTGTTCTGCACACAGTAAGCGCTCTATAAATACGACTGAATGCATGAATGAAGAGCCGGGTTTAGGAGTCAGAGGGCGTGAGTTCTAAGCTCGCCCCTCATCTGCTTTGGGACCTTGGGCGAGCCACTTAGCTTCCCTGTGCCTCAGTTATCTCATCTGGAAAAAGGGGATTGAGACCGTGAGCCCCATGTGGGACAACGCAATTACCTTGTCTCTGCCCCACCGCTTAACAAATGCCACAGTTATTATGATGATGATTATTAAGCGATTAGTACAGTGCTCTGCACCCAGTAAGCGCTCAATAAATACAACTAAATGAATTACTGAGTGGGAGTGAAGGGCGGGAGGAGTTGGATACGGGGCGGGGGTGGTCACAGGCCTCGATTTAGCAAGGGGAGAGGGAGGGGGTGTCAGGAATAGGGCGGAATGGGAATCAAGGGCAGTAGCGGGACGACAACAGCCTCGGTCGAGCTGGGAAGGAGAAGCAGCGTCGCCTAAAGGATAGAGCCCAGGCCTGGGAAGCAGAAGGACCTGGGTTCTAATCCCGACTCCACCACGCGTCTGCTGTGTGACCTTGAGCAAGTCACTTCAGTTCTCTGGGCCTCAGTTACCTCATCTGTAAAATGGGGATTCATTCTACAGGTCCATGGGGGACGGGGGCTGCGTCCAACCCGATTAGCTTGTATTTAGAGAAGCAGCGTGACTCAGTGGAAAGAGCCCGGGCTTTGGAGTCAGAGGTCATGAGTTCAAACCCCGGCTCCGCCAAGTGTCAGCTGTGCGACTTTGGGCAAGTCACTTAACTTCTCTGGGCCTCAGTTACCTCATCTGTAAAATGGGGATTAATAATAATAATAATGATGGCATTTTATTAAGCACTTACTATGTGCAAAGCACTGTTCTAAGCGCTGGGGAGGTTACAAGGTGATCAGGTTGTCCCACGGGGGGCTCACAGTCTTCATCCCCATTTTCCAGATGAGGGAACTGAGGCACAGAGAAGTTGAGCGACTTGCCCAAAGTCACACAGCTGACAATTGGCAGAGCTGTGATTTGAACTCATGACCTCTGACTCCAAAGTCGGTGCTTTTTCCACTGAGCCACTGTGAGCCCCCTGTGGGACCACCTGATCAATCAATCAATCGTATTTATTGAGCGCTTACTGTGTGCAGAGCACTGTACTAAGCGCTTGGGAAGTACAAGTTGGCCACATACAGAGATGGTCCCTACCCCCTTGTAGAACAGTGCTTTGCACATAGTAAGTGCCTAATAAATGCCATCATTATTATTATTTAGCGCAGTGCCTGGCGCGTAGTAAACGCCTAACAGTTTCCAGTAAGGAAAAAGGCACTTAAAAAGGAGGGAGGTTTGGAGTGGCGGTTCTCCCGGGAGGCCGGGGAGGTGGGGACGGGGGGCGGTCGGGGTTGGGGCCTTACTCGGACGCGGGCCTCGGTGAGGTTGGTCCAGACGGCGATCTCCTCGCGGGTGCTCATGTCCGGGTAGCGGTTGCGCTGGAAGGTGGCCTCCAGCTCCTGCAGCTGCTGGCTGGTAAAGTGAGTCCGCTGCCGCCGCTGCTTCTTCTTCAGGGCCCCATCCTCGGGGGCCGCCTCTCCCTCCTGCTTCTCCTGCGACTTCTCCGTGTCTGCCGGGGGGCAAGGGTCACTCCGGATGGCAGGCAACCTCCCACCCCCACCCTGGGCCCGCCACCCCCCAAACCTCCGCCTACCGCTGTGCTCCGGGCCTTTGCAGCCGGGTTCAGGGCGCGGGGTGCCGGCGTCGGAGAGCGACAGGGCCGGGCTGCGGGCCTCTGTCTCGCTCAGCAGGTTGAAATCCATCGGGCGCCGGCGGCTCTGGGGGAAAATGGGGTGAGGGGCGTTGGGGAGCGGGGCGGAGAGATGCTCAACCCCAGGCACCCCGGAATTTTGAGGGTCGGAGCCGGTATCTCGTGATTATTTGGGAATAATAATGATGGTACTTGTTAAGCGCTTACTATGCTGTTCTAAGCGCTGGGGGGATACAAGGTGATCAGGTTGTCCCACGGGAGGCTCACAGTCTTTATCCCCATTTTACAGATGAGGGAACTGAGGCCCAGGGAAGTGAAGTGACTTGCCCAAAGTCCCACAGCTGACAATTGGCGGAGCAGGGATTTGAACCCATGACCTCTGACTCCAAAGCCCGGGCTCTTTCCACAGAGCCACGCTGCTTCTCAAGGTGAAGGCCCCATGGTATCCTCGACATCCTCGCCCGACTCTCCGTCTGGTCCCCGCACACACACTTCCGTCCCACTCCCGCTCTTCCCTGGGGTCCACAGAAGCCCTTTCCCCCCTCTTTCTAAGGCTCCTGCTCCGGCTCCTCCACTGGCCAGGCGGAGACTGACTACCATCTCATACTAGAAACTGGACACTGGACCCCACTTTTGAACCACACACACACACACACGCCCCAATCCGAACTGCACAAGCTCACAGCACACCCCGACACACCACCTCGTATTACACGCCTCAGCATCCATGCAGAAACATCCATAAACTGGAATCCAGGACCTCCCATGCACGCCCCAGAATGCTCCGAATTTTTATACACTCCCTTTGACCTACCCACACTTAAACCAGTGGTATAATGATGTTAAGGATGATGGTATTTGTTAAGCACTTACTGTGTACTGTGTACTGTGAGCTCCTCGTGGCAGATAATGTATCATTCACCTCTGTTGTGCGGTAGTTTCCCAAGTAGGATGCTCTGCACACAGTAAGAGCTCAGTAAATAGTTTTGATTGATACTGCCCCCCTTCTGACACATATCCATCCCTCCTCCAACTCCACCTTCCCTCACAGGCCACGGCTTCATTCTTTGGGTCCAAGCCAGAAACTGACCCTTACCAGCATCGTGAGCCATGGTTGACTCGGCCTTGGGGCTGTCCCGGTTCACCTAGGGGTACCCACACGGAGAGGTGCCTGGTCTCGATCCTAGTGGGGGACCAGGCCTGAAGGGACGGGACACAGGGGCTCCAACTAGGACCTCCCCCTTTTAGAATAGTAATAGTCGTCGTCATCATCATAGCGATGGTATTTATTATTAGGTGTCTACTGTGTGCAGAGTACCGCGCTACTAAGCCCCGGGGAAAATGCACCGGTGAAAATGCAACATTGTCCCTTGCCCTCAAAGGGCTCAAGCGAGGGAGGAATGGATGAAAGACACCAAAGGAAGGATGAAACAATTAACAACATGAAAACCAGATGAAAGACAAACACCCCACCCAAGTGACCGGTGCAACCGTCCACAAAAGGAGGAGATGACTGGTGAGGCGTTTCAAGAGAAGTCCCTATCCCCACTTTCTGCTCTCTCCCCTGTCACTTGGGCCGTCAGAAGGGAGGGAAAGATTGCTGGTTGACTGAGACACTTGCCAGGCTGGAGATGGTTGGGTGGCCCTGCCCCCTGGTTCCCACTGCCACTCCAGAGAAGCAGCAAGGTGGTGGTAATCCCGGAGATGCCCATTCAGACAAGATTGGGTCTCAACCATCTCCCCACCACCACCCCTTTCCCCAAGCTTCCAGTGCAGACCTTTCTGGAGCTCAGGGAGGGGTCTGGTGTCAAGGACGGGTTTGGGGGGCTGTCTATATCTGATCTTGCACCTTCCAGCGGGCAGAGGACCCCAGCAAGGGGGAATGGCATGGGGACACGGGGATTTCAATCTCCTCTCCCTTGCCCAGGGGCTCAACCAGCAGACGCTGCCAAGGTAGGGGACAGTTTGGCTTCTTCTGCTACCAACAGGAGCCGGCGGGGCCAGCTGCTGCCTGCTCCCTCCCCACCCCTGTGCCCCTATCACTCTGGGAATTATGTGGTGGCGCACGGGGCATTAATGCTGTGGATTAAGTCTTGATTAAGATGTGTGTCACTGCGTTGCTCCTTCTACGGGAGGCGCAGATGGAATCTCAGCCCAATGTTTGTCCAGGATAATTTCCCCTCTTCTCTGTCTATTTGCATGTGATTGCATCTGCCAGAGTCCTACTTGTCTCCCTCCATCCAAAAGGATAACAGGGGCAAGGCTGGGGCCGGGGCCAGATCTGGGGGCTGAAGGCCAGAGGTTGAGACAGCACCCGCTGTTATAGGCCGGTTCACAGCCCTTCTTTTTGCGTCCCGAGAAAATCTGATTCCAGGCTGGGGTAGGGGAAATCAGAGAATGGGTCCGGAGGGGCAGGAAAGGAGACCAAAGAGGCAGGGGTTTAGGAGAGAAGATAGGGTCTAGAGACTCTTCTTCTGAGATGGGATCCCCAGTAGGGGGGCTTGGGAAGGGGAGAGTTCTAGCCACAGAGGCAACGGGAGCTGGGGAGCAGGTGGGGAAGAGGAGGAATCGGTCAACGGAGGGGCCAGAGGCCCCAGGGGTGGGAAGCTTTGGCCTTTCAGGCCGTTTTTCTTCTCTTTGCCCACCTTACCCGCTGCCAGTCCTGGCATCATCCCCAGTCCCAGAGCTGGCTGCATCTCCATGTGGAGAGGGAGTGACCGGGCTGAGTCCCCCACCCCCAGCAAGGGGGTCAGTTCGCGGTCCTCGGCTCTATTCCTCCGGATCTGAGGACTCCAGGCCTGGGATCAGGAATCTGGGGTGGGTTCTGTTGGCTTTTCCGGCACAAGCCTTTGAAGGCGCAACTATCCCCAGCCTTGACTGAGCTTCGGTTTCCCCCTCAGTGACCTCAGGGGTCGGGGGGAGTAGGAGAGCAGAGAGGCTGGCAGAGAGCACGCACATTTCCCTCCCCTGCCCTGTGAAAGTGGCAGCTGCCAGTGCCGGCCCTAAGCCTGCAGCTTCCTCCTTCTCCCATCCCTCCCTCCTCAGTCCCTCAGGCCCCATCACTGTGCTCAGGCATGGGGACAGGTGGGTCCCCACTAGCAGAGTTCAGGCCGGTGGAGTGCCAACACAACTGGGCTGGCAGAGTGAAAACAAGAACAACAGAGGGTGGGCTCCCTGGCATGTGGAGAGGAGGTGGCAAAAACAGTAGTCTCAAAGCAAGAGGGAGAGGGCTTGCCCCTTCCCTATCTCCCTCCCCCCTCCATCCCCTCACTCCGTATGCCCTCTCTTTCTCTTCCCATCACTCCATCCCCTTCTTCCCCTCCTTCCTTCCTCATCTTCTCAACTTCCTCTCTTCCCAGCTCTCCCTCTCCTCCCATCTTTTGCCATAGTCTCTCTCGGGCTAAAGGGCAGGGAAGAGAGCAAGAGAAACTTGGCTATATCTAGGACAGCGAAGTTGGGGCTTGGGGGCTGAGCAAGGGGAACCCCGATTTGACCTCTGGCCTTTCCCCAACCCCAGGGCTGGTCCCCGCTGGTGCCAACTGAGGCGAAGGTGGTGGGGGAGGAGCGAGGAGGCAGAGAGGGCTTCCCCTCCGGTGCCTAATTTAGCTCCCCCAGCCCCCTGCCCTCCAGCCACGCTGCCCAGTTGAACCAGGCCAGGTGGCCAGCTGCTCAGAGAGCCCCAGTTTTGGCACTAGGCTCCAAGGTGGGTGGGTGAGGGGGCAGACCAGAGCAGGGGCTCAAGAGGAAGGAGGAGGGACCAGGTCCCAGGCTTCACCCTGACCTGAGAGAATAGGAGTGGGAAGAAAGGGCAGGGATTTAAAGGCTTGTACAGAATCGCCCCATCTACTCCTCCCCACAGCAGACCCTGGGCCTGGGGACTAAACTGAGTACCGGGTCAGGGGCAGCTCTCTGCCTGTCAGTGGGTGTCTCTGTCTCAGCCTGTGTTGGCGTGTCTGGGTAGACGTTGACGTGTCTGAGGCCCGGAACTGAGGGTGTCTGTGGGTTGGCTGTGAGGATCCAGTCATTAAGAGAAACGAGGCCGGAGGCGCAATGGGGTTCTAACTTTGCTCAGGTTCTAAACTGCCGTGGGGATGGCACCCAGACACCCACCTATGGAGACCAGCACACAACCCGACACACGCCCGCACAAACGTAAATACAGATGCATGCACACAGACCTATATCCAGAGACATATGCAGCTGCAAGCACACATCCGCACAAGCTCAGCCAGCCAGACAAGCACAAAGAGGCATGTAGGCAGGCAGGTGGGCTCTGTTAGGAATATGTCGTTGACCTTCAGCCTTCAGACAGGCTTCCGCAGGTAGAGAGGCCCAGGACACAAGTCCCCCGATACCTGGGGACCCATCCTACCTGCATTCATCCCCAGCACACACACACACAACGCACACACCCCACTGTCCTCTCCCTTCACCTTGCCACAGGAATATTCACTACATATGTAGTGAATCAAGTGAGGGTGTTTTGTTTTGTTGTCTGCCTCCCCCTTCTAGACTGTGAGCCTGTTGTTGGGTTGGGACCGTCTCTATATGTTGCCGACCTGTACTTTCCAAGTGCTTAGTACAGTGCTCTGCACACAGTAAGCGTTCAATAAATACAAATGAATGAATGTATCCATAAACTATCTGTCCGCCTGGTTGTGGGTCAGCATGAGAGTGTGGGGAGGTGAGGGGGAAGGACAGGAGGCAGGGAAGCCGTGTCAGGAGAGAAGGCCCTTGAAAGGAGGGCCGAACACACCAAAGAGGGGAAGCTGAGACCGAGTGGGACGGCCGGGTCTGCTTCCACCCGGAGAGATGGGGGTAGAGGCCAGGCCCAGCAGAGGCATTTTGGGAGGTCGGGGCCAAGAATTAGGCTCCCCCGACCTCATAATTCAGCCGGGAGCCTCGACTGACCCTGTGGGTCCCCTCTGCCTGTTGTTGTCTCTCTCCTCCTGCTGCCCTCAGCCTTTCCTTTCCTTCCCAACCGTTTCTCCAAATTCCTCTTCTCCCGGTCTCCTCAGTCTCCATCTCAATGTTTCCCTCTCCGTCAGGGGGAGGTGGGGTAGGGGAGGGGAAGCGGCCCCTGAGCCAGGCCCGGGGAGGGGGTGAGACCCGCGGCTTCTGCCATCACTCTGCCGTCCTTCTGTCCTCTGTGACTCGTTCCTCCGGGCTCCCCAGAGCGCAGCTCTGTCCCTCCTCCTCCTCCTCCTCCTCCTCCTCTTCCTCGTCCTGTCTTTGGTCCGGCCTGACCCGGCTGGGCCTAGCTTTGCTCCCTTGTCCCTTTCCTCTCCTCTCCGGACCCCGGCGTCCAGGGCACCTCGCGGGACTCGTCCAACTTGCCCAACCGGGGAGCGGGTATTCCGCTCAACTGGACCAGCCATCCGGGCCGGACACACCGCCCGAAATTCATTCGCATTTATTGAGCGCTTACTGTGTGCAGAGCACTGTATTAAGCGCTTGGGAAGTACCGGTCGGCAACATCTAGAGACGGTCCCTACCCAACAACGGGCTCACAGTCTAGAAGGGGGAGACAGACAACAAAACAAAACACTGTCACTTGATTCACTACCTATGTAGTGAATATTCCAGTGGCAAGGTGAAGGGAGAGGACATCTTTTAGGCTGTGAGCCCACTGTTGGGTAGGGACTGTCTCTATCTGTTGCCAATTTGTACTTCCCAAACGCTTAGTCCAGTGCTCTGCACATAGTAAGCGCTCAATAAATACGATTGATGATGATGATGATGATCACCCTCCGGGGGCCGGGACTGAAAACGGGGAGAAAAAGTTCTCCTCCTCCCCAACGGCCCCCGCTCCAACCCCGCGGTGGGGGGGGGGGGTCCTGCTCCTGCTCCCCGTCTTCTCCGGCTCCCGGGACCCCCGGGACCCCCGGGACCCCCGGCTCCGGGCTGCTCCAGCCCGTTATTCGGGCTCTTGTCCCGCCCCCACCCCACTCTGACCTCCAGGTCCCCTCTTCTCCTAACTACCTCTACAATAATAATAATGATGATGATGATGATATTTGCTAAGCGCTCACTACGTGCCAAGCACTGTTCTAAGCGCCGACCACTGTTCTGAGCGCCTTCTCCCTCCTCCCCGTCCGTCGCAGGTCTCCTCGCCGCCGGAGCCGGTCCTCGTGGCCCCACCACATGTCTGCTGTGGGACCCTGGGCAAGTCGCTTCACTTCTCCGGGCCTCAGTTCCCTCATCTGTCAAATGTGGATGAAGACTGCGAGCCCCCCGTGGGACCACCCGATGGCCTTGGGTCCTCCCCAGCGCTTAGGACGGTGGTTTGCACCCAGTAAGCGCGCGCTTAGCAAATGCCATGGTTATGATGAGGATTACCTCCGCTCGGCGGCCCCGGGTCCTCTCCTGTCCGGCCGTCCGTCCGTGTGGCCCGCCCGTCCGGACGGTGAGAGTGAGGCGGGCGGGCGGGCTCCTCCGGGCGGGTCCCGCTGTCCCGGGGGTTCGGGGGGGGCGTCCCCTCGCCTCCCTCCGGGCGGAGCGCGGCGGCCGCCGAGCCGACTGAGGAGTGCCCGCCGCCCCCGGAGCCCATTGACTTTATGGCAGCCCCGGGCGGCGGGCACCCCCTGCCCCCTGCGCCCTGCGCCCTGCCCCCTGCCCGCTGCCCGCTGCCCGCTGCCCGCTGCCCCCTGCCCGCTGCCCGCCGCCCGGCCCCGTCCGGCCCCGGGAGGCCCCGCCCACCGGCCAATGGCAGACGGGGGGCCGGGCCCGGCCCGACCCCCCCTCCGACCCTCCGACCCTCCGCCCCCCGGACCCCCTCCGGCCCCCTCCGGCCCCCCTCCTCCGACCGCCCGCTGCCGGCGACCGGGGCTCGGAGGGCGGCGAGGAGGGCGAGGGGGAGAAAGAGGAGGAGGAGGAGGAGGAGGAGGAGGAGGGAGAGAAAGAAGAGGGCGAGGAGGAGGAAGAGAAGAAGGAGAAGGAGGAGGACGAGAAGGAGGAGGAGGAGGAGGAGGAATAGAAAGAGGAGGACGAAGAGAAGGAGAAAGAGGAGGAAGAGAAGGAGAAAGAGGAGGAAAAGAGGAGGAAGAGTAGGAGGAGGAGGAAGAGAAGGAGGAGGAAGACTAGGAGGAGGAGGAGGAAAAGAAAGAGGAGGACGAGGAAGAGAAAGAGAAGGAGGGGGATAAGGAGGAGGAAGAGGAGGAGGGGGATAAGGAGGAGGAAGAGGAGGAGGAGGAAGAGAAGGAGGAGGAGGAGGAAGAGAAGGAGGAGGAAGAGAAGGAGGAGGAGGAGGAAGAGAAGGAGGAGGAAGAGAAGGAGGAGGAAGAGGAGGAGAAGGAGGAAGAGAAGGAGGAAGAGAAGGAGGAGGAGGAGGAAGAGAAGGAGGAGGAAGAGAAGGAGGAGGAGGAGGAAGAGAAAGAGGAGGGGATAAGGAGGAGGAAGGGTAGGAGGAGGAGGAAGAGGAGACAGAGGAGGAGGAGGAACAGAAGGAGGAGGAAGAGGAGAAAGAGGAGGAGGAGGAAGCGAAGGAGAAGAGGAGGAGGAGGAAGAGAAGGAGAAAGAGGAGGAAAAGAAGGAGGAGGAAGAGAAGGAGGAAGAGGAGGAGGAGGAAGAGAAGGAGGAAGAGGAGGAGGAGGAAGAGCAGGAGGAGGAAGAGAAGGAGAAAGAGGAGGAAAAGAAGGAGGAGGAAGAGTGGTAGGAGAAGAAAGAGGAGGAGGAGGAGGAAGAGAAGGAGAAAGAGGAGGAAAAGAAGGAGGAGGAAGAGTGGTAGGAGAAGAAAGAGGAGGAGGAGGAGGAAGAGAAGGAGAAAGAGGAGGAAAAGAAGGAGGAGGAAGAGTGGTAGGAGAAGAAAGAGGAGGAGGAGGAGGAAGAGAAGGAGAAAGAGGAGGAAAAGAAGGAGGAGGAAGAGTGGTAGGAGAAGAAAGAGGAGGAGGAGGAGGAAGAGAAGGAGAAAGAGGAGGAAAAGAAGGAGGAGGAAGAGTGGTAGGAGAAGAAAGAGGAGGAGGAGGAGGAGGCGGCGGCAGATGCCCTGGTACGGGCTGACCGGGGGAGCGGAGCCCCGCGGGTCCGAGCGCGTCAGGACCGAGGGGACGCCCCCGGGAGGGGAGAGCAGAGCCGCGGAGCCGCGGAGCCGCCGGGCCGGGGAGGGGAAGGGAAGGGAAGGGAACCAGGACGGCGGGGAACCGGCAGGGAGGCTCCGGAACGGTTTTCAACCCTTTCCCCTTGTCTCCGGTGTCCTCTTTGATTCTCCCCTCATTCCCTCTTTTGGCCACATCTTGTCGCGTGGCTTAGTGGGAAGAGCACAGGCTTGGGAGGCAGAGGTCGTGGGTTCTAATCCCGCTCCTCTACTTATCGGCTTTGTGACTTTGGGCAAGTCAGTTAACTTCTCTGTGCCTCCGTTACCTCATCCTGCCTCTCCACTTATCGGCAGTGTGACTTTGAGCAAGTCGGTAAGCTTCTCTGTGCCTCAGTTACCTCATCCCACTCCTCCACTTATCAGCTATGTGACTTTGGACAAATCACTTAACTTCTCTGTGCCTCAGTTACCTCATCTGGAAAATGGGGATTAAGACCATGAGCCCCCCGTGGTACACCTGATTGCCTTGTATCTACCCCAATGCTTAGAACAGTGCTTGGCACATAGTAAGCGCTTAACATCATTAACATTATTATTATTATTCTCTACCCCCCCTTCCTGCTAACTCTCCCTGTCTCCTTTCATTCGTTCATTCAATCGTATTTATTGAGCGCTTACTGTGTGCAGAGCACTGTACTAAGCGCTCCTTCCCCCGGTTTCTCTTCTTCCACCCTTGATTTCTCTCCGTGTTGTTTCTCCCCATTTCTTTCTCCTGTTCCTTTCGGTCTCTTCCCCTTTCCAGCTGTCCTCTGCCTCTTCTCAGCTGCCCCGTCACTCAGTGAGGCTGCAGTGGGAACTAGGTTGTTCTGAGTTCCCACTGTTTATTATTATTATTGTTAGTAGTGATATTTGTCAAGCACTTATTATGTGTTAAACACCGTTCTAAGCGCTGTGGTAGATACAAGTTAATTAGGTTGGACAGTCCCTGTCCCATGTGGGGCTCAGTCCAAGGAGAACAGGAGAACTGAGGCACAGAGAAGTTACACAACAAGCAATTGGCAGAGATGGGAATAGAATCCAGCTCCTCTGACTCTCAGGACTGTGCTCTTTCCACTTGATGATTCTGCCCCTTCATTCATTCATTCACTCAATCGCGTTTATTGAGCGCTTACTGTGTGCAGAACACTGTACTAAGCGCTTGGAAAGTACAATTTGGCAACAGATAGAGACAATCCCTACCCAACAACAGGTTCACAGTCTAGAAGGGGGAGACAGACAACAAAACAAAACAAGTAGACAGGCATCAATTGCATCAAAATAGATAAACAGAATTACAGATATGTACACATAATAAAATAAGTAGAACAATAAATATGTACAACTATACCCAAGTGCTGTGGGGCGGGGAAGGCGGTAGAGCAGAGAGAGGGAGTAGGGGTGATGAGGAGGGGAGGAGGAGCAGAGGAAAAGGAGTGCTCAGTCTGGGAAGGCCTCCTGGAGGAGGTGAGCTCTCAGTAGGGCTTTGAAAGGGGGAAGAGAGCTAGTTTGGTGGATGTGAGGTGGGAGGGCATTCCAGGCCAGAGGTACAGTTCCCAAAGCCCAAGAATCAGGAGAGGTTGGCAGCAGCCCCCAGCCTGAGCCTCCAGCCCCCTGCTCTCTAGTCCTGGTCATTCATTCAATCGTATTTATTGAGCGCTTACTGTGTGCAGAGCACTGTACTAAGCACTTCAGTCCCATTTCCTTCCTACGAATTATTAGGCAGGAGACCCAATTTCCCCCAGGTCCTGTGGGGGAGTATGGGGCAGATCTCGGGGAGAATCAGCAGTCCGTCTCATAGCCTGAAGCCCTTAAGATTCAGAGGGAGATGGGAAGGGGCCAAATGAGCAGGGATGGAGCTGGCAGAAGGAAGAGGGCTTGGAGCAGCATCATGCTCCCAGTTTTCAGGCCAAATATGCTTTGGCAAAGCCTCCTCCACTTGGAGTTTGTTACAGTAATAATAATGGTATTTGTTAAGCATTTACTATGTGCCAAGCACTGTTCTAAGCACAGAGGTAGATACATGGTAATCAGGTTGTCCCACGAGGGGCTCACAGTATTAATCCCCATTTTACAGATGAGGTAACGGAGGCACAGAGAAGTTAAACGACTTGCCCAAGGTCACGCAGAAATCAAGTGGCAGAGCCGGGATTAGAACCCACGTCCCCTGACTCCCAAGCCTGTGATCTTTCCACTGAACCACGCTGCTTGTTCCTCAGGGACGGCATCTTTTTGTATTACTACATGTTCTGGGGGATGGAGCTGGAGAGAGTAAATGAGACACCCCTAGAGCGGGCTCTTGAAGAATTTACAATCCCAAACCGTTTTACAGTCATCTGCCTCCGTGGGATTCTTTATGTGCTTGTTGGATCGGCTCTTTCGTGGGTGGGGTCCAAGCCTGTGTTATTCGTGTTGTGTAAAGCCCAGTCCTGTGCTTTGTATGTGATGAGGAGTAGGAGAAGAGTGAAGAAGGGCATTTAGTCAAGCACTGTGATGATGAAAACTTTGGGTACACATTATGAGAAGGACAAAAAGAGCCTACAGGAAAAAATGAAAGGGGCTGTGAGACCCGGCTGAATAAAGAAATCAGTGCTGTCCCAAGACTCAGTTTTAAAATGCGAATGTTGGTGTGATTTACTCCCTGGCATTGAGTTGTGAAGAAGACTTGCCACTGTCCTCTCGCCTCCCCGGGAAGCTGGTGTTTCAGGAGGGAAAGGAGCATGCTTTATTCTTCTTTTTTAATAATACGATGGCATTTATTAAGCACTTACTATGTGCAAAACACTGTTCTTTTTTAAGAAAAAATGGTATTTGTTAAGCACTTACTATCCGCCAGGCACTGTACTAAGTGTTGGGGTAGATACACGCTAATCAGGATACAGTCCATCTCCCACGTGGGGCTCACAGTCTTACTCCCCATTTTACAGATGAGGTAATTGAGGAATAGGGAGGTTAAGTGACTTGCCCAAGGCCATATAGCAGACAAGTGGAGGAGCCAGAATTAGATCCCAGGTCCTCTGACTCCCAGGGCTGTGGTCTTTCCAGTAGGCCACACGGCTCCTGTTTGGCAGAGAGGCACATCATCATCATCATCATCATCAATCGTATTTATTGAGCGCTTACTATGTGCAGAGCACTGTACTAAGCGCTTGGGAAGTACAAATTGGCACAGAGAGTGTGGCTCAGTTTTCCCAGGGCCAAACATGATTTGGTAAGAAGGCTGAACTAAACTAAGTGTGGTCAGGTCTCCTGACCTTAGGCACAGAGGCAGCCCCCTGAGAGACCCTGAGAGACCCCAAACTTCCCACCCCTGACAGAACAGTCTCTCTGGAGCTATTTGGAGAAATACAGGGCACTCTCTCAAATGCTTATTACAGTGCTCTGCACAAAGTAAGCACTCAGTACCACTGAGAGACTGACACGAAGACAGGAGGCAGAGGTCATGAAAGGGCATGGTGATGGAATTTCCCGAAGAGTCTCCCGAGATTCAGGACTGAAAACCTGCAAGGGAGAATTGATTGTGGTGCTAGTGCCCTTAAAATGGGAGCATCATAGGGGACAGTGATGGCGTCCAATACCCCAGCCTTTAGCATTTAGTAACTGCTTAATTATCAATAATAATAATAATAATAATGGTATTTGTTAAGCCCTTACCATGTGCCAAACACTGCTCTAAGCGCTGGGATAGACACAAGGTTATCAGGTTGCCCCACGTGGGGCTCACAATCTTCATCCTCATTTTATAGATGAGGTAACTGAGGCACAGAGACATTAAGTGACTCGCCCAAAGTCACACAGCTGACAAGTGATGGAGCCGGGATTAGAACCAGGGATTAGATTGATACTCTCTGGTACTGAATCTCACTCAGTCCTTTCAGTGCTTGGGAGAATACAGTATAGCAATGTAACAGAGTTGTATATATGTTCCCTGACCACAGCGGGCTTACAGTTTAGAGCTGGGGGGACAGACAGTAGTATAAATAACGGAACCGGGTATGCCTACATGGAAAAAAAGAGAATTGCTTTCAGTCTGGGTTCCAGGGTTCTCCAAGTCTGGAGGAGGTCCTTGTCTAGCTCAGCACTGGATACTAGAAAACCAAAGCCCACATCCCTAGATAGATGGTCTTTTCTCTCTCAAGTAGGTGGTGGTCCAATGCTTCCTTAGTGCTCTGCTGCACCCACCTGTCTGTCCAGAAGGAAAAGGCTCTGTTAAGCTAACAGCTCCGTTCCCTTTCTTCCCCACAGAGCCCTAAAGTCTGAGGAAAATTCATTTTCTCCAGCAGGGGTGAGTGTGATGGTTACAAGTCTGGGGACAAATGAGCAGTAAGTTCATAAATGCAATCAGAAAACTACACAGCCCAGGAAAACCCTTTCCTCCAGGAGGGGCGATTCTGAGAGGAGAAAACCCTGTGCTGCTTGGTTCAAATACGTGGAGCAGGGAGTGGGAGAGCTCAGGTTGCTCTTCAGAACGGGGGTCAAATGGCAAACATGATTCTCACACGCCCGAGCCTTCCACCTTGGGGCTTACCGGAGCACAGACCTGGGGCCTGTTCGGGGGTCGACTTCCAGGGTCCCTTCTGCAGTACAGTGGGGTCTGCAATTCCCATTAGTCCTTGGAATCCAGGCTAGGATTGGGGCCAGAGGTTAATGTGCTTCAGGTTTGTTGGGCTAGACAGGGTCATGGCTGGATGGCCCACGCCGGGACCCTGGAGAGAGGCAGGAAGGTGGGGACGGTAGGTGTGAGCAGTGTCTAGAGGGGGTAGCTTGTGGCCGCAAGAATCACCTTCTCTTTTCCTCCTATTGAGCACTGTCCTTTGCCAGGAGGGCAAAGGAGTTATGGAGAGATTCTGAACGCTTTAGGTCTCTGGCCCCTAGTCCAGTCTGATCTTGTTCCAACGTTGAGGTCATCGTGTAAACCTCCAGAACCCTAGCCCAGGATGGAAAGGCCTCAGTCCTCTCCTTTCTAAAATGTTGGAGCATTAGCGTTGTTTCAACCTCTTTCCTGCTTCTTCTTGCTTTCCATTTCACCAGCCCAGAATACCCAGAGTGCGTGGAATTCTACCACGCACTGTAGTGCTGCACTTTAAGCTTGTTGAAGTCAGGGAATGTGTCTGTTATAGTGTACTCTCCCAGGCGCTTAGTACAGTGCTCTGCGCACAAGAAGTGTTTGGTAAATACAATCGATTGATTGATTTTACAGGTGCTCAAAATACTCACTGACCAATTCGCATGCCAGTTTGCGTAAGTGCCTCTCTGAGCATGGGGCTGGGCTACCTCGGTCCTTGCTCCACGGAGCCTGTAGCTGGAAACAGATGAACCCATGGAAAATCAGACACGTGGTCACATATTTATTACTCTATTTATTTATTTATTTATTTATTTTACTTGTACATAGCTAGTCTATTTATTTTGTTTTGTTAGTATGTTTGGTTTTGTTCTCTGTCTCCCCCTTTTAGACTGTGAGCCCACTGTTGGGTAGGGACTGTCTCTATATGTTGCCAATTTGTACTTCCCAAGCGCTTAGTACAGTGCTCTGCACATAGTAAGCGCTCAATAAATACGATTGGTGATGATGATGATGACACAAATGTTCCAATTCCAAACCGTCAACTAACTATTCTTTCTACCCGGAATGCTCTCCCCACTCCTTTTCTCAACCATCACTTCTCTTTCCCCTTCAAAACTCTTCTAAAGACCCCCTTCCTCCTTGAAGCCTTCCCAGGTTAACCCTATCTGATTCCCGTCACACTAGTAGTCCCTTCAAACCCTTCAGGAATCGTGTGCTTATCTGGAGTTGGCTACCCATGTTTCCATTATTTATGTTTCAGGGATTTTTCCTTACTGGCCTAATCCCTCTAATAGATAAATACAATAGTCTAAGTGATTGGGAAGTTGCACGGTCTAGTGGAAAGAAAACAGGCCTGGGAGTCAGAGGACCTGGGTTATAATCCCGGCTCTGCCAACTGCCTGCTGCGTGACCTTAGGCAGGTCACTTCACTTCTCTGTGCCTCAGTTTCCTGGGGATTCAAAACCTGCTCTCCCTTCTACTTAAACTATAAGCCCCATGTGGGACAAAGACTTTGACTAACCTGATTAACTTGTATGTATCCCAGCACTTAGGACATTGCTTGAAAACAGAGTAAGCACTTAAAAAAGTCCTCTAGACTGTATGCTCACTGTGGGCAAGAAACCTATCTACCAACTCTGTTGCATTGTACTCTTGCAAGTGTTTAGTGCAGTGTACTTCACAGTTACAATCTCTTATCCTATCCTTCCTTGATTATTCTATTAGCCTCCTTGCTGACCTCCCAGCCTCCTATGTCTCCCCACTCCAGTCCATATACTTAAACTCTGCTGCCTGGTTCACTTTTCTACAAAAACGTTCAGGACATGCTTCCGCACTCCTCAAGAAACTCCAGTGGTTGTCCATCCGCCTCTGCATCAAACAAAAACCCCTCACCATTAAAGCACTCAATCACCCTGCCCCCTCCTACCTCACCTTTTCATTCAATCGTGTTTATTGAGCGCTTACTGTGTGCAGAGCACTGTACTAGCTACTCTCCTACTACAACCCAGCCCATATACTTCGCTCCTCTAAGGCTAACCTTGTAATAATAATAATGATGGCATTTATTAAGCGCTTACTATGTGCACACTGTTCTAAGCGCTGGGGAGGTTATAAGGTGCTCAGGTTGTCCCACAGGGGGCTCACAGTCAATCCCCATTTTACAGATGAGGGCACTGAGGCCCAGAGAAGTTAAGTGACTTGCCCAAAGTCACATAGCTGACAATTGGGATTGGCACTTGGCAAGAACTTCTGCCCGGGCACTCAATAACAATAATAATGGCATCTGTTAAGCGCTTACTATGTGCAAAGCACTGTTCGAAGCGCTGGAGCACTGTTCTAAGTAACCGAGGCAGGGGCCTTGCTAGCGCTTAGAACAGTAATAGTAATAATAATGATGGTATTTGTTAAGCGCTTACTATGTGCCAAGCACTGTTCTAAGCACTGGGGTTGATACAAGATAATCAGGTTGTCCCACGTGGGGCTCACAATCTTAATCCCCATTTTACAGGAAGTCACTGAGGCCCAGAGACGTGAAGTGACTTGCCCAAGGTCACACAGCAGACAAGAGGCGGAGCCAGGATTAGAACCCAGGTCCTTCAGACTCCCAGGCCCGTGCTCTTTCCACTAAGCCACACTACAAACTACCTCGATCTCATCTATTTTAAACCTCCATCCACGTCCTGCCTCTGTCCTGGAATACCCTTCCTCCTCATATCCTTCCTCTCCCCTTCCTCCCCCTCCCCATTCCCCCCCCCCGCCTTACTTCCTTCCCCTCCCCACACCACCTGTATATATGTTTGTACGTATTTATTACTCTATTTATTTATTTATTTTATTTGTACATATTTATTCTATTTATTTTATTTTGTTAATATGTTTTGTTGTCCGTCTCCCCCCTCTAGACTGTGAGCCCGCTGTTGGGTAAGGACCTTCTCTAGATGTTGCCAAATTGTACTTCCCAAGCGCTTAGTCCAGTGCTCTGCACATAGTAAGCGCTCAATAAATACGATTGAATGAATGAATGTCGGTGATGGCTGACCTAAAGTGGGCTCTGAGGGCGAAGCGCCAGGCTGAGGTAGCGCTGGAAGCAGCGTGGCTCAGTGGAAAGAGTCCGGACTTTGGAGTCAGAGGTTCAAATCCCGGCTCCGCCAATTGTCAGCTGGGTGACTTTGGGCAAGTCACTTCACTTTTCTGGGCCTCAGTTCCCTCATCTGGAAAATGGGGATTGAGACTGTGAGCCCCCCGGGGGGACAACCTGATCACCTTGTAACCTCCCCAGCGCTAAGAACAGTGCTTTGCACATAGTAAGTGCTAAATAAATGTCATTGTGTATATATGTTTGTACGTTTTTATTACTCTATTTATTTAGTTATTTTACTTGTACATATCTATTCTATTTATTCCCCCTCCTTCCTCTCCCCCTCGTCCCCGTCTCCATCCCCCCGTCTTACTCCTTCCCTTCCCCACAGCACCTGTATATATGTATATGTTTGTACATATTTATTATTCTATTTATTCATTTATTTTACTTGTACATATATATACATGTATATATGTTTGTACATATTTATTACTCTATTCATTTATTTTACTTGTACATATCTATTCTATTTATTTTACTTTGTTAATATGTTTGGTTTTGTTCTCTGTCTCCCCCTTCCAGACTGTGAGCCCGCTGTTGGGTAGGGACCGTCTCTATATGTTGCCAACTTGGACTTCCCAAGCGCTTAGTACAGTGCTCTGCACACAGTAAGCGCTCAATAAATACGATTGATTGATTGATTGATTTTATTTTGTTAATGTTTGGTTTTGTTCTCTGTCTCCCCCTTCTAGACTGTGAGCCCACTGTTGGGTAGGGACCGTCTCTGTATGTTGCCAACTTGGACTTCCCAAGCGCTTAGTCCAGTGCTCTGCACACAGTAAGCACTTAATAAATACGATTGATTGATTGATTGATTGATTTTATTTTGTTAATATGTTTTGTTTTGTTCTCTGTCTCCCCCTTCTAGACTGTGAGCTCACTGTTGGGTAGGGACCGTCTCTATACGTTGCCAACTTGGACTTCCCAAGCGCTTAGTACAGTGCTCTGCACACCGTAAGCGCTCAATAAATACGATTGATTGATTGATTGAGCCCACTGTTGGGTAGGGACCGTCTCTGTATGTTGCCAACTTGTACTTCACGAGCGCTTAGCACAGTGCTCTGCACACCGTAAGCGCTCAATAAATACGATTGATTGATTAATTGATTGACTGTGAGCCCACTGTTGGGTAGGGACCGTCTCTAGATGTTGCCAGCTTGGACTTCCCAAGCCCTTAGTCCAGTGCTCTGCACTCAGTAAGCGCTCAATAGATGCGATTGATTGATTGATTCATGTACATATGTTTGTACATATTTATTACTCTATTTATATTATTTTGTTAATATGTTTTGTTTTTTGTTGTCTGTCCCCCCCTTCTAGACTGTGAGCCCACTGTTGGGTAGGGACTGTCTCTATGTGTTGCCGACTTGTCCTTCCCAAGCGCTTAGTACAGTGCTCTGCACACAGTAAGCTCTCAATAAATATGATTGATTGATTGGAATACGACTGATTGATTGATTGATGATTGATTGGAAAGTCTCTGTCTCCCCCTTCTAGACTGGGAGCCCTCTGTTGGGTAGGGACTGTCTCTATGTGTTGCCGACTTGGACTTCCCAAGCGCTTAGTACAGTGCTCTGCACACAGTAAGCTCTCAATAAATATGATTGATTGATTGGAATACGATTGATTGATTGATGATTGATTGGAAAGCCTCTGTCTCCCCCTTCTAGACTGTGAGCCCTCTGTTGGGTAGGGACTGTCTCTATGTATTGCCGACTTGGACTTCCCAAGCGCTTAGCACAGTGCTCTGCACACAGTAAGCGCTCAATAAATATGATTGATTGATTGGAATACGATTGATTGACGATTGATTGGAAAGTCAGGCTTCTCCCTTAAGCCGTGCCCGCCTCCCTCCCCACAATCCCCGCCGTCACCTCAGCTGAGGCGCGCGACGCAACCGAACTCGACCTGGCCTCCCCCACCCCTCCCGGCCCCTCTCTTCCCATTGGCCGCGGCGGCCGTCACTCGGGCATCCCTCGCCCCCCCATTGGGCGGCCTCGCCGACCTTTCCGCTCCTTTCCCCGCCCACTTCCTCCGGCCGCCGGCCCCGCCTCCCGAGCGCGGCTCCCCGCCCGCTGATTGGCCCGGCCGGGTGCCGCTCATCGGCGGGGCGCGCCGGGATTGGCGGGGCGGGGCGCAGGTGCCGGGCAGCAGGGTAGGCTGCGGCCGGTTACCACGTCAGGGCGCTGACAGGGAAGGAGCCGGTCTGTGGCCGCCGTTGCCGCCGCCGCCGCCGCCATCGCCGTCCCCGTCCCCTCGCGGTCCCCACCGGCGCCGTCGGGGCCCGGGAGCCGCTCGGTGCCGCCGCCGCCGCCGCCTCCGCCGTCCATGAACAACGACCGCCGTCCCTGGGAGCAGGCCCCGCCATTTTGGATCCGGTGACAGGTCGGTGAGAGCCGCTTGCAGAGAATCATTGTGGCTCAGTGGGAAGAGGTCGTGGGTTCGAATCCCGGCTCCACCAATTATCAGCTGGGTGACTTGGCCAATTTGTACCTCCCAAGCGCTCAGTACAGTGCCCTGCACACAGTGAGCGCTCAATAAATACAAGTGAATGAAGTCACTTTCCTGGGCCTCAGTTCCCTCAGTGAGAAGCAGCGTGGCTCAGTGGGAAGAGGTCGTGGGTTCGAATCCCGGCTCCTCCAATTATCAGCTGGGTGACTTGGCCAACTTGTACTTCCCAAGCGCTCAGTACAGTGCCCTGCACACAGCGCTCAATAAATGAGTGAATGTAGTCACTTCCCTGGGCCTCAGTTCCCTCATTGAGAAGCATTGTGGCTCAGTGGAAAGAGGTCGTGGGTTCGAATCCCGGCTCCGCCACTTGTCAGCTGGGTGACTTTGCCAACTTGTACTTCCCAAGCGCTCAGTACAGTGCTCTGCACACAGTAAGCGCACAATAAATATGATTGAATGAAGTCACTTCACTTCTCAAGCGCTCAGTACAGTGCTGTGCACACAGTCAGCGCTCAGTAAATACGATTGAGTGAATTCACTTCACTTTCCTGGGCCTCAGTTCCCTCATTGAGAAGCATTGTGGCTCAGTGGAAAGAGGTCGTGGGTTCGAATCCCGCTCCACTGATCATCAGCTGGGTGACTTGGCCAACTTGTACTTCCCCAAGCACCCAGTACAGTGCCCTGCACACAGTCAGCGCTCAGTAAATACGAGTGAATGAAGTCACTTCCCTGGGCCTCAGTTCCCTCATTGAAAAGCAGCGTGGCTCAGTGGAAAGAGGTCGTGGGTTCGAATCCCGGCTCCGCCAATTATCAGCTGGGTGACTTGGCCAATTTGTACCTCCCGAGCACTCAATACAGTGCTCTGCACACAGTCAGCGCTCAATAAATATGATTGAAGTCACTTCTCTTCCCAAGCGCTCAGTACAGTGCCCTGCACACAGTCAGCGCTCCATAAATACGAGTGAATGAAGTTACTCCCCTGGGCCTCAGTTCCCTCATTGAGAAGCAGCGTGGCTCAGTGGAAAGAGGTCGTGGGTTCGAATCCCGGCTCCGCCAATTATCAGCTGGGTGACTTTGCAAACTTGTATCTCCCAAGCGCTCAGTACAGTGTCCTGCACAGTCAGCGCTCAATAAATACGAGTGAATGAAGTCACTTCCCTGGGCCTCAGTTCCCTCAATGAGTAGCATTGTGGCTCAGTGGAAAGAGGTCATGGGTTCGAATCCCAACTCAGCTAATTATCAGCTGGGTGACTTTGCCAACTTGTACTTCCCCAAGCGCTCAGTACAGTGCCCTGCACACAGTCAGCGCTCAGTAAATACGATTGAATGAAGTCAACTCAATTCCCTGGGCCTTAGTTCCCTCATTGAGAAGCGGCGTGGCTCAGTGGGAAGAGGTCGTGGGTTCGAATCCCGACTCCACTGATTATCACCTGGGTGACTTGGCCAACTTGTACCTCCCAAGCGCCCAGTACAGTGCTCTGCACACAGTCAGCACTCGATAAATACGAGTGAATGAAGTCACTTCCCTGGGCCTCAGTTCCCTCATTGAGAAGCAGCGTGGCTCAGTGGAAAGAGGTTGTGGGTTCGAATCCCGCCTCCGCTGATTATCACCTGGGTGACTTGGCCAACTTGTACTCCCCCAAGCGCTCAGTACAGTGCCCTGCACACAGTCAGCGCTCAATACAGCGCTCAGCGCAGTCAGCCAGGCCCACTCGGGTCTCAGTTGGTGGCTCATTGGAAAGAGCCCGGGCTTTGGAGTCAGAGGTTATGGGTTCAAATCCCGGCCCCTCCAATTGTCAGCTGTGTGACTTTGGGCAAGTCACTTCACTTCTCTGGGCCTCAGTTACCTTCATCTGGAAAATGGGGGTTAAGACTGTGAACCCCAAGTGGGACAACCTGATCACCTTGTCCTCCCCAGCGCTTAGAACAGTGCTTTGTACATAGTAAGCGCTTAACAAATGCCATTATTATTATTATTATTATTATTAATAAAAACGATTGAATGAAGTCACCTCAATTCCCTGGGCCTTAGTTCCCTCATTGAGAAGCAGCGTGGCTCAGTGGAAAGAGGTCATGGGTTCGAATCCCGGCTCCGCCAATTATCAGCTGGGTGACTTGGCCAATTTGTACCTCCCAAGCGCTCAGTACAGTGCTCTGCACACAGTCAGCGCTCAGTAAATACGAGTGAATGAAGTCACCTCAATTCCCTGGGCTTCAGTTCCCTCATTGAGAAGCGGCGTGGCTTAGTGGAAAGAGGTCGTGGGTTCGAATTCCGGCTCCGCCAATTATCAGCTGGGTGACTTTGCAAACTTGTACCTCCCAAGCGCTCAGTACAGTGCCCTGCACAGTCAGCGCTCAATAAATACGAGTGAATGAAGTCACTTCCCTGGGCCTCAGTTCCCTCATTGAGTAGCATTGTGGCTCAGTGGAAAGAGGTCATGGGTTCGAATCCCGACTCAGCTAATTATCAGCTGGGTGACTTTGCCAACTTGTACTTCCCCAAGCGCTCAGTACAGTGCCCTGCACACAGTCAGCGCTCAGTAAATACGATTGAATGAAGTCACCTCAATTCCCTGGGCCTCAGTTCCCTCATTGAGAAGCATTGTGGCTCAGTGGAAAGAAGTCGTGGGTTCGAATCCTGCTCCACTGATTATCATCAGGGTGACTTGGCCAACTTGTACTTCCCCAAGCGCCCAGTACAGTGCCCTGCACACAGTCAGCGCTCAGTACAGCGCTCAGCGCAGTCTCAGTTGGTGGCTCATTGGAAAGAGCCCGGGCTCTGGAGTCAGAGGTCATGGGTTCAAATCCTGGCCCCTCCAATTGTCAGCTGTGTGACCTTGGGCGAGTCACTTCACTTCTCTGGGCCTCAGTTACCTTCATCTGTAAAATGGGGATTAAGACTGTGAACCCCAAGTGGGACAACCTGATCACCGTGGATCCTCCCCAGCGCTTAGAACAGTGCTTTGTACATAGTAAGCGCTTAACAAATGCCATCATTATTATTATTATTATTATTATTAAATACGATTGAATGAAGTCACCTCAATTCCCTGGGCCTTAGTTCCCTCATTGAGAAGCAGCGTGGCTCAGTGGAAAGAGGTCGTGGGTTCGAATCCCGGCTCCTCCAATTATCAGCTGGGTGACTTGGCCAATTTGTACCTCCCGAGCGCTCAGTACAGTGCTCAGCACACAGTCAGCGCTCAGTAAATACAAGTGAATGAAGTCACTTTCCTGGGCCTCAGTTCCTTCATTGAGAAGCATTGTGGCTCAGTGGAAAGAGGTCGTGGGTTCGAATCCCGGCTCCGCCACTTGTCAGCTGGGTGACTTTTCCAACTTGTACTTCCCAAGCGCTCAGTACAGTGCACAGTAAGCGCTCAATAAATACGATTGAATGAAGTCACTTCATTTCCCAAGCGCTCAGTACAGTGCTCTGCACACAGTCAGCGCTCAGTAAATACAAGTGAATGAAGTCACTTTCCTGGGCCTCAGTTCCCTCATTGAGAAGCATTGTGGCTCAGTGGGAAGAGGTCGTGGGTTCGAATCCCGCCTCCACTGATTATCACCTGGGTGACTTGGCCAACTTGTACTTCCCCAAGTGCTCAGTACAGTGCCCTGCACACAGTCAGCACTCAATAAATACGAGTGAATGAAGTCACTTCCCTGGGCCTCAGTTCCCTCAGTGAGAAGCAGCGTGGCTCAGTGGAAAGAGGTCGTGGGTTCGAATCCTGGCTCCTCCAATTATCAGCTGGGTGACTTGGCCAACTTGTACTTCCCCAAGCGCTCAGTACAGTGCTCTGCACACAGTCAGCGCTCAGTAGATACGATTGAGTGAATTCTCTTGACTTCCCTGGGCCTCAGTTCCCTCATTGAGAAGCAGCGTGGCTCAGTGGAAAGAGCCCGGGCTTTGGAGTCCGAGGTCCTGGGTTCAAACCCCGCCTCCGCCACTTGTCAGCTGGGTGACTTTGCCAACTTTTGTACCCCAAGCGCTCACTACAGTGCTCTGCACACAGTAAGCGCTCAATAAATACGATTGAATGAAGTCAGTTCACTTCTCTGGGTCTCAGTGACCTCATAATAATAATAACGATGGCATCTGTTAAGCGCTTACTATGTGCAAAGCACTGTTCTAAGCGCTGAGGAGGTTACAAAGTGATCAGGTTGTCCCACGGGGGGCTTACAGTTTTAATCCCCTTTTTACAAATGGGGTAACTGAGGCCCAGAAAAGTGAAGTGACTTGCCCAAAGTCACATATTCATTATTTATCAATAAAAATGGCACCGATTAAGCGCTTACGGTGGGCACAATCCTGTTGTAAGCGCTGGGGGGATACAAGGCGATCAGGTTGTCCCACGTGGGGCTCCCAGTCTTCATCCCCTTTAGAGAAGCAGCGTGGCTCAGTGGAAAGAGCCCGGGCTTTGGAGTCAGAGGTCATGGGTTCGAATCCCGACTCATCCACATGTCTGCTGTGTGACCTTGGGCAAGTCACTTCACTTCTCTGAGCCTCAGTTACCTCGTCTGCAAAATGGGGATTAAGATTGTGAGCCCCACGTGGGGCAACTTGATCACCTTGTATCCCCCCGCCAAGCGCTTAGAACAGTGCCCAATACATAGTAAGGGCTTAACAAATGCCATCATTATTATTATTATTATGAGGTAACTGAGGCCCAGAGAAGTGAAATGACTTGCCCAAAGTCACACAGCTGACAATTGGCGGAGCCGGGATTTCACTCATTCATTCATTCAATTGTATTTATTGAGCACTTACTGTGTGCAGAGCACTGTACTAAGCGCTTGAGAAGTACAAGTCGGCAACATATGGAGACGGCCCCTAACCAACGACGGGCTCACAGTCTAGAAGGGGGAGACAGACAACAAAAAAAACCATGTAGACAGGTGAAACATGTAGACAGGTGAAACAGTGATGCGCTTAGTACAGTGCTCTTCACACAGTAAGCGCTCAATAAATACGATTGATGATGAGTGGGGAAACTTGCACTGACTGGCTTAGGGCTCTTCCTCCCCCTCCACCCCCCCAAAAGAAAAAAGTCTCTTCAGATGCTCTCTCAATAACCTTGGGGGAGGGGACAGGGGATTTGAACCCATGACCTCCGACTCCAAAGCCCGGGCTCTCTCCATTGAGCTACGCTGCTTCTTGTGGTAGATACAAGGTCTTCAGTTTGTCCCACGTGAGGCTCCCAGTCTTCATCCCCATTTTCCAGATGAGGGAACTGAGGCACAGAGAAGTTTAAGTGACTTGATTTATCGTGCGCTGACAGTGTGCAGAGCACTGGACTAAGCGCTTGGGAAGCAGCGCGGCTCAGTGGCAAGAGCCCGGGCTTGGGAGTCAGAGGTCATGGGTTCTAATCCCGACTCCTCCACTTCTCTGCTGGGTGACTTTGGGCAAGTCACTTCTCTGTGCCTCAGTTTCCTCATCTGTCAAATGGGGATGAAGACTGGGAGCCCCACGTGGGACGACCTGATCACCTTGTATCCCCCCTCACGCTTAGAACAGTGCTTCGCACATAGTAAGTGCTCAACAATTGCCGTTATTATTATTACAAATCGGCAACAGAGAGATGGTCCCTACCCCACAACGGGCTCCCAGTCTAGGGAAGCAGTGAGGCTCAGTGGCAAGAGCCCGGGCTTGGGAGTCAGAGGTCATGGGTTCTAATCCCGACCCCACCACTTGTCAGCTGGGTGACTTTGGGCAAGTCACTTCACTTCTCTGGGCCTCAGTTCCCTCGTCTGTAAAATGGGGATGAAGATTGTGAGTCCCATGTGGGAAAACCTGCTTCATTCATTCGTATTTATTGAGCGCTTACTGTGTGCAGAGCACAGCAACATATAGAGACGGTCTACCCAACAACGGCCTAACAGTCTAGAGGGGCGAGACAGACAACAAAACAAAACACGTAGATTGGTGTCAAAAAATTTCCCCCCCACGCTTAGAACAGTGCTGTGCACATAGTAAGCGCTTAGCAAATGCCATCGGTATTATTATCGATTACAAATCGGCAGCAGGTAGAGACGGTCCCTACCCGACAACGGGCTCACAGTCTAGAAGACATTTGAAGGCCCTTTGCCAGCTGACCATTTGTTTTTGGGGGGAAGCTTCTCGTCTTCTGAAACTCCTTTTTTTCTTCAAATTTGAGGAAAAATGCACTCAGCTTTTTAAATGGGCCCAGAAAAAAAAACCCAAAACAAGTGCAAAGAGAGTGGGAGCAGCAGACCCTTCCCACACCCCTTTCTACCCCCTGTATTTCCCCTACTCCCTTTAGTTTCTGGATACATTGAGCTCCATCCCCATACGCGTTCTCCCTCCTCACGAGGTCCTCTCCCAAAGCAGAACCGGTCAGTCAATCCATCAGTCGTATTTATTGAGCGCTTACTATGTGCGGAGCACTGTACTATGCGTTTGGGAGAGTATGCTACAACCAGAACCACAGAGGAGCAGGTTTCCTCTTGGCCTGGTACAGCCCCACCCCTACCCCGGAGTGTCGAAGAGTTGGTAGAATATGCCTACCAACTCTTGTATTTTTATACACAATTATATTGGTACCTTGTATCTACCGAGGCACTTAGAACAGTTCATTTATTCAGTTTTATTTATTGAGCTCTTGGAAAGTACAGTTCAGCAACAGATAGAGAAGGGTCCCTACCCAACAATGGGCTCACAGTCTAGAAGGGGGAGACAGTGTTCGGCATATAGTAAGCGCTTAACAAATACCATAATTATTATTATATTGCACTCTCCCAAGCTCTTGGTACACTAGTCTACACATAGCGCTCAATAAATACCATCGATTGATTGAGCGCCAAGTAAATCTGTGTCAGATTTTCGATCGTCTTAACTAGGGGCATGTCAGAGTCCTGGGAGCCGGGTCTTTGTTCAGAGTCCAGTGTCCAGTTGTCCTGCTCATCCCACTACAGTTGTGGAGCTGGGGAAGGGATAGGGGTTGGACCGAGCTGAGCTGGTGTGTCTCCGTGATTATTCCGAATATACACGATTATTAGGTTCCCTCCCCTTCCCCACCACAATTCTCTGGTGAGTGTTTCTCTCAGCAGGGGTGAAAGTTGCTCCTTTTAATGTACCATCCATATCTGCCTCTTCCTTCTTCTCAGTCACCTTTGGCTCATCCCCCTAGCTTGTCTCTTTCCAGAGGAGGGAAACTGAGAGCTGGTGGAGTTTGGGTGTAGCAATCTGTCATTCCCATTGATTTACAAAGGCGAGATCTGAGAGGGTTTGATTGGGTTAAACAGTGGTGGGAAGGGGAGGGCAGCGGGAAGAAAATCGGATTGAATAAACGGAAGGCCACTCTTCAGAAAAGCATGCGTTCAGAAGGTTTGGTCCTTCAGAAGAAAATGTTTATGGAATTGGTGTCACAGCTCAGGGCAAAAACTGGCCAAACAGGATTGGAGCATCAGGCAGAATAGTGTGTGGTGGAGAGGGTTAGGAAATAGAGACTTTTTTCAGGGAATATAAAGGCATCTCTGGAAGTTCCGTGTAACCCATCTACATCATTTCTTCTTAGAAGTAACGGATGGAGAACAGAAGTTAAAAGCCGTGGGCCAGGCCTGGGATTTCAAGGATGGAAATTTCCTAGTCTGAGACTGTGGTATCTATAAAACACCACAGTGAATTGAACAGTTATGAAGGAATATTTTCTATGGAAATTTTAAGGGTTAAATCACGTCTCATTCTGCCCATGGCTCAGCAGAAACAACATCCGGTGATTTTAAAAAGAAATGGGTGCATGGCAGCAAGAAATCGATTAGTGAAGATACAGTATTCCGAGTTCCAGAAATTCTTAGGAATTAAAGTGCATTGATAGATGAAATCGACCAGCTAGTTCAGCGTCTTGAATGAACTAGCCTTCGTTGTTTGGCTATGCTATTTCCTAGTTAGGCTGACATATGTTTTAAGATTTAGAGGAGCCGGTGACTTTTTGCTGGGCTGGTGGAGTGGCTGGGGAAGTATTTGGTGTTTTCCCCTTCTCTTTTGCAGAAAAATCTAGATGGGAATAACGCTTTTCTTTCCTGCAGAAGGTTGATCAGTCTTTACTCCGGGCTTGAGCTCCCTTTGAAACATGAGTGGCAAATGCACAGAATATTTGAGCTGAAACTAACTGGCCTGATGGATACCCAGATCTGAGTCATTACACTTTGTGGTTGGGCCCTGGCTTGATTTACAAATCTTCAGATCCTCTGAGCGCTTCTCTTCATTTTGGTTTTTCTTTCAAGAGGAATTTGCCCTATTGGCAGAACACCCTCACAGATGATTGTCCTATCACCCTCCATTTCTCTTATAGCTTCAGGGATAGATGCCAGTTTTCATCCTGGCATAGTGAGACTGGCACAGAATGGTGTCACCCTGTTGTCCGGCCCTCCTCTTACTCTCCTGTCACCCCAGAGGAGGTTGGGGGGCACCTCTGAAGGTATAGAGAATGGGGCTTCAGGAGATCCTTCGGAGTAAAAGGATTTTATAAAGGGAAAAATCAATTCTTCCCCTCTGTGTCAGGGTGCTCAAGGCCTTTTTTTAATTAGGTGAAAAATGAGAGGTATAGAGGTATAATTTTTAGCAATTTGAAATTACCTTCTCATTGGATTTTTTTAATGAGTAAGATATTACAGAGGGGAAAGGAGCCCTGTAATTAATTCTAGTTTCCTTACTTCAGTATTGCAGGACCATTCCTCTCCCTATTATCATACTCTCTGGCGTCTTTTTGGAGGTAAGGGAGAGTGGTTTTGCTGTGGGGTGAATTTTGCTTCAGCTCTTCAGAGGCAGCATGACCCGGATTGGGGACGTGGTCTAAGGACTTGGTGCCCCAGGGCCTGGCTTGCTTAGCTTGCTGCTTCACCCTAGTCTGGCTCTCTTTGTGGAAACTTGGATGAGGGAGTGGAGAGAGGTACGGTGCTGGCAGAAATTACTAGTTGAGGAATGACTTGAAGCTCCTTGTAGGCAGGGGTCAGGTCTACCAACTCTCCTGTATTGTACTCTGCCAAGGAAACACTTAACAAATACTCCAATATTATTATTACGGAGTATTATATATGCACTAATGATGATGGTGTGGTGTCTGTTAAGTACTTCCTATGTGACAGGCACTTTACTTGCACTGGGGTAGATAGAGTTTACAAAGGTTGGACACTGTCCTTGTCTCACATGGGGCTCACAGTTTGTGTAGGAGGGATTAACAGGAATTTCACCCCCATTTTACAGATGAGACTGAGATACAGAGATCACACAGCAGGCAGGTGGAGGAGCCAGAATTAGAACTCGGGTCCTCTGACCCTCAAGCCAGTGCTCTTTTCACTAGATCATGGTCACCCTTTGTCAACCCAGTAGATGCATGTGGATGCCTGTGCATGCATGATTACTTGATGTCATTGCAGTTATGGGGCCCACGGTTCCACTTTCCTTTCTCCTGGTTTCTGGGGGCCTAGTGGGAGTGGTGGGGCTGCCCCACCCCAACCCTTACGAGGAGGCTTGTGGGCCAGGCCTAGGCCTAGTCAGTCAATTGTATTTATTGAGCACTTACTGTGTGCAGAAAACTGTACCAAGCACTTGGGAGAGTACAATGCAACAATAATCAAACACATTCCCTGCCCACAACGAGTTTACAATTTGGGGTGGGGTGGGGGCTAGGGCCATTCGGAATCTAGGTCACTCCTCTGCAGTTCTTCAGCCTGATTGTCCTTTTCCCCCCTCTTTGAGGAGGGTAAGGCACGTGTTTCCTACCGACACTGAGCAGTAATGAGCCTAATCCCAGGGCTGATTGTTTATTACAGGGATTTTTATTTCCAAATATGTCATCAAGGATTTATTGAGTGACTTTTAGGTGCAGAGCACTGATCAAGAAATTGTAAGGTTAAGAATATAAATTAAACATGCTCCTCATCCTTGGAGGTGCTCAGGGCATTTAGGTTAGGCTGGCTGTGGGGCTCCTTGTGGGAGTGACAGGTGGCAGGCTCATCCTAAAGCCCGTGGGCCCTTCCCGTTGGATGTTTCTTGCCCCTACAGAGAACGAAACTCTCCCGGGCCCCTCTCGTTGTCCTTCCGATAAGCTGGGGTGACAGCCTTGACTGGAAGGAGGGAATTGTGCAAGGCTGTACCTACTTCGCCTTGCTGGAGTTTCTCTGCTCAGGGCCTGCCAGCCAGGGTGGAGCAGGATAATTCAGTTGGCAGCACGTTATAGTGGGAAGAATGCTGGGCTGGAAATCAGAAGCCCTGGCTTCTGATGCCCTCTCTGTCACATATCTATTTGTTACCTTGGACCACTCGTCTTGAGTTTCCTCAGTTTCCCCCATCTATATCTGGGGAGCAGTAATGCCTGTCCCTGTCATTGAGAGGTGTTGTGGGGATGAATGAGGTAATTGATGCGATAAGGCTCTAGAATGGGCTCTTCTCCCTCATTCATCCTATCAGGCAGGATGATGCAAGCGGTGGGTGAAGGGAGCTCCCTGCTGCCGTGCATGTCTGACATCTTTGCAGGCTGTGAGTGTCCCTGGTTGTGGTCTTATGGGCTTGTCATCACTGCCTGCCTGCAGCTTAGTTACTGTTTCCAGAGGATGGATAGATGCTGATTAGAGCTCCCAGGCTGGAAAGCTGAAAGGCAAACTCTCCTAAGCTACCCACTCTGCCAGCCATTGGCTTGATACCATTCCCGGCTGATGGCCCATTTATACCAAAAAAAGATGTGAGAAGTGACTTTAAATCCCGGGAGTTAGTTGGCACTTGTCTCCTTTGATCATTTTTGGCGTCTTTCTTTCTCATTACCATCTTCTCCTCCTTTCCTCCACATCTGCCTGCTTTCTCATCATGGAGCAGGGCATTAGTGTGGACATTTTTGCTTCTGGAGCATCTTTCAGGTAGCTAGTATTGATAGGCTCCACATACTAGTCATAAAAATGGTAGAATTAAAGTCCAATGATCCACCCAGCGCGTGCACTCTCTCTCTGTCTCTCTGTCTCTCTGTCTCTCTCTCTCTCTCTCTCTGTCTCTCTGTCTCTCTCTCTCTCCAACAATGTCAATCAAAGGATCTTTTGGAAGAAAAGTACGATAACTGCCCTCCTTGGTCTCTATCCTTGAAGTGAGAAGGATAGAGCATCTTCTAAATTCCTTAACTTTTCTTTCTAATAATTAGCCATCATGGACCAGTCGTTTCTAGTAGTCAGTTAGTTGTAGTTATTGCGTATTTACTGTGTGCAGAACACTCTCCTAAGTGCTTGGGAGAGAACAGTATAACAAATAATCATAGTAATAAGTCATCATGGACCTGTTGTGCCATGAGTCCTAAGAAACACTTCTGAACTATTTGCTATTTTATTTTTGCAAACTTTCTTGGGGGTCATGAATTCTAAATGCTTTTTACTGCCTGGGTGGAGAACTGTCTCATAGTGTTTTGCCGTGAACCTGCCACTCTGGTTCTAACATAGTGTTTATTCAATGCATACTGTGTGCCGACCACTGGGATAGTTACAAGATAATCAAATCTGACCCTGTCCTGTTCACCCTCTTCCTGATTTTGTAACCTTAAATCTATCCCCTCTCTGCCTTCATCCTTCTGAGTTGGAGTCCTGAATCTTTTCGGTTTATTCTGAAGCCGCTCTGGCCGCTTATTCATTCAGTTGTCTTTCTATGTTCTTTTTCTAGCTCTCTTATGTCTTCCCAGCCTAAGATATGGCGAGCAGAGCTGCACAAATTATTCCAAGTATGGTCATCCCATGGTTTTATGTAGAGGTAAAACTATGCTGTCAGTTACCTTTCTGTTCATGGCCAGCTTTTTACTGGTGTTTTTAGCTGCTGCTGTGTGTTTGATTTGAGGGAATTGTAGCCAAGGGAAAAATCAACAGTGACTCCAAGAACCCTGTCTTTAGTCATAATTCCTGACTTGGAACTCAAAAGCCAGGCAGTGTGGTTGGGATTATTTTCCCATAGCTGTATTACCGTTCACTTGTTCACACTGAAGCCTCATCTGCTCCTTTTCTGTTCACCCACTCAGTTCTGCGATAGCTTCTTGCAATCTATCCCCATCAGTATGGCATTTCACCATCTGGAAGAGGTTAGTGTCGTCTGTTAAATTTGAAAGACTTCACCGTGCACTCTCGTCTCACTTAGAATGTAGAAGAAAACCAGTTTTAGTGTCAATCCCGAGGGACCCACACTGCCATTTATGTTTGTCCATCCAGAAAACTGGATGAACTTTTTAGTAGCAGTAGTGATCATTATTGAGCACCATCTGGGTGCAGTGCACTTTGGAAGTACAGGACAGAGAAGTGACAAGTCACAAGAGACGGACATAAGCAATAGTTGCAAATAGAGTAATTAATTAGTGGCATTTATTGAGTACTTACTACGTACAGAGCACTGGGGAAATATAATGAAGTTGGTAGACACACGATTCCTGACCTCAAGGAGCTTACATTTAAACTAAGTAACAAGGTACAGTTGAATAACATGCAGGCAGAAGTGCTCCTGATGGCTATAAATAAATGCTGGAGATGACTGGAGGGTTTGTTTGACTTGGTGTTCTGGGAAAGCTTTTCGAAAAGATTTTTTTTTTAAAATTTAAATAGGCTAGGACCTTTGTCTTTTATCCACATGCTTGTTGTCTCCTGCAGAGAAATTTAGTAGGTGTTCTCAGAAATCTTGTTGTCTTTATCTCAGCAGGTTGGGTGTGTCTAAACGTTCATTTAGATTTTAACAAATCACTAGGTTTAGAAGTGAGCCTCACTAAACTGTGATTCCCAAGGCCACTTTCGGAGCATTTCCAGAAGTGGCGTGGCCTCCCAGTGAGAGCACAGGAGTGGGAGTCAGGTGGCCTGGGTTCTAATCCTGGTTCCACCCCCTGTGTGCTCTGTGACCTTGGGCTAGTCACTTAATTTATCTGTGCCTCAGTTTGTTCATCTGTGAAGTGGGGATTCCATACCCATCCTTCTTTCTTCTTAGGTATTTAGCCCCAGGTGGGACAGAGACTGTGCCCGTGAGCCCGTTGTTGGGTAGGGACCGTCTCTATATGGCTGTCGATTTGTACTCTCCAAGTGCTTAGTACAGTGCCCTGCACACAGTAAGTGCTCAATAAATGTGATTGAATGAATGAATGAATGACCTGATTATCTTGTAGCTACCCTAGTTCTTAGAACAGTACTTGGCACATAATAAGCGCTTAACAAATGCCACAGTTTTTATTCTTAGAGCTGGGGTTTTCATTGGCACTTGGTCAGTCCTCCTCTACAGTGGCTTTGTCTAACGACAGATACCCATCTTGCTAGAAGTTCTGCAGTGTAACTTCTGAATTACAGCTCCATAAAGACCATTGCTTTGCCTCCATTGGTTCTTTTAGAGCTGAGCAGGCAGCTGTAACCAGTGTTCTTTGCTTCTTAGAGCTGGTGGGGACTAGAAGTGGAGCCAGGATTGGCTCAATTTATTTTTTTTTTTTTTGCTTCTCTAGACTGAAGCTCCTTAGGAGCAGGGAGTCTACCAATTCTGTTATATTGTACTCACCCAAGTGTATAGTACTGTACTCTGCACACAGTAAGTGCTCAATAAATACCACTGGTTGTTCTTTGATTATTTTATTTTTTTAAATGTGTTCAAGTATTTCCTAGGTTCCAGGCACTGTAGTAAGCGCTGGGGTAGATACAAAATAATCAGGTTGGACACAGTCCATGTTCCACATGGGGCTCACAATCTTAATCTCCATTTTACAGGTGAGGTAACTCAGGCACGGAGAAGTTAAGTGATTTGCCCAAGGTCACATGGCAGGTAAGTGACGGAGCCGGGATTGGAACTCAGGTCCTTCTGACTTAAGGCCCGTGCTCTATCCACAAGGTCACACTTCTTCCTCCAGTTTCGGGAAGAAAGTAGAAAGTAGATTTTCCCCTAGCCCCTGTTTGTCAGTTACTCTGTACTAAGAGCTCTGTACTAAGTATTTGGGAGACTACAGTAGAGACACAATCCTTACTCTCAAGGAATGTACAATCTAGCCAGGGAGCAAGACACCAATAAATAAACAGACAACTAGAGGGAATAATTCATTCATTCATTCAATCGTATTTACTGAGCGCTTACTGTGTGCAGAGCACTGTACTAAGCGCTTGGGAAGTCCAAGTTGGCAACATATAGAGATGGTCCCTACCCAACAGTGGGTTCACAGTCTAGAAGGGGGAGACAGAGAACAAAACCAAACATATTAACAAAATAAAATAGAATAAATATGTACAAATAAAATAGAGTAATAAATACGTACAAACATATATACATAATTGAGTATATTAGTGTGTATATAAGCAGGAGAAGCAGCCTGGCTCAGTGGAAAGAGCACGGGCTTTGGAGTCAGAGGTCATGGGTTCAAATCCCGGCTCCGCCACCTGTCAGCTGTGTGACTTTGGGCAAGTCACTTAACTTCTCTGTGCCTCAGTGACCTCATCTGCAAAATGGGGACTAAAACTGTGAGCCCCCCGTGGGACAACCTGATCACCCTGTAACCTCCCCAGCGCTTAGAACAGTGCTTTGCACATAGTAAGCGCTTAACAAATACCATCATTGTTATTATTATTAAGCCGTTCACCAATCATTTACCAAATAGGTGAGGGCACAGTGGTGTCTGTTGCTGTTCCAATCACGAGAGTTATTCCGTACCGTGACCACAGAATGCACCACGTCTCCTTACCAGCCACCTTGCAGAGCGAGCCGTTGGGCATAGGGAGGACCTGGGGACAGTGTGGATGGCCCAGGGCAAACCCTAACCCGTACTGTAAAAGCAATTCAAGTGCACGGCCTGCTGCTGGGTAACACGTGGCCTGCCGGCGGGAGGACATACATTCCCTCTCCTAACCATTGGTGTCTGAGCAATGTTCCCCCACCCAGTTGGCAAGGGGCCAGAAAAGTGCACTGTTGTGATGTCAAGGACAAAATGGGCATGAGATTCCCCCTCAGAGGCACTCAGGGATACAGTCTTAGCTCCAGCAGGGTCACTTTTCAAAGCAGAGGTCATCTCCAAGAAGCAGCGTGGCTTACTGGATAGAGTATGGGCCCAGGAGGCGGAAGGACCTGGGTTCTAATCCCGGCTCTGGCACTTGTCTGCTGTGGGACCTGGGGCAAGTTACTTCTCTGTGCCGTAGTTACCTCATCTGGAAAATGGGGGTTGGAACTGTGTGCCGAGCGTGGGATATGGACTAGGTCCAACTTGATTAGCTTATATCTACCTCAGTGCTTAGTACAGTGCTGGGCACATACAAAACACTTATACCAGAAAAGAAACAAAAACAAAACCAAAAAATTCTGCCGTCTTCAACTAACTGTTCTTTTCCCCCTTTTCATTTGTCAGTTTTCTCTTAGCTTTCCGAGTGCTACAGTCATTCTCTGCTGAGGACAAAGTCGTCTTGCTGATCTAGTATGATAATTGGCCTGAGGCCTCTAAAGAATGCAAAAGTAACTGAGAGGTTAGAACAGTATGCCTGCTGGGTTTCCCTTGGCCTCAATATGAACTCTTGTCTGCTTTTTGTGCTGCCACCTATGATAAAAGGAAAAAGAATCCTTCAGAGTTTAATCAATCAATAGAAATTATTGATCCCGTGTTGCAGAGTACTGTACTAAGCCCTTGGGAAAGTACATACAATAGAGTTGGTAGATGCGATCCCTCCCCAAAAGGAGCTTACAGTCTTAAGTAGAGGAAATCCTAGGATTAGACATTCTGGAGTTACACTTGAAAGGGTAAAATGGTGTTTCACCCGCAGATCTGGGGCATTCACTGAAGCAACGTGAAAATCAGGTTTTCTTTCAGTCCACTGACCCAAATGCTGGTTGCTCTGTATTCAGGGATAAGAGGCAGGAGGCTGGGCAGGGTGTGCCTGGTGCAGGTGCTAGATGGAGTCGTCATGTTTATTGTTATTTAGTGCTCTCCCAAGCGATTACTACAGTGCCCTGCACACAGTAAGCACTCAATAAATACGATTGACTGACTTCTTGTGCAGTGGAATTTTTCCGATGTGGGGGAATTTTGTAAATCCGGAAGTGGCATGGTCTAAATGAAGACTTTTGGCAGTTGAGGGACTTGGGTTCTAGCCTTGCCACCATTACTGGTCTGCTGTGATCAATCAGTGGTGTATATTGAGTGCTTACCGTGTGCAGAGCACTCGTACTAAGCACTTGGGAGAGTACAATGCAGTAGAGTTGGTAGACATGTTCTTGGACACACCACCATTTTGTGCCTCAGTTTCTTTGTGTAAACTGGGGATAATAATCTGCTTTTTGTTCCCCCTCCGTCCGAGAGGGGAAATTGAGAAGTGAATGGAAGTTCTTCAGAAAATTCTAGGTATTAAGAATACATTCAGTCGGAAAGTTGGGGATCTCCTCTTTCCTTCCCTTTCTAAGGCTGTCTGTGATTCAGATCCCTGTAAACTGGGGAGGGAAGCAAAGCAGTTGGGATTATGGTGCTGGCAGAATTTGGAGAGCTTTTGGGAGAGAGGCCTTACTATTCTTCTCCTTCCTTCACCCTCTCATCAGTTCTTTATGAGAGGCAAAAGATGGGGACTGCATCTTTCTTAGGCCGCAAGTCACTTTGCACCCCTGTTGTCCGGCCCTCCTCTTACTCTCCTGCCTTTGCTCCATCTCATTTGGGCTTTACTTCTGTACCAATGAGTGGAGAAGGGCCTACTTGTTTTTGAGTCTCTTCTTACCCAAACCACACCCTGATTGCCTTTCCCGATGGGACGTGTTAAGTCCCAAGAACGGTGAAGGAATACCCAAGTGGTGGCAACCTCAGCCAATCCAATTTGGGAGACAGTTTCCCCAAGTTGGTTGCAAGGGGGCTTTATTAGGCCAATAAATAATCAGTAAATTAGGAGTCAGGGTGTAGCTCCCCAGAGATCCAATTTGTCCTCTTCGTTTTAGACAAAGGGCAAACTTTTCTCCAAATTCACCCCTCCCAACCCTTCCCCGCCACCAGCCATCATCCTCCACGGAGGCAGGCAACCTCCAATCCTGCCGGAGGATTTGTTCCAACTGCTTCAAGCCACTTCCCGTGTGTTTTCTGCCCCACTCGGGTGGAGCTTCTGTGACTTCCCCAACTGATTTCGGAGAGCCGTGCTGGGTGGCTGGGCATTAACTGAGCTTCTCTCTTGATTTTCTTGATAGGATCGCCAAGATGGTGGATAAGAGCATTTACATCATTCAAGGGGAAATCAACATTGTAGTGGGGGCCATAAAACGAAATGCCCGTTGGAGTACTCACACCCCGCTGGTAAGTGAAGAGATAGGGGCAGGGAAAGCTGAGCCAAGCTGGCCACTGGTCTGCCCTGGGGAATGTGCCAAAAAGTGAGCTGGCAAACCCTCTACAGTTGGATAAGGTCTCTAGTAACAGAGTGATGGGAACTTGGTCTGTGGCTACAAGAAATTCAGAGGTTTCAGGTCCCCAGAAATCAGTCTGGCATATGTTATCGGCTGGGTGATTATCTGGGGCCAGGTAATTCTCATCATCTGTATCTCTCCCTCCACTTAATGGATGCCATTTTTAATTTTTTTTAATGGTATCTATTAAGGTGATTATGGTGTTTATGTGCCAGGCACTGTACTAAGCGCTGGGTTAGGGATAAGCTAATCAGGTTGTCCCACATGGGGCCCATAGCATTAATCCTCATTTTACAGATGAGGGAAATGAGGCCCACAGAAGTGAAGTGACTTGCCTAAGGTCGCACAGCAGACAAGTGGCAGACAAGAATTTCAGGCCCAAATGAGCTTTTCTAGTCCTCAGTTATCTGAGCGATTTGTGAATGTGGCTTCCCATGTTTAAAGTTGTCTTTGCTGTAGGAAACTTTTGAGTTTTTTCTCTCAAAAGTGGCTCACCTAAAGGGCAATTACCCCTCTCTACTTCAGCTTCGGTGGGCAGAAGATTGCCACAGTCCATCTCCCCTCTGGTTTTTGCTGTACATGCAAGCGGTTTGGTGTACGTAGGATAACTTAAAATGCATTTCCTGACCCAGAATACGGTTCAGAATATAAATGCAGGTGAAGAATCCCCGACTCAAGGGACTTCTGCTTGTGGTCTTGGCTGAAGAATTTTCACTAGGAGAAACAATATGGCTTGGATTTTAATGTTTCTCCTTTTGCCCCAGCTACATCTCTGGCAAGTTTAGTAGGCAAACCAGAAGACCAGGTGAAGTCTGAAGTCTGATAATGGGCCCTGAAGCCTTTGGGAGGGAGAATCTTACTTCCAGAGTGTCATCAGATTTGCCTCTTAGGGGATGGTTTCAGTTGGTGGCAAAACCTGATTGAAGGTTTTCTCTCTCTCACTGAGTTTAGACCTCCCCTAAGAGGCTCCCTCAGGACCCGAGAGTGACAGAAATTGCCGTGAGCTCCAGTTCTGTATGCAGGGCCACTTTCAGCAAGGGTCTTCCTGCAGTTCCCTCATCCCACTGAGACAGGTGGTAGACTACAGGCCCTGGGCAAGTTGTCCTGGCTGTTTTACCTACCTCCTCACCCGGTCCCCCACCTAAAGATATTTTCTCAGAAGATAATCACGTTTTCCATTTAGAAGCCACCCAGGATTCTTTGCAAGAGAGCTCGCCACTGCACCCAAGAGAAGTTGAGAGTAGCGTATAGAATCCTTTTTCCTCATGGTATGGGATAAACTCTGGTGGACTTTGCGATCACACTTTATTTCTGACGTCTGTAGACTTTACATTTAGAGCGTGCAAATTCTACATTATGAGTCAGCTTCTTCCTGGACATAAAATTGAGTGGGCATTAACTCATCCAAGACTCTCCAGGTACTTTTGAGTGCCTTCAGCCCGGCACCCAGAAGAGTCGTTTAGGTTATTCAGAGGCCAGTATCCTGCAGTGGGCCTCACTTTCACCCAGAGAGTAGCTTACTTTCAGGCTAGATTTGGATCAGTTATTTTGCCATTGAGCTGTGTAATTACTGAATTACAGTAATTACTGAATTATTTAAAAATGTGGTGTGTGCTCTAAGGCTTACTGGCCTCTGAGGAAGATTGGGAAAAATCTTAAGAATAAATATACCTTAGGCTTCCTTAGCAGAATTGCCCTCCACCCTCCCCAGCTCCCCTCCAGTCTTGCTTATCCTGATATCTCACATAAACTGTCTGACCCTTTCTCTCCTTACATGGCTGTTTAGAGAGAGGAGGAAAAAAAATTGGCTTGGGCCAGAACTAACTTTTTTTCAGAGGGAATATAGATTTTGTGGCCATACCTGGAGGAGGGGACCAAAGTGCGACCTCCCTTGCTGAATTTTTTCACATTTCTTTTAGCCAAGGTAATAATTTTTTTTTAACTCCCTGTGTACTGTACAGGATGAAGAACGGGACCCTTTGCTGCACAGCTTCAGCCACCTAAAAGAAGTTTTAAATAATATCACAGGTAAATTTTCTCCTTGTAATCACACTCACACAAACACACAGACACACACCACGATCCCTACTCTAATGAATATATGTCTAGGCTGTGGGGTTGATGTCTTCCCTTGTGCCCCTGTAATACAGTGCCATGCTCCCGGAGGGCACACAGTCATTTCTCATTCATTCTTTCAATATGTTAGTTGGTGTATGCAAATCACGCTCCCTACTGCATTTCCAAGTTGCTTCTTAATTTATAGGTGAAGGCCATTCGTAGGCCACCTCATTCCACTCTTCCCTTTCCCCTCAGTAAAATCTGTAAGGGAGGGATGTTCTGATTGTTGGGGGCCACCTAATTAGTCTCATGTGAGTTATATCTTTGTTGTGCTTTCTGTAGCCTTTCTTTCCCGTGTAAGTAAACCAGGTACCAAGGAGTACCAAAGTAGAGTTTCTGCCATCTCTAGTCACCACCCACTCCATAATCCCTTTGTCCGTTGCCCTGCATGTTTTCGAAGATAATTTCCATCTCCATGGTCGAAAGAAGGTGAACACAGTAGAGTGATCTATGCTCCCATCTCCCTTTCAGAGAGGAAGTGTTTAGTTGCACATTTAGGTGCCTTAAAAAAGGGGAAGAGAAATAAAGCCAGGTTCTGAGATATGTGCTTCTCTGACAGTGTCTGGAACTGGTATTGAATGATTGTATTGAAGAAAGAATGACTTTTTCCCCCCCTACTCTTGCACTTGGATTGGACTGCCTCAGAATCGTCTCTGTCCTCTCACTTTTCCTGTCACTGAAACAAAATCTCCTTGGAATTGAAAGGCTTGAAAAGTTGGACAATTGGAGAGAGAAGATGGGGAACGAGTCTGAGAGTTGCTGGCATTTGAGGCTCTGGATGCTGGTCTGATTGGCCAGCAAACCCCAGGAACTTCCTTTGCAGTGCCAGTATGCTTAGTTAAGGTTTGTGGACAATTACCTGCATGAGGAAGAAACCATCCCAAAATACAGTGGCGTCTCCCATGGGTGGGTGAGGCCCATGTGTGGATGATCAGCAGCGTGGTTAGATCTGGTATCACTCAATCAATAAATGGTATTTATTGAGCATTTGCTGTGTGCAGAGCACTGTCATAATTACTTGGGAGAATACAATAGAGTCGGTAGACACGATCCCTGCCCACAAGGAGCTTACAGTCTACAGGGGGAGACAGATATTAAAATGCATTTCAGATAGGGCATGGCCTCTGAGGGTTCTCAAACCGTTATCTAGCCAAGACAGTGTTGCTGGGGGCCGGTCGCCCACGTGCACTGCTGATCTTCTGGCTGCAGTTTTTCCTTTCTTCCCCATCTTCTATGCGCATTTCAGCTCCTTAAAGATATTTAAAATAATTAACCTCCTATTGTATGGGCTGTGTCAGTCAGTTGTATTTATTGAGTGCTTACTGCGTGCAGAGCACTGTACTAAGCACTTGGGAGAGTACACTATAGCAGACACATTCCCTGCCCACAACAAGCTTACCGGCTAGAGCATAGCTTACAGCATAGAGCCTGTCCGCAGCCTGGCATCTCAGGGGGCTCTTGTTCCTGAGCACACGGGGGAGGCAGCCAGGCAGAGTGGGCCAAGCGTTCTCCTGGGTTTCTTCTCCGTCCCCAGCCTGGAGGTCTGCTCACCTGCTGCTAGGAGTTAATGAAAATCACAATGGGGTGAGGAGCCAGCTCTGTCAGGTGGCGGCAGGATGGCTGTTGGTTGCAGCCAAGCTCTCCACCAAAGGGAGAGGAAGCGGCAGCCGTGTTCCAGAGACAGCAGCTGCAACAGATGTTAGCTACTCAGTCTGCCAAGACTTCCCTGTTGGGGTTTCTAGAGCCATCCCTGCCTGGGCGAACGACCATGCGAAGCCAAGAGGGTTTCATGGTCTTCTGGAAAACAGGCCGATGTGGCCCCCCCCATGCTCTGGAAAGTCACAGGAGGAGGTTTATGGCTCAGCTGCCCCTGTGGTCCTGGACTCTTACAATCCATGACGAATGTTTTTTCCTTCCACCGAAGCAAACGGATTTCTCTGACTGGCAGGGTCAGCAGGGACTGCTTGCCTAGTTGCCCTTGATGTGATCAGATGGGGGGAACCACTAACAGGCTTTCAGGCCTAGAGAGAGGGACTCAAACTAGAGAGGAAATCTAGGATTTTCATTCCAAGGCTCAGTTCTCCACTCCTAAGCCTATCCTGTTAGTCTCCTCTCTGCCCAAGAGGTTACCCGTATGCTCACGAACACGAGGCAGACGAAGAAGACCCAGGGTCACGGTCAGAGTTGCCCGAAGCCAAGGTGGTTCAACACTGTTTCCTTGAAGGCTCAGCAGTTGGTAAAACCTCTGGGGATATTTTGGGGTTGCCCATTCCCTCAGCCTAAGGAGGTTATAGATCCTCACGAGGTGGATAAGTAGTGAAATCTGGAGGAGGCTGTTGGCTTCCCCTGAGTGAGAGAGAGGGGACTATGGTCCCGATTGGTCCAAAGTCGGTTTTTCTCTCAGTAGCTCCAGTGTTTGTTTTGGCCCTGCAAAGTAGTCATAGGTTCATTCGTTCGATCGTATTTATTGAGCGCTTACTGTGCGCAGAGCACTGTACTAAGGTTGGGAGGTAGACGGGAATTCCCAAGTTGCTGGCTGGTCTTGGGGTGTTGGGAAAACTTCTAGCCTTAGCCGCCGCCCCCCACATTCTGCCCCCTGCCATTCTCCGAGTCCATTGCTAGGTGCAGGCACTGTGAGGCCAGATGCAGCCTCTGGGCCCATTTTGTCCTTTTATGTCTCTCTCATTAACTCAGTGAAGCACATGGTTGTTCTATTTAAATTTATTCAAGCTGTAATCTTTGACATTTAAGTTAGCTTTTAGTACAATTTTGCATTTATAGTAATATATATTATGTATTTTCTCCATCCCCATAGAATCCGTTTTAATCTTTTCCGGATGCAAATTTCAGGCAGCCTTGTCCCGTCTCCCCTCTCCTGCTCTCCTTCCCCTCCCCCCATGGAGAGTGTTTGATCAGGTGTGGCAGGAATATCCACTGTCAAGCTGCGCCCTTTATATTAGTCAATATTATCCTTCTCCCCCCCTCCCTCTCCGCCTTCCCCTTTGGGCTTTCCCAGTTGATTTATAATTTTGGAATTCTCATCGGAGTCTGTAATACAGTTTGTTCATTATTTAACCAAAACCTGTTTAATGAGCAGAGAGAGGCAATGTAAATGTTAGGCATGTTGCAGTGAAGTACCTTTGCGCTCCTCAGAGCTGATGGGTAGTTAACTCTCTTGTGCCTGCAGCGCTCGGGTGCCCTGGCCTGGGGTGAGAAGGGGCAGCAAAACCCCTCCCTCCCCGAATCCAGCTTCAGGAGCGACCGTTTCAGGCGGGGGTCTGGGTTGGCATTGGATTTCCCTCTGCCGGAGGTCCCTCTGCACTCATTCTTCTCCCATTCTGGCTCTAGGGTCTGATTGGCAGGGTTAGGGAGGAAGGGATGGGGGATGCTTGACTGTGTCCAGAAGTCGGAGAGTCCAGCACTTGTGGGACCCTGGGCAGGGCGGCCCTTAGAGTGTCTAACGGCCTACTTGGCGAAGCTTTGTGGATTGACTCCGAGGCAGGGACAGGGACGGCCTCAGAGTGCGAGCCTCAGGATCCACTTGTTTGTAGAGGGTGGAAGAGGGCTCCCTAGAAACCTGGGGAAGGTTTCTGGGAATCTCTGGAATTCTGGGTTTTCTGCTGCTTCGGTGTTGCTGTCACCCTCTTGCCTCTCCCTTTTGGGCCAGGTTTGGCCACCTTGGCTCTGCCCTCCAGGGTCATGTCCATTTCTCCCTGCCCTTTTGACTCTTAGCTGGGCCAGTTCCTCAAGAGTCTTTGCTAGGAGTATCCTAAGGCCTAATCAATCAATCAATCAATCAATCAATCGTATTTATTGAGCGCTTACTGTGTGCAGAGCACTGTACTAAGTGCTCGGGAAGTACAAGTTGGCGACATATAGAGACGGTCCCTACCCAACAGTGGGCTCACAGTCTAGAAGGGGGAGACAGAGAACAAAACAAAGCATATTAACAAAATAAAATAAATAGAATAGATATGTACAAGTAAAATAAATAGAGTAATAAATACGTACAAACATATATACATATATATAGGTGCTGTGGGGAAGGGAAGGAGGTAAGGCCGGGGGGATGGAGAGGGGGAGGAGGGGGGAGAGAAAGGAGGGGGCTCAGTCTGGGAAGGCCTCCTGGAGGAGGTGAGCTCTCAGTAGGGCCTTGAATCTCTCAGCAGGGCCTTGAAGGAACAGTGGATGCCCCGTGTGAGGAACGAACTCACGACCTTCAGATTATGAGACTGAGGCGCTACCCACTGCAAGTCAAAATCCTCGGGATAAATCATCATCACCATAATCAGTGTTCATTGAGCTCTGACTGGGTGCCAGGCGCTGTTCTAAAAAGCACTTGGGGCCATGCAGTAAAAGTAGCTAAATCCCTGCTCTTGAGGGGTTTACAGTCTAACGGAGGAGACAGATTCGGAGAGTTAATATGCAGTGGGAACCAGAAGGAATATATATGTACCAGAGGTAACACAAAAGTAAACCAAAAAATGAATAGCTCCATTGAATAAACAGGCCGATAAACGCTTTGACCTCTTGCTACAGGAGGTGCACTTTTGCGTTGTGTGAGGACCAAGTGAGCAGAGGGGAGTGAGGAGGCCTGGAGACTGAGCGGGAGAGAAGTTGGAAGGCAAACCTGATGGCTACGAGTGGGGCAGAGTGTCCCAGGATGCACTCAGGTCTGCCCTTGAGAGCAAATTTGGCCTTCCTGTTTTCAGATGAAATTCAGGAGTAGTTCACGTTGGAGACCATTGAGCTGGGTTTCCTGAGGCCAAGGCTTGAGATGGAGTCCGGGGCAGGTTAGAACTCCCCTGCCTTTCAGTGGCCAGGGGAAGGAGGATTCACTTCCCCTGCTTGGAAAAACTCAGTAAGGCAGCCCTGGGCTACCTGACATCTGATAAGAATTGTGGTATTTGTCGAGCGCTTACTTAGGTGCCTAGCACTGAACTGGGGTAGATACAAGATCATCACGATCTAAGTCTAAAATAGGAGGGGGGACTGGTATTGTATCTCCATTTTAAAGATGAGGGAACTGAGGCACAGAGAAGTTGTGACTTGCCCAAGGTGACATAGGTATGTGGCAGAGCCGGGACTAGGACCCAGGTCCAAATCCCAGGCCCATGTTCTTTATACTAGGCCACACTGCTTTTCTTGATGACTGGTATTGTTTCTCCTGGGATTTTCTCCCAAGTGATCCCAGGATTTTCTGGGTTTGTTTTCAAACTGAGGGGTTAGGCTAATGATCCGTGTGCCCTTGAGGCTGGTAGGTGAAGGCTGAACTGACAGGAGGCGGCCCAGAATAGTCTGACTTCTTCCCAGCATAGCCTCTCCTCCCTTCCTTTTCCCTCCCTCCCTTCCCCAACACCCACTCACCTTCAGCCACCGGAAGCCCAGATCTCTGTTGTTTGGGATTTAAGTGTGGGGTTATTTGTGCCTGGAAGAAGTTGTAGGGGAGCGGGTTAACTTAAGAGCTAGGGATCCCAGTTTCTCCCAGCAGAGGTAATGCTGCGTCCAGCCTCGGCAGTGCCCACTTTGGTACATCAACCTCTTGAGGCCTGGGGCTTCTATGGTTGTGTGCCAGGCTTGCCATGGCAACAGTAAGATGAGCAAGGGGAGCAGGAAAGCCAGCTGCTGCTTTGTTTTCAACAAGGGGGCCAGGCAGGCAGGGAGGCAGAGGGAGGCCCTCTCCCCTTCCACCCACTCAAGCCAGGAGCAAGGGCCAAGAGCATTTCTGGAGAAGCCAACTGTTTCTAACTCCATGGGAAGTTGGGGTTTGGGGTGGCAGGGGTGAAGAAGATGGGGAAGGAGCTACTGAAGGAAGAGTCGATCCGACTGTGATTTCATTCCTACCATCTGACACTCCTAAACCTTGCTCAGTGCTGACCACCTCAGTTTTCCAAGGGGATTTTGATGCCCGGGGCAAAGGTTCTCGAATTTGTGTCCCGTCGCGCCCCCCCACCCCCCCTGGCCTGGCCGACTTTAGTTCGGAAAAGGAGGGTCAGAAGCGAGTGCGGAAGGTGACCGGCTGGTAAGTCCGGGTGGCGGAGGAAGAGGAGGTGCGGCTGCAGCCGTTGGAGGCCTTTTTCTTCTTGCCCTCTGCCCCGGAGAGATCCCGGAGATTTAGACGGACAAGCGCTCCTGGCCGTTTGGCCGGGTTCCCGCTGCATGCTTGTGCTGTAACACCAGCCCTCTGTTACCACTGCCGGGCTGGGCGCTCTGAAGGGATGCCACATGTGCACAGATCGCAACTGACCTTCTCTTGTTCCACGCTTGTTTAGCAATGATTTGCCCATTTGTGGGGCACTCCATTATTTCCCTGAGCTCTCGCCCCTCTGTGAAGTGGGGTCATCCGGAAAGCGGCCTGCTGGAAGGTCCGTCGGAAAGCGATAAATTGCTCTTGAATTTGGTGGAAAGGCAAGGCCAGATGCTCCTTGGGAGCCAAGGTTCCCTTATAGGCCACCAGGACTGCTTGCTTCCAGGTGTTTTTGTGCTGACCGCAGCTTGGGCATTGGAGACCGGGAAAAGCAGTTCATAGGGACTTTTTGTCTTCTCTGTCTCCTGGGATGGGCTCAGAGAACCCTCTGCAAGAGACAGGCAGTAAAATTTCTTTGACTCCCAGTGGGAACCTGAGTTTTCCACCAAGTGTTTTCTCTCACCTCAGGGTGTAGAATGAATGTCATCATCAAAAGCAGTTAGATTTTGGTGTGTCTGTTGGCTGAGGTCATTTTTTGGAAATCTGGCTATTGTGCTCATTGTCCTCCTTAGCTGAAGGGGCCCTCTTATTTCTCTAGGAGCAGGAGTAACTGAATCGCTGTCCATGGCACTTATTGGTAGAATTGCCGTGGGAGAGCCCAAGAGCGGGAAATTAAGATGGATGTCAAAGAGGGCATCCGTTGCAGGGTTTGTCTCCAAATTCCATTATCATTGCTGGAGACAGGATTCTGGCCTGGCTGGACCATTGATCTGATCTGGCAATATGGCCTAGTGGAAAGAGCCTGGAGTTGGGCCGCAGGAGACCTGGGTTCCTGCCCTTGCTCTGCCTTTGGGCTACCTTTTAAATTGGGCTGTGCTTCTTTTAAGGCCCTCCTGGCATCCCCTGAGGAAGTGAGCCTAATGCTCCCTTGGGCATTCAGCCCCTTCCTAAACCCCGAGGGCTCCTCCCACCTCCAGATTGACTGCAACAGGCCATCACAGGGGGTGGCTTCCCCCCCGCAGATTGGCCCACGGGAATCGACATGTGAATTGGCCTTCCAGGGATTGGGCCTGTTGACCCCTTGGAGAGTTTGATGGTGAGCAGCCTCCCTCCTGATGCAGTTGGGCAGGGACAGTCTAATTTATCCATGACTGTCTTCCCTGTGTGCCGGCTGGCAAAGGAGCCATCCTGTTGGAAGTGAAACACAGCAGGGAAGAGGGGAGGATGAGACTCAATCATGCAATCAATGGTATTTATTTGCTGTTTTCCGGGCACTGTATTAAGTGCACGGGAGAGTACAGTGCAGTAGAATTGGTAGACATGATCCCTGTCCACGAGGAGCTTACGGTCTAGAGCGGGAGACACATGTTAAAGCAAATTACTGATAGGGGAAAGGGCAGAATGTAAGGATTTATACCTAAGTGCTGTGCAGCTGGGCATGGGGCGAATAGCTGTTCCAGCACGCTAGGGGCCTCTTGCCCAGAGACCTCTTCAAGACATATTTACAAAGCAGAGGTTTTTATTATATGATTAATTGTATTATTATTATTAATGATAATAATTATAATTGTGACATTAATTAACTACTTAATTAATTAAGTAATTAATTAATTAAGACTTAATTACTACTATGTACCAAGCACAGTTCTGAAACTTGGAATGGATATAAGATAATCAGGTCAGCACTTGAGGCAACCAAGTCTAAGCAGAAGGGAGAACAGGTATTTCATTTCCCTTTTATGGATGAAGAAAATGAAGCATAGAGAGGTTAAGTGACTTGTCCAAGTTCACACAGCAGACAATGGCAGAGCCGGGATTAGAATCCAGATCTCCTGACTCCCAGGACCCTGCTCTTTCCCCTAGGCCAAGCGGTTAAGGAGTTGAAAAGCTGTAGGATTTGGATGTGCATCTAATTTTCAGCATACATTTGTGTGCAGGTCTCACTTGGTGTTTAGTAGTCCAGGACTCTGAGACCAGGAGGTGGGGGTGAGGGTGATGTCGTCCTAGTCTGGCTGCTAGATAATGCCCATGGAAATGCTGTTTACTCAGCAGCTTCATTAACTGCACTGAGGAGCTTGGATGTTCTTTTGGGTTGGATTAGTCCGTTTAGATTGGCCTCTGATTATTCTCTGCCGCCATGGTATCGGAACTGAGCTGGTTGCAGTCGAGCCATAGAAGGAGACACCACTGGCTGATTGCCCGTTACAATCAGATCCAACTTGTGGATATTTTTTTTCCCCCTTCAAGTTTGGCTTCGTTTTCTGCTTACATTCAACTCTTTGACTCAGTTGTTAGAGATTGTAAATCTGGGAACACACGTGAAAGGGGTTGCACCCGCTCAGGTTCAGTTACTGGCAAGCAAGGATGTGGGGGTGGGCGGGGAAGGGGAGATGGCCCTTATCTCCCAGTATCCCTGTACTAAGTTATGGAATAGAAGATAATCAGGTTGGACATAGTCCATGCCTTAATCCCCACTTTACAGATGAGGTGATTGAGGTCCAGAGAAGTTAAGTGACGTGCCCAAAGTCACACAGGAGAGCTAGGATTAGAACCCAGGTCCTCAGGCCTGTGTTCTTTCCATTAGGCCACACAGCTTCTCTAGAAGGTACTTGTCCTTAGAAGGTGGTGCAGGCTTTTAGAGAGGAGAGAGGGAAGCAGCCAAAAGAAGTTGAGGTTTTCTAAAAGGAACTTGGAACCGATGCTGGAGTGAGAGATTTTTACGGGAGAAGTCGTGGCCTGTCATTTCCTTCACCCCACTCTGTTTTGAATGGGAAGTGTAATTCTCCTTTCCAGACCTTGTCATTTCCCTAAAACGTGAATTGATCTCCTTTCATTTGGTACTTTTTCCTCAATCAGAACCTGGTGTCCTGAACAGGCGATCCTGGCTTTCCTCTGGGTGGAGAAGGGCCAAAATCCTGGTATAGCCTGTAGACTGTGAGCCCACTGTTGGGTAGGGACCATCTCTATATGTTGCCAACTTGTACTTCCCAAGTGCTTAGTACAGTGCTCTGCACACAGTAAGCGCTCAGTAAATACAATTGAATGAATGAATGTCCAGAAACTACTGTGAAGAGGAAAGGGAATGGATTTTTGTTGCTCTAATCCAAATATGTTTCATTAATCCTCCTGAGCATGCTAGAGATTAGCATCTTAATCAGCCTTAATTCAGCGAGCTTTTCTATTCCCTTAGCAGTAACCAGGATTTTTAAAAAATGCAGAATTCTTTTGGCCACTTGAAGAATTGAAAGTGTGATTCCAGGTTCCAAAATGGATCAGGACAGAAATTGAGTTGGGCTCTGCCATTAATTTTGATGAAGTCATAGTTTGGGAAATGATTTTATTTTTTGGTGCATGATGACAAATCTTGGAAATTTAAATGTGGTACTCACGGATCACAGAAAACTAAAGTTTTCAAAAATTTTCAGTAGTAATGTGTGGTCTCAACACACAGGCAAACCTCCCTTTTCCTGAAATGGGTTTGGAATCGGGGTTATGGAATCGGTTTGTGTGACTCCTAGCTAATTGATTGAATGAATATTTGTTGATTGGATCTACTGATCCTTGAGCTTTCCGTGTTCAGATTTCTACAGTTAATCCATCTCTCTGTTTGGTTCACATTCGACTGTGCATCAGAGATTCTGAAGGTGAAAGAGCAAGGTTGGCTTTGCCCTCTTGGAATCCCAGGATATGGATTTACTTCTCTGGCCCCCTCTAATTAGCCTTCAGTCCATTTAATCAAATCAATCGATGGTAAATTCTGTACGGTTGCTTAACATTGTCGAAATACTGTGTGAAACCCCGTTGGTGTGTACACAGACTGTCTTTCCAGCTTGCTAAGGCTGACAGAATTTCACACGCTGTTAGAAATGTAATTACATGCCCCGAGGGCCTATATTTTATGGAGGCTTTGGGGATCCCGTTTGTTGCAGAATGATTTGCAATTGAAAAAGAGTTTTTTAAAACAGAGGGGAGAGGTTTAGTGTCCAGGTTCTTCTCCTGGCTTCCTAATTTCCTAGGTTGTGGAGGGGTTTTGGCCAAGCAGCTGGCCTCGAGGAAGGAGCCTGGGCTGGGAATCAGAGGACCTGGGTTCCAGGCCCAGCTCCCCCGCTCGCTTGCTTTGGGACCTCAGGCAAGTCACTTCACTCCTTGTTCCCTCAGTTTCCTCATCTGTAAAATGGGCATTCATTACCTGTTCTCCCTCCTATTTAGAATGCGAGCCCCGTTTTGATCTGTATATATAATTCTATTTATTTATATTGATGGTATTGATGCCTGTTTCCTTGTTTTGATGTCTGTCTCCCCCACCCCCCCCTTCTAGACTGTAAGCCTGTCCTGGGCAGGGATTGTCTCTATTGCTGAATTCTACTTTCCAAGCGCTTAGTACAGTGCTTTGCACACAGTAAGCGCTCAATAAATGCGATTGAATGGATGACTGGTTCCTACCTGATTTTCTTGTATCTAAACCAGCATTTAATAGTGAGCATGGCCCATAGTAAGTGCTTGATAAATACCACAATTATAATTTTCAGCTGAGCTTGTTCTCTGCTCTCATTACCAACTAGCGGGCAGCAGTCCTTGGTTTCCGGATCCCGTTGTTAATACCTCCTGAAGAAGATTTTTCAGCCCTCAATTTTAATAAAGTTGGGTTGGCCTTGGATTCGTTACAGCGCTTTTCAACTTTTGCCGTCTTATTTAAAAAAGCTTAATTATGCTCAGTGAGAACGCTCACTTAAGCTTCTGAATTGGAATCTGAAAAGGCTGAAAGTGACTGCCTTCCAGGAGCTTCAAGAGGAGAAAGGAACCAAAGAGGGAAAAGTTCAAGAAAGCTACTTTCTCATTCTTCTCCCGACTCACTCTTCCATTCTCTCTCCCTCCCTCCCCTAGGTTTTCTGCATCATTCTCTTGGCCTTGACTTTTCTTTTGTTCCTCTGCGTGACCAAGCATCTTTAAAAAAGAACAAAAGAGGAGGGAGGGATTGGGGTTGCCTCTGCAGGAAAATTTTCTCCACAGCTCTTAAGCCCTGGGCCTATTGCTGTGGAGATGGGGCAGACTTGACCGGTGCTAATGAAAGCCATATGAAAGAGAACACGGCCACTTAGCTAAAGTCAAATGAGTTAGGAAAGGAAAAGAGAAGCAAAGGGAGATCTTGGTACAGAGAGAGACAGGTGAGGAGATTTGTTAAGGGGGTGGGAAAATACCAAGGCCACACAGCCACGGGCAGTAAATGAAATGGAAGTAAAATCCAACAGACTCTGCGCTTGTCCAGTGGTCGGACTCTTCCCTGTGCCCTTTTGGCTATCACCCCTTTCCGGTTGGGTCGGCGAAGTGGGCTCGGACTCCATCTCATGGGATTCTCCCCACCGGAGAAGGTGTCCACCTTGTGACTCGATAGCCTCATTCTCAGCGTAGTGTCCCAGTGTGTTGGGTTGGGGAGAAGCTATTAAGAGATGCTTTCTGGCCAGCTGGCATTAACGGGGTTATTTTTAACTGCCCGTCTCAAATCCTTCATTGTTCAGGTGTCCCCAGTGCCCTCCATGCGAGCAGTTGAAATTAGCAGCTGTATTAAATGAAGTACCTCTTGTCCTCTGGTCTCTCGCATTTCTTCTCCTCCCTCCAACACCCCCCTCTTTCACCCCCATCCCCTGCGCTGCTTCCAAAATAAGCAGGGAGCAATGCTGCCCACATTTTGTCTCGTTTTACTCTGAAGACAAGCAGCAGAGGAAGCGTGGATTAACGTGTAGTGATTTCTAGGAGCTGGTCCCTGTACAGATTCCTCTCTGTGTGTCTGGACTGAGTGACGGGACCATGTGGCGGGAGGGCAGCTGGATGTAGATCATCGGCAAATTTGGGTTGGGTAAATATAGCAGGAGCAGGATGTCAGAGTGGGAGATGGATTGTTCTGGGAAAGGAAGTGTTGTCTTTCGTCTGAGAAACAATTTCCTGCACTTCTGGGACTCTTTCTTTCTTCTTTTTTTCAGGGCCGAACAGGAGTTGGCAGGGGCCGGGCACATTTGCTGTGTTACATCTCTGGGTGTCTGTCTCTTTCCTGCATTTGGGGTGGGGAGCAGAAATCAGATTTGTTTCAGTCTGTTAGGGACAGACTAAAGAGAGAACCGTATCCGGGCCCTGCAGCCCATTCTGCAGGTTCTTGAATTACTGCACAGATCGTTTAGTTTCTTCAGAAAATGAAGTTCTTTAGGGGGCGAGACAAACAGGATTGGAGAGGAAGCTGATTATTCGAAGGAAGTTTTGCTTCAGTCAGTGTTGCATGTAAGGTGCCAGCCTTCAGAAGACTGTGAGCCCATTGTTGGGTAGGGACCATCTCTATATGTTGCCAACTTGTACTTCCCAAGCGCTTAGTACAGTGCTCTGCACACAGTAAGCGCTCAATAAATACGATTGAATGAATGAATGAACTAGATTCATGGTAACAACCACACCAGAGCTCAGACTTCAGCCACCTCCATCCTTCTTAGAGCACGGGCCTGGGGGTGGGGGGGAACCTGGGTTCTAATCCCGGCCCTGCCACGTGTCTGCTTTGTGACCTTGGGCAAGTCACTTACCTTCTCTGGGCCTCAGTTACCTCATCTATAAAATGGGGATTAAGACTGTGAACCCCATGTGGGACAGTCCAACCTAATTAACTTTTATTTACCCCAGTGTTTAGAACAGTGCTTGGCAAAGAGTAAGCTCTTAACACATACCATAATTATTATTATTTTTATTGGGAGGCTCCTGGTCCCCCTTTACCCCAAACTATAGGAATTCCAAACCGTAGAATATTCAAATCCTGGTTTAGTCTGTAACTTTTATTAAACTCTAATACTGCCCAACTTTAATGCTTGTTGGGAAAGCTAGCACTTTGCAGTAAGATAATTTGCTTTTAAAGGGGAGGCGGGCAGGGTTGACATCCTTCCTGCTGCCCAAATGCCGGCATTTGTAGAAGAGAAAGTGGGGGGCAGAGGTGGAAATGGGAATTCATTCAGTCAATTAATCAGTAGTATTTATTGAGTGCTTACTGTGTGAAGAGTAGAACAGTGCTTTGCACATAGTAAGCACTTAACAAATACCATCATTATTATTATTACTGTACTAAGTGCATGGGAGAGTACTATAAAACAGACTTGTTTAACGCTTTCCCTGCCCACAACGATTGTGTTGACTAGAGGACGAGCTTATGGTATAGAGGGAATTACAGTTCTGGGACTTTTTGGCCTCCTGGGATGCAAGTGATTCAGCAGTAAACCAGAACAGGAGGCCTGGGGGAAATCTCTTCCATTTACATCTTTGCTGCAGAGCACCGTGAATCTGCCCCCAAACCTACTGGCCACTTCTGAAAAATCTGGAGCCCCTGCCTGGCCTAATCTCCTCAAGGGCCCCTCATTCTGTTCCACTTGATCTCATGACACCACAGTGTCAGAGATCCAGTCTCTGACTGGGACCTAGCTGAAAGCAGGAGTTGAGCCAAGCCAGCCAACATGTATTTGTGTCACAAAGCTGTTCCCGCTGGTGGGTGGAACTAGGAATAAAATATCCAGCTCTCTTAATGCTGGTGCTAAAATGGGCACGTTGGAATTCTTGCCTCAGGGTCAGGAGATTGACAGAATTGATAGTGCTGAGAAGTGGTGGAGTGATTAAAAACCAACAGGACATGGCAGTTCACGGCTCTGAACGATCCAGCCACAGGGATAAGTGAGGATGAGAGGTGAAGAGAGGTGAAGGCGGTGTTTAACGATGATCCTCAGTGCTATTAAAAGATCATTTCAGAGGAAAGGAGTCAGTGGCATAGACAGCATCTCAACACAAAGGCTTATAGATCAGCAAATGTATCTTGTGTCGCACAGCCTGCCTGGGATTGGTTTATGAGGTGTCTGGTTTGTTCAAAGAGGACTAACCAAGCATATACATTCCGCCAGTATAGTAGAGAACGAAGCGGGCCTGGATGGAAAAAGCTATTTGTTGATCCCATTAACAACCTCTTTTTTTCTTGAGGGGAGTTTATTTTGGAATTGGCAAGAGAAAGGATGATTCTCTGCCCAGGCTCTTGTGATACGCAGCAACTGGATCCAGAGGCCAGTGTGTGACGTCCTTGGCACTCAGCGCTTACTGCCCGGTTAGGTTAACTTTGGGGTGGAAGAAAGCTGGCCTGCTCGACAACGGCCCTGTGAGCTGGACAACTCCAGAATGAACAGGAGGAGCTGCAAGCCCCATGCTTGGATGGAAAGACTGTTGAGTACCCCAAAGTTAGGCTGAAAATTCCTTAAGAAGCCAGAGAGATGAATGCACAAGCTCTCAGAGGCTGGTGCTGCGGACAGTCATGCCAGCTCTCTGCAGGGTTAAGCCAAACCAAGCAGGGTTCAGAGTGCAGATCTGAAACTGTGGCAGTCCCTTTGAAAAGATCCAGGTGGATTGGTATGCAAAATAAATGAAAGTGAAGAAATCCGAAACAGGGACTTAAAGAACAACCATTTTCTATTCAGAGGGGAAAAAAATAACCCACCCCCAAACCCAGTCTTATGGTTCAGACATGCCAGTAAATTTGTGCTCTTAACCACAGTGGGTGAGAGGATCAATTCCAGAGAATGCCCAGGGCGGGAGGAAGTGAAGCACACAAGTCTCCCAGCAGCCTTTTTTTAAAAAATAGTATTTGTTAAATGCTTACTATGTGCCAGGCACTGTACTATGCACTGGGGGAGATACAAAATAATAATAATAATAATCATCATCATCAATCGTATTTATTGAGTGCTTACTGTGTGCAGAGCACTGTACTAAGCGCTTGGGAAGTACAAGTTGGCAACGTATAGAGACAGTCCCTACCCAACAATGGGCTCACAGTCTAAAAGGGGGAGACAGAGCACAAAACGAAACATACTAACAAAATAAAATAAATAGAATAGATATGTACAAGTAAAATAAATGGAGTAACAAATATGTACAAACATATACAGGTGCAGTGGGGAAGGGATAATCAGGTTGGACAGTGACCTTGTCCCACATGAGCTCCCAGTCTTTATCCCCATTTTGCAGGTGGGTAACTGAGGCCCAGGGAAGTGAATCGACTTGCCCAAGGTTACAGCAGACAAGTGGCACTAAGCGCTTAGTACAGTGCTCTGCACACAGTAAGTGCTCAGTAAATACGATTGAGTGAATGAAGTGGCAGAGCTGGAACTAGAACCCAGGTCCCCGGACTCCTAGGCCCGGGCTGTTTCCATTTGTCCACACTGCTGCTGTTGACTCGAAAGGCTGACGTGGGAGGAGGGAATTTTTGTGTGGTTTCAACAGATGCCGGCACCATGTAGGAAGAAGAGGTGGAACTGCTCCAAACTCTAACTCACAGGACCTAGGGCAGTGGGGCACATGAGAATGCCGATGGAGAAGATGTACTAAAGTGCATTTCATGTCCCGTAAATAGCAGCTAATCTTGCATCTTGTAGAGTGGCGAGCTCCTGAATGATCTTTCCCTTCAGTAGAGACCAGAGAACTCCCCAAGAGGTACCTTCCCGATGAAGGAAACTACAGGGGAGCTATGTAGGCATAACTGAGTTTGGCCTAGTGACAGTCCTTAGGAAAACAAAGATGAGATCTGAGGTAAGGGAACACCTTTCCTTTAATTTTCCAGTGACATTTTATATTAGAGCTGGTCTTCGTTAATGATAAGAGAGTCCCTCAGGGCGTTTTGGCTCTGTGACCTTGTGGCTTTCTCCCCTGAAGTATCGCAGGACTCATCTGGACCAAATGAGGTATTGGTTTGCTGGCTCTTGACTAAAGAGTGACTGACTGTCTTTGACAATCTGCAGCTCATCTGGAAATCCCAGGTGTGTCAGAAGGCCCTCTCTGGATTGGTGGATTCCTGCTCTGCCTGAAAAAACCATTTAGCTTCAGCCTTTATGTGGGGAGTGGATTGGGAGTCCCTTCTTGTCATTTGCCACCAGAAGAGAGGAGCTGAGTAGGATGTTTCTCCCAGCTCTGAACTGGGGCTCAGATTGCTATCTTATTTACCTCCTGGACTAAGGTTTTGAGCCAGATCCTGAACAGCTTTGTGGCCCTGTCCACAACTCTGCCTTTGGGCCGACTTCAGATGTTCCTGCTTGTGTGCCCTGCTGCACAGATAGGAAAAATAAAACCTGTGGCAGGGGGCCGTGACAAATGCACTCACTCTAGGGGGCACGGTGCTGGAATTTCGTGCTGCCCTGTGGTAGCCAGCCAGTTGCCAGAGGGCCGGGCTGATCCCGGCTGATCTGGTGGACCAGCTCTAGACCTCCCTGGCCTCCTGAAGACTTGGGCCCAAGGCCAGACTCCCAGAAGTAGATCACTGCTTTCTGTTTGCTCACTTTCCTCTCTGGCATCACATACTGCCTCGAGTATCCACCTTCCCAAAGCGCTTAGCTCCCAAATCTGTTTTCTTTGCCGTTTCTTCGCCATTCCTTGTTGTCTTCCCAGCTCTCCTCTCTTAACTACAGAAGGTTTCTTTAGGTTCTCATCTTTCAGAGTATTGCATCTCCTGATGGTAGGGGACAAAAGCGGAGTTCAAGACTAATCCCATCCCGTAGGGGGAGGGCAAATGATGGAGCCGAGCCTGGAATCCAGGACTCCCCGACTCCCAGACACTTCCTAGGGATCAGTCCTAGATGTCGAGACCTCATACTCGGAGTACTTGGTTCTGTTCCATCACAGTGCTCATTCCTGCCTCCTACTTTCCACCTGGTCTACTGGTACCCTCCCTCACGCAGCTTTGGACCAGAATAGGGTTTCTTCCCTATTCTCTGCTTTTTCCTGGGTCCCCCAGATGCTGTCTCTCACATTGAATGGGGCTTGGTAAGTGGAGAATACCAAGTATGTCTGGATTTGACCATGAGACCCCTGGACATTGGAGCTTGAAGCCTTTCTCTCTTTCTCTCCTCTCCTTTGGTAAAGCCATGCAGCCTGTAATAGGTTGAGTTGTAACATTCATTAAACCACTCCTCACATTCCCTGTTTTCAAAGCTTATCAGGATGGCTTTGATTTAGTTATCTGGAACCAAAAAGGCAGTTTGCCGATGCTGGACTGAAGCTCGGGAGCAGTAATATACCGGAGATCAGATTCAGGTCCCAGTTGTATTATTCCTGGGGATTTATTTGTGTGAGTGTACACACAGGAGCCGAGGGGTATGTATGGAAGGCTTGCCGGAATGCAAATTGGACACATTTTGTTGGGACCTGAAGGGGATTTTCACTGCTTCATAATTTTTCAAAGGTTTGTTATACATCAGGCATCCACTGCTTCTTCTTTAAAGCTTTAAATCCCCCCTCTTTTTCCTGTTGTAAAGGTCAGATTTTTTTTGACAACTGTGTGCAGGAACAAGATTTGCTAAATCCTTTCATTTTTATTCATACAAATATCGGCATTTAGTGAGGGTCAGTCGCCCCAGGATTCAGGGAGGGAGTTAGCTTTTGGAGAGCCTTGGGGACCCCAACTCAATGCAGGACAGGGCTCATTTTGGTGCGGCAGGGTTCGTTGTCCTAACTGTGGGGCTGGTTTTCAGGGTAAGTGGGGAGCTCTTCATTTTCTCTCAAGCTGACCCAAAGCAATTCAAGGCCCAAGAGAGGGGGGAGTTTAAGCCATTGGGATACAGTGGGGTCTAGCTTTGTAAATGCTGAAATTAGGGGCAGAACTGGAAGACAGAACACTCCTTCTTAAAGAACTTCTTCATACCTGCTTTTCTGGGTCAAAAATTGGTTCATTTGCCAATCCTCTAATAATTCATAATAATTATAGTTACCTGTTAAGTGCTAACACTGTTCTAAGTGCTGGAGCAGATACAAGTTAATCAGGTTGGGCACCACCTCTGTCCCACAAGGCGCTACAATCTAAATAGGAGGGATTAGGATTCAATCCCTAATTTATAGATGAGGTAAATGAGACATAGAGAAGGTAAGTCTAGAGGAGGTCCCACAGCAGATATGTTGGAGAACAGGGATTAGAACCCAGGTCTTCTGACCCCCAGCCCTGTGTTCTTTCCACTAGACCACACTGCTACTCTAGTCTGCAAGATCCTCTTCTAGTTTGTAAATTCCTTGTGGGCGGGAGACCTGTCTACCAACTCTGAATTGTACTCTCCCAATTACTTAGTAAAGTGCTCTGCACATAGCAGCTGCTCAATAAATGCCATTGATTGATTGCTGTCCAGTATGGCTGAGTTTTTGGTGCTCCTGAGGGGATTTGATTCCCTGGCATAATTGTTCAGTTGGATAGTTTGTTGTCCTGTAGGATTCTAGATCTTGAAGAAGTGGAGCAGAAAAACCTTGCACCTATTGCTCACTTGACTTAATGCTTATGTTTCTGGAGTCTTCTAGACTGTGAGCCCGCTGTTGGGTAGGGACCGTCTGTAAGTGTTGCCAACTTGTACTTCCCAAGTGCTTAGTACAGTGCTCTGCACACAGTAAGCGCTCAGTAAATACGATTGAATGAATGAATGAGTGAATGGAGTGACTTACCCCCTCTTCCAGTAACTCTTCCCTCCCCAAGTTTCTGGAAAACGCTTTTCACTTTCCTCTGGTTCAGTCTGTTATTCACCATGCACATGTGGGTGCTTAATACTGTAAATGCTTTTGATGAGGAGAATGTAGTACCATGTTTCTGCCATGTCTCTTGGTGTTATCTAGGCTTCTCTGGGTGATGAACCTTCCCCTTTAAGTGCTTCTAATTACCCATTTCCTCCCAAGTTACTAAAGCAAATAGAGAGAGCACTTTTTTTCATCATTATCTAAGAAAGCCAAACTGGTCTTTTTTTTTACTGATGTCTTCTGTTGTATCCAGGCAGCCAGCCACTCCGAAGTCCTTTTTTATGGTATTAAGCACTTAAAATGTGTCAAACATGTTCTAAGCATTGGGGTAGGTACGAGTTAATTAGTTCAGACACAGTCCCTGTCCTGCATGGGGCTCACAGTCTAAGTAGGAGGGAGAGCAGGTATTTAATCCCCATTTTACAGTTGAGGGAATTGAGACCTAGAAAAGTGAAATGGCTTGCCCAAAGTCACACAGCAAATAATTGGCAGAGCCGGAATTAAAGCTTAGATCCCCTGACTCCCAGGCACAAGGTCTTTCCACTAGGCCATGCTGCTTCTCCTTTGACCTTGTTACCCCCAAGGTCCAAAGCCTTCCCCAAGGGTACAGAGCCAGGAGTAGGGAGAGCCTTTAACTCCTTGGTTTAAGAGATTTGGGTCAGATTCCTTTATCCCCTGCTGCCAGACTCATTGATCTTCCAAATGAGAGTGTTTCTAGCTCTTTCTGACCTGAGGCCCTGAAATGGTGGAGATTGGATAGTCTCCCCTTGAAGACTAAAATAGGCTTTTGTGAGCCAGCCAAATGAGGTCCCATGGAAACCTGCGGAAAGAAGTGCTGATCTGAGAGCCACTTGTAGTAGTATGTTACTCATCACCTTCTCGTCACACGCAGGCCTGAGTTGACAGGTGGGAGGGGCAGGGACAGTTGCAGGAATAGGGCCAGGTGGAGTCTCACAGCAGCTTGAGGAGCCCTACCTGACATGGTGCTCAGTAACCGTCCCAGCTCGGCTGTTTGCACAGGTCTAGAACATTTTTTCCCTGGGCCTCTGGCTTGTCCAGTGTTGAGAGTCGGGGAGAGAGAGATAGATAGAGAGAGAGAGATAAGCTTCTTCCAGTTAGCAAGGCAGATAGCAACTGGGACTGGAGTGAACCTCTACCCTCCTTGTCAGCCCACCCCCATTAGCCGCCTTAATAGTCATGCTTCAGTTTTGTCCATGGTCACTTAAACTTCTCCTGGTGCTCTTGGACCTGAGTTCCATAAAGGCAAGGATCGGGTATTGCACATTAACTGTATTTTCCCAAGCATCTAGTTCAGTGCTGTGCACCTAGTCGGCAGTTAAATGCTTTTTGGTCTTGACTCCAGGAGAGAGGGTTTCTTACTGGCCATTTGAGACTGGGTGTGTGGGAAACCATCAAGATCTGTATTCGCTATGGAAAGCTAATTTTTGCATCAAACACCTGACAATCTAACAAAATTGAGGACCTGACATAAGTAATCCCCTTGAGCCTCCCAGCGTGCAGGGAAAGCACCATTAAGAGAATAGACAGAAGTGAGGCCCGAAAATGAAAGATGAAGACAAGAATCAATTAGTCGATTAATCAGTGGTATTTATTGAGCACTTACTATGTGCAGGGCATCATACTGAATGCTTGGGAGAATACAATATGATGGAATTTATAGACATGATCTCTGACCTTAAAGAACTTTACAATTTACAACTTACAATTTATTTAAAGAAATTACAGATAGAGGTTGGGGGCAGACAACAGAGATATTTGCATAACTGCTGTGGGGCTGTGAGTGAGGTGACTATCAAGGATGATGCAAACACCTTCTTCTCTTCCCACCCCAGTAAACTTTCATCCTTTCATTCAGTTGTATTTATTGAGCCCTTACTGTGTGCAGAGCACTGTACTAAGTTCTTGGGAGAGTACAGTATAACAACAAGCAAGACACATTCCCTCTCCTCATTGAGCTTACAGTCTAGAGGACGAGCTTATAGTCTAGAGGAGGTACTTGAATCTCAGTGCCTCTCTCCCCCTAATCCACCCTCTCTAGACCCCATCGGTCCTTCTGGGCAACTCTGATGGAATTTCTTTATGGAGTTTTTTTATGGTATTTCTTAAGCATTTCTATGTGTCAAACACTGTTCTATGCTCTGAGATACAAATCAATCAGGTCAGACAGTCCCTGTCCCACATGGGGCTCACAGTCTAAATAGGAGGAAGAACAGGTGTTGAATCTCCATTTTACAGTTAAGGAAACCAAGACACAGAGAAGTTAGGTGACTTGCCCAAAGTCACACAGCAGACGAGTGGCAGGGCTGGCATCAGAACACAGGTCCTCTGACTTCCAGGCTCTTTCCAAAAGACCAGTCTGTTTCCTTATGAGTTTCCCCCAGAATGTCTTCTCTGGAGCTACTCTTGCTAGAGAGAGAAAACGGCTTTCCTCTCCCTGCAAAAGTCTGGAGTTAGATTACCGATACTTCTTTGACCAAGGTGATATGAGAAGAACGGTAGCCGCTACCCCAGGGAAGCGTGCTTTGACTTCATTTCCGTCTGGAGGTAGCAAAGGTCCCCAGGTTGAAGTTAGAGGCAGTGATAGATAGGGACTATTGTCAAGACCTGCCTCGGGACTGCCAGGAAGGAGCTGTAAATCTAGCCAGTTGATAGCACTTTAAACAGAGAATGACAGCTTTGGCTTAGACCTGGTATAAAGAGGGATACAACTATTGTCCTGCTTTAGGGACTTTCAGCAATGTGCCGAGTGGATGAAGGGTCCTGGATGGGGGTAATTAATCAGAACGAGGTGCCGACAGAAACTGGGTTTATGACACTAAGAAACATGATTTCTCAAGCGCAGCCACGGTGGCATCATTATATGAAGTGAGTCTCCACCAGCTGGGCTAGTAGAGGGCTAAAAAGCACTTATCAAATGGTTAGCTGGGTACACAAAAAGGTAATCCATTTCCTCAGCAGTGCCCAATAATTTCAACATTTTCAGTCTCTGGGCCTTTAAGCAGAGTACCTAGGGTTGGGGAACCTAGTGAAATTAGATTCATGAGCCTCCAGCCACCACGGAAAGCGATATACTGCAAAAACATTGCTTAAGAGGAGTGCTGGGTGAGGTCTCTTTAAAATGCTCATTCAGTGCAAGAAAATCTCGGATATGGAGGTGCACTCGACTGTCCCCTATTCTTTTTTTTTTAAGGAAAGAGAACCCGGAGGCCGGAGCCTATAATAGGTGATTTGGTTTTGCTTAGGCTTCAACATGAATGCACAGTGGGAGCAGCCTTAGAGCTCTAATGTTAAATTTCTTGGTGCTGGTACAGTTTTGTAAAGTTATCTGTTATGTGAGGGTAGTTGCTTTTGTGATGAGATGGATGAGTTAGGAAGGGTGTGTGCCCTGAATGAGAAGTAAATTATTTTATATTGCTTTATAGTATTGTTAAATCATTGACAGCCCTGCCTTTCAAATGAATCATTTCACTCCTCGAAAGGTACAGTTGAGGTTTCAAGTGGATTCTTCTAACTTTGCAAAAGTGCCAACGAATCTTGTACTACATGAAGAAGAATTTGTTAGGCAAAGAGCACTTGTGAGGGGCCCAGGCTAAGGATGTGTGGAGTTAGGCAGTCCTATTGAAATAACCTCCCAGAAAATGGCACAGAGCTGGAGCCTATTGTGTTTCTTTATTCCTATTAAGTGTCGGAGATCATTAGGATCAACACTTCTGTCTCTGGTTAGCTAATGCTGGAAGTTAGGTGGAGTGGAGTACTTGGAGCAGAAGGCATGAAAGTGCAGGATCATCTACAAATTAAAGGCCTGACCCAGCTCTCTTGTCCCCAGAGAATCTCTTGGAGGCAGGATGATAGCTTGAGTCATGTTCTCTTTTGGTCCTTTTACTGCTGGTTAGCAGCTCTAAGGGTGAAGGAAAGGTGGGGAATCTCAAAACAGTCTTTTATTTAAAAAAAACTCGTTACTTTATTTTTAAAAATCCCATAAGTTACTCTGAAGGTTTTTTGATAGAGAACATTAAAATTATTTGGGATTACTGGGGAAATAATTGGGGCTTTCAAGTATGTGAGGTGTCCCTGGTTTCAGCAGGGATAATCAGGAATTGTAACTGGAACATCAAGAGAAGCAGCATGGCTCAGTGGAAAGGGCACGGGCTAGGGAGCCAGAGGTTGTGGGTTCTAATGCCGGCTGTGCCACTTGCGTGCTCTGTGACCTTGGGCAAGCCACTTAACTTCTCTGTGCCTCAGTTCCCTCATCTGTAAAATGGGGATGAAGACTGTGAGCCCCAGGTGGGACAACCTGATTACCTTGTATCTACCCCAGTGCTTAGAACAATGCTTGGCACATAGTAAGCACTTAACAAATACCAGTGTTATTATTATTAAGAGGTTTTCAAGGCAAGACTGTTCTTCCTCCAGAGCAAGCAGTCCAGAAGATGGTAAGCCTATCCAAGGCTCTTCTCTGGGCTTCGTCCACCACATTCATGGCGATTGCCCATCAAATACAAAATTCCTGGGAAGATTTCCTAGATTCTGCCTCATTACAGAACAAAGGTAGAAGGCAAGCTGCTCCAGAGCCTGCTTTTTACTGTGTTGTACAGCTCCCTTCAGTCTCCAGCCAGAAAATCCACCCTTGGGGAAAAGGACATGGAAGTCTCGAAGACTTCCACATTAAAGGGAAGCCCTTTAAGAATCAGAACTGGAGGCAGATCCCAAGTGTGAGCCGAGTTGTAGCACCTGCCCCCAGTTTTCATTTAGTCTCCTAAGGGTGGTGGGCTGGCCTTGCTGTTGGATGTTATTTTAATTTAGGTTTTGGACCTCCTAGCCTCTTGGGTTTAATCTTGTCTTACTGAGGATGGTACAGTGGATTACACTCAGGCTCTCAATAAAAAAAATCACTGCTTCCATTACTGTTACTACTGATGTACAGAGTACAAGGGACCTGGAGAATCCTACTAGCCAGTGGAGGAAATAAAACTGGATCTCAGAACCAGTGATCTAGACCATAAATTCCTTGTGGGCAGGGAACAAGTTTACCAATTCTGTTACATTAGAGAAGCAATGTAGCTTGGTGGACAGACCATGGCCCTGGGAGTCGGAAGTCTGGGTTCTCATCTAGGCTCTGCCACTTGTATGTTATATGAGCTTGGGCAAGTCACTTCACTTCTCTCTGCCTCAGTTCCCTCATCTGTAAATTGAGGATTAAGACTGTGAGACTCTTGTGAGGCATGGACTGTGTCCAACCTCATTAGCTTGTATCCACTCCAGTGCTTGGAAGGGTCCTTGGCACATAACAAAGGCTTAACAAATACCACAATTATTTATTATTATTACTATTATTATTATTACTTTCCCAAGCACTTATTACAGTGCTCTACACACAGTAAGCACCAGTGAATATGACTGATTGATTGATTAATTGATCGATCCAGTTTCCCAGTCCTTCAAGACCATATCCTACACTGTCCGTCGGGAACCCTGTTTCACAATGCTGGCTGGAGGAGAAGTTTGTCAAGAAGAGTGTGAGTCCCACAAGGCACAGGGACTGTGTCTAATTCCCAACCGTATATTCTCTCCCAGCACTAAATACAATGCTTTGAACCCAGCTAAAACTTAATAAATATGATTACTAAAAGATGGAGTAGAAAGCTTTCCCATGACCTGCAAGGTGACCTGGGTGAACACTGAAAGAAGGGAGTTAGGCAAGGAATGGAAGAAGCCAGACTTTTCATTTTGGTTTTCCAGGGAGCTTGGGCTCCATCTGAGGCTTCTGGGACTGGTTGGGATATTACTCTTGAGCCCGCAGGGGCCTTGGGGTGCTGGGACTGCAGCCCATTTTCCTGACTGCAGGTTGTCTCTGACATTTTGACGAAGCCTGCCAAGTAACGAAAGTATTCTCATGGTTGGAAGATAGAGTGGCTGTAATCTCGAGCCATTTTCTACAGCCAAGCTCGTATTTTTGCTTAGGCGTTGGAAGCAGTAGGATAAATTCTCTTCAGGAGGATAAGAAAAAGAGGAAAAAAAACGAGGTGGGAAAAAAAAAGCTTTGGCCTTCCCCCGTATTTGGTAAGCTGTCTTCGGGAGGGCTCAAACTTTTTGAGTTCCTAGTCAGTTAAATTTGGGGTAAAGGAAACTCCATCTGGCCTGTGCATTACTGATCACCGTAATGCAGCCATTTCAGTTCTTGTCCCTGGACCTTAGGAAGCAGTGAGACCTAGGTGAGGCCCGGGCTCTGAGACATGGCCCTGAGCATAAAGGATCAGATCCCCAGAATTTCTTGCATCAGTGGCACTTAGGTTTGATTCTTTTCTGAGCTTGACTGTGCCATCCAGCTTACCATCCTGCCGGCCTCTTTTAACTGTGAGTATTAGCTGAACCATCGATTGCTGTTTTAGAATAGCTTTTCTTTCCTGGCTCTGTGGGAGTCAGCCTGCCAAGCGGAAGAGCTAGAAGTTTTGTTGAGTTCCACCATGGCAATGCTAAAGGGATCACTTAGGGGAGCACTTAATATTCACCCCATCCTCAGCCCTCAACACTCAGGTACATATCCATAATTTAATGGATAATTTAATGTCTGTTTTCCATAGTTTAATGTCTGTTTTACCTTCTAGACGGTCAATTCCTTGTTGGGCAGGGAACATGTCTACCAACTCTGTTGTACTGTCCCAAGTGCTTAATACATTTGCACTGCACCCAGAAAATGCTCAATAAATACCATGGATTGATTGATTAAAGTTTTTCAGATTCATCATAACGAATTGCTTGACCCTCTGAGTATGTTTGAGGATGGGGCAAGGGGAGTTGGGGGCGTGGTAAAAAAATGCCTTTTATAATACAATTTCTTTTGAAGGTAAGGCAGCCCTCAGACATGGTGTGAGTGAGGTTATGAGAAATATTCTTGTCCTGCTGAAAATCCAGCAGCCAGACTGTGGAGTCCCTGGCAGCTGGCTGGCCAGTACTCTTAGAAGCAAGGACCAAAGTCAAGCACTTCGTTTTTTTTTTCACAATTTAGAATGATCAGTTATGTAATTTATAGGGTCCGTTCCATTTGTGTAGAGATGTGTAGAGATGAAGCAAGCCCATGGCATCGAATGTAAATTTAAAATATAACCAATCATCTCCCCAGCATTCAAGTGTAAATCCCAGAGTAGAGACTGTAGGTGACATCACTTAGGGAAGACCATCACATGGTAAGGCTTTTGTCCAGGGACGTATTTAAAGAAATGAATTTGTCAGGTGTTCGAGGATTTTTTTTTAAATTTTTTTTTGTAAAGGCAGCTTCCAGAATTCAGAAGCTTCTAAAAATTTCGGCTTCACTCTACTTACTGAATTGTATTCCATGAGATTTTGGCCAGTAGGGCTCAAATCCTTTTTGACCGTAGCAGCAGCTGAAAATGATCCACTTCCTAATGCCTATTCATTGCCGCAGATGAGTGAATTAGCAGCCAGTGACTTTTCTAGACACGTTTTGAGGTCGGCGGCCCAGGTAACCCTAAGGTCCTAATTTCCACGACCACTTAAAGCCTGGGTAGGGACTTTCTTGGGGGTCCACACTAGCTCACCCTGAGATCACCCCAGTTGTTTGCGGCCACTCTTAGATTAGATCTGCCACTCTCAGACTGAGATTTGGAAATCCCCAGAAGGCATGGGAGGCACCTGAGATTCAGCCAGCCTTTGTTCCACCTTAAAGGCTGGCTGCTGACATACGGAGGAATGCCAAAACCCCACTGCTCTCAGAAATGGCACATTTTAAAATAGTAGGTCCCACCCTCTTAGATTACACGGGCACATCTTTGGTTATAAACGGATAACCAGCATTTACTTAGTTAAGGATCTCCACCGCCTTAGCGATTGTACGATGGAATCTTTGCCTACCCCGATCTCCTAATTTTAACCCAGAAGTTTCCGCCCCTCTAAAATCTGCTACTATTCAGGATCTTCCCTGGTAAATCACCCTATCGGACCCTCAGCCTTCCTAGCAAACAACAGTTCCATGCTTCCTTCCTTTGGGAAACCTTCCAGGGACTCTGCTTCCCCACGTCCTTTCCTTTTTGGACACCTGAAATGAGTCTCAAGAGTTTGTCTCTGACTTTGCTAGCCCCCTCCTTCCTACCCAAATCTCCAGGTGTAATTGGCCCTGCTTCGGCTGATGTCCAGATTAGTGATTGACGTCTGTTGGAGAAGTCCTAAGGCATGAGCCTTTCCCCTGCTCTAATTTTTTAATGGTATTTGTTAAGTGTTTAATATGTGCCAGGCCTTGTACTAAGCACTAGGGTAGATACAAGCTAATCAGCCACATGGGGCTCACAGTCTTAATCCCCATTTTACAGATAATTGAGACACAGAAAAGTTAGTGACTTGCCTAATCAATCAATCATATTGAGCACTTACTGTGTGCAGAGCACTGTACTAAGGTCAACAGCAGATATGGATTAGAACCCAGATCGTTCTGACTCGTAGGCCCATTCTCTTTCTACTAGGCCATGCTGCTTCTCTAGAAATTCCTGGGCCTTTCCCCTCTTTTCTGCATGGGAACTCTCCCGCTTGGACTGACCCTAACGACTGTAGCCCAAATCCCAAAGGGCAGGGTTGCCTTTCCGTGAGCAGATAGTGGAGCAGCGGTGAATCTACATGTCCAGTTCTCCTTCTGCTTCCAGCGATGCTTCTTTCAGTCCTGCATGGCGGCTTTGTCTTTGGAAGAGCTCTGTCTGCTTCTCCCTGAACAGCCCCTCTCTTGAGGAAGTGTCTCAGTTACTCCCGTGGCATTGTTTGGAGAGCTTAAACTGTAGCCCATCTTTTCCAGCCTCTCCCCGGGAAAGCCACCACCTTGGAAGGTGTCTGTCGAGACGGAACGGTCAGGCCGTCCCTTACTGATTCCGATCCTCATTAACAAGGCCGTGGAGCTTGCCAAGCTCAGACTTGAATCAAATCTGGGCAGCAAAGATGGGTCCCGTCTTATTTCTGCACCTTGTCAGTCACTAACCAATGTGACAGGCCACGTGCCTGGGGCGTTGGGCAACAGGTAAGTGCTGACACGTTGATTGGCCACACCACATTGATGGGATTGACAAGAATGTCTGCAATGAGGGCGGAAGGCCAGCCAGAGATCTCCTTGCCGTGGACGAATGAGCGGGGTGACTAAGTTTAGCTGACATTCAGCTGTAAATTATTTGAAAGAGGTTCTATTCAGGGTCCAGGTAGAATTTCTGTATACTGATCAGGCTTATTAGATCCTGCTTGGGCTTTAAAGAGGCTTCATGCCCGAGAACTTTATTACAGTCTCTACCTGACCTTGCTGGCTTGGTAACATTGCGGGACCGGAAGGGCCTGATGCTCTCCACCCTTCAGTGCTTCTATCAGTGCGTAGATTTGTTGGGAGCGGAAGCCCCTGTGGGATGATCCCAGAAACTCAGACTTATTATTGAAAGAGCAAAAGATATCGGTTGGAGGTGAGGGTTTTTGTTGTTGTTTTTCTGAGAGAAGAATTTGGAAAGCAAAGCCAATATTTCATTTAGCCCACGGGAGTGAAGTCCATAAGGCCTGGAGCGCTTGTCCCCATCCAGGCCCAGGCGGGGAGAGTCACGACTCACGTCAATAATAATAATAATAATAATAATGGCATTTATTAAGCGCTTACTATGTGCAAAGCACTGTTCTAAGCGCAGGGGAGGTTACAAGGTGATCAGGTTGTCCCATGTGGGGCTCACAGTCTTCATCCCCATTTTCCGGATGAGGGAACTGAGGCCCAGAGAAGTGAAGTGACTTGCCCAAAGTCACCCAGCTGACAAGTGGCGGAGCCGGGATTTGAACCCATGACCTCTGACTCCAAAACTCGTGCTCTTTCCACTTAGCCACGCTGCTTGTCCAAGCGTGGTTCTCCAAGCCATGCTGCTTCTCTAGACTGTAAGCCCACTGTTGGGTAGGGACTGTCTCTATATGTTGCCAACTTGTACTTCCCAAGCGCTTAGTACAGTGCTCTGCACACAGTAAGCGCTCAATAAATACGATTGATTGATTACGTGAGTGTGGTGTACCAACACTAGTAGCAGCCTTTGGGCTTGGAGATGATGCAACTGATGAGGAGGCTTTGTCTACGTATGTGTGTCACAGATAATACTAGAAATATATATATTTACTCTTCCTAGCACTGGGAATGATACAGCACCATCAGGCCATTCATTCAGTTGTATTTATTGGACGCTTACTGTGTGCAGAGCACTGTACTAAGCGCTTGGGAAGTACAAGTTGGCAACATACAGTCCCTGTCCCACACAGGGCTCACCGTCTAAGTAGGAGGGAGAACAGATATTGAATCCCCACTTTACAAGTGAGGTAACTGAGGCACAGAGAAGTGAAGTGGCTTGCCCAAGGTCACACAGCAGGCATGTGGTGGAGCCAGGATTAAAACCCAGATACTCTGACTCCCAGGGCTGCGCTTTTTCCACTAAGTCACGCTGCTCCTCTAGAGAGAAAGTTTTTATCTCTGATAATTGAGTCAAGGGATGCCCACCCTTCCTGGGGTGTCCTCAGGGACCTAAAAGGAACCACTCTCTTTTGGGTTACTATGACCCCTGTAGAGCCCAATTTGGTAGAATAATTGGTTGACATGCATTGCTGTGTATCTGGAGACAACTGAGAGAGTATCAGTCAGCCACCAAGATGAGCTCCTTACAGTGAGAATTGGGAGGACTTGGGGAAAATTATTTTACAGATTTTTTACATCTACCATGGGACTTGGGTTTGCCCTTTCCATGTGTACTGAACAGTCCCAAGATGTATGGATCTGTTCTTTCAGTTTCTCCTCAGGACAGAAGATACCCCTCTGCATTGTGCTCACTGTTGGGTATATATTGGCAGTGCTTAGGAAAAAGAGACCCAGGCAAAGCATTTTTGCAGAAAAATTGCATTAATAAGTTGGTGCAGAAATCGGTTTGTTTCATGAGAGGAATGCAATTTCAGACCCAACCTGGTCAGTTTATCAAATAGCATATAGGAGTAGGGGGGAAAGGGGGTGATTTATCAACTTGTTAGCAGGCTGTGTTTGTTCAGAGAGCCTCTTTCTTGAGAATTCTTGCCCCCCCCCCCCCCCCTTAAAGGCATTTGTTAAGCGTGTACTGCATGCCAGGCACTGTACTGAGCACTGGGCTAAATACAAGCCTGGCCTTCCCTCTTAAGCCTTTGCTGTGCCTCAACATCCTTTCTCTTTTCCAGTAACTTGGTGTGTTTTTGGGGTTCAAAAAATGTTCTACCTATTTAGAAGGTAGATGCCCCCTCCTTGCTCCCAGCTCCTGATCAAGACCTGCAAAGGTTCAGGGCTGTTGATGCACCCTCTGCTTTCTCTCTTTCAAATACTGTTGTTGATGCCTTTAATCTGTTGCTGGTTTAAAATAAGCATTAAAATAGTGATAATGACTCATGGTAGCAGTGGAGCCTATTTGGTAGGAGGTTAATGCTTTCAGACAAGAACTTGAGGTGGGATTTATTGGCTAGTGAATTAATTCCATTGAGTGGAATCGGGTGTCTGGTTCCTGGTTTGATATTTGTGTTATCTCAGGGACGGGAGTAGTCACAATGCGTGAGAAGCTCCCACTTGGTGGAACGCACTGTTCGAGCAGTTGGGATGTACAAAATAGGCAAACGGCACATTTCCTGCCTACAAAGAGCTTACACTCTAATGGGGGAGACAGACATAGAAGTATTTACAAAGTAATCAAAATAAATAAATGAAAAATTGTATATGCATAAGTTCTGTTATGTATCCTTGGGCAAGTCACTTAACTTCTGTGTTTATTACCTCATCTGTACAATGGAGATTGAGACTGGTGAGCCTCATGTGGTCTGTGTCTAGCCTGATTATCATATTATCATGTATCTACCCAAGCTCTTAGTATAGTGCCTGACGTATAGTAAGTGCTTAACAAATACTATTAAAAAAAGTGCTGAGGATGAGTATAAATAATCAGTTGTGTAACAGAAGCACCTAGGCATCTTGGTCCAATGTTAAAAGGGGCATTTTGGGTACTATGGAGTCAGTTTCAAGCTGCTTGAATGCTTAAGGATTTTGATTGCTTTGTGGTGGAAATCTTTTCCCTGGGAATGTGTGCTTACGTTTTTGTTCTCTACTTCCAACTTGTTCAGATATACCTGGTGTCAGAAGAGTGATCATAGGGTTAGAATAGTTTGGGAGAGGGGGGAAATGCGTCCTCTGAAGGTACAAAGAAGTGCTTTTCTGTGGACATTATTTTCCAATGTGGGGATCAGGTAGAGTGACAGATTTTTGAAGAACAGAGTGGTAGATCATTAACCAGTCTGAATTGTTAACAATGTCAAAATGGAATGTCCCCTGACAGCATACTCAATTGTGGTGCCTCGCTTGTTCTGTCAAAGATAATTTTGCTAGATTCCAGACTGCCGATGTTTTATTATTCATTGATCAATATATGGGTGCCTGACCATTAATTATTTAATCATCACCAATTTGAAGCCAAAGTATTGCGTGCTGTCTTTTTTTTTTTTCTGCCCTACCTTTGGTTTTTCAGATCTTCTATTCACCGATTCATTTAGTAAACTTAAGTTAAACATTTTGGAGCCATTGCCTCCATTTATGTCTCAATTCTTGGAGCCCTTGCCAATCAATCAATGGTATTTAATTCAATCAATCAGTTGTATTTATTGAGCGCTTGCTGTTTGCAGAGCACTGTACTAAGTGCCTGGGAAGTACAGTATAACAGTGTTGGTAGACACCTTCCCAGCCCACAATGAGCTTACAGTCTGGAGCTGGGAGGCAGACATAAATATAAATGAACAAATTACGGATATGTGTATAAGTGCTGTGGGGCTGAGGGAGAAGGGTAAGAGGAGCAAATCCAAGTGCTAGAGCGATGCAGAAGGGAGTGGGAGAAGAGGAAATGAGGACTTAGTAAGGGAAGACCTCTTGGAGATGTGCCTTCGTTGTTCTGGAGGGCTCGCATGACTTGTTAGGTGTGCAGAGAAGAGACTTTACTGAGTACTCGGGAGGGTACAGTAGAATTTGCAGTCACCAACCTTGCCCTCAAGGCGCTTTACAGTCTAGTCTGGGAGAAAGATGTAAAAATAAATTGATCTCAGAGGTGGGGAGGCTGCTCTTGTGCCGAAAAGTGACTGTTCTGAGTTGTGGCTGGGAGAGCAGTCCGGAGAGCTGGCCTCAGCGCCGGCTGATGACTCTCGGTACCCAGCCTAGCAAGGCGCTGCACCCTGAGATGGCAAGACCTGCTGCTAGATGCCCCCACTTTCACTCACAGGCCACTAGCAAACAGCTTGCAAAAAAAGAGCCCGTTTGCTGGGGGTGTGAGGGGTGTGGGGGAGAGTAGGATTGTTTTCTATTTATTGGAGGTGACATGAGCAGTGGGGCAGCGGCAAAGAGGCCATGTTGCTCTTGCTAAATATACATCCCTGACAGTTGGATAATAGGTTCCAGGAAGTTCAGTAGAAAATTAAAACAAAGCAACATTTATAGCTGATTGAACTTGAAAAGCCATTTTGGCGTTGAATGGCAAATATGTGGACTTCAGCATTCCAGGAGCCTGATGCATTCCCGCTGGATGGGCCCAGCCCCGTGTTTGCCCGCCGGACGACTGTAGACACAGCAGTGGACAGGAGAGCTTCCTCTATAGAGTGCTTCGAGAGAGAGAGAAAGAAATGTGCTACCATCCACAGAAAGTCCCCTCCTGCAGCCTGGCTCACACTGGTTCCCTGGAGTGGGAGAGCATCTTTTCGTAGGGCTGCAGCCTGGTAGTAGAGGGAGAGGAATGCCCTGGGCGAGCCAGCTCAGCTCTAAAGTATTATAAATACTCCGGCCCCTCCGAAGCAGAGCTGAAGATTTAAGGACATTTTGCCATAATGTATACACACGTTCTTAATACGGTAAACTTACTGATTAATGACCTAGTCAACCGAGGCCAGTGACTCGAGATTCTAGTTAGTCCATCTCCGAGGTGAAGCAAGTGTGGTCTAGTGGGTAAAGCACAGACCGGGTTCTAATTCTGTCTCTGCCATTTGCCAGCCGTGATGACCTTGAGCAAGTCACTTCACTCCTCTGGGCCTCAGTTTCCTCAGCTGCCAAAGAGGGATTCAATTCCTGTTCTCCATCCTACTTAGAGTATGAACCCTACCTGGGACAGGGACTGGCCTGATTAACTTGAATCTACCGCAGCACTTAGAACAGTGCTTGACACATAGTAAGCACTTAACAAATAGCCACAACAACAACCAAAAAAAAAGGTGAGGAGAAGGCTGAGAACTTTTGGAGGGGAGATGGCTGTTCCTTTTCTTAGAGGTTTCCCGCATGGGGGTGGAGGTTAGTTCTGATATTTATTAAACACTGCCCATAGTAGTAGTTATAGTACTTTTTCAGTGCTTACTTTGTGCAGAGTGCTGGGAGAGAATACCCAGGTGGCTGGGCACTGTACTGAGTGCAGTTCAGAAGGTGGGAGCTGGGCCTCGCCCAACTGTGCTAGAGCAGGAGTTCCATCTCTCAGCTTTCTCTCATGAATCACTTCCTGCCATTCTTTCCGGGAGAGGGTAGGAAGGGAAGGTGAACTGGGAATCGCAGAGAGCTTCATCGACTAGGCATCTGACCTGGGGATCAAATAGTTGCAAGCCCCGGCTAACCGTGGTTGCGAGCCGGTAGGACTGACAGGCGTTTCTGTCCTCTCTCGGACAGGTAGTCCAGAAAGCGTGTTTCCTTGACCCAGCTGGTCTAGAAGGGGTCAGCAGGTGCGAGATCCAATGAGGATGTTGTCAGCCTGGAGTGTTTCCTTCACCCTTCCAGAGGGCTGAGCTGAGTATCGAAAACCTGGTATTTTCGTCCTTCCCACTTAGGCGGCAGAATCCAGTGGGTCGGGACCAGTCCTTGGTCCCAAATAACTCCCACCAGTTGTGGCAACAGACCCGGGAGAGGGTTTTCTTCCCCTGTGTCTCAAAGGGATCTAGAAGATCCCAGCCTGGACACACAGTGCTCCTTCCTTCTCCCCCTCTCCAGGGCGCAGAGTTCGAGCTGCTCCCCAGCTTCCCGCCAGACATTTCTCATGTGAAAGTGCTGTAGAATATTTACAAACACAGCAAATGTCAGCTCCTCCTCAAACCCCGTTCTCCTGCGCGGGCCGGAGGATAATGCACCTAATGGATCCCTTCCCAGCTGCTCAGCTGCAGCCACGGCAGCTCCGGGCTCAGTCTGGCTGCTGAGACTTCGTTTATAAACTTGGGCTAACCTGGCACCAGGCCCTCAGCTCACTTACGTTTTCGTGTTCCCAAAGTTCAACCTTTTGTTCGGCGAGGGCCGAGGCCTTCACCCCGCCTTACGAGTTGGCAATCTTGCAGTCACCAAGGCTGTGGATGTCAGGCCTCGCCGGGCAGTGCCTGCTCCCTGGGCCGGGGGGAGGCCCACCATTTGATTGTTGATCAGCTGGGGTGAACCAGTACTTCCAGTTCTCCTGAATAATACGTATTATTACTGTACTTGTTAAGCACTCGCTATGTGTCAAACACCGTTCCGAGAACTGGGGAAGATACAGGTTAATCAGGTTGGACACAGTCCCTGTCTCACGTGGGGCTCGCACTTTTAATCCCCATTTTGCAGATGAGCTAACCAAGGCACAGAGAAGTTAGGTGACTTGTCCAAGTTCACACAGCAGACACGTGTGCTCTCAGCATGGCGTAGTGGATAGGGCTTGGGACTGAACTCCGTGGCCCTAGCGAGAACCGGGACGTGGGCCTTCAAAGTCAAGAAGGCCCTCATCATGACTCTGATCCTTCTTTCCCTGGGATGTTCTTCCCCGGCAAACACCTTTGAGACCATCCTTCGCTGTCTTCCTGAGAAGCTCTCTGTCTCCAGTTGGAGCAGCCGGAGCAGTCGAGCTAAGGGTAGAGTCGGTCCCGCTCTGCTTATCCGTCCAGCTCCCACTAAAACGGTTCTGCCAGCTGGAGAGTGGAGCCAGGTAGAGCTTGATTTGTAGAACGACAAATGAGAAGATCGGGGGTATAGACATCAAAGGAAATGGTCTTTCCTGGTTGGTCATCTCACCAAGCCTTTCAATCAATCAATTGAATTTATTGAACATTTACTGTGTGCAGAGCACTGTACTAAGTGCTCAGGGGAGTACAATATATCAGTATAACAGAGCTGGTAAACACATTCCCTGCCCACAACAAGCTTACAGTCTAGAGGGGGAGATGGACATTAATATAAATAAATTACGAATATGTACCTAAGCATTGTGGGGCTCATGGGGGTGTGTGAATGAAGAGAGCAAACGAGGGTGATGCAGAAGGGAGTGGGAGAAGAGGAAATGAGAGCTTAGAGAAAGCAATCTTAGCCTTCTCGGTGTTCGGCCATGGAAGACGGCAGCAGGAGTGAAATGCAGTACCTGGGAGTGGAGGTGTACCTCTTGGATGTCCATCGCCTAGGTTATTATTATTGTGCATGCCGGCAAAATTAGGAATGGTAATTGTACCATTGGGCTGAGGGAAGGGTGGAAACAGCAATTTTGACATTTGTGAAGCATTTACTACATACTAGGCACTGAGGTAGATACAAGATAATCTGGTCAGACACAGTGCCCATCCTCATGGGGCTCACGGGCCATGAGAAATAGCTTGAGAATAGCCTAGAATCAATCAGTCAGTCCATTGTATTCATTCATTCATTCAATCGTATTTATTGAGTGCTTACTGTGTGCAGAGCACTGTACTAAGCGCTTGGGAAGTACACGTTGGCAACCTATAGAGACGGTCCCTGCCCAACACTTACCCTACCCAATTTATTGAACACTTACTCTGTGCAGAGCACTAAACGTTTGGGAGAGAACAATATAACACAGTTGGTAGAGGTGTTCCCTGCCCACAACGAGCTTACAGTCTAGAAGTAAGTAGGGGTCGAACCCCAATGCGTCCGTCGACGAGTAGACTGAGCCCCATTAGGGACAGGGACTGTGTCTGACCTGTATCTATCCCAGCGCTTTGGCACATAGAGAGCACTTTAGCAAGCCCCATTAAACAAAAAAAAAAAGTGGATAAAGATTGCCGATGTATGTCTTGCCAACTGTGGGTGTCCAGTCCAGCCCTGTGATGTCAGAGAATTAATTCCTCTGCCCCGTTCTCTAGAGCAGCCGGCCCAGGAACAGGGAGCCCCGGCCTCCCCTGAGCCCAGGGCAACAGTTAGTGCTTTCCCTTTCTCACAACCGGGAGGTGATTTATGAGGTGTGTGCCCTCAAGTGAAAGAAAACAGGTCCCTGTGGTGGACCTGTAAGATTTCGGAGTCGGCTAGGCCGGTGTGAGTTACCCGAGGGGAAGGTGGCTCTCCCCATGGCTCAGCTGCCCCAAACGCTCGGGATATTGTGCGTTATTTACGAGCCCGCCCGGGCCGGGATCCCGTGCCCCGCTAGGTGAAGATCCGCGGGCGGGATGCGGAAGCCCTCGTTTATCTTCTTTGCTCTCGGTTAGGATTTCTCCCGCTGCCCGTCAGAGCAGGCACCGGCCTTTCCCACTGAACTGCCCCAGCCAAGATTAATATTAATCCCTTTAATACTGCGGCTCATGATATCGTCATTAGGTGACTTGGAACTAATCCTGCCCACCTAACTAGTGTGATTTATTAAATACACACGGAGGATTTAGCCTGAATACAGCCAGGCGGAATAGGCATCAAATAAATACCTCTATGTATCTGTGTTAATGCTGGCAGATTGGGACACAATTGCAGGCCAGGCTGGGAAGAAGCCGGGAGAGCGGAGTTTGAGCCACTGTTAGTGACCTGGTATTTTTTAGGGTAGGGGGGTTGAAGATGCTTGTACACATGGGAGAAAGAGCAAGCCCCTTAAACCCATCTGTTGCCCAGATGGCTTTCCTTTCCGTGGCCTAGCGGAAAGAGCATGGGCCCCAGAACCAGAGGACGTGGGTTCTAATTCTGGCTCTGCCACACGTCTGCTGAGTAATCTTGGGCAAGTCACTTCACTTTTCTGGGCCCCAGTTACCTCTTCTGGAAAGCAGGGATTGAGACTGTGAGCCCCCGTGGCTCACTGGCAAGAACCCGGGCTTGGGAGTCAGAGGTCATGAGTTCTAATCCTGGCTCCACCACTTGTCAGCTGTGTGACTTTGGGCAAGTCACTTGACTTCTCTGGGCCTCAGTTAACCTCATCTGTAAAATGGGGATAAAGACTGTGAGCCCCATGTGGAACAACCTGATCACCTTGTTTCCCCCCCAGCGGTTAGAACAGTGCTCCGCACATAGTAAGCGCTTAACAAATACTATTATTATTATTATTGTTACATTGTATATATCCAGTGCTTAGAATAGTGCTTGGCACAGAGTAAGGGCTTAATAAATACCATTATTATTGTTAGTATTCTTACTTTTTTTATAATAGTAAAGAAGTCAAAGTAACCCCCCAAATTCCATTTTCTATGATGTTTATATTCCTCAGTTTCATTGAAATTTTCCCATCTGCTGGCATCAGACCCAGCCAGCTCAGAAGGTGGCAAAGTCATGTTGCTCTTCTCTGTCTTGCGGGGTGGGGTGGAACCTCCTCTTGCAGGACACGGGCTTCCACGTTGCAATCTGCCTCACATGTGGTAGCCCCACTAGCCAGGCAGTCCTGCCAGCTAATCCTGCCTCTGACTTCAGGGTGTTGGGCCCACCTGGTAACTGTTCGTCTTTTGCCCGGAGCCTTTGCTTCCCCTTTTCACCCTTTTCCCCAGTATGCTCTTGCTCAGCAGAGGGAGAATGGCCTCTGTCTGAAAAACGCCTACTTAGTGGAGTCCTTTAATCAGCTGAACCTGACATAATAATAATAATGGTATTTTTTAAGCGCTTACTATGTGCAAAGCACTGTTCTAAGCACTGGGGGGATACAAGGTGATCAGGTTGTTCCACGTGGGGCTCCCAGTCTTAATCCCCATTTTACAGGTGAGGTACCTGAGGCACAGAGAAGTGAAGTGACTTGCCCAAAGTCACACGGCTGACAATTGGCGGAGCCGGGATTTGAACCCATGACCTCTGACTCCAAAGCCCGGGCTCTTTCCACTGAGCCACGCTGCTTCTCGAAAAATAATGATGGCATTTGTTAGGTGCTTACTATGTGCAAAGCACTGTTCTAAGCGCCGGGGAGGTTACAAGGTGATCAGGTTGGCCCCCGTGGGGCTCACAGTCTTATTCCCCATTTCACAGATGAGATCACTGAGGCACAGAGAAGTGAAGTGACTTGCCCAAAGTCACACAGCTGACAGATGGCAGAGGCGGGATTCAAACCCGTGCCCTCTGACCCCACAGCCCTTGCTCTTCCCATTGAGCCACGCTGCTTCTGTGACATCTGGAAGACCTCCTATTAGTATTTTTCCCCAAGAACACACAGTGGTCTGTACACACTCTTCCCAACTTCAGTCATTTCCTGGCTGGCTGTGCATCTCCAATTTAATTTTTTTTTTAATTTTTTACACCGCTCCACCTTGCTTCTTTCCCCAGCGTGCCAGTGCAGAGGGGAAGAGAAGGGAGCATTTACTGGTCTCCCCGAGGCAGCCAGGTCTGTGGTGCAGCTGCATGAGAACCAGCGTGGCTCAGTGGCAAGAGCACGGGCTTTGGAGTCAGCGGTCATGGGTTCTAATTCCGACTCCGCCACATGTCTGCTGTGTGATTTTGGGCAAGTCACTTAAATTCTTAGAGCCTCCGTTCCCCTATCTGTAAAATGGGGATGAAGACTGTGAGCCCCACGTGGGACACCTTGATCACCTTGTATCCCCCCCCAGCACTTAGAACAGTGCTTTGCACATAGTAAGCGCTTAACAAATACCATCATCATCATCCAAGGCTGCCTCCACTCCTGAATTCTTTGCTGCTCTAATGCCTGAGAGGAGGCACCGGAGGTGGCCTTGGAAGACTTTGGACGGTGTTGGGTGAAGATGGTAGAAAGGGACAGGAGTCATTAGATTGTAAGCATCGTGGCCTAGTGGATAGGGTACGGGCCTGGGACTCAGAACGACCTGGGTTCTAATGCCGACCCCACCACTTCCCTCCCGTGTGACCTGGGGCGAATCACTTCACTTCCCTAGGTCTCAGTTACCTCATCTGTAAAGTGGGGATTAAGATGTGGGCCCTACATGGGTTGTGGACTGTGTCTGACCTGATCTACCCCAGCGCTTAGTACAGTGCCTGGCACATAGTAACCACTTAACAAATGCCATAAAAAGGAAACAAAAACCAAAAGCTCCTCGAGGGCAGGAATCAGGTCAGCTGTCAGTCTCTGCCAGGTGCATAGTACAGTGGTCTGCACACAATTGGCGCTCAAATACTTTTGACAGAGGTGCGGCTCTGACCTCAGAACCGAAGCGTGTGCACCACAGACTAGCGCCATAGCCCTGCCTGCCGCCAGTCCTGCGACTGAAAACCATAAATAAACCATAAATAAAACCATAAATAAAAGCTCAAGTGCTTAGTACAGTGCTCTGCACACAGTAAGCGCTCAATAAATACGATTGATTGTCAGCTCCTCTTCTCCCTAACTTGTCCCCAATCCAAAATGGGACCCGTGAACCCATCCAAATCTATCCAGAATTAGGGTTTTTTGAGTCAGTTGACTTACTAGTTGGATTCTGGGTCCTCTCCCCCTCCCCCCCGCCCTACCTCCTTCCCCTCCCCACAGTACCTGTATATATGTTTGTACAGATTTATTACTCTATTTTACTTGTACATATTTACTATTCTATCTATTTTATTTTGTTAATATGTTTTGTTGTCTGTCTCCCCCTTCTAGACTGTGAGCCCGCTGTTGGGTAGGGACCGTCTCAATATGTTGCCAACTTGTACTTCCCAAGCGCTTAGTCCAGTGCTCTGCACACAGTAAGTGCTCAATAAATACGATTGAATGAATGAATACATCCTTCAGTCCAGCCCTTCCCAAGTGTTCTAGTGGACTTGGGCGGTAGAAGAAGGCAGCTCACCTCATTTATACAGACCATGCTTCCTGTTGACTCTCACCAAATGAAACCATTTAGAACGGACCCCCTTGGAAGGCCTCTTCGTTGGCTCCCCCTCCTTCACCCCCAATTTTGAGAAGGTGCCATTTTAGGAGACACCGTTGCCAGAGAAACAACCCATTTCCTTCCCCCACCACAGCTGTAGAAAGAGAGGGGCAGAGATCCTTTCTGTGCTGTCCCAGGCAGGGAAACCTTCACCCTCTCTCAGCCTTGGTGGCCCCTGGCTTACAGAACAAGCAGAGCAGTGTTTTTTTCCTTCCCAGAGCTGGTTGAGTTGGAACTGAAGGAAAGCAGCAGGTGAAGGGGACTGGGGGAAAGGATGTTGTATGTGTGTGTTTTGAAGGGTGGGTGGGGGTCATCTTTTCACACACCCTGGGTAGATGTTGCTCAACTTAATGGGTGTGAAATTTAGTCAGAGCTGCAGCATGTGTTCCAATTTTCCAGGAAATCTTTTCTACCCCAGCTGTGGGGTTAACCCTTTCTCCCCTAGCCACCAAGCATGACTGGAAAGAGCGAGCCACCTCGCAAAGGACAGCGGGAGAACGGGAGAAGATACTGGGTTTTCCTTGATTTTGCTGAGCATCTCTGAATCCTCATCTGGATGTGGATGTCTGTGATACTTAGGAGCTTATTATCAGCCCTCTCTGTGAATCTCCAATAGGCTCCTCTCTTGCAATCCTCACTTATATTCTTCGGGCCGGCAGCTCACCCAGAACCTGAGCTATCGGGTTTGCTCGATTTCTCAATCACACTAGCTAGACGAGGGGAAGTTTTCGGGGAGGGTGTTGGTTTAAAGAGTCCCTTCCTGAACGCCAAGTAACTTGAGTTTCTAAGTACCTTTCCCATCCATTCCCAAGGAGCTCTTTAGTTCTTGAGCCTTTGCTTAACGCCTTGTTGGAATTGACAGTACCTAATCCTGCCTTCCACTCCCTGGGTCTGGGCCCTACTTGAAGAAGGGCAGTTTGTGGGCACCTGGCCCTGATGTTTACCTTGGGATTGACAGAGCCTTGATACGAGCAGTGCCGTGTCTTTTTTTTTTTTAATGGTACTTGTTGAAAACTTACCAGGCAGCGTACTAAGTGCTGGAGTAGTTACAAGATAATCAGATTGGACACAGGCTCTGTTCCACATGGAGCGCACAGTCTAAGTTAGTGGGAGAAGGATTTAAGCCCACTTTACAGCTGAGGTAAGAGGCACAGATAAGTGAAGCGACTTGCCTGAGGTCATGCAGCAGACAAGTGGCAGAGCTGGGGTTAGAAGCCAGATCCCCTGACTCCTTCCCAGTTCCATGCTCTTTCCACTGGGCCACGCTGCTTTGTTGGGGGGGAATTCTGGGATCCCCGTGTTATCCCTGAGGCGGCAGGGATGGAACATAGCAGCTGTGCTGGACCAGTCAGCCCTGCCCAGCAGCAGAGAGAATCGGGAAGCAAAGCCTCTGGTTCTGTCCCTATGGGGCAGGACTTTCTCCCTCCGGGGTCTCTCCCCCCATGATTGGTGCCATCAGAGGGAGATCCTTCCCCCCCGCCCAAGCCCCCCAGCCCCCTAACCCCCGGCCGCCCCCTTTGCTTCTCTGGAGAAAGCCATTCTTAAGTCTGAGGTTTGGCAGAGTGGGAGAACCACATCAGCGGGGTCTTCACTGCCACATCACTGCAGCCTGAATCAGACACTTTAAAAGTTGGAGCAGGTGCGAGAAACCCTACTCCACCCGCCCTGACATGTGCCAGGCTCGGAGAGGCCTGGATGTGGCCCGGAAGATTCAGAACGGGTTTAGGGGGTGAGGGATTGGGACATTCGTGGGTCAAAGATGTGCCTGGGATATTGCACCAGGTGTGTTGTGTGGCCCTCTAGAATGGAAGTCATTGGGACTGGATCTAATTCCCACCTGTGTATTTTTTCCCAGCACTTAGTACAGTGCTCTACACCCAGTAAGCACCTAATAAATACTGTTACGACTATGGCCACTACTGCAGCAGCTTCTGAGAAGCAGCATGGCCTAGTGGAAAGAGCACAGGGCTGGGAGACAAGAGGACCTGGGTTCTAATCCCAAGCCCACCACTTGTCTGCTGTGTGACCTTGGGCAAGTCACTTGATTTTTCTGTGCCTCGGTGACCTCATCTGTAAAATGGGGAATAAGACTGTACCTCTATGTGGAACAGGGACTGTATCCAACTTGATTATCTTGTATCTACCCCAGCGCTTAGTATAGTACCTGGCTCCTAGAAACATTTAACAAATCTCATTAAACTCCCCCCCGGCCCCCAACCAAAAAACAAATTACTGAGGGAAGGTGGCCCGGCTAGTGGAGAACTTGAGTCAGGCTAGCTGAGGTGCGGTGCCCTGGGGACTTCAGGCTGTTGCTGGAGTCTAAAGGTTTGCTTGCTATTGTGATCCACGTTGAGCTGAGGGCTCTGAAAACCTAGTAAAACATGATCTCAAGCAGCCCAGTGTTGCTCCAAATTGCTGGGAAGCATCAACGCTAGACAGAGCAGCCTGAGGGAAGAGCCATAAAAAATGAGGCGGCTCCGCTCCAGGAGTCAAGCAGGGAAAGTCAGATGCAGTGCCGAGCACTGTAAATGGCAAACGCCGAAAAGGTCCCAGTGAAGGAGATAGTTGTGCGTGCCCAGAATGGAAAGGACCGTTGGCTGCACATCGGTCTTTTCGGCCACACCTACACACGTGGAGTGGTGTCATCTTCTAATGTGGAAGGTGATGAATGACTGTGGGCAGTGGCAGCCAGCTTCCCCCCCGCACTTTTCCAGGAGTCCGGTCTGGTAATAATAATAATTATAACGATGGTAGTTTTTAAGCGCTTACTATGTGCCGAGCACTGTTTTAAGCACTGGGGGGGATACAAGGTAATCAGGCTGTCCCACGTGGGGCTCACAGTCTTAATCCCCATTTTACAGATGAGGGAACTGAGGCACAGAGAAGTTAAGTGACTGACTTGCCCAAAGTCACACAGCTGACAAGTGGCGGTTATTACTCTATTTATTTATTTTAGTTGTACATATCTATTATATTTTATTTTGTTAGTATGTTTGGTTTTGTTCTCTGTCTCCCCCTTATAGACTGTGAGCCCACTGTTGGGTAGGGACTGTCTCTATATGTTGCCAATTTGTACTTCCCAAGCGCTTAGTACAGTGCTCTGCACACAGTAAGCGCTCAATAAATACGATTGATGATGATGACGGCGGAACCAGGATTAGCACCCAAGACCTCTGACTCCCAAGCCCGGGTTCCTGCCACTGAGCCATGATGATTTGGGGTCTTGACGTGCCTTTGGGCTGTGGAGCGGAGGGGCGCTTTGGTAGAGAGTCTCTCCCTATCTTATTTTTTTTTTAGTGATATTTGTTAGGCACGTACTATGTGCCAGGCACTGTACTGAGTGTGGGGTAGATACAAGCTAATCAGGTTGGATGCAGTCCAGGTCTCATGAGGGGCTCACAGTCTTAATCCCCATTTTGCAGATGAAGTAACTGAGGCACAGAGAAGTTAAGTGACTTGTCCAAGGTCACACAGCAGACACGTGGCACCTCCTCCAGGAGGCCTTCCCAGACTGAGCCCCTTCCTTCCTCTCCCCCTCGTCCCCCTCTCCATCCCCCCATCTTACCTCCTTCCCTTCCCCACGGCACCTGTATATATGTTTGTACATATTTATTACTCTATTTATTTTACTTGTCCATATCTATTCTATTTATTTTATTTTGTTAGTATGTTTGGTTTTGTTCTCTGCCTCCCCCTTTTAGACTGTGAGCCCACTGTTGGGTAGGGACTGTCTCTAGATGTTGCCAACTTGGACTTCCCAAGCGCTTAGTACAGTGCTCTGCACACAGTAAGCGCTCAATAAATGCGATTGATGATGATGATGACGTGGCAGAGCTCCCAGGCCCAAGCTTTCCACTAGGCCTTGCCGTTTATCCTGATATTTCCAGTGTCCGGGTGCCTGCTGGTTCTCTTATGTTCTCAACAGGCTGGGAATTGTCAGCTCCCTCCTTAATGGGAACGACTCACGTGTCTGTGACTCCCGTCCTTTCACCTTCATTCTAATCTTGAATCCCTTTTTGCTTCTAGGCCCCAGTACCTCAAACTCAATGTATCCCAAACGGAACTCATCTTCTTTCTTAAATCTCCTCCTCTTCCTACCTACCCCCCCACATCATTGCCTAACGATTATTTTCCCGGTCTCAGAAAATCACTACCCGGTTGTCATTTTTAACGTATTGTGTTGTTTGCCTTCCATGGTCTGTCTCTCAGTCCTGGAAGATGTTCTGTAATATTTCTTGGATCTGCCCCCATCCCCTTCATCTTAACTACCAGTACTTGATTCAAACTGTCATCAACTCCAGGCTGGACTATCAATCAGTGGTGTTCATTGAGCACTTACTATATGCAGCGCACTGTCCTAAACAGTTGGGAGAGTTCAAATAACAGAATTCAAATAACAAATGAGAAGCAGCGTGACTCAGTGGAAACAGCCTGGGCTTTGGAGTCAGAGGTCATGGGTTCAAACCCCGGCTCCGCCAATTGTCAGCTGTATGACTTTGGGCAAGTCACTTAACTTCTCTGTGCCTCAGTTACCTCATCTGTAAAATGGGGATGAAGACTGTGAGCCCCTCGAGGGACAACCTGATGACCTTGTAACCTCCCCAGTGCTTAGAACAGTGCTTTGCACATAGTAAGCGCTTAATAAATGCCATTATTATTAAATAACAGAGTCGGGAGACACATTCCCTACCATAATGCACTTACAGCCTAGAATAAAAAAGAGAGAGGTGGAGTCATTTTCTGAGGCAATACAGCAAGGAAGCACATCAGTCAATCAATTGTATTTATTGAAAACTTACTGTGTGCAGAGCACTGTTCTAAGTACTTGCAAGAGTACAACACAATATAACAAACACATTCCTTGCCCACAAGGAGTTTACAGTCTAGAGGGGGAGGCAGACATTAACAAAAATAAATTATTGATATATATATACATAAGTTATTGGCGGGTAGGGGAGGAATCTGTTGCCCCTGTCTGGCTATGTACTTTAAGCCAAGTCTGAATGTCTCTTCAGAACCCGCCTTGAAGATCAAGGTCACAGTGTCAGATTTCATCAGATGGTGTGTGTGGGTTTTTTTTTTTTTAATGGTGTTTGTTAAGCACTTACTATGTGCCAGGCCCTGTATTAAGTGCTGGATTAAATACAAGTTAGATTGGACACAGTCCCTGACCCACGGGGAACTCACCAGTCTTAATCCCCATTTTACAGATGCAGTAACTGAGGCACAGAGAAGTTAAGTGATATGCCCAAGGTCACACAGCAGACAAGTGGTGAACCCAGAATCAGAAACCAGGGTTTCATCTCAGAGAGTGCTGGGCCAGGACTGGCCCTGGCTCTACAGATCCCAGCTCATCTTTAGGTTCGGTCTTTTTGATGAGGAAGCCAGGGGAGGAAGGAAAAGGATTTAAAGTGGATCCCACTCCATTGTTTCTAGGATTTTCTGCGTATTGGTTTTGTGGGGATACTGCGGAGTTTTAAAGCTGGATGATGGAACAGCTCTGATTTGGAAGTTGATTGAGCATAAAGAATTTCATTAGAAAGTGACCATCCATCACAGGGAGGCATGCGGGCTGTGAAAAACATTAACTCCACACTCTGGGCAGGAATACAGCTTTGCTGGAATAATGCAGCTTCTGTGTGAAGTCTGTGGAAAAAAAAAAGAAAAGAAAAAGAGGGGATTGACTGTTGAGGGAAACAGGTGCTGGATCACCATTCCCAAACCTTCATTGCTCCAGCCCACGCTTTAGGGAGGAGACTCAGAGTCCTCCTGGGCTTTCCCCAGCTGGGATTGACTGCTGGACCCTGGTGAGGCTCTAAGGGAGTGTGGAAATATCCCATTGGCCTAATTGCCTGAAACATGGCAATTCCCTGGGTGAATGCCCCCGGGGCATTTTGGGAGGGTGAGGATTAATTTAATTTAAGGACCGAGTGGACTACCTGGGGTGAGAATCTAGAGGACTAGATTCTAGTCCAAGTTTCTAAACGATATGTTGTTACTTAACTCCTTGAGGCTTTTGTCATCAGCTCCTCCCCACCTCATGGAGATGATTGTGGAATCTGTGGTAGGAGAAATGGAAAACGGCTCAGGGCTTTTGGGAAAGGGGTCAGAGGAAGCCACAGGAGTCCTGCTCACCTCTGACCCCATGTTCACCTCAGCCTTTACCGCTTTCAAAGCCCGTCTGAAATCCCACCTCCTCCAACAGGCCTTCCTGGACAATTGTCCTCACCCTGAATCTTACCAACCCTTAGCCACCTCTCGCACTTGTGCATTTCTTTATATATGCCCCATCTCCTTGATTGTGTGTAGAGAGACATATTAGATTGAACTTCAGTTTTTATTTATTCCAACTCCACTGCTTGTGACTATTTCTATGGCCACCTTTTCCAATAGAGGGCAAACTCCCTGTGGTCAGGGAACCTGTCTTATGTTTCTGTTATGCTTGCCAAGTGCTTAATACAGTGCATTGCATTCAGTAGAAGCTCAATAAATGCCATTAATACTGCTACTACTAGACCGATGGCTTTAGGTTGTGGATTTGAAGAGAAGTAAAAGGAAGTTTAAATTTACTTGACTCATGCTTCTTAGCCCTCTTGATCCCCAGATGTTCAAATTTTTAGATGGGGACAGGCTGGCAGTTATCAGTTTCTCAAAGTTAGATTGCTGCTTGAACCATTGGAACAGATTTCTGGATCCAAGCAAAGCAACGACAAGAATTTTTGTTTCGACTTCTTTTCTCCCGTGTCTTGTTTCTCCCTGAAGTTTTCCCTGGCCCCAGACCTTTTGCTGCAATTGCCCACGCTCACCATGTCACCAGAGAGCTAAAGATATCTAGATTGCAATGGCATGGACTGTCTCCCCAAGATACTCCATGTGTGGGGGGCTCGGAATGAGCCAGAAGGGAAGTGAGAGCTATCCTGAGCCCAGGAAACCTGCTTCCTTTTCCCCTGGGAATTGTGTGGTGTCTCTGTTGATTTTAGCCACCAATAGTGTTCCTCCTTGAAATTCAAGTGGGGAGGCATAAAATGATCCTGAGTGATTCTAGGGAGAATGCCTAGCCCTCTGGTCTATCCTCAAGGTAGGGAGACTCCGAGTCTTGCTTTCTCCACCCTGCTCAGCCTGTCTTGAGAAGAAAGAGAAAGAGGAGAGAGAATGTGTTGAGTGTTTTGAACTCTCAAATCCTATGAATCCATTCTTCATGTTTGCAAAGTCCTAGAGAACTGCTGAGTTGCTTTTTATTCCACAGAAGAGCTTTGTACTAGCTTAAGGCAGATAACTCACTGGATTTTTCTTGGAATTTTCTTGTAAAGAGCTCAAAGCACTTTGCTCTAGCTCTCTTACTTATGGCCATATCTTAGGGAATCAGGGAGGGAATAAGAAATCTATGTTTCGCATAAGTTAAAGCAGAGAGGCTAAGGGACTTACCCATAGTCACCTCAGTGAGTGTCAGGTCTAGGACTCTTCCAAACTCAGGATTTTCTTCACAAGACCATGCTGTCTTCAGTGATGGTCAGATGGCCAAATGGGAACATAAGAGTTTGAGAGTCATCCCCTCCCCCCCCAAAGCCCCCCACATTAGATTTTGGCATTCAGGGTTTTGTGAGTGTCGCTTCAAGCACCACTACCACGTCAACCTTTTCCTGTCTCTGGGCCTGCTAAGACCCAACTTCAGCTTGGGAACTTTCAAAAGCTTCTAGGGTCTTTTGAGAATCTCAGAGTATTGCTCTTAGAAAGCAAAGTTAATGGTGGTATTAGACCTTAGGCCCAGGAACTCTTGCCTAAAATATGATTTCCCAAACATTAAGAAGGTCATCGTTCGGCAGAGGAGCTATTGAAAGATGAGCCCATTGGGTTTGCAGAAGATTTCCCTGACAAGTCTGAGACATGTCCCCTAACAGCCCTGGGAGGAGCCATTGCCATTTTTAGTTGGAAACTGTAGTGCACTAGCAACCAATCAGCCATATTTATTTAGCACTTACTATGTGCAGAGCACTGTACTAAGCACTTGGAGAGAGTACAGTATAACAGAGTTGGTTGACACATCCCCTGCCCAGAGAGAGAGATGGAGCCATTTGCTCAGGCCATACAGCAAACAAGCAGTTGATCCAGAATCAGAACTCACAGCATCTTCGTTTCTTTGAATGCTGCCTTGCCCTTAACTGGATTTTCTCCTATTTAACAAAAAAAAAAAAAGGTATTTGTTAAGCACTAACTTTGTGCCAGGCACTCTACTAAGCTCTGGGGCAGGTACGAGATAATCAGGTTGGACACAGTCCATTTCCCAAGTGGGGCTCACAGTATTAATCACCATTTTACAGATAAGAAAACTGGGGCACAGAGCAGAGTGAGTTGCCCAAGGTCACACAGTACTCAGACGGCAGAGCCAAGATTAGAACTCAGGTCCTCTGACTCTCAGGCCATGCTCTACCCACTAGGTCACACTGCTTCTTTCTGGAATTATTCTCAGCCGGAGAGAATCTCTCTAAAAACTTGAAGGCGGAGGAATTTTTAAAGTCATCCCCCTTTGGGCCACCGATAATAACAATGATGGTATTTGTTAAGCTCTTACTATGTGCCTAGCACTGTTCTAAGCACTGGGAGAGATACAAGGTTATCAGGTAGTACCAGGTGGGGCTCAGTCTTAATCCCCATTTTACAGATGAGGTAACTGAGTCACAGAGAAGTTAAGTGACTTGCCCAAAGTCACACAGCTGACAGGCAGAGCCGGAATTAGAACCCACGATCTCTGACTCCCAAGCCTGTGCTCTTTCCAACTAAGCCATGTTGCTTCTCTACTTTGAGGCTCCTGTAGGATTAATGAATCAGTCATTCAGTGGTATTTTTGGAGTTCTTACCCTGTTGCAGAGCACTGTACTAAGCTCTTGGGAGAGAACAGTATAAAGGTTGGTAGACATGTTCCCTAAAGAGGGAAACAGACATTAAAATGAATTGTGGGAAGGTAAATGAGTGCTGTAGGGCTGAGGGTGGGGTGAATATCAAGTTCTTCAAGAGTACAGATCTGTGTGATGCAGAAGGGAGATGGAGTAAGGGAAATGAGGGATTATTTGGGGAAGGCCTCTTGAAGAGAATGTAATTTTAATAAGGTTTTGAAGGTGGGGAAAGCAGTACTTCCAAGGAATATCCTTAATTTGTTTTTCTTCCATTGCCTTTGACTTTCACCTTCTTTTCCCAATCCCTGGAGGGTAATAGTAATAACATTATTATTGTGGTATTGATATATACCAGGCACTGTACTAAGCGTTGGGGTGGGTACAAGATCATTGGGTTGGACGTAGTCCTTGTCCCATATAAGGTTCAGTCTTAAATCCCCATTCTCCAGATGAGGTAACTAAGGCACAGAGCAGTTAAGTGACTTGCCCAGGGTCACAGCAGAAAAGTGGTGGACCCAGAACTAAAATCCAAGTCCTCTGATTCCCAGGCCCGTGCTCTTTCCACTAAACTAAGTGCTTAATACAGTGCTGTGCACACAGTAAGTGCTCAATAAATACGATTGATTGATTGATCAGACCATGCTGCTTCTTGCAGAGAAAAGGAAACCAAAGAGGGGACGTAGTTGATAATACAAACAAGTATTCCTCTTCTACTTCTGCCTCTCTGAAATGGTGGACTTGTCCTGAAGACACTCTGGAGGATTTCAGGGAGAAAGCACTCTGAGAGCAAGGGCTGCGTAAAGCTGTGGAGAGGAGTTCTGCCTTAAAGTTGTAGCGGCAGAAGCTTTAATTTCTCTTGGGCTTTCAAATTGCCTGCTGAAGTTTAGACCCGGTATTGTCTATGTCATTTGTAAAACACCACAGCAGAAGGATGACTATAACAGTCTTGGGTTTGCTAGTGGGTTACAACCTAATCACCCTCCCTCGAACTTGTGCCAATTTTCTTGAGCAGACTAAGAAACTTCTTTAGAGTTGACACACATCAAACTGTACAGTCAGTAAGACGAGCGGATCAGTTGGTGCTCAGGCCCTGGTGTTGGGCACGTGGCCATTTCCCGGGGGTTTTATTTAGCCTGGCTTGCTTCATTAGAACTGCCTTTTTCTCTTCCCTGGATTTGGAGGGACCTAGGGAAACCTGGCTGTGATTCGCTAGGGCCCAGAAATCAGTAACTATCGGTTTTGGGTCTTAGGCGGATTCACTGGGTAGGAGGTAGCTGTTTCCATTCTGATTTAGATGGATGTAATTAGTTCATTCATGCCCCTAGGTCTGTCCAAATGTTGCTGCTTGGCTAGAAGCTGGAGCAAATAGAACTGATTTTGGTGCTAGGCTTGATTCATGGGGCAGGTGTCGGGGAGAGGGGATTTTTCCTGCATGATTTAAATTCCCAGCAACGTGCAGGTGAGTTGCTTCCTTTCTCTGTAGCCAGGCACAAGTGATGGAGAGTGGCCTTAACCCTCTTTATGCCCCTGCTTGTTGGGAGCTAGCCAGCCCCCTCTCCAATGGAGCCCTTTTGGGCTCTCCTTAAGCAACATGCCCCGAACTTCTGGAAGAGGCTTCTAGTCTATGGGAAAACAGTGTGGCTTAGTGGAATCAGAGGACCCGGGTTCTCATCCCAGCTCTGCCACTACTCTGCTGTGTGACCTTGAACAAGACAAGTCAGCGTGGCTCAATGGAAAGAGCACGGGCTTTGGAGTCAGAGGTCGTGGGTTCAAACCCCGGCTCCTCCAGCTGTCAACTGAGTGACTCTGGGCAAGTCACTTAACTTCTCTGTGCCTCAGTTACCTCATCTGTAAAATGGGGATTAAGACTGTGAGCCCCCTGTGGGACAACCTGATCACCTTGTAACCTCCCCAGTGCTTAGAACAGTGCTTTGCACATAGTAAGCGCTTAATAAATACCATCATTATTATTATTTAATGTCTCTGGGCCTCTTTATCTGTGAAATGGGGATTCAATATCTGTTCTCCCTCCTGCTTAGATTGTGAGCCCCATGTTGGGTCTGGACTATGTCCAGGTAACATATACTGTATCTACCCTAGTGCTTATTACAGGACCTGGCACCTAGTACACTCATAACAAATGCCACAGTTATTATTATTATTAGTGCTTAGTACTGTGTTTGACACATAATAAGAACTTAAATACTGTAATCATTATTAATAATTAATTTACCCAGTTTAAAGAACTGCTGCTCTCCCGAGACCTTAAGGAGATGATGAAAAGTGAGAACTTCCAACCAGCCAACACACGAATTGTCACCCCAAGTCTGGACTGGTATCCGCTGGACACAACCTCTCGCTAATTATATGCTTGTGACAGTTTAATTATAATTGTGGCATTTGTTAAGGGCTTACTATGTGTCAAGCGATTCTCCATGCCTGGAGTGTCCCGGGCCAACCCAGATCGGTTTCAGTTTAGGAATTACTCATTCTTTTGACATTATTACGTTCTGATACGTAAATATCTGGATTGTGGTCCCATAAAGCTGTTTTCAATACCTAACACTTCTAAAAGTTTCTCTAGAGCCCAGGGTGTTTGAGAGCTTGGTTTTGTGTCAGCGTAAGTCTTCGGCCCAAGGAGAACTCAGTCTTTGGATGCGGCCAATCCCGATCGAACCATCACAAATAGCCAAACTCTAGGAGTAGAAGTGTCTAAAGCTGAACCTTCCCATCACCTCGTGGCTCCAGAGTCCCTTAAGATCTGCTGTTGAAGATCATTTGGGAAAGAAAAACTGAGAGATGGAAGCTCTGGGGCAGTTGTCGGGAAAGGAGGCAAATTGGGATGGTCCCCACTATGCCAGGTGCCCGCAGCCAACTATATCAGTTATTAACATCCAACTTCCTTGTGCTTTAGTAATCAGTCGGTGCTGTTTGTTGAGCACTTACTGTGAGCAGAGGACTGTACTAAGCTCTTTGGACAGTACAAAGGGTTAGGCCCAGGCTGGAGCTAGAAAACACCTCTGTTGACGCTTAGGCAAGAAGGCTGGGAGAATGTGGGTGATAGTTACCCCAAAGGCTAGGGATGAACCGTTCAGCCCTCCCTTGGCACCCTGTAAACTCCTTGTTCGGGATTAAACGTCCATACCCCCTGTGTGATTTGTCCTGGGATAGATGTTGCCAACTGCCACCTTGGGGATTGTAAACTCCCTTTTCATGATCCAGTCGTTCTGTAGCAACCATGCGTCTCAGGAGACTCAACTCTTCTATGTGATTCCATCCTGAAAAGGTCTGAGGAATAATCTGGAAGGAGAAAACAGAGTAGGGGGAGCTTGCTGTACATCTTTGGAGGTCTGATTTTCAGGAATCGTGTCCTTCTCGGTCTTTTTGGGACATCAAGAGACTGTTTTGGGAAAGGAGGCCCTGGGACGGGGATAGAAATTGCACATAAAATGACCCCACAGTATATGGATCCCCACAAAAGAAGGGGGATGTCTCAAAATAAATACAGTTTTGTTCACCTGGGGAGTACTGCATGTAAGCACCAGGGAGGGTGAGTGTTTACAGGGTTGGGGGAGAATTTGGGCTGGGCAGCCATGTGATTATGGGTCCCTAACTTTAAACCTTAAGAGATCATGCATTGGAAGTCCAAGGGAGTTCATTACTGGATTTCTAAGCGTTTTCCGTGAGCTAAGCTCTGAGGGAGATGCAATACAGTCACATGGGACACAATCCTTGTACCTCATGGGATCTTGACTTCTTCCTTCACCTCAGTTGAGATGATAGGAAAGCACAGTCCCAGGCTGAAGAGTCCCCATTCCCCAGACAAAACAAACAGAATAATCCTTTCATTCCCAAATAGAATTTCACTCTGCATCTCAAAACTGGGGGCAAGGAGAGCTTTCTAAAGAGTAAACCAAAAACAAGCCCATCTTTAGGATGATCCACTAGTTGGTCCATCATTGGTATGGCAATTGGGACTAGACCCCCTAGTTGTGTCCCGGGAGCCTTGGCCCTTCGGTAACAGAAGGAGCTGCCCGGAATGGGGTGAGGGTGGGGAGGTCAAAGGTCAGACAGCTTGCTGTGTGAAAGGGCTAAAGCGGGTGATTCTGGGTCTCAGTTGCCTGTCCTGGGGCTAAACTGTGTTGAAATAACACGTCACAGGCCATTTTTTCTTGTCCATTTAATCCGATTGAGAACGCCTAACCGCCCCTGATAGGAATCACTCAGGAGTGAAGAGTGTCCCCACTAGGAAAAGCAGCTTATGTGAGCGTTTTAGATCAGGAATGTGCCAGCCGGGTTTCAGCTAGAAGAGAAGAGGCTGGCCCCGGACGGGGAGGGCCCCGACCCCCACAAAGGGGATTGGGTGACTGGGCCATGGTACCTCTGGGCCAATGGTAGGGTTGAAGTCTTGCATCTTTAGAGAAGCAACAAGGTCTAGTGGATAGAGCATGGGGTGGGGAGTCAGAAGACCTGGGTTCTAATTCTGGCTCTTCCACATGTCTGCTGTGCGGCCTTGGGCAAGCCACTTAACTTCTTTGTGCCTCAGTTTCCTCATCTGCAAAATGGGGATTCGATAACTGTTCTCCCTCCCACTTAGAGTGTGAGCCGCGTTTGGGCCCTGATTATCTTGCATCTACCCCAGCGCTTAGTACAGTGCTTGGCATATAGTAAGCGCTTAACAAATATCACAATTATTATTATTATTATCCTTGCTGGAAAGTAGAAGGAGACACAGTGGGGGAGAAGGGAGGGACACATAGTGTAAACACACACACGCACACCCCACCCCCATCCTTTAGGGCTCCAGTTCAGTTAAGGACACTGGCCTTAGGAATCCGGAGATGTGGGGGCTATTTCTGGCTCTGCCCTTCACCCTCAAGATGACAATGGGTCAAGCTAACCCGGCGCTGTCTCGACTGTCTCCTTCAAAGAAAGGGGGAGAGGCCTACTGATTGCCTACCTTCCCAGGTGGCAAAGAGGGGACAGCAGGGTGAGCCCTTCTGGCAGACCCTCACGGCTTACCTAGTGTGAGAGAAGCTGTTTTCCCAGCCCCACCCCCTTCTCTGTGCCATCAGACCCCCACCACTGATTCCTGCTTCAGCCCTGAAAGGCCTCATACGTGGCCGGCAGGACAGATCTCCTCAACTTCTACAACACGGGGAAGGCTGTGTCTGTCAGACAACTGAAGAGGAATATGAAACCCATCTCTTCTATCCCCAATGCGTTAGTCCTCATGGTATTTTATCGCTCTTTTATATATATATATAATTTGTTTCTTTCATTCCTCAGGACTCTGTGGCCGACCCACCTCCCCCTCTTTACTCTTAGACTGTGAGCCCCTTGGGGGCCAGGGATCATACCTATCCTGTATGTCTCACCAGTGTCCTTCTATCCTAATGCTTAGTGCAGTGCTTTGCACCCAGGAGATGCTTAATGAATACCATTACTACTACTACTACTGTTTCTTTTGAAGCCTCCAGAGAGCTGTACTCCTTGTTTAATGCTGGCAAGAAGGCTGAGCTTCCAGGAGGAAAGAGTCTGGGTGATTACTCTTATTATTATTATTAATCATTGGTCGGCTAGGAGGTGGGGCTGGGCCCCACACCAGAAGTAGGTCACCCAATCTTGAGAGGGTACTTCATACCCCAGCTGGAGGTTGGATTTCCCCTTCTTTGCTCTCTTTCTCTTCCGCTACTCCTGTCCCCTCCCGCCAAGAGCATGAGCGGTCACCTCCACTGCCCCCTCCACCCGCCCTGCAATCTGTTTACTGGACTGTTTGTGCCCTGCGGCCGAGAGCGCGCCAGGCCAGGGATTTGGCTGTCTGGTGGTGTCAGGTGTCCTGTGTGTTGTGAAATACCCTGAGCCACTCCCAGTGGACAGTACCCTGAAACCTCTCCAGTCAGCCCCTCCATCCTTATCAGACCCCATCTTATCCCTCCTCACCTCCCCTTCTCTCCTCATCCCCTCTTCCCCTCTCCTCTTCCCCATCCCTCCTCTCTCCATCCTCCCCATCTCATTATTACGTGGAAGATGGAGTATATGAGCTTCTGATCCCAAGATGGGAAAGTCCCAGTGCTAGGCTAGGAGTAGAAAGTTCATCCAGAAAAATGGCATCCCCTCCCCGGTGGAGTTCCTATTCTCAAAACAATAATAATAATAATGGTATTAGTTAAGTGCTTGCTATGAGCTAGGCACTGTACCCAGCACTGGGGTGGATACAAGCAAATCGGGTTGGTTGGACCCTGCCCCATGTGGGGCTCACCGTCTCAATCCCCATTTTACAGATGAGGGAACAGAGGCACAGAGAAGTGAAGTGACTTGCTCAAGGTCACACAGCAGACAAGTGATGGAACTGGGATTAGAATCCAAGACCACCTGACCCCCAGGCCCGTGCTCTATCCACTATGACATGCTGTTTCAGATGTGACACCGAGCTCCCCTGGCAGCAGCGGTCTCTGTGGCGATCTAGGAAAAAGAAATATTTCAAAAGAAATATGGAGCCCCAGAGAGTAAGATGGTTTTCAGATATCAATTACACAGATCAATCAATCAGTCAGCGGTATTTACTTAGCACTTTCTGCAGAACACCGTACAAAGATGGACCATTTTCTTGCAGTCTGGAAAAGCTGAGGTCCTCAGAGGCCAAATGAGCTGCTCAGAGTCATTGCTTCTGCCAGGTGACCATGCTGCTTTAACTCTGACTAGCAGATCTGCAAAGGACTGATGATCCCCCTCCTATCTGACCTCGCTGATTTCCTTCTACAACCCAGCAAGCTCACTTCCCTTCTCTAACACCAACTTACTCCCTCTACCTCAATCTCATCTGTCTCGCCGCTGAACACTCCCCCAAGTCCTCCTTCTGGCCTGAAACTCCCTCCAGCTTCATATCTCCTTCCTCACCTTCAAAGCCATATTAAAATCACATCTCCTCTGAGACCTTCCCTGACTAAGCCCTCATTTCCCCTACTCCCCATCCCTTCTGCATCGCACTTGAAGTTGGCCTTTATTCACTCCACCTTCATCCCTAGAAACACTTATGACCTTACCTGTAATTTATTATAATGTCTGTCTCCCTCTCTAAACTGTAAGCTCCTTGTGGACAGGGAACACGTCTTCCAACTCTGTTATATTGTACTTTCCCGGATCTGCCACTGCCTGCTGTGGGACTTGGGCAAGTCATTTAACTTCTCTGTGCCTCAGTTCCCTTATCTGCTAAATGGAGATTCAATACCTGTTCTCCCTCCTACTTAGACCGTGAGCCCTGATTAACTTGTAACTTTCCCAGCACTTAATACAGTGCTTGACCCAGATTAAGCACTCAACAAATACCACAATTATAGATGTCCAGCAAGTTGTCTGGAGGAACAGGATGCAGGTAGTTAGCCGTGGGTGTCATCTATGTTGCCTGCCTGGATTTCATTCATTCATTCATTCAATCATATTTATTGAGCGGCATTTCTGTGTGCAAAGCAGAGCTGAACACCGTTCCCAGCCTTCAAAGAGTCAGCCCTCCTACAGTTTATCACTCGAACCTACACTTATGCCGTAAGTGCTCAGGGCTTCCTTTCACCTCCTTAAAAAGCTGGGGCTTCGTTTGTCCAATGTCTCTGGGCATGGCTCCAAAAACCTTAGACCAAGCAAGAACTGCCCTGCCTCCCCTAGGGTATCCCCAGGAAACCAAGAACCAGTGTTCTCTGTCATCCAGTCCTGCTGTCCAGTGTCCTCTTCCTTCCACCGCCAACCTAGGGGCGGGGGAGTCATCTGACTCCCTGATTTTAAGGATGATGGATGGGTCTTCAGCACAGTCCCCTGCCAGGGAATAGAGATGCCCCTCTTGGAGAGAATGAGCCTGGTTGTCCAGCCCAGGGCTGTTGTGGAGTGTCGGTGAAGGTGGGAGGGAATGGGGGAGGAGAGGCAGGTTTCAGACAGCTGATGCGAGCGTGGTACAGGAAACCTTGGAAGATACTGCAAAACCTGCCAATTAATTAAAGCATTAATTTAAAGAGCCGCCGCCGCCAGCGGCGGCATATTTACCCAGTGCCCTCACTAAAGGAGGCTCCAGAAGGCTACAGGGATGCTCACTACATTTGCATGAGAATGAAGGCGCTTCACAGACCCATCTTCCTTTTGTCTGACAGCCCGATGGGCTGCCTCTTGGGCCCTTGCTTTAGATCTTGACATCGGGGCTGAGCCAGATTGGGAAACCAATCTGGAGCTAAGATTGGGAGGGACAGCGTTAAAACCCAGGGTAGAGGGGAAGAGGAGTCTGGCCGGTGGTGGTAATAGTAGTAGCTGCCTCTGCCTGCATTTCCCTGGTCTTTGGGAAGTCTGTCGTAAAGGTGGTTCCTCTCTTTGGTGCAGCTAAGAAGCCTCTCTGGAAATATAGGCTTAGTTCCTGTGACCTAGGTTACCTCACGGATCAAACTCCTCAGTTGTCAGTGGCCACCTCTCCTCTCCCTCCCCTTTTGGCCTGGCCTGTGATCTGCCGAGGGGACAAGATGCCAATGTATGGAGCTCTTCTCCCCATCCTGGGGATGCCAGGGGCATTGGGGACTGGATGGGGATCAGCGGCATTAGGCTGGTGGTAATCAGCTGCCCTGGGCTGGCTCAGACATCAGCCCCTCTGCCTAGCAGCTGGAAAGAACAGGCAGGGTTCTCCCAGGAGAGCTCAGGGATCGAGGAAGCCTCTTCCGACATCTCCCCTGTGGCCGGGGGTGTTCTGTGGGCTCGTACCAGAAGTGAGAAGAGCATTGTGGGGGAGCCCGAGGAGCTTTGAGGTCAGGTGAGTAGTCCCTTCCTCACCTGCTGGCATCTTATTTTTCAGAGCTCTCCGAGATCGAGCCCAATGTCTTTCTGCGCCCCTTCTTGGAGGTGATCCGCTCCGAGGACACAACTGGTCCCATCACCGGTCTGGCACTCACCTCTGTGAACAAGTTCCTCTCCTACGCACTCATAGGTAAGAGCCCCTTCTCCACGGAGCCAGTGGACGTGGCCTGACCTCCTCTCCCCTTTCTTTTTCTCCCTTTGGATGGGGGCCAGGGGGTAGTGAGTAGTTTTCTCCTTTCCCCTGTGACTCTTCGAAGGTCACATTCATTCATTCATTCAATCAGTCGTATTTATTGAGTGCTTACAGTGTGCACAGCACTGTACAAAGCGCTCAGGGCTACCGTCTGACCTGTCAGACCGAATCAGAAGAGTTTGTTTTATGGTATTTGTTAGGCGCTTACTGTGGGCCAGGCCCTCTACTAAGTTCTGGGGTCGATAGAAGCTAATCAGGTTGGACACAGGCCATGCCCGACACGGGGCTCACAGTCCTAATCCCCGTTTTGCAGGTGAGGTAACCTGAGGCACAGAGAAGTTGCATGACTTGAACAAGGCCACAAAGCAGACAAGTGGTAGGGCCGGGATTAGAATCCAGACCTTCTGACTCCCGGGCTCATACTCTATCCATTAGGGCATGCTGCTTCTCTAAGAGTTGGTGGGGCCCAGACCAGGAGCCCTCTCTCTATTCAGAGTGTCTGCAAGCCTAAACCTGTTAGCCAGTGTATCTGCCCCAGGCTACTGGATTTTACTGGACTGTTTTTCTTCCACGATGCTCCTTTGCTTTACTCTCGCTGGGTAGGAGGCGGGCCTTTACACCATCCTGCCTAGCCTTTGGGAAAAGATATAGTCAGAGCCCCAACCTGATGGTAAAGAAGAGCGGACGGGAGGAGGAAGATCATCCCGGTGCCCAGGGACTTAGGAGAGACCCATGGACTTTTGTAGAGTAGCTGCTGTGTCACTAGTGCATCAGAGGGGACCGGGCTCTCCTGGGGCTTGGGAAAGAGCAGTGACAGAATTGGGGAGAAGCATGGTTTCTCCACAGTGAACTGCTTCTTAAAGACAGTGTTTTGCACATAGTAAGCGCTTAATAATGCCATTATTATTATTATTATTATTAAAGAACTTCAGAAGTCTTACTCCTCTCAGGGTGGAGAAGAGGGCCGCTCCCTCTCTCCCTCCCCCCACACGTCCCCCCCAGCTGGCTACTTGGTCAGTGGCCTAGCTCTGAGAGAGTCCAGGCCCCCAAAGCCAGAAACACAATCTTGGGGTCAGAGGAGTAAAGAAGGAACTAAGCCTCGAGATGAAAAGCCAAGCCAGCGTAGCGTGGGTTCCCGCGCCAGAGGGTCAGGCTGGGGGAAGACTTGACGCAAGCTGGCATGAGTGTTGTGCAGTGCATGCAGGACCCAAGGTTTGAGACAGCCCCTCCTCAAAAAGCTGACAGAGTTGAGTCCTCCCTAATAGTAGGGCTCTCCCTAGCAGCCCATCACTGTATCGGGCTTCCTGAGGTGAGATCCGAGAGCTCCTCCCAGAGTGCTGACGGGCGCAGTCGGGAGTGGCCTTGTGGTTGTGGGGGACACTGGGCATTTCCTTAGAGGTTCACTTTTGATGACCTGTAAGCAAACCACGGGCTTTCTACTTCGATTTCACTTTGCCCCATATTTGAAGGTAAGAAAGAACAAAGTTTGAATTTGGGTTCGTGGTCCTTAAAGTCCCGGGACCTGAGCAACCCGGTTTGCTGTCATCTAAGGCCTCTACTGCCTGAGGCAGCCACCTTTCTCAGTGACCTTTAGCAGCTCTCCGCTAAAGAAATTAATCCTCGGGGAGCCTTTCTCCGGGACAGAGCTGGCTTCGGCTGTGGCCTGTTTGCAGGGAGCACCATCTACAGGCCTCTTCTCTGCACAGCTTCAGGATTCTGCCTCTCACGCCAAAAAGCCCGTTTGCTGCCTGCTCTTTCCCAGCCCTCTAACTGGATATGGAAAGAGAAAGAGGGAGCATGCAAACTCTGGAGGGGTGGGGGCAGAGGGAGCACGTGTAGCTGGGGGAGAGAAGCCATTGGCGGCCTCCCGGATACCTCTCAATGAGTGGACAGTAAAAATAATAACGATGATGGGATTTGTTAAGTGCTTACTCTGTGCCAAGCACCGTTCTAAGCGCTGGGGTTAGATGCAAGGTAATCAGGTCGTCCCACGTGGGGCTCCCAGTCTTGACCCCCATTTTACAGATGAGGTCACTGAGGCACAGAGAAGTTAAGTGACTTGCCCAGAGTCACACGGCTGCTAAGTGGCGGAGCCAGGATTAGAACCCACGACTTCTGACTCGCAGGCCCGGGCTCTTTCCACTAAGCCACTCTGGAAAGGTACTGGCTGATGGTCACAGTGAGGTTGTGTGAGGAAGGTGAGGGTGGAGGTATGAAGAAGCATTAAAGGGACAGCAAGTTGGTCGAGGCAGAGGTGAGGCACAGCAGGTTTCCAAGGGGAACAGTTATCAGCTGTGCCCCTCGACTGGTCGAGGCTGGGAGGAGAGGATTTGGGGAAGGGGTGCTAAGCAAATGTCCAAGAACCGATGGTACTTCAATCAATCAATCAATCGTATTTATTGAGCGCTTACTATGTGCAGAGCACTGTACTAAGCGCTTACTTGGTACAGCTACTCTTTTCCTTTGGCCTGGGCAAGCTGACAGAAGGGGTGTGGAGAGGACAGAACAGTGGCCTTCCGGCCCAGTTGCTGGCCCATGGAGAGAGGGAAAGAAGGACCAGGCAGATGGAGATGCACCAGAATCCCAAGGACCTGAGCCGGCTGCGATCCACCTTGGGTCTTTATTCCAGATAGCATTGAGGCTGGGTGTGTTCTGTTAATAATAATAATAATAATGATGGTATTTGTTAAGCGCTTGCTATGTGCAAAGCACTGTTCTAAGCGCCGGGGAGATACAAGGCGATCAGGTTGTCCCATGTGGGGCTCACAGTCGCTATCCCCATTTTACAGAAGAGGGAACTGAGGCACGGAGAAGTTAAGCGACTTGCCCAAAGTCACACAGCTGACAATTGGCAGAGCCGGGATTTGAACCCATGACCTCTGACTCCAAAGCCCGGGCTCTTTCCACTGAGCCACGCTGCTTCCCCTGTTGACCACCCACCTCCCTTTCCTGGCACTGGGGGCTAAGGCCTTGTCCCTCTTACATGCCTTTGGAGGAAATGAACTCTCCTGCTTCATTCAGGCTTGAGCACTGAAGGCTGCAGAGCGGTAAGGGGATTATACCCCCGAGAAGGGGGAAAAAAAAGTCACCAGGGGAGTAGCAGGGAGGGTTCTTGGGGTGGAGCCTGCATCTTAGTACAGTGCTTTGCACAGAGTGAGCGCTTAATAAATACCACTGCTGCATTGGCTGCTTCCGGAGCACTTTAGAGACAAAAGCAAAACAATATCTATGGGCAACTGGGGAGCCTCCATCTCTGCGAATCTAAGAAAAGAAGAGTCTAAGAAAAGAAAGGGGAAGCAGTGTGGCGTAGCAGCAAGAGCACAGTTCTGGGGGTCAAAGGACCTGGGTTCTAATGTGATCTCCGCCCCCTGCCTTCTCTTTGACCTTAGGTGAGTCACTTAACTTCTCTGTGCCTCAGTTACCTCATCTGTAAAATGGAGGTTAAATCCTCCCCCCATCCTTCTTAGACAGTAGGACAGGGACTGTGTCCAGCCTCACTATTTTGCCTCTACCCCAGTGCTTAGTTCAGTGCTTGGCATATAGTAAGTGTTCAAGAAGAACCATAAACAAAAATCAGTAGCCCTGCAGAGTGTCGGAAGGGGAATGGAGTTTTAGGCCTCGGAGGGCTGGGTGAGGGCTGCCTAGCGACCCGCTCAGCAGCGCGTTTTGCCCCTCTGTGGGGAGGGGGTGGGGAGGGTGTACTTCACTCCGGCCTCTGTCTGCCCATCCCCAAGGGTCCGAAGGGGAGAAAGATGAAGAAGCAGTGCAAATAGCCTTTAAGCTTAGAGAATCCAGGGCTGGAAGGGCTTTTACAATCATCTGGTCTAGCTCCCTTCCTCCAGACAGGTGTCTTCCTAAATCATCCAGGACAGACCGGAGCTGACTTTTCTTTTCTTAGACCTGCTGAAATGGAGACTCCACAGTTTCCCACGGTCGTCTGTCCCAGGGCTTTCTCACCCTACCGTCCGCTTTTCAGTAGACTGAAATCTCACCTGCTCTGATTTAAACTCATTCTTCATGTTTGTCTGTCTGAGAACATGGAGAGTGTATCCTTCCCCCAAAGCAGTCACCCCTTAGCTTTTTCTTCTCCAAGCTAAGCAACTGCAGTTTCTTTATCCTTTCTGTCAAGGACTTATTTTCTTTTCCTTTTTTCATTTTTATTGCTCTTCATTTTCTCCCCACCCTGTTTAAATGCAGTGCCCCAAACAATAATAATAATGATGATGGCATTCATTAAGTGCTTACTATGTGCAAAGCACTATTCTAAGCGCTCATTCATTAAGCGCTTACTATGTGCAAAGCACTGTTCTAAGCGCTGGGGAGGTTACAAGGTGATCAGGTTGTCCCACGGGGGGCTCACAGTCTTAATCCCCATTTTACAGGTGAGGTAACTGAGGCACAGAGACGTTAAGTGACTTGCCCTAGGTCACACAGCTGACAATTGGCGGAGCCGGGATTTAAACCCATGACCTCTGACTCCCAAGCCCGTGCTCTTTCCACTGAGCCACCCTGCTTCTCTGACACAAAGAAGCAAGAAGGGCTTGGCCATTGCAGAGAAGAGAGCCAAGGATGATTTTGAAGTCCTTGCAAGTCACTCTCCCCTTAATAAATAATAATAATTATGATATTTGTTAAGGGCTTACTGCATATCAAGCGTTGCTGTATGCCCTGGGTTAGATATAAGATAATCAAGTTGGGCACAGTCCCTATCTCTCATGATGCGCACAGTCTAAATCAGCGGGAGAGGGATTTAATCCGCATTTTACAGATGAGGTAACTGAGGCACAAAGAAGTTAAGTGACTTGTCTGAGATCCACAGCAGACATGTGGCAGAGCTGTGATTAGAACCAAGGTCCTCCTACTCCCAGGCCCATGCTCCTTCCACTAGGCTATGCTGCTTCACAGAATCCCAAAATCTTCTTGGATTCTTTAATAATGACAATAAGTTGCTGACCCATTTAGCTTGTAGTCAGCTCTGGCCCCCAAATATCATTCAGCCCAGCCTCATTTTGAATTTTTTAGTGGAGTTTTTTTGTTATTGCTTTTTATCTCTACTAAGCAGGACAGAGTTAAGTGGAGGTAAACTATCAAATCCACCCTGGTGTCTGGCAATGCTTCCCCCAACCCTCTATGGAGAAGCATCTCTTCATTTTTCTCTGAGCTCTGGATTTCTAGGGAGGACTAGACTGTAGCTAAGGCCAACAATAAGTGAATTGTTGGGCAAGAATCTAGCCCAGATCTTCCTTATGGACTGCCTTGGGTCAGGCAGGATTTTACCTAGGTTTACAGTTCTGGTAACATCCTGAAAAGTTTTCTCTTCCCCAAATTCGTACTGACCCTGAGATTCGTATTATTATTTCAATAGTGGTTTTTGTTAAGCACTTACTACGTGTCAAGTGCTGGGGTAGAGACAAGTTAATCAGGGCAGACGCAGTCCCTCCTCCACATGGGGCTCATAGTCCAAGTAGGAAGGAGAACAGGTATTGGATCCTCACTTTACAGCTGAGGAAACTGAGGCAGAAGGAAGTGAAGCGACTTGCTCAGAAGCACCCAGCAGGCAAGTGGCGGAGCTGGGATTAGAACCCAGTTCCTCTGATTCCCAGGCCCGTGCTCTTTCCACTAGGCCACACTGCTCCTCCTTGCTGCTCCCAACCCTCCTGATCTTTCGTTGGGTGTTGTCCCAAGCAGTGGGGTAAGGGAGCCCCATTGCCAACCTGGTAAATACCCCTCAGGGTAGGAAGTTTGCCCCATTGCCCTAATGAGGGTAGTCCCTTTGTCTTCTCCGGCCTTTAAGGCTATTGGAGATAGGCAGGGGGAACACAAAGTAGGACCAGCCTCTTTTGGTTTTCCTGGAGTTTCCACTTATTACCCAACCTCACCTCAGTCTGAGTTAAAGGACTCTCCTCCCCATCCCTAATTAGTGAGGTCTTAACTCGTGTTTAGTTTGTCCCCCTTCCCTCCTAAAGTGTGTTTGCTTAAGTCCGTAACAAGATTCCTGCTTGGCGCGGTTTGCTTGCAATGAAGAGGAAACCGAAGCCAGGGACAGCTTTTCTAAAGCCACTGTACTGTAGAACCAGATACGGTTACAGCATCAATCTCTGTGTCCGTCTCTGTCCTCCGCGTGCACAGCCTCCTGCTGCATTCCCTGACCGCCACACACCCCACCCCCAAACCGCAGCACACTCCTATCCCCCTGCAGCTGCTACTGGGACCCTGGAAAGATAGAGGGGAGAAGGCTGCTGCTGCTCTGGTATTGAGAGCATAGTTCCCACTCAGTTCAATCAGTCAACCAATCTGTGGTATTTGAGTGTTTCCTGGGTGCAGAGCACTATACTAAAGTGCTTAGGAAAGTACAGTTGAGTTGGTAGACCTGGTCCCTGCTCTCTAGGAGCATGCAATCAGTGGTATTTATTGAGTGCTTACTGTGTACATGCCCTTGAGAAGCAGCATGGCATACTGGATAGAGCATGGGCCTAGGAGCCAGAGGGTCATGGGTTCTTATCTTGGCTCTGCCACTTATCTGCTGTGTGACCTTGGGCCAGTCTTCTCTGGGCCTCAGTTACTTCATCTGTAAAATAGGGATTGAAACTGTGAGCCCCACGTGGGACGGGACTGTGTCCAACCCGATTGTAATAATAATAATGATGGTATTTGTTAAGTGCTTAACTATGTGCCAGGCACTGTACTAAGCGCTGGGGTTGATACAGTCAAATCGGTATCCACCCCACTGCTTAGTACAGTGCCTTGCGCATAATGAGCGCTCAACAAATACCACTGTTATTATTATTACTAACTGCATGGGAGCGTAGAGTATTTAACAGAGTCGGTAGACACATTCCCACAGGGAGAATCCAGTCTAGAGGGAGTCAGACATTAAATTACAGCTTGAGGAAGGAATAGAGTCCCTGGGGCTGGAGGTGTGGGGAATGCAGAGGGGATACAGAGCCAAGTGCGTAGGTGCCAGAGAAGGGAGGGAGAATTCCAACTGAAGGTGAGAGGTTAGTTAGGAAAGGCTTCTTGGAGGAGATGGGATTTTAGTAGGACTTCCAAGTCAGGGAGAGTAGTGGTCTCTCAGATATGAAGGGGGAGGGGGTTCCGGTCCAGAGGGAGAGATTGGAGGCTGAGAGCAGGGATTCATTGTGCCCCTCTTCTGTCCCAACCCCAGTTCTCCAAGCATCTTGCCAAAATGAATGGTTCACCTTATTGGGGAGGGTGCAAGGAGCCCCAAAGATGCTGTGGGGTGATGGGGTGGGAAAGAGGACAGGGCATGGAATGGGTAAGGGGGGCGACTTGGGACTGCCACGGAGACCTCCTCCTCCTGCGTTCACACCGCTTTACTCAATCTCTCTTTTGTTTTGACGAGCAGACCCCACTCACGAGGGCACCGCGGAGGGCATGGAGAACATGGCAGATGCCGTCACCCATGCCCGATTCGTGGGCACGGATCCTGCCAGCGACGAGGTTGTCCTGATGAAAATCCTGCAGGTAAGCAGAGGCGGGGAAGTGCAATTAAGCTAATGGGTAGGCCCCAGTACCGCTCGGATCTGGTTACCCGGGGCCTCGGGCAGGAAAGGACTGTGTTTTGACTCCTGGGGAGCTTAGTGACCCACTTTATTTTGAAACAGGCAGCTCGGGTACCTGGGGTAAAAGCTTTCTCAAACAAAAATAATTAAAAGCTTTAAACAAATGGATTTCAGGCCCCGGAAGCCCTTGATGAGTTGTAGGCTCCCGCAAGCTGGATCTGTGCTGTCTTTCTTCTTGGACCTGGGGGCCTCTGCTGTCCTGGGATAGGGGGGTGGGGGAGGAATGCCCCTTCCCAGTGAAGGGCTCCAGTAAGAGTTGGGAACGTTTTTCAGAAATGAGAAATAAAAGTGGCTCTACACCCTGGCTTCCCTCAGCCTAGGGAGACAAAGCTCGGCCAAAGGGAACCCACTCACATTGTCCGCTGCGCCTGCCCTCAATCAATCAATCAATCAATCGTATTTATTGAGCGCTTACTATGTGCAGAGCACTGTACTAAGCGCTTGGGAAGTACAAATTGGCAACACATAGAGACAGTCCCTACCCAACAGTGGGCTCACAGTCTAAAAGGGGGAGACAGAGAACAGAACCAAACATACCAACAAAATAAAATAAATAGGATAGAAATGTACAAGTGAAATAAATAAATAAATAGAGTAATAAATATGTACAACCATATATACATATATACAGGTGGTGTGGGGAAGGGAAGGAGGTAAGATGGGGGGATGGAGAGGGGGATGAGGGGGGAGAGGAAGGAAGGGGCTCAGTCTGGGAAGGCCTCCTGGAGGAGGTGAGCTCTCAGCAGGGCCTTGAAGGGAGGAAGAGAGCTAGCTTGGCGGAGGGGCAGAGGGAGGGCATTCCAGGCCCGGGGGATGACGTGGGCCGGGGGTCAATGGCGGGACAGGCGAGAACAAGGTACGGTGAGGAGATTAGTGGTGGAGGAGCGGAGGTTGCGGGCTGGGCAGTAGAAGGAGAGAAGGGAGGTGAGGTAGGAGGGGGCCAGGTGATGGACAGCCTTGAAGCCCAGGGTGAGGAGTTTCTGTCTGATGCGCCTTGGCCTTCTGTTCCACGGAGGCAGCCACGGAGTGAGGGGTTGGTAAGGACGGGCCAGGCTGTGGGCCGTGGTCTGCCCCACCCTTCTCCATCAGGAACGCTCCTGGTTCCCTCCGGTAGGTTCTCCGGACCCTGCTGCTGACCCCAGTGGGGGCCCACTTGACCAACGAGTCCGTGTGTGAGATCATGCAGTCCTGCTTCCGGATCTGCTTCGAGATGCGGCTCAGCGGTAGGTGCCTGGTCCCTAGCAGGGCCCTGGACTCGATCCCTCAGGTATTTATGGAGCGCTTCTGTGGTGCAGAGCACCGTACTCTCCTGGGAGAGTACCACTGGGTATGTAGACACCATCCCCGCCCTCAAGGAGCAGGTAATCTAGAGAGAGGGGGTACACAAACATCAGTCAGTGGTACTTAATGAGTGCTTACTATGTGCAGAGAGCACTCTACTAAGTGCTTGGGAGAGTATGATGCAACAGACTTGGTAGACTCGTTTCCCGCCTGCAGTGGCCTTACAGTCTAGGAGACAGACATTAATATAAATAAAATAAATTACAGGTAGGGAAGACAAGCAGCTGTAAGGATTCGTACCTCAATTCTGTGGTCTTATCTCTAAGCTCTCCACTCAGTTAATCGATCGTAATTATTGAGCACTTACTGTGGGCCGAGCACTGTACTAAGCCCTTGGGAGAATGCAGTATAACAATCTAACAGACGTATTCCCTGCCCATAATGAGTTTACAATCTAGAGGGGTAGATGGACATTAAAATAAATAAGTAAATTATGGATATGTGCATAAGTGCTGTGGGGCTGAGGGTAGAGATGAATAAAGGGAGCAAATCAGGGCAGCACAGAGGGAGCAGGGGAAAAGCAGCGTGGCTCAGTGGCAAGAGCACGGGTTTTGGAGTCAGAGGTCATGGGTTCAAATCCCTGCTCTGCCAGTTGCCAGCTGTGTGACATTGGGCAAGTCACTTCACTTCTCTGTGCCTCAGTTACCTCATCTGTAAAATGGGGATTAACCATTCAATCGTATTTATTGAGCACTTACTGTGTGCAGAGCACTGTACTAAGCGCTTGGGAAGTACAAGTTTAAGATTAAGATTAAGACTGTGAGCCCCCCGTGGGACAACCTGATCATCATCATCATCAGTTGTATTTATTGAGCACTTACTGTGCAGAGCACTGTACTAAGCGCTTGGGAAGTACAAGTTGGCAACACATATAGACAGTCCCTACCCAACAGTGGGCTCACAGTCTAAAAGGGGGAGACAGAGAACAAAACCAAACATACTAACAAAATAAAATAAATAGAATAGATATGTACAGGCAAAATAAATAAATAAATAAATAAAGTACAAGCATATATACATGTTTGTGTATATATGATATATATCATATATACATGATATATATGATATATATGATATATATGATATATGATATGATATCATATATGATATATATATATCACTTCTCTGTGCCTCAGTTACCTCATCTGTAAAATGGGGATTAATCATTCCATCATATTTATTGAGCGCTTACTGTGTGCAGAGCACGGTACTAAGCGCTTGGGAAGTACAAGTTTAAGATTAAGACTGTGAGCCCCCCGTGGGACAACCTGATCACCTTGTAACCTCCCCAGTGCCTAGAACAGTGCTTGGCACATAGTAAGCGCTTAATAAATGCTATCATTATTATTATTATTAAGAGGAAATGAGGGCTTAGGGAAGGCCTCTTGGAGGATATGTGCCTTCTAGGCCTCTGAGGAGGTTAATCCAGTCCCTAAGAGAGGAATCCTCCAGCGGGCTTCTCCAGCTCAACTTACCCCAAGCTGGGGATAGTGGGGAAGAGGCCCAGAGTGCGCCTCAGCCCTTTTCTGGAGCCTGGGGGAGGCCCCAGAGCAGGTCTGAGTGTGGCCAGGGCCAACGGGGAAATTGCCAGCGAAGGGGGTTTGGTAGGTTCCGAAGTGGCTCCCTCTGGGCCGATGAGTCCCGATCAGATTTCCCTATTTCACTTCATCATCATCAATCGTATTTATTGAGCGCTTACTATGTGCAGAGCACTGTACTAAGCGCTTGGGAAGTACAAATTGGCAACATGTAGAGACAGTCCCTACCCAACAGTGGGCTCACAGTCTAAAAGGGGGAGACAGAGAACAAAACCAAACATACTAACAAAATAAAATACTTCTTGTTCCATGGCTCTGCGTTTGGAGGGCGGGGGGCCCCGGCCCCGGGGGGAGGAAGGAGGAGGACTGGGCCCACCGCCCCTTTATTTTTCTCTCCTCAAACTCCGTGGTGCCACCTTGCGTTCCTGCGCCGCAGCGAGGCCAAGTTGGGGATGGTTTTAATAAATTTGGCGTAATCCTCGGTAAACAAGGTTCGGAGGGGAATCTGCACCGAGAAGCCTCCTGATAATATCACGGCGAGTAATGACACCTGTGTTATTTGTTTTTGCCCTCGCAGAGTTATTGAGAAAATCCGCAGAGCACACTCTCGTCGACATGGTGCAGCTGCTCTTCACAAGGTAAACCTGCTTGTGTTTGCCTCGGCAGGGCTACCCAGCCTCCCCGAGGCGGCCCGCCTGCTTCACCCTCCCACTTCGGGGACCCGGTCAGCTCCTCGGCCCCGTCGGATGCCACCGGGGTTTAGGGAGCGGGGGTCGGGGGTGGCCGGGGCGGGTGGGCGGCGGCATGGGATAGTGGGAGGAAGCTGGCACGGGCAGAGTGATTTCGGAGCCTTTGAGAGGAGGCCAGGAGAGGGTTATTTCAGACGAGCAGACAGTGCCGATTCTGCTTCCCCGCCCCCTCCTCCTCCCTCTCTCAAAGCAGCCCCAGTTCCTGTGCCGGAGACAGCTGAGAAATTCCACCTGCAGTGGCAGCGGGGTGGGTCGGAACTGGAGAGCGAGGAGCCTTGGGGAGAAAGGGGAGGGGGAAAGACCCAGGGTTGGGACCTCCAGTTGATGTCTAGGGAAGGCGGATGTGAAGCCCAACCGAGTCAGTCGCCTCTAGCTCCGTGGTCCTTCAGGGCTGCAGTCGGTTGCCACCTTCCTGGCTTCCTTTGCCTTGCTCCAGTTTCTCAGATGTTCAGGGGGATTCCCGTCTTCTTCCAGCTCCAGAGACATTAGCCTGAGGTCTTTTTGCACCGCTGCCCGGGACATCTGTGTCCAGACCCATTCACAGAAATGTGAAGTGCCAGGCTCCAGCCTGGTCCTTCCAGAACCTCCACCAACCCTCAGGCTTTCAATCCCTAGAGCCCCCTCTTCCTGCTTCATCGTCCATTTCCAGCCTAATAATCTCATGGCCTTTCCAGGATTTGGGCCCATTCATTCGTATGCATGTGCTCCTCCCCTACCTTCCACTCAGGGCCAGCGTGCCAGCTCTGTGGACGGCAACGTGAGTCAGCACAGGGGAGAGAAGGGCCTCTGAGCGCCAAGAGGGCAGAGTTTTATCTTTGATGCCGTGACTGTTCTGGGTTTGTTTTGCAACTGCCCAAAACTTGGAAATCTAAATAGCTTAGAAGGGGAGGGCCTCATCCATCCTAACGGTGGATTATGGTCCCCTAGAGAGCGGGAGTCCCTAGGATGGATGGATATGGGGGAGGGGAGGCAGAGAGGCCTCCAGCTGTGGTTCCTCCAGGCTTTTCCTCTCCCCTCCACTCCAGAATGGCAGCAGGAACAAGGCAGGGTCTGGCCTGTGGCAGCCCTGAGAAGGGAGAAGCCGCCACTCCCCAACTCCCTCCTCATTCCAGGTTGTTCTTGGTCTTTCAGGTTACCTCAGTTTAAGGAAGAACCCAAGAGCTATGTGGGGACCAACATGAAGAAGGTAAGGCTCTCCCGAGTCAGCTCACTTGCCCCCTGCCACCCCCTAGGCTTGCTCCTTCGCTCTATGGCCATGGTTTTCCTGGACTCCTGCATTCTCCAGAGCGATATATTTTGGTTGTCTGGTCTAGGCGGCTTTGATTCTAGAGTTTCTCTTTCCTGAACACGGGTTCTAGACTCTGGGGGTAACTTTACTGCTGCCTCCAGCTGCCTCTTTCTCCTCCCCTCTCCCTGCCCCCTCAGCTTCCCATATTCACTCTTCCTAACCCCCCCACCCCACCCCAACACACGCATCACTTCCCTTCCATCCCGTCCTGTGCCATCTCTCCCCGCAGCTAGGAAGTGAGGCCATCCTATGACCCAACAGAGCTCCAGGGCTGGGCTAGAAAGAGAGAATTGTATTGGCCCAAATGGCTACACTAGGCTTCTCCTTAGAGGGCTTATCGAGGGATGGTGGACCCAGGCTCCCCAGTAGTGTGGGGCTCGTAAAGAAGGGCCTCTGGGGAGCACGGCTCTGGAGTCAGGTTCAAGGCCTCTTTTGGTTCTTGGCAGTTGCCCAAGCCCCTTCCACCTGGGATAAGAAGTCCAACTTTGTAGATCTCAGTGTCCCCTCCCTCGCAGGGAGGAGGGAGGTAGTTCATCCCACGCAGCCCCAAAGCTCTGCCTGTTTGTGTTTGGCGCATGCTGCCCCTCTTGATGTTTCTCTGGGTCGATTTTCCTTTGTTTAAACCATACATTTGCCTGTCTTTCACAGATCTCTCCATGTCTCCTCAGCAAACTGGAACTAAGTAATGGGGAGCAGCCCAAAGCCTTGAACCAGTTAGAGAGGGTACTGCTCTTTAAGAACCTCAAGGTCTCTCTCTCTCTCTCTCCCTCTCCCTTTCCCAAGCTCCCGCTTTTCCAGTTCTCACGTGGGTCACAGTTGTTTGCTGGAGTGGCTGGACCCGTTCCCCACCCCTTTCCTCCCTTCCACTCTCCCCACCCACCCCGGTGACCTGGCTTTCAGGGGTTGGCGGGGTGCGGGCAATTGGAGCTTCATGGGATTGGGCCCGGCTGCCTGGCTGGAGGCAGGAGAACAAAGCAATCTCGAGCGGCAGTATGCAGAGCCAGAAGGGTCCCAGAGAGGCTCTGCCCCATGGCGAGGGCACAGGGCCCTCCTTGACTGGATGGGAGGATTGCAGCTGCGGGCTTCCACATTGCGGTCGCCCTCTCCCTCCTCCTCCTCCTTCTCCCCTTCTTCCTCTCCTGGTTTTTGAGGGAGAAAAATGGACCCAGAGCTCCCGACATCCCTTCTGATCATCTCTGCCAATTCAGGAGGAGACATGGGGCCAGGGCCTGGACTCCTACTCTCATTGCCACCTTTGCAGTTGCCAGAGTGGGGCTTTTGGATTGGGACAGGAGAAAGGAAGGAAAGTGGCGGGAGTCCTGATAGCCCTGCCCCCTGGACCAAATTGCTGGAGTCTCCCTCTTTGCCCTGCTAGAGACAGAGGCCCTGGTGGTGGCTAACACTGAACCTAGGCTAGGGGAGGCAGGTTCTCTTGTGTCTCCCAGGCACAGGCAGAAGTGAGGATGTGGCTGTAGGTTTCAGGATGGGCCCACTAAAGCAGAGAAAGGATGGAACTGGGTTCTACGCAGTGTGTGGTCCAGGGACCGAACTGAGGGCCTGCATTCTCTCTGCATGTTGTGTGTCTTGAGCTCTTGGTATCCATCAGTCAATTAATCAGTCAGTCAGTTGATTAATCAATCAGCGGTATTTATTCAGCACTTGTGTACAGCACTGTACTGAGCACTTGGGAAATTATGATACAACAAAGTTGGTAGACATGATTCCTCCCTATAACAAGTTTACAGTCTACAGGAGTGGAGGCCGACATTAAAATTGTTTAGGGACAGGAGAAATTATAGGGTATACGAATATTTACGCAAGAATCACTAGTGCTCCTTCAGGTGCCTAGGCCTGGGTTGTTGCCATGGTTACTCACCATGTGTCCCGACCCTGTTCTCTTGAGGCTTACAGTAGCCTCTGGAAAAACTCGCTTGTGCAGGTAAGGTAGCTTGGGACTCCCTGGCTTCCCCAGACCCTGGGAAAATAGTTTTTATTATGGTGTTTAAGCCTTTACTATGCGCTGGGGTAGATACAGGATAATCAGATTGGACACAGACCCTGTCCCACATGGTGCTCACAGTCACTTAGGTCCTGACTCCCGGTCCCATGGTTTTTCCAATAAGCCATATGGCAGGGATGAGGAATATATATATAGATATATATATATATATATATATATATATCTATGTATATGTAGATATGATATAGTTATTATATATATATATATAGTAATAATAATAATTATGGCATTTGTTAAGCGCTTACTCTGTGCTAAGTGCCAGGGTAGATACAAGGTAATCAGGTTGTCCCGTGGGGGGCTCCCAGTTTTAATTGCCATTTTATAGATGAGGTAACTGAGGCACAGAGAAATTGTGTCTTACCCAAGGTCACACAGTAGACAAGTGACAGAGCTGGGATTAGAACCTATGTCTTCTGACTCCCAAATCCATGCTCTTTCCAGTAAGTCACGCTGCTCCCCCCACCCACCGCCCCCGCCAACCTCCTTCTCTAGGGTCATCTTGTCTCTCTCCAGTCCCAGTTAGTATTTGGTGACAGGAGGGGAGCCTTATGGGTTTTCCCTGGGTGTTAGAGCCTCTCTTTCCCTTCCAGCACTGGGCTCCATTCGTGCTTTGCCACCCTATACTCAGTGAGGCAGCATAGGTGAAGCTTTAGCTATCCGGCCAGAGGAGCCAGATACGGAGGCAGGGGAGAACTGCAAAGACGGTTTCTGGGCTGAGCTTGTGGGGAACCTGTCAGTGAACAGAACTGAGAGTTCCACCTTGCCCTTGGTCCTGTTCTGGGCAGCATGGAAGCGGCAGGAAGGAAAAGTCTGGGCCCCTGCTTTCACAGAGCTGTCAGTCTAACCCGCAAACCTAGCGTGTTCTGTTTGTGAGGGCTGAGTTTCGATGGTACCCAAGGGAGTACGGTGAGACCTCGAAAGAAGAGGGGAGATGTCAGATTGGGGTATTAGGCCTCGCTGCTTGCTGCCTTTCAAGATCCCCGACTCAGCTTCTGTGCGCAGCTCTCTACTGGTTCTTTCTTTCCCCATGGTGATCTCTCAAGGCTTCCCTCACTGTGGGAAATCTGCCTGATTCCTCCCTCTTGATGCCTTTTTTTGCTCACAATCTGGATCCAGGTGGACCAGGCGACCTCTGTTTTAGAGCAGGCTCCTGAGAGTCTTGGAGCCCTCTGAGGGACTCCTGCCCTTGCCCTGTTGGCTCCTATAGAAATCTTAAGGAGAGCTGTAGGTTTAGAGAATCTGGAGGTCATAGGGATGGGATGCTGTGTTACGTTCCCTAATTCCCCGACCCCGCAGTTCTTCTTAGGATGACGGGACTATGACCCAGAGAGGCAGTGGGTCCCTTCCATGAGGCACTGAGCTGCATTTGGATCTAGGACTTTCATGTGTTCTGACCATGTCCTGTGACTGCCTTTTTTTCACATGTGCAGTTAGAGTAGTGAGGCTACAGTTGGAAGGTCAGGGAGGGGACGGGGACACTGGCATAGGCTGGGGAGAAAAGGTGCATGAGCTTTCTCTTTCTGATAGATTGGGGTTTTGCTGGGCAGGAGATAGGCTCAGCAAGCTAGATAGGACTAACTAGCTCTGTGGAGAGGTTGGAGAGGTAGGTTCAGGGCTGGTAGCATTGCTCCTGGTGAGGAAATTGGCTTTTTTCCATCTTGCTTTCCCCACCCCACACCTAGGAACTTATCCCACTGGCCCATAGAGCAGACTACAGGAATGTCTTCCAGAAAAGTCCTAGCTGAGAGGCATAGGTGTCTTAAGGGGAATAGGGCCACCTGCTTCCCAGTCAGATCAGGGGAGCTGACAGCTGAGACCTCTGGGCCCGCAGGTGTAGGTGCTAGGCCGGCTGGAGACCCCGGAGGTGGGGTTGTTGGATGGGGAGGCTTGGTTGGGGGAAAACGATGTGGGCCGTTCCCAAGTGTCTTAGAATTTTGCCGGGTGGGAGTGACGGCTGGAGGACAGAAGTGCTCTTCAGTCTGCTCCGTGCAGTCAAAGAGTACTTGTGTGGGCAGGCGGCACAGAGGGCAGCCACTGATCTGTGGGGTGTGAGTCCGGACTTGGTCGCTCTGCTGCTCTACTAACCAGGTGCGATATTTACAGCTGAAAATGCGTGCAGGGGGCATGAGTGACTCATCCAAATGGAAGAAACAGAAGCGATCCCCCCGACCCCCACGCCATGCCACCAGAACCATGCCAGGATCTGAGCCTCCCACCCCTAACGGAGCCTCCGTGACCTCCAGCGCGGCGGGTAGGGCCCCTCACTGTACTTGGGTTTGAAGGTTGACCGAGATGGGAACAGAGCTTTCAGAATGGAATGGGGCAAATTAAATGGCAGCTCCAGCTCAGCCCTCTCCCCACAAGGGGATGTAGGATTGGGCATGGATTGGCTTTAGCCTTTGTGCCAGAAGTAGACACTCTCATTTGGATCAAGTGTCGAAGGGCCCTGGGGGTTCTCTGAGCCACCCAGGTGAGATAGCAGGGACCCTGGGATATGGCGGGGTGGGGTGGGGAATGATCTTCCCTCAATTCTGGGGCTGCTTATGCCATATCTATTCAACTCGCTATCACTCCCCAACTCCCCCAAACCAACAGGTGGTATGCCCTTCATCGAAGCCCCCATGCCCATCTCTACTGCGAATTCTGAAGCTGCCTCCGTGACCGTCAGCCCTTCCACCGACAGCGGCCTGGAACTCTCCTCCCAAACCACCTCTAAAGAAGACCTCACCGACGTTGAGCAGGCCGGCTCCCTGGTCCCCGGTGGCACTCTGGGACCAGCCAGTGAGCTGGGGTCTCCTGAGCAGCCCGACCCCCAGGTGTGTCCTGAGCTACTGACAAGGGCCCACCAACCTCTGTCCCAAACTGGGGAATGGGCCTCCTCTTTTTGGTCCTGCCCCTATGCGGAGCCGTACTTGCGGGGAACAGTTGGAAGGATGGCTCCCCTCCTTCCCTCCCCCAGCAGTACCTCCAGCCTGTGGCGGGTTCCCCAGCCTGCAGCCTGGGCTGCTGGCAGGGAAGAGGAGACCAAAGGAAAGGGATGGCTGGGCTGAGGTGGCCCTGGGTAATAGCCTGGAGCTGGATATAGCACTTGTAGGAGGGAATGGAAGGCCTGGAACCAGAGCACTTCCTGGTGTTTTCCATTTTCCAGGGCTCACTGGATAGAGAACTTTGTCTAATGCCTCTTGGAAGCCCTGCGGGCCTACCCCCATCAGCTCCTCTCTCCTGTCTGTCCTCTGGCCACTTTGGAGAAGCTTGGGGAAGTGTCCATTACTTTCCAAGAGGGCTCTGGAGGAGGAGAGGAGGGAGTCCCCAGGTCTTCTCTGCCCTTACTGGTCGCCTTCCCCCCGCCATCTCCCCCAATCCCGCACTGTAGTCTGAAGGATCCCGTATAGAGAAGCCCCAGTCGACATCAGTGGAATCAATCCCAGAGGTGCTAGAGGAGTGCACCACCCCCACCGACCCCTTGGATTCAGCTTCTGTTCACGACATGGATTACGTCAACCCCCGTGGTGTGCGCTTCATGCAATCTTCCCAGAAAGAAGGTGAGCGGTGCCAGGCAAGCTGCTCTCCCCAGGTTTGCCATGCTCCTTGTGCCCAGGTTGTGTCAGAAGAATAAAGTGGCAGCTGCCCACAGGGCCGAACTTGAGTCTTCTGCAACCCAGTCGATCAAGGGGATTAGAAGTGCTGTTGGTGCAGACTCCACCACCGTCTCAGATGGGGATCGGAACAGAACTAGGGGCCCGGGGGTGGGCACAACTTAATCTCCCCCTTCCTTGGAGGCTGACCCCTTCTCCTGGGGTTTTCCCATAAGTCCCTTTCTCTTACATGTTTCTCCTTGTGCCCTCCTCCACTCTTCAGCCGATGGTGGTGATGGGAGAAGCAGAGTTGCTCCCAGCACCCTGCTCTGGGATCACAGTTGCCTGCTATCGTTAAGGCACTGTGTGGGTTACACTGCTCAGTAGGACTTCTTGGTTACCCTCCCCCCTCCCCGGAGACGTGGAGAGGAAAGAGCTAGGAAAGATTTGGGAGAGTGAGAGGGGTAAGTGGGTTAGGGAGAAGTGGAGAAGGATAAGTGAGGCTGCTCCCCTGGGCTTGTCGGGAAAACCCTTTGTCTCCTGACTGCTGTTTGACTGGAGTGAACCTGTGTTAGATGGGGATTTGCCAGGAATTACACGGTTGTCTTACTTAATAAGTCTCTCAAACTTCTTGCTTCACCTGCCTCCCTCTCCAGGCACAGCCCTGGTCCCCTATGGTCTTCCTTGCATTCGAGAGCTCTTCCGCTTTCTCATCTCTCTCACCAACCCCCACGATCGCCACAACTCTGAAGTCATGATCCACATGGGCCTGCAGCTGTTGACCGTGGCCCTTGAGTCAGCCCCCGTGGCTCAGTGCCAGACCTTACTGGGCCTCGTCAAAGATGAGATGTGCCGGCACCTGTTCCAGGTGAGCCCCAATGATCTGCAGAGCACTGTGGCCTGGAGGAAGGGGGAGAGGGTCACTTTTTCTGTAAGGGAGTGGACCCCAGGGCCTCCCCAACAGGTGTCCGTTGCCACCACCTCAACTCCATGATGGGCGGACCCTGCAGGACTTACTTATCTGGGATAGGAGTCCAAGGGATGAGAGATGGGGGCTTTAGGCTGGGAATGGCCACATCCTGGGCTCGCCTGAGGCCCATCCACGATCCCTTCCTCACCACCTCTACCTCACCGTCCCCAGAGGTAGACCCTGTCACTCATGTCTTTGGTGAAATATGAGGGGAAATCACTCAGCCTCCCCTTCTCCTCCCCGTAGCTTCTGAGCGTAGAGCGCCTGAACCTGTACGCAGCCTCCCTGCGTGTGTGCTTCCTGCTGTTTGAGAGCATGCGTGAACACCTCAAATTCCAGATGGAGGTGAGTTGTCTAGGCTTGGGCCTAAGGGCTGTTGGATCAGAACGACTGGGCTGTGGGGGAGGAATGTCCCCAGAGTTCACCGGTGTGTGAGTTTCTCCCTGTCTCTGGCCTCCCGTCTTTTCTTGCCACCTTCTGTTGGTCAGGTATCCCATTGTTCTTTCCAATTCCTTCCTCCCTCTACCTCCCCTGTACTCAGATTCCCCCATTTTCACTAGATGTACATCAGGAAGCTGATGGAAATCATTACCGTGGAGAACCCCAAGATGCCTTATGAGATGAAAGAGATGGCACTGGAGGCTGTGGTCCAACTCTGGCGGATTCCCAGCTTTGTCACCGAGCTCTACATCAACTATGACTGTGATTACTACTGCTCCAACCTCTTTGAGGACCTCACCAAACTTCTGTCCAAGGTTGGGCCTGACTGGCAACCTCCCAGGGCCAGATTGGTTGGGGCCCAAGAAGGTGGGGAAGGGGCAGGGGGAGATGGGGAGCCGATTCCGTGGGCGACCCAGGCAGGGATAGGAGGAGGGCTCCTGGGTCACGATCCAGAGTCGTGAAGAAACCGGGAGATTCCGGGTTGTGGGAAAGGCAAATTCAGGGACGGAGGTGGCGTTTGAGTGGTTTGGAGTGAAGTGGGTTTCCTTGACCCAAAGAAGTCACTTCCTTGGAAGGTGGTTCAGAGCCAAGGCCCTTACCCGTCATTGTGTTAATTTCCCAGAATGCCTTTCCTGTTTCTGGGCAGCTGTATACCACACACCTGCTGTCTCTTGATGCCTTGCTGACAGTAATTGACAGCACTGAAGCTTACTGCCAGGCCAAGGTCCTGAGCAACCACAGCCAGCAGGAGAAAAAGGAAGCTGGCAAGCCCGGCCTCGAAGCACCGGAACCCACCAAAGAAGCCAGCAATGGTGAGAGGAGTTCCCAGGCTTGCCCATAAAATCCTGTCACTTCAACCTTTTAATGCAGCCGTTTATCCTATCCCGCCTTGATTACTGTATCAGACTCCTTGCTGACCCCTCTGCCTCCCGTCTCTCTCCTCTCCAGTTCATACTTCACTCAGCTACCCAGATCATTTTTCTGCGAAAACATTCAGGTTACATTTCTTCGCTCCTTAAGAACCTCCAAGTGGTTGCCCATCCACCTCCGCGACAAACGGAAACTCCTTACCATCAGCCTTAAAGCACTCAATCACCCTCCCCACTCCTATCTCACCTTACTGCTCTCCTGCTACAACCCAGCCTACACACTTTGCTCCTCAATAAATTTGGTTGCCCAGGCTCTGCTGCCATTGGCCCTCGTTCCCTTTTCGTCTCACTCAGGGTGGCACAGCTCCAAATATCTAGAGTTTGGAGCATGGAACCCCTATGACCTTCCCCTTGGAAGCTCCACCCGGTGTAGACCTAATGTCCCGGCAGGCTGTCTGGGTCGCAGTGTTCACTGGACCCCGTTCCTTCTCTGGAATGACTTTTCCTTTGGTTTGGCTTATAGTCAGAGTAGCTGGCTCTGGATTTGAAGTGTTCCCAATGCTCTTTAAGGGACCACCTTGGCCTCCTTGGTTCAGAGGTTCCCCTCTACAGCTTCATTCTGCTCTGCCCTTCTCTCTTCTCTCCTCCCCCAGCCCCCGCAAGCAGTGAGCTGGGGGCCAGCGATGGGAAACTGCCCAGAATGGCTCTGGATCTCCCAGGGCTGCACTGCCTCGGAAGTGGACGGATGGCACCTGAGCCAGGAAAGCAGGGCTGCCCGGAGCTGGAGGACAGCAGTGATGCAGGTAGTAACCCACAACCCGGGTCTCCTTCAGAACCCCGGGGAAGCACGGGTAACTCCGGAGGCTACTGGAAGAGGGGAAAAAGGCCTGGCTGCTGATCTAGAGGAAGGGTCCGTCTGTGTCCGGAGAAGTTGGGAGCTTCACTGGGGCCCAGAGAGGGCAGGGGTTGTGTCGACTACCTCCATGTTACTCTCCCAAGCTCTTAGTGCAGGGCTCTGGTGACAGCGGATGCTCAGTAAATACCACCGATTGATTGATGACCTTGGAGCTGAGGAGTTGAGGGATTAGGGCTGCAAGAGTTCCTTGCTTCCCTGAGGAAGAAGGATCCCATCTACTTTACCCAGGGTCGAACAGGTCAAGGAAAGGAAGAGGGGACGCGCCTGGCGACTCCACCGTCTATCTTGTTCTTCTTTCTAGCTAATAAGAAGTTCCCCCGGAAGCCTCCTCGCTTTTCCTGCCTCCTGCCAGACGCCCAGGAACTGATTGAAATTAAGAGCAAAAAGAAGGTAAAGATAGCACAAGTCTCTCAGCCTTGTTCCTCCTTCTCAGGCCTGCCTTTTTGGTCTTTGGGGCTGGGGAGGCGGGGGCAGAAGGTTGGAGGGACGACTGAGTGGCCCACCTTCGACCCCGTGGTCCAGATGGGCTTCTGGGCTCTGATCCTGAGCTATCCCACTTTATGAAACAGCAGGTGCTGCCTGAGTTGGCAGGGGAGGTGATGGTGAAGATTAGAGGAACACTTCACCCTGCCCCCCACCACCCCACCCAACTGAGGGAAGAGTGGGAAGTTTCTGCAAGCTATTTCTTGGGTCCCTTGGACAGCCGAGCAGGCCCAAGGCTCCCTGATGTTTCCTCATTGCCCTTTTTCAATTGACAACAGAGATGTGAGACTCAGAGAGAAGATGAATCAACTTGGTGAGGCCAGGAGGTCTCAGTGCTGGGGTTCACACGGGAATGGTGTCTTCCCGAAGTTTCTAGTTTGTCTCTCCAACACCTCTTGTCTGTGTTCGGAGGATAGTGGTGTAAGGAGGAAACTATCTAGCTGTCACCAATGAGAAGAACCCTGGGGGGTTTGGGGAAGGCAGGCAGCTCAGTAATGGTCTCCCAAATGCTATTTTTTGATGGAATAGAGAAGCCCTTAGCCACACACAACGGGGCTGGGGCAGATCAGAGAGAAGGTGTCACCTCCTCAGGCCCCCAGCCCAATCCCTGTTTCCCACCAGGCAGTTCCCGGACCTCTCCAAATGTCTGGGACCCTAGGCTGGGAGCTGAGCCCAGGCACCTAGAGCCGAGGTGTGATGAAGGCAGGAGGAGCCCCTGGGAGTAGTTGGTATTGTGTTGGTCACTGACGAGGTTCGCTGGGTCGCCTCTGGCTCTGCGGTGATGGGAACGATCACGGAATTGACATTTATTCTGGCGCTTTAGTAAAGTTCATTTAGCTGTTTGTGCTTTGGGTTTTCTTGTCACAAAGGAAATGGTCCTTTAACCCCCTCCCCTCCTCCGGCTTGTTCTGGACCTTTCAGCGGGCAACGTACTGGGCTTGTGAGGATCCCTGCTCTGGGGCCATGTGCCGGCACACGGGAAACAAAGTCAGGTCCGCTGGCAACCGGCCTAGCCTCCAACTGGAGCCCCAGATCTTAGGGCGCGGGGCCGAGAAGAAATAGAGAAAAAGGGAGGGTGGGCTCTTCAGGTTGGGCTGGGGCATGGGATGCTGTGGGGAAGCAAAGGTGGCGAAGGGACTGGGATGTCAGTTGCCTGGAGAAGGCCCCACAATGTCCTGTCACGCTTCCTTCACACCCAGACACTGCTCTAATTTCACCTTTGTGTTAGATTGCCTTCTCATGGAGGCTGTAAGCCAGTCTGGGGACTGTTCTCTTTGTTTCCAGCCCAATGGGAGGGCTCAGGAAATGGGAAACTGTCACGATTTTGGCCAAAGGAGACTCTTGACATCTTTTGGGGAAGTTTTTAGTCTGTGGGCATGGCTGGAATGGGAGAGCCCGGGGAGGAGCTTTGGCAGGGGTCCATGCCAGCCCCTTGGACTCCGTGAGTGAGGCGGACTCCCTGAAGTCTGGCAGACTCCACTCTGGGCTAGCACCTTGAGCTAGAAAACGGGGCATGGCGGCGTAGAGGTGTGGCACTGAGGTCTGTCATACGCAGTGTCTCTCAGCTCCTGATCACAGGCACAGAGCAGTTCAATCAGAAACCCAAGAAAGGGATCCAGTTCCTGCAGGAGAAGAACCTCTTGACCATCCCCATGGACAACAAGGAGGTGGCTCAGTGGCTGCGGGAGAATCCCCGGCTGGACAAGAAGATGATCGGGGAGTTTGTGAGTGACCGCAAGAACCTCGACCTGCTGGAGAGCTTCGTTGGGTGAGCGGCAGACGCAGGATCCTCCGAGGGCCCTGAAAGAGGGGCGACGGTGGGGGCTAGACGGGTGAGGGGCCGAGTCGCTTCGGCTGCCTGACCACAGTCCCTGGCCGTGGTGCTCACCCGGCCTAGTGGGCCAGGGCCTCTAGGCTGCAAGTCTGTGCTCCCGGGCCTGTGCCAAGCCATCCACACCCTCCAGATTCGACGAGAGGCTCAGAGTTTTGACTCCAGCTGGCTGGCATCCAGCGGGGCTTTCTCCCTCCCGCTCCGGCTTGTGTCCTCCGGACTCTGAAGGGGAAAGGCGGGCACTGCGGACCCCTGTCGCTAAGGAGACCTTCCTCATGGACCCCTACCCAGGAGTGAGGGTGGGAGATGTCAGTGGATCCAGTCACTCCCACTGCTGCTGGGAAGGAGGGAGGGAAGGAGGGAAGGTGAAAGGGTGAGAGCTATGCTAGTCTCTCTGCTAGTCCAAGTCCTTGGGTGGGGGAGGCAAATGAGCCCGTCGCCAAAGGAGTTTGGTCTGGGATTAAGAACTTGCTCCCAGCCAGGCCAGGGAAGCCCTCCCTGCTTTGTTCCCAGCTGTTTTATTGAAGAACTTGTAGCCCTGCTCCCTGCAGCACCCCCGCCCATCTCTGTGCTTCCTCCCCGCCTCTTTCCGCGGCCTCCAGCACCTTCAGCTTCCAGGGTCTGCGACTAGACGAAGCTCTCCGCCTTTACCTGGAGGCCTTCCGCTTGCCCGGAGAGGCGCCGGTCATTCAGCGGCTTCTGGAGGCCTTCACAGAGCACTGGCGGGTGTGTTGAGGGGAGGGCAGGACCTGGGCTGGTGGTGGGGTTCTAGAGCAGGGCGTGCCCGAGAGCCCAGCTGCCTTGGGCTGAGCTTCTGCCTCTTGTGCTCGCGGTTAGCCGAGGAGCAGCAGCCGCTGCCACCACCCTTCCCCGGGGGTGTGGGGAGGGAGGTCAAACATCTGTCCACGATGCTGCAGAACATGGGTCCACAATGTTGCAACCGGGCACCGTCTTGGTTCAGGGGATCCCAGTTCCTGGGCCAGCCGGCTGGGGAATGGGGAGGACGGAGGAGGGGGAGCAATGGGCACAGCTCTTTGTTGGTGAGAAAAGGGCACTGACCCAGGAAAGGATTGTGTTTTGTTTTTTTTTTCTCCTTTCAGAAGTGTAACGGATCGCCCTTCGCCAATAGCGACGCCTGCTTCGCCTTGGCCTACGCCGTCATCATGCTCAACACCGACCAGCATAACCACAATGTCCGCAAACAGAATGTGCCCATGACCCTGGAGGTGAGACGGAGGCTGCCCACTCTGCTGTCCGGCCTGCACAGCTCTCCCCTGCAGGGTCCTGCCCGGGCAGGAGGAGACGGGGAAACACCACCTAAGGAGGGAATGGAGAACGGAGCGAGTGAAAGCAGGATGATGGGGGTTGGGGGATTTGAGTCAATCAATCAGTTGCCAGTCAGTGGTATTTTTTGAGTACGTACTATGTGCAGAGCACTGTATTAAGCACTTGGTAGAGTACAGTAGAGCAAGTATACCCTATCCCTGCCCTCAAGGAGCTTGTAGTCTAGCAGGAGACGTAGACATTATGATAAATTACAGGTAGGAGTGGCAACTGAGTATAGGGATATGGACATCTGTACTGTGAGGGGGATGGGAGGGGTTTCTAAGTCCTTATGGGTTATGGGCTCAAGGGCACGAGTGATGGCTGGTGCGAGGAAGAATAGAGTGGGGACTGACCCGAGCTGCCCTCTGGCCAGGCAGGGGCAGCAGTGCAGAAATCAAGGGAATCCGGGATCCATAGGCAAGACTTGAATCAGCTGCCAGGGCTGAGACGTGGAAGCTTCGGGAGGGGTACAGCAACAGTGGGCCTAGATGGAAGGGAATTCATTCAGTCAGTCAGTCGTATTTTTTGAGCACCTTACTGTCTGCAGAGCATTGTACTAAGCGTTTGAAGTACTTGAGAATTGATATTCTTGCCCCTAGGAGTTCCGCAAAAACCTGAAGGGGGTGAATGGAGGCAAGGACTTTGAGCAGGATATCCTGGAGGACATGTACCATGCCATTAAGTGAGTGTGCCACCGGGGATTGGAGTGGGATGGTGCTCACCTGGCTTCCCTCGCCCCGAAGAGCCTGCCTGCCTTCCCCACAGTCTCTGCCACCCCCAGCTCCAGCTGTGCTTGGCCTTGTCTGGTTGGATCCCCTCCATGATGTGATTTCCCCTGGGCTCCTGGAGCATGGGAGCCCCTCTCTGTCCCCTTCCCAATTCTGACCCTCAGCATCCCAGCCCAGCCTGGAACTTGCAAAAGCTCTCTGGCCTCCCTTCGCAAAGAATGTCTTCAAGGGTTTGGCTCCTGTAGTGGCCCAAGGCCCCAGGTTCAGACCGAGCCTCTCTCCTCCGTGGAAGTGGCCTTCCCCACCGATCCCGGATCAGGTTTGGTCCTGATTCCCAAACAGGTAGAGGTCACTGGGGCTGGCAGCCACACCACACCAGGACTGAGCATGGAGAGAGGAGAGTCTTGGGTCGGAGTTCGGGTTGGGCCCTAGAGGCTGAGCCCGAGGCCCAGCCAGCTTGGAGACCCAAGGAGGCAGCTCCGAGTGGCAGGGCGGGCCGTGGGAATCCCCCCGGGCCCCGTGCCTGCCGTGATGTGACGAGGGATGAAGTGAGTGGGTAGGGCTGGGCCTCAAAGGAGAACAGGGCTCCGGTGTTCCTCAGGCCGGCCAACTGCGAGACTTCAAGCTAGAAGGACTGGTGAAGTGCCCTCTCGCTGTCCCCATTCCTGGCCCTTCAGGCTTCCTGTTGCCTCCTCAGAAATCTTCCCCTGTTCCACTCACCTAGCCCCCTCGGGGCCCCCTCTCTTCTTCTCCCAACCCCCACCTCCCACTCTTGGCAGCAGCATCCCCTTCCTGGGGAGTGGAGGCAGTACTGATTTGTCCCTGGGAAAACCCAGAAGCCGGGGGCCGGGACAGCTGCCCTGGAAGAGGAATGAGATTAAGGGAGAGGGAAGGTGAAAGGTTCTGTGACATTCTTGGAGGGGTGGTTCCCTGAGGCCACTGTATTTCAGCCCTCAGCCGCCTCTCCCTCCCACCTGCTTCATCCTACGTTCTGGGCGGGAGATGGGCTGTTTTTGTTCAGCTTACAAGGGTCAGGTGCTTGGGCATACCCCGGACGGTTGCGGCAGGAAGGTCGAAGCTGGCTGCCAAGGAGTCAGCTCTGTTGGCTTCCCCGCCACCTCGTCCCTGGCAGGAACGATGAGATTGTGATGCCCGAGGAGCAGACAGGCCTCGTGCGGGAGAACTACGTGTGGAACGTGCTGTTGCACCGAGGCGCCACCCCTGAGGGGATCTTCCTGCGGGTGCCCCCTGGCAGCTACGACCTTGACCTCTTCACCATGACCTGGGGCCCCACCATCGCTGCCCTCTCCTATGTTTTTGACAAGAGCTTGGAGGAGACGATCATCCAGAAGGCCATTTCGGGCTTCAGGTACGCTCCCGTTTCCAAAGCCCCCACTGACTGACACTCGTCTGCTCCCCTCACCCCCTGCAAGCCTCTTGGCTGCCAGACAGAACAGGACAGGACAGGGCCCTTGGCCAGCACGGCTAAGTTCCTAAATCCTGAGCGTGGCCCTGCCAAGCAGACGGGGCACAACCCATTCTGGAGGTGGAGACTGCTAGGAGCCAGGCCAGGGGACGTAAGGCCCTGCAGGCTGAAAGCTCTCGGCCCAGGACTCTTTCAGTCCCAGACCAAATGGGAGCCCTAAGTCCGCAGTGACTGGATCTGGCCCGGGTCCATGCAGAACTTGGGCCTCACAAACACAGCTCCAGGGGCACCCTGCTGCATATATTGCCAGGTGGTTTCATGCCATTCCAGCTCCCCAGAGGGATCCCTCTACCCAGGCGAAACTACCACGGTGCACAGTTGTACCGCGCCCCTGGCCCACCCCAAACTGGCCTCCCAACTCTTGGCCGAGCCCGGGAAATCCCAGCGGCTTGGGGGAACTATCCTCCCAGCTGACCCAGGGGAGACTCCTGGTCACCGACGAGAACCAGGACTATGGGAAGGTCAGCCTCGGGCCTGGCAGTGGTGGCAGCCAGCCTCTCCAGTTTCTCCGCCCTGATTGACTCCACAGGAAGTGTGCCATGATTTCTGCTCACTACGGCCTGAGCGATGTATTTGACAATCTCATCATCTCGCTGTGCAAATTCACAGCTCTCAGCAGTGAGGTGAGCAGTGGCAGCAGGCGGGTGGGAATTGGAGGGCCCGAGCTTCTGGGCCCAGCATGAGACCTGCAGAAGAAGCATGGCTGGGGGCAAGCTGCGGGCGAGGAAGGTGAGCTCCCTAACTGCCAAGGGGTATATGGCCCTGCTGCTCTGTCTGCAGTGGCCCCAGGCAGCATTCTGGGAACACTGATCACCAGACCATCCCCAAGTTCTGCTGTCAAGGGGCCTGGGGGAGGCTGGAGGGCAGAGCGCCTTGTCCAGGGGAACCCAGGCAGTTTCCCAGGCTGGGCATAGTCTGCCCCAAGCCCTGTGTGATTTTTCTAGCAGCCTTTGTGAGTGAGGGGTTCCCATGCTACCAGTGGGGAGGTAATGGGGACAAATCCTGGCTAACAGGCACCAGGCTGCCCGAACTGGTGGGGGAAATCGGGGTTAGGGAGGTTCTTCGGGAACTTGGGGTGCTCAGCCTCCCCATCTCTCCACAGTCTATTGAGAACTTGCCCAGCATGTTTGGGAGCAACCCCAAGGCCCACATCGCAGCCAAGACCGTGTTCCACCTGGCCCATCGCCACGGTGACATCCTGCGGGAGGGCTGGAAGAACATCATGGAGGCCATGCTACAGCTCTTCCGAGCCCAGCTGCTGCCCAAGGCCATGGTGGAGGTACTGGCCTGCCGGCCGACCGGACATAAAAGGCAGAGATGGGGGATGGGGACAGGGGAGCGGAGCCAGGGCAAAGCGGGAAATAGAGGGGAAGGGAAAGAGGAAGGGTGGAACGGTACAGAGAGGAGGTTTGGGGAAAGGGGTGCAGTGTGCAGCGTCAGCTGTCACTCTGGTTCCAGGTTGGTTATTGGGCTTTCGCTGCTCTAGATTCATACAAAAGTTGACTCTGCTCCCTCCCAGTTGCTTTGAGGTTCTGGAACCAAGGGCGATTGAGAGTCCCAGGGCAGGAGGATCGAGGGATAAGGAAGTTGGTCCCAAGGACAAGGGAGGAGGCAGGGGACCCGGGAGTGAAGAGCAGGAGGGCCAGAGGGCCATGACGAAGTAGTGGCCCTGGAGGAGGGACATGCTGAAAGGCATATCCCATCCCTGTTTCTGGGATGCCTCTGCCCCCCTCCAACCCCATCCCGGCTGTGTTCCCAGGTGGAAGACTTTGTGGATCCAAACGGCAAGATCTCTCTGCAGCGGGAGGAGATGCCATCCAACCGGTACGGGAGGGAAGGTTGGGGGCGGAAAGGTGGTCGTGAGGCTAAAGGTGGCCCAGCGGGTGGGGAGTGACCAGGGGCTCAAGTGACCCAGGTGGGCCTCCTCACTCCCTCCCACTGCAGGGGAGAATCAACCGTTCTGAGTTTTGTAAGCTGGCTGACCCTGAGTGGTCCCGAGCAGTCCAGCATGCGGGGCCCGTCCACTGAGAGCCAGGAGGCCAAACGCATGGCCTTGGACTGCATCAAGGTACCCCATGGGGCCCTGACCAGCTTGGCCTCTCTTCTTCCCTCCCTTCCTCCACAGCTCTCCAACCTGCCCTCCTCCCAGCCTACTGAGGCCTGAGCTTCTCCAGGCCTGCTTTCTGGCAGCCAGGCTCAGGAAGCCCCATGGGGCCTCCGTCTCCTTCCAGGGCCCCTGCTGCCCGATGACCTGGCCCAGCCCGGCCGGCCAAGGGGCCCACTCTGCATCTCTGCCCGTCACTTCCCCAGACGCCAGGCCCCTTGGAGCATGGCCAGCCTGCCCAGCCAATAGAGGGCAAGGCGTGGCCTAGCTTCATCCTAGCTTCCCCTCTCTGAGAGGGGTTGGGAAGAAACAGAGCCCGGGGAGGCGGGGTAGCCCCAGTTCTCAGAGGGCTTAACCTCCTCTCCCTGTAGCAATGCGACCCGGAGAAAATGATTACCGAAAGCAAGTTTCTGCAGCTGGAATCCCTGCAAGAGCTCATGAAGGTGAGGGCCACGGACCGGCTGGGGTGGACTGAGGGCCACGAAGGGGATGAGGGAAGAGCCCATCCAGAGGCGGAGTGGGGGGGAAGGAGTGCTGCCAAGCCAGCTGATGCCCTTGTCCTCGCCCACACCCTCGCTCCTTGCGTCACCCCCTCACTCTCCCTTCTAGGCGTTGATCTCTGTGACCCCGGACGAAGAGACCTATGATGAGGAGGACTCGGCCTTCTGCCTGGAGATGCTGCTGAGGATTGTGCTGGAGAACAGGTGGGAGAGTGAGGAGGTGGGGGAAAGGGGAGGGGACCTCTTCTCCTCCTCCCCCTTCCCTCCGGGCCCCAGGCGGCCCTGCTGCTGGGGAAGGGTCCGGGAGAGGCGAATGTCTCTGTCCTGCGCTCAGCAATCCCGGCCGAGGAGGCTACAGCTCCGGGGCCTGGGGTGGCCGGCTTCCTCCGTGACCGAGCCTGGCCCTTCTGCCTCACTGATCCCACTTCCTTTCACGGGCCACAGGGACCGTGTCGGCTGTGTGTGGCAGGCGGTGCGCGACCACCTGTACCACCTGTGCGTCCAGGCCCTGGACTTCTGCTTCCTGGTGGAGCGGGCGGTGGTGGGGCTGCTTCGACTGGCCATCCGGCTGCTGCGGCGGGAGGAGATCAGCGCCCAGGTGAGGGGAGGGAAGGCTGGGGGCGTAGGGGCAGAAAGCCTCTCGGGAGACGCGGAGTCAAACGCAAGAGTTATGCCAGGCCCCGGGGTGGAGCTGATCAGAGCAGTAATTCCGGTTCGTTTTTAAACCTCGGGGAGCCTTCCTGCGGGTGCTGGAGAGAACACGTCTGGGCCCGAAACGGCTCTTCTTAGGAGCCTGGTCTGAGGCCGGGGGACGCCGTCTCGCACTCGAGCCTCGTGGTCCAGGCGTCAGAACCCCCGAGTGGCCTTCGGCGAGATCCCTGGGCCACCGGCCCTTCCTCGCCCCCCTCCCCAGGCCACGGGGAAGGCGGAAGGAGACCCCGGCCCGCTGCCACCTCCCTCCCTCCCTCCCTGCCGGTCTCCCAGGTGCTCCTCTCCCTGCGCATCCTGCTGCTGATGAAGCCAGGGGTGCTGTCACGCGTCAGCCATCAGGTGGCCTTTGGGCTGCACGAGCTGCTCAAGACCAACGCGGCCAACATCCACTCGGGGGACGACTGGGCCACGCTCTTCACCCTGCTGGAGTGCATCGGTTCAGGAGTGAAGCCCCCCCCCGCGGCCCTGCAGGCCCCGGCCAGGGCCGACAGCGATGCCGGTCAGCCCCTGCCCGCCCCCGCCCCGGAAACCCGACGCCTGCAGATAAGCAGCTGCTGCCTCCGGCTCCCCGGTCCCCAGCCAGCCGAGGCAGGAAAACAAGGCTCGGAGTCAGCTGCATTAGCCAAATTAAACCCCACCACCTGCTGCCCCTGCTCTCCCCCTCCCTCTCCCATCCTACCCGGCTGCACCGTGGGGTGGCCTTCGGCTCCACCGGCCCCTCCCCGCTGGTGTGGGCAGGATGGGCATGGCGATGGGCTCTGGGCCAGGGTCGCCGTCGCCTAGGCAGTACCTCCTTGGTGGGGCGGTTGGCGGGGGGGGTGCCCTAGGCCTGCAGCTGCCACTCGTCTTCTCCCTGAGCGTGGCGGGAGCCCATCCGGCCCGAGAGAGGCCGGGCTGCGGGGATCTGGGTCGGAAGGTCCCTTAGTTAGTAGCCGGGACCCCGAGGGGTCATCGAGCCCGCCCAGCTACCTACTGACACCTGTCAGTCCCTGATTCCCAGCTCCTCTCCCTCTGTCACCCCCCTGACCCGGGCCCGCCCCGCGCCCCACTGACCCTACGTCTCGCCTCGCCTCCCCATGGCCCAGGTGCTCAATCAGACAGCGAGCTGTCCTCCTCCTGCCACCCCAGCGACGTCAGCCTGGACCGGGGCTACACTTCAGACTCGGAGGTCTACGCCGACCACGGCAAGCCGGGGAAGATACACCGCTCGGCCACAGACGCTGACGTGGTCGGCAGCGGCTGGCTGGTGGTGAGTGGGCAGGTGGTCGGCAGGGAAATTGAATGGGGGCAGACCCGGGGGACCCGCTGGCTCCGGAGTACGGAGGAGGGAGGGAGGAAGAGGGGATCCGGTGCCGCCGGACCATCTCCCCACCGTGTGCTGGGCAGGTGGGGAAGGATGACCTGGACAGTGCCAAGCCAGGGCTGGGCCCGGGCCGGGCGGGCCCCTCGCCGTTGGTGAACCAGTACAGCCTGACGGTGGGGCTGGACCTGGGCCCCCACGACACCAAGTCCCTGCTCAAGTGCGTGGAGTCTCTGTCCTTCATCGTGCGGGACGCCGCCCACATCACCCCCGACAACTTCGAGCTCTGCGTGAAGACCATCCGCATCTTTGTGGAGGCCAGCCTCAACGGCGGTGAGCAGGGGGTGCCCGGGGAGGCCAGGCGCAGGCCGGCGGGTGGGTTCGGGAGGCCGAGGGAGTGTGACCTCGCCCGGGTCTCGGCAGGGTGTAAGTCACAGGAGAAGCGGAGCAAGAGCCACAAGTACGACAGCCGAGCCGGCCGCTTCAGAAAGAAGACCAAGGAGGGCGCGGGCCCCCGGCGTTCGCGCGCCCCCAGCCAGCACGCGGCCCACGGGCACAGCGACGAGGAAGAGGAGGAGGGTGTGCCGGCCAGCTACCACACGGTGTCTTTACAGGTCAGTCAGGACGTAAGTATGGTTGTTGTTTCCTCCTCCTCCTCCTCGCTCAGTGACATCACCCTGGGGACTGTAGAGGGTGGGAGCGTCAGGGCCCGGGAGGTGGGGAGGAGCAGAAGGCCGGGGTTCGGGTGCGTATGGGGTTGGTGAGTGGGGTTGGTGCGGGAAAGGGGTGGCGGGTGGGTGGGATCCTGGGCCAGGGACGGTCAGCCTGGGTGCCTGAGAGCAGGGAGCTTACTGAGGGCCCTGTTCTGGTCCCACCTGTCCTCGTTTGGCTCCCAGCTCCTGGACCTAATGCACACCCTGCACACGCGGGCAGCCACCATCTACAGCTCCTGGGCGGAGGAGCAGCGCCTCTTAGAAGCCGGCGGCCCCAGGATCGAGGCTGACTCGCGCACCCTCTGGGCCCACTGCTGGTGTCCCCTGCTGCAGGGTAACTGACCCCTTTTCATTCATTCAGCCGTATTTATTGAGAGCTTACTGTGTGCGGAGCACTGGACTAGCAGCGTGGCTCAGTGGAAAGAGCCCAGGCTTTGGAGTCAGAGGTCAGGGGTTCAAATCCCGGCTCCGCCAATTGTCAGCTGTGTGACTTTGGGCAAGTCACTTCGCTTCTCTGGGCCTCAGTGACCTCATCTGTAAAATGGGGATTAAGACTGTAAGCCCCACTTGGGACAACCTGATCACCTTGTATCCCCCCAGCACTTAGAACAGTGCTTTGCACGTAGTAGGTGCTTAATAAATGCCATTACTATTATTATTATTACTAAGCTCTTGGCAAGTTGGCAACATAGAGAGACGGCCCCTACCCAACAGCGGGCTCACAGTCTAGAAGGGGGAGACAGACAACAAAACAAAACATATTAACAAAATAAAATCAATAGAATAAATATGTACAAATAAAATAGAGTAATAACCACGTACAAACATATACATATATGCAGGTGCTGTGGGGAGGGGAAGGATGGGGAGGGGGAGAGGAAGGAGGGGGCTCAGTCTGGGAAGACCTCCTGGAGGAGGTGAGCTCTCAGTAGGGCCTTGAAGGGAGGAAGAGAGGAGCTAATTTGGCGACTGTGCGGAGGGAGGGCATTCCAGGCCAGGGGGATGACGTAGGCCGGGGGTCGACGGCGGCGGGACGGGGGAGAACGAGGCACGGTGAGGAGATTAGCAGCAGAGGAGCGGAGGGTGCGGGCTGGCCCTTGGGATGGGGGCACGGGGCCTGGATCCCAAAAGACCCCGGAACCCTCCCCATGGAGCTGTAGAGGTAGCTGACCTCGGGCAGGCCTCGGAGGGGCCGCCCACCCTGACACCGACACCCCTTCCTCCTCCCCTTCTCCCCCAGGCATCGCCTGGCTGTGTTGTGATGCCCGGAGACAAGTGCGGATGCAGGCGCTGACCTACTTGCAGAGGGCACTGCTGGTGCACGACCTGCAGAAGCTGGATGCCCTGGAGTGGGAGTCTTGCTTTAACAAGGTGGGAAGCCCACCGTGGGCTGGGGCCGACTTAGGGTCTAGGCCCTTGGCGTCCCAAGGGGAGGCCCCATGTGAGAAGGAAGGAGCCCAAGGCCAGGGAAGGCGGGTCGCTTCCCTGCCCCCTCGCTCGCAGCCCTCACCCCGCTACTCTCCGGAGGAAGCCCCCGTTGAGGCCGGAGCCAGGGCCCGGTTACAGGTCGACCTCCCCGATCCTGCCCACTTAGCCCCGTCTCGCCGTTGGCCTCCACCCCTGTTGGGTCCTCCCTTTCTTCAGGGCCCCGGCATCCCCCTGACACCCTTGGGCCCCGGCAGGTGCTGTTTCCTCTCCTCACGAAGCTCCTGGAGAACATCAGCCCTGCAGATGTTGGTGGTATGGAGGAGACTCGGATGAGAGCCTCCACTCTGCTGTCCAAGGTACGTTAACCTCCTCTGCCTCCTGCTCCCCTTCCCCCACTCCCGGGCCCCCCTCCCTGCCCCAGAGCCATCCTGTCACCTGGCTCTCCCTAGTCCACGGTCGGCCCAACCTAACCTTTCTACCCCCTGCCCCCTCTCCTTCCCTGTCCCTTCCTGGTCTTCATTTCCCGCCAGCCTTGTGCCTACCTTCCTCCAAAGGGCAGAGTTCCTCACTTCTCAGGGCTTTTCCCCTGCTGGGCCTCCTACCCAGGCATCTCCTACTAGGAAGCGCCTCGAGTCCCAAGGGCTGGTTTCCTGGATAGCTATGAGCCTGAAGGGGATGCCATACTCAAGCCCCCAGGTGGGCCAGGTTGGGCCAGGCTGGGGCCCCCGACGCTCCCCTGCCCCTTCCTGACTGACTCTGGGCAGGTGTCCCCAGCCATTTGACGGGTTTTGGGGGATGGGGCGGGCCCTAGGTATTCCTACAGCACCTGTCCCCATTGCTGTCGCTCTCCACCTTTGCTGCCCTCTGGCTCACCATCCTAGACTTCATGGACAAGTACATGCATGCTGGCTCCAGCGACTTACTGGTATGTCCCTTCCCTTTCCTCCTCCTCCATGCCGAGAACTGGCCTCCCCTTCCCCACGCCTCCTCCTGGCCCCTGCTCAGACACACCCACTCCTCGGCTATGAAAGATTATCCAACCCTCCGGTGGCTCTGATTCCCCGCTCCGCGTGACCGAGTTTCCATGGCCCCAGAGCTGGCATCTAATTCTCAATCGATGCTGTTTATTGAGTTCCTTTTAGTACAGTGCTTGCTTTGGCACCTGAAGCCAAAGACAGGATCCTGCCTTTTGCGGAGCTTCCAGTCTAACGTGGTCCCTCTCTCCCTCCCTCCCCCTGGCTCCCCGCGTAGGCGGAGGCCATCCCCGAATCTCTGAAGAACATGCTGCTGGTGATGGACACGGCCGAGATCTTCCACAGTGCTGACACGCGCAGTGGCTCCTCGGCCCTCTGGGAGATCACCTGGGAGCGAATCGACTGCTTCTTGCCCCGGCTGCGCGACGAGCTCTTCAAGCAGACCGTCATCCCTGGTATGGGACAGGAGCCGCGGGGCTGCCGGGGAGGCCAGGGTGGGAGCAGTGAGGGGGGCGGGAGGCTGGAACTTCCCACCAAGGGGAGCACCCGCTGTAGCCAGAGCCCAGTGTCCCGGCCCAGGGTCTCCTGGAGACCAACCTCAAGATCCGGGGGCCTAAAGTGGGCCTTGAGCCCTCTTCCTTGGAGGAAAATAGGGTAAGGAGAAGGGCTGGGGCCAAGGTCAGAGGCCTGGTGGGGGGGGGGAAACTAAGAGCGGCTAGTGGCTGAGGGCCCAGTGTCTCTTGACCCTCAGACCCTGTGCCCACTGTTCCCCTGGAGCCCAATGCCCAGAAGGCTCTGGCTTCTGCCCACTTGGCACCCGCTGGAGACACCAGAACTGTCAACCACCCGCCGCCCCCTGAGACGCCTGCAGAGTTGGGGCCTTGTGGTGAGTCATCTCTGCCGATGCCCCCCCCCAACAACAGTATGGTCAGGGGTCTCTGAGGATTGGGGGCCCAGAGGGTCAAGCTGGAATCAGCCACCCAAGAAGTGCTGCTGATGGGGAAAAGGCCCGGGACCATCTGAATCTGGGTCATCCTCTCCCTCAGGGTGGGCTATGCTTGTATTTCTCCCAGAAAGGTTGGGGACAGCATAGGCCTTGGAGTCGGAAGGACTTGGGTTCTAAACCCGGCTCTGTCACGTGTCTGCTGTGTGACCTTAGGCAAGTCACTTCTCTGGGCCTCATTTACCTCATCTGTAAAATGGGGGTTAAGAGTGTGAGCCCCATGTGGGACAGGGACTGTGTCCGACCTGATTAACTTGTATCTACCCCAGCACTTAGAGCAGTGCTTGGCGCATAATAAGTGCCTTACAAGTAATGTTATTATTATGGCTGAGAACAGAGCCTTCTTTTCCCTATGTATCCTCAAGGAGCCTTTAAGCGGCAGGGGCCACCCGGGCTGCCCTCCAGCAGAGTTGGGGGAAGAGAAGCAGTCCCAGACCGTCTGGCTCACGCTTCGTTTTTTATAAACAGAGACTCCCACCTATCTGGGCTGGTTGGAGGCAGGAGCAGGGTCAGGATGACCTGGGAACTCTGTTTCGAGGACGAGATGTGTGGGGGCCGGGGAGAGGGATGGGCACGCCCCGGGATCTGACTGTTTCTGCCTCTCCCTCCACAGATCCAGAGAAGCCTGCCGGGCCAGGGTCGGCCTCCAACAGCCTCCCCAGCTCGCCCTCCCTGGCCGCCCCGGCCCCGGGCAAGCTGAGCCCCTCCCCGGATGGGCCCCCATCCCTGGCCCAGCCACCGTTGATCCTGCAACCTCTGGCCTCCCCCCTGCAGGTGGGCGTGCCCCCCATGACACTGCCCATCATCCTCAACCCTGCCCTCATCGAGGCCACCTCGCCTGTACCCCTCCTGGCCACGCCGCGCCCTGCCGACCCTCTGCCCACCTCCGAGGTCAACTAGGGCCCGGCAGGACCTGAACGTGGAGCCCCTCCTGCCCGCGCCCCCAGGTGCCTGCCACGTGGGCAGCTCCATTCTTCACACTACGCGGGAGCCCGAGCCCGGGCCGAACCCCTGCCGCCTCCGCCTCTCTCCCTGCGGTCGGAGGAAGGGCACCGCGGTGGGTCGAGCGCGCCTCAGCGACATGGCCAGGCCTACCTCTGTCCCCCGACCCGCTGCCCGTCCCCCCTGCCCCCAGCCTGCCGCTGGCTTCCTGGGAATTCTGGGCTGGGCCGCACGAAGAGACCACCAGCTGCAGGGAAGTCTCACCCTGCGGGGCCCGGGCCCTCGGCAGCGAGGGGGCCCAGGATCGATCGGAGCAGCCATCGTCCTCCCGCCCCGGAGCAGGCCTGGCTCCAGAGCCACGTTGCACTTTGCTTCCCTTTCTCCGCCCGCCCCTTCCCCCAGACCCGAGCCACTGCTGCCGCCCCCACCTCCAATCATTCCTCTTTTATTGATTAGCAGTCGATTGGGGGCACTAATTGGGTTGGCGGGAGTGTGTACATACAGAGAAATGGGGACAGTGACAATTGACTTTTTATGATGAAATAAATGTCCTAGAACCAACTCCCTCAGCCCCACCTCCCCCCACCCCCTTCCAGGCTCTGTTCTTTCGGTCTGGCGCCCCGTACTGCCTCACAACCCCTTGGGGGAGGGAACTGGGCAGGGGGTTGGGGATTCAACTCCCAAGCCGTAGTCCAGGGTAAGAGCTGGAATTCCTATGCCCTCCCCTCCCCTTCCAGAGCCAGGTGAGAGGAATAAACCTCAGCGGCTTCCCCTGGGACCCAGATGTGCCCATTTCCCACCCCTCTGCTCTGTCCTGGCTACTGCTGTGCTGGCCATTCTGGTCCTGTCACGTCTGGGTTGTTTCTCTCCCTCTCTCCCTCAGTGGACCATCACCTCGCCCATGGCCTTTACATCGATTGCACGTTCCCAGGCAGCTAATTCAGTGCCCTGCACACAGGCACTCGGTGGTAATGCTAATTCTGTGTCCTGCAGCCCCAAGTGTCCTGTCCTGCTGGCGTAAGACCCACTCTCACGAAGCCACTGGCAATCAGCTCCTCTCACAGGCCATGCTGAGCCGGGGGCACAGCCACTGAGTGTGGTGGCTGCGCTCTCCTCTCTTCCATCTCCTCCCTCATCCCAGCGGTGGGAATGAGCGGCAGCATGGGCCTCTCCGACTTCTCGGTATTAACTGCCCCTCACCACCTGCCCCTTGGATCTGGCCTCGGCTGCCAGTCTTGTGGCTCCGTAGCCTCCTCGGCCCAGCCCTCCACTTCCACAGCATCGCCTAGCAGAAAGGTCACGGGGCTGTGAGGCAGGAGATCTGGCCCCTTATCCTGGCTCTGATGCTTAATTTCTCTGTGCCTCAGTGTCCTCATCTGTAAACTGGGGATAAAATACCCGTTTTCTGTTCTCCCTCTTGAGATTGTCAGCCCCCGCTGTGGGAATTGGAGAGACGATCCAATCTGCTGCTCTTATATCCACCCCAGTGTGCAGGGCCGTGTTTGGCATGTATTAAGCACTTCACAACTACCACAGTTTTTGTTATGTCCCCACACACACACACCCTTGGTCCTTGGGGATGAGGCAGGGCAGGTGCCCCCATCTCTGCCCTGTAACCCTCTCCCCCATGAGGAACAGGGTGATGCCAGCTTTCTTGTGCACAGAGGGGGAGGAGAGTGCCAATCCCCCAATAGTCACTGGCCTGCCCATGCCAAGAGGGTGGGGCTCCTTGGGCCACCCATTGACCATCTCCACTCAGCTCCTTGTGTTCTTTGTGGTCCTTGCACTTACTCCCTCCCAATGCCCTTCACCTTCTTTACCCCCTTCTCCCATGGGCTGGGCTGGAAGAAGCTGGGAGGGCCCATATGGCCACTCCCACCTCATCCTGCCTGACTTTCCCCTCCAGAGCACTTGGGTTCGTAGGGCAACTGGTAATAAGAACCCTGCCCTCTGCCAGCTCCCTCCAGCCTTGTTGCCCCCCAGGACTGGGAGTCTGATCCAAGAAGCAACGTGGCTCAGTGGAAAGAGCACGGGCTTTGGAGTCAGAGGTCATGGGTTCAAATCCCAGCTCTGCCAACTGTCAGCTGTGTGACCTTGGGCAAGTCACTTCACTTCTCTGTGCCTCAGTTACCTCATTTGTAAAATGGGGATCAAGACTGTGAGCCCCCCCGTGGGACAACGTGATCACCTTGTAACCTCGCTAGCGCTTAGACTGTTCTAAGCACATAGTAAGCGCTTAACATTATAATCAGTAGAAGTGAACGGGGGGCTGCCGTGTTGGGTTTATCGGGGCCAAGCAGGCCGAGGGAAAAGCATTGAGGTGAGGAAGAGCGGCTCGGGGGCCCCGATGGGGCTGGGGGAGATTCCAGGTGGCCAAGGCGAGGCCCGGGCAGGAGATGGGGGAAAGGAGAAGCCGGTGGGCATACTGAGAAGCAGCGTGCCTCAGTGGAGAGAACACGGGCTTTGGAGTCAGAGGTCATGGGTTCAAATCCCGGCTCTCCCATATGTCTGCTGTGTGACTTTGGGCAAGTCACTTCTTTGGGCCTTAGTTACCTCATCTGTAAAATGGGGATTAAGACTGTGAACCCCACGGGGGACAACCTGATCGCCTTGTAACCTCCTCTGCGCTTAGAACAGTGCTTTGCACATAGTAAGCGCCTAACAAATGCCATCGTCATTATTATTATCCTGCGTCCCCTCGCGGGCAGGTGCGCGGAGCTGCGGCCAGGTGGCGCTGCAGGGCGCCGGAGAGGCGCCCTCCAGTTCTTCCATTCATCCAAAACATTCATTCATTCATTCAATCGTATTTATTGAGCGCTTACTGTGTGCACAGCACTGTACTAAGCACTTGGGAAGTCCAAGTTGGAAACATATAGAGACGGTCCCTACCCAACAGTGGAGATCTTTTCTACTAAGTGCTCCCCATGGCTCTGCACCCCTTTCATTGCCACCACCCATCGACTGACGCTCTAAAGGTGAAGCGGGTCACTGGGGTCTAGCCCAAGTGGCTCAGTGGCAAGACCACGGGCTTTGGAGTCAGAGGTCATGGGTTCAAATCCCGGCTCCGCCAACTGTCAGCTGCGTGACTTTGGGCAAGTCACTTAACTTCTCTGGGCCTCAGTGACCTCATCTGCAAAATGGGGATGAAGACTGTGAGCCCCAAGTGGGACAATGGGTTCAAATCCCGGCTCCACCAATTGTCAGCTGGGTGACTTTGGGCAAGTCACTTCACTTCTCCGGGCCTCAGTTACCGCATCTGTAAAATGGGGATTAAGACTGTGAGCCCCCACCACGGGACAACCTGATCACCTTGTAACCTCCCCAGCTCTTAGTACAGTGCTTTGCACATAGTAAGCGCTTAATAAATGCCATCGTTAATCACCTTGTAGCCCCCCGGCGCTTAGGACAGTGCTTTGCACATAGTAAGCATTTAACAAATACCTCCATAATTATTATTATTATTATTAATTATTATTACCACCCCACTCCCAGGGTTGGCTCCAGGAGGCTGATGGAGAAAGCACTTCCTCCCTGTCCCATGACTCTCTCCAGGTTCACACATCTCCCGGACACCCCGAGCTTCCCCTGTACACTCCACCACAGACAGACACCAAGATCCGACATTCATTCCTTCATTCAATCGTATTTATTGAGTGTTTACTGTGTGCAGAGCACTGTAATAATAATAATAATGGCATTTATTAAGCGCTTACTATGTGCAAAACACTGTTTATTCATTCAGTCGTATTTAGTGAGTGCTTACTGTGTGCAGAGCACAGGACTAAGCGTTTGGGAAGTCCAAGTTGGCAACATATAGAGACGGTCCCTACCCAACAGCGGGCTCACAGTCTAGAAGGGGGAGACAGAGAACAAAACAAAACATATTAACAAAATAAAATAAATAGAATCAATATGTACAAATAAAATAGAGTAATAAATACGTAACAACATATATACATATATACAGGTGCTGTGGGGAGGGGAAGGAGGAGGCTCAGTGTGGGAAGGCCTCCTGGAGGAGGTGAGCTCTCAGTAGGGCCCTGAAGGAAGGAAGAGAGCTATTTTGGCGGATTTGTGGAGGGATTGGGGGCATTCCAGGCCGAGAGAGGACGTGGGTCGGGGGTCGACGGCGGGACAGACTGTGAGCCCACTGTTGGGTAGGGACCATCTCTATATGTTGCCAACTTGTACTTCCCAAGCGCTTAGTCCAGTGCTCTGCACACAGTAAGCGCTCAATAAATACGATTGAATCAATCAATCAATCAATCGTATTTATTGAGCGCTTACTATGTGCAGAGCACTGTACTAAGCGCTTGGGAAGTACAAATTGGCATCACATAGAGACAGTCCCTACCCAACAGTGGGCTCACAGTCTAAAAGGTTGAATGAATGAATGACAGGCGAGAACGAGGCACGGTGAGGAGATTAGCGGCGGCTAAGCGCTGGGCACTGTTCTAAGCGCTTGGGAAGTACAAGTCATTCATTCATTCGTACTTATTGAGCGCTTACTGTGTGCAGAGCACTGGACTAAGCGCTTGGGAAGTCCAAGTTGGCAACATATAGAGACGGTCCCTACCCAAGTGGGCTCACAGCCTAGAAGGATAATAGAAGTCAACAAGAGTAATAATAATTGTGGTATCTGTTGAGCGCTTACTAGGTGCCAGGCACTGTGGGCCTCCCGGACAAGGGGGTCCAGGCCCCTCCTTCCTTGCCTCCCTCCCTCCCTCCGACTGCAACTTGGAGCCAATGAGGAAGCGGCGGGAGCGTGATGCTGCGTGACGTCATGGGAATTCCCCCCTTCGGGGGGCGGAAAAGGGGCTTTCCCGACGGGGACACCGGGAACCGGGGACCGGGACCGGTTGGGAGCTGGAGCGCAGGGACGCGGTGAGTGCCCACCGCGCCGGGCCCGCGGGATTCAATCGATCAGTCGTCTTTATTGAGCGCTTACTGTGTGCAGAGCACTGGACCAAGCGCTTGGGCAGTCCAAGTTTCCCTTTGGGTGTGGGGCCGGACGGACACCCCTGTCCCCGGGCAGGGGCCGCCCAGACACCTGCACGGTCACACAGACCTGCACGGCCTCAGGCCCACGGATCTACACGGGCCCCAACGCGGTTACACGCGATCACAAATCACACAAATGCATACACGCTCTGCCTCCCTTCAAAGCCCTACTGAGAGCTCACCTCCTCCAGGAGGCCTTCCCAGACTGAGCCCCCTCCTTCCTCTCCCCCCTCCCCCCCACAGCACCTGTATATATGTATATATGGTTGTACATATTTATTACTCTGTTTATTTTACTTGTACATCATCTATCCTATTTATTTTATTTTGTTGGTATGTTTGGTTTTGTTCTCTGTCTCCCCCTTTTAGACTGTGAGCCCACTGTTGGGTAGGGACTGTCTCTATGTGTTGCCAATTTGTACTTCCCAAGCGCTTAGTACAGTGCTGTGCACATAGTAAGCGCTCAATAAATATGATTGATGATGATGATGATGATGATTACTCTATTTTACTTGTACATCCTTCCTCCCCCCTACTCTCCCTCATTCATTCATTCAATCGTATTTATTGAGCACTTACTGCGTGCAGAGCACTGGACTAAGCGCTTGGGAAGTACAAGTTGGCAACATATAGAGACGGTCCCTACCCAACAGTGGGCTCCCCTCCCCACAGCACCTGTTTATATGTATATATGTTTGTACATATTTATTACTCTATTTATTTTACTTGTACATCCTTACTCTCCCCCTACTCCCCCCACCCCCCACCTTACCTCCTTCCCCTCCCCACAGCACCTGTATATATGTATATGTTTGTACATATTTATTACTCTATTTATTTTACTAGTACATCCTTCCTCTCCCCCCCACCTTACCTCCTTCCCCTCCCCACAGCACCTGTATATATGTTTGTACATATTTATTACTCTATTTTACTTGTACATCCTTCCTCTCCCCCTACTCCCCCTCCCCCCTTACCTCCTTCCCCTCCCCACAGCACCTGTATATATGTATATATGTTTGTACATATGTATTACTCCATTTTACTTGTACATATTTATTGTACAAGTATTTATTTATTGTATTTATTTTATTTGGTTTATATGTTTTGTTGTCTGTCTCCCCCTTCTAGACTGTGAACCCGCTGTTGGGTAGGGAGCGTCTCTATTTGTTGCCAACTTGGACTTCCCAAGCACTTAGTCCAGTGCTCTGCACACAGTAAGTGCTCAATAAATACGATTGAATGAATGAATGAATGAAAGGGGGAAGGCAGGGGTCTGGGCAGAGAAATAATAATAATGATGGCATTTGTTAAGCGCTTACTATGTGCAACGCACTTTTCTAAGCGGTGAGAGGAAGGTCTCTCTGCCTCCCGGAGCTTCCAAGGGCCAGGGCTTGGGGAACGCCGGGGGTTGGGGGGGATGGAGGCTGGGGCTCATTCATTCAATCGTATTTATTGAGTGGAGCGCTTACTGTGTGCAGAGCACTGTACTAAGCGCTTGGGAAGTCCAAGTTGGCAACATATAGAAACGGTCCCTACCCAACAGCGGGCTCACAGTCTAGAAGGGGGAGACAAACAAAACATATTAACAAAATAGAATAAATATGTACAAGTACAATAGAGTAATAAATATGTACATACATATATCAGAGAAGCAGCGTGGCTCAGTGGAAAGAGCTCGGGCTTTGGAGTCAGAGGTCATGGGTTCAAATCCCGGCTCCGCCACTTGTCAGCTGTGTGACTCTGGGCAAGTCACTTAACTTCTCCGGGCCTCAGGTCCCTCATCTGGAAGATGGGGATTAAGTCTGTGAGCCCCACGTGGGACAACTTGATTACCTTGTATCTACCCCAGCGCTTAGAACAGAGCTTTGCACATAGTAAGCGCTTAATAAATGCCATCATTATTATTATTATTATTATTATTATTATTGCAGGTGCTGTGGGAAGGGGAAGGAAGTAAGGCGGGGGACCCAGATGGGTGGGAGGGGTCGAGCTCAGTCCCCTAGGCCGGATCGAGCCCCTGGAGAGCACACAGTAAGCGCTCAATAAATACGATTGAGTGAAGGGAGTGGGAGGGAGCAGGGGCGCAAGGCGCCGGGCTGACCTCGAGGACCTCGGGTCTCTGGCTGCCCAACTTGGGCGCCAAGTCTGGGCATCAGGGCGGCGACCCCCGTGGGGGGCGACGGGGGAACCCGCGGGAGGAGAGCCCCAGGAGCGGCGCCTCCAGCCCCGGCCCAAAGGAAAAAAAACCCTCAAAAACCCCAACCCGGGGGAATCAGCCTCCGGCTTCTAGAGAAAACCCCAGGGTTTCCGCAAGGCCCGGGATCTCGGGGCGGGGAGAGGGCAGAGGCCAAACACGCCGGGTGGGGGTGGGGAATAAGGGGAGGGGACTGCCTGCCCCGTAGCCCCCCAGCTAATATTTAGAGAAGCAGCGTGGCTCAGTGGAAAGAGCCCGGGCTTTGGAGCCAGAGGTCATGGATTCAAATCCCGGCTCCGCCAATTGTCGGCTGTGTGACTTTGGACAACTCACTTCACTTCTCTGGGCCTCAGTTCCCTCATCTGTAAAACGGGGATAAAGACTGTGAGTCCCCTGTGGGACAACCTCCCTAGCGCTTAGAACAGTGCTTTGCACATAGCGCTTAATAAATGCCATTATTATTATTATAATGTTTCACTAGCCCAGCAGACCACCAAGAACCGGGCGGCCCAGAGCCCGGGGATCCGGGCAGGGGCCGCCCCCACTGTTTCCATCTTCCTAACAACTGTGACAACAACAGCAATAATAAGTGTGGCACGCGAAGTGCTTACTATGTGCCATTCATTCAGTCGTATTTATTGAGCGTTTACTGCGTGCACAACACTGTACTAAGCGCTTGGGAAGTACAATTCAGCAGTAAGGAGAGACAATCCCCGCCCACGACGGGCTTACAGTCTAGAAGGTGGGGGTGGGGGGGGAGAGACAGACATCAAAACAAGGAAACAGGCGTCAATACCATCAGTATAAAAAAATAGAATTATATGTACACAGCAAAACGGGTTTCACATTCAAAGTAGGAGGAAGAACAGGTAGTGAATCCCATTTTACAGATGAGGGAATGAGGAGCAAAGCCACGTGCCCAAGGGTCCACAGCAAGCGAGCGCTGGGGTAGATAAAAGAGAGACAGGTCGAACACAGTCCCTGCGTTCCCGCAGGAGGCTCGCATCTTAATAATAATAATAATAATAATAATGGCATTTATTAAGCGCTTACTATGTGCAAAGCACTGTTCTAAGCGCTCTTAAGAGGGAAGGAGAATCGCTATTTTATCCCCACCGTCCCGAGGAGGAAATGAGGCCCAGAGGGATGAGCTAGCTCGTCCGAGGTCACCCGGCGGGCGGGTGGCGGAGCCCCGTTGCAATAATAATAATAATAACGATAGTATTTATTAAGCGCTTACTATGCAAAGCACTGTTCTAAGCGCTGGGGAGGTTACAAGGTGATCGGGTTGTCCCGGGGAGGGGCTCAGTCTTCATCCCCATTTTCCAGATGAGGGAACTGAGGCCCAGAGAGGTGAAGCGACTCGGCCAAAGTCACCCAGCTGGCAATTGGCGGAGGCGGGATTTGAAGCCATGACCTCTGACCCCAAAGCCGGGGCGGGCGCTCTCCACTGAGCCACGCCGCTTCTCTCGGGGGTCGTTGCCCAGGCCGGGCCGGGGGTTGCCCGGCGGCCGGCCGGGCTGTCACCGGGAATTGCCGGGGGTGGGAGTGGGGGGAGGAGGGGGTTTCCAGCGGGCAAGATCCCCCAGGATGCTGAGTCAGCGGCCGGTTCCTTGCCGGGCCGTGGGGGAGCGGGGGGGGAACGGGGCGGGAGGCCAGCCCGGGCCGTGGGCGGAGCGGGCCTGGACACGTCATTTCCAGCCCCTGCCCCCGCCCTTCCCCGCTGCAGGCTCCTCCTCCTCCCTCCCTCTGTCCCCTCCTCCTCCTCCTCCTCCTCCTCCTCCCCCCCGCTGGTATTTTCGGGACTTTCCTGAGCAGCGCTAACTTTCCTGCCCGCTTCCCCGGCTCCGGCTCGGCCCCCGGGGTCCCGGCCCCTGACTCCAAGCAGGTGGGCACCGTGGCAGCGGCTGGCAGGGCCCAGGAGACCCCCTCCCCTCCGCGGAGATGGAGGACCCCTACGGCGCCGTGAGTGACCCCCCTCTTTCCTTTTGGTGTGTGTGTGTCCCGGCTGGTGGCCTGGCCCTCGGTGCCCCGTTCCCCACCCGTGGGTCTGTCTTTGTCCGGCCGCCGCACTGGGGCCACCAGTCCGTCCAGCTGGTGGCCCGGCCTGACCCCATGTGTGTTGGTGCGTGGGACTCGGGGCCCTGGGTTTGGGGGGGTGGGGGGGTCCCCCCGTGTGGCCGCTCAGGGTCCCGTCCCCGCACAGGGCCTGGATGGCATCGACTACGATGACTTCCACATCCACTCGTCCATAATGGAGCCCAAGGAGCCTCCCATGGAGACGGGTCAGTGTGAGCACCTCACTTGGGCCTCGTCCGTCTGCCGGTGGCCCTCTGGGGCAGGGCTTGGGCCTGGGGGGAGGGGGTTGCCCCCTGGGGCAGGACTTGGTTGGGGATGGAAGGGGTGGCCCTCTGGGGCAGGGCTTGGTTGGAGATGGGGTGGCCCTCCGGGGCAGGGCTTATTTGGAGAGTGGGTGGCGCTGGGGCAGGGCTCAGTTGGGGGTAGCCCCCGGGAAAGGACTGGGGGAGGGGTAGCCCCCTGGGGCAGGGCTTGTTTTGGGGCGGGGGGGTCCCCCGGACCTGCGCTTGGTTGGGGAATAGGTGGCCCCCCGGGGCAGGACTGGGCAGGGCGTGGGGAGAGGTGGTGGCTCCCCGGAGCAGGGCCTGTTTGGGGGTTGGGCCCCGGGGAAGGACTGGGCCGGGGGTGGCCCCCCCAGGGCAAGGCTGGAGGGGAGCAGTTTCCGGTGACCGTTGGGTCAGCTGGGTCAAGGAGGTCTGGAAGAGGGGCTGCCCCGGCTCGGGAGGCTGGGATGGTGCGGGAACTAAGTCCCATCTCCTCGTGCAGCTGAAGGCCCCTACCTGGTCATCGTGGAGCAGCCCAAGCAGGTGAGTCCTCAGCCTCATGTCCGTGTCTATGTAGAGGTTACTTACGTGTCCACCCATTTGAGCCTGTGGTCTTGCTGTTTTCCCTACCCTACATTTGGATTGGGCTGTAAATTCCTAGAGGGCGGGGTTGTGTTTTCTTTCTCTTATTTGTTCCCGAATGCCCCATACAGTGCTTGGCACACAACCGAGCAATGCTACCGGTGGTGATGTAGATGAGCCCACTCCCCGTCCCTCAGCCTGCCCTGGGTGGAGTGGGCAGGGCCCTGGGCGACAGGTGGGAGGCCCCAGAGGTGGCGGTCCACACTGAGCTCTGGTCCCCAGCGTGGATTCCGCTTCCGCTACGGCTGCGAAGGCCCGTCCCACGGCGGGCTGCCCGGAGCCTCCAGCGAGAAGGGACGCAAGACCTACCCTACGGTCAAGGTGAGAGGTCGGAGAGGCTGGCGGGGCCGGGTGAGGGGTCGGGGGCAGGGCCGAAGGCCGCCCCCTGACAGCCCCCTGCCCTCCCCAGATCTGTAATTACGTGGGCCTGGCCAAGATCGAGGTGGACCTGGTGACTCACAGCGATCCCCCCCGGGCCCATGCCCACAGCCTGGTGGGCAAACAGTGCACCGAGCTGGGCGTCTGTGTGGTGTCTGTGGGGCCCAAGGACATGACTGCCCAGTGCGTGAGGATCCGCCCCAGCCCCCATCCCGTGCTCCCTCGGCCCCCTTGCCCCTCTCCCAGACTCCCCTCCCTACTGACCTCGGTAACCCCTCCTGCCTTCGACCCCCTGACTCTTCCCCCGTGTGCAGGTTCAACAACCTGGGGGTCCTCCATGTGACCAAGAAAAACATGATGGAGATCATGATGCAGAAACTACAGCGGCAGCGACTCCGCACGCAGCCCCAAGGGCTGACGGGTACGGGGCCAGGGGCGGACTCGGGAGCGTCAGGGGCGCCACAGCCAATGCTGGGGAGAGCCGATCGGACTAAATGCCCTGGGCCCTACACCCGGTGCCTTCCATAGCCCCCGGCCCGTAGGGCTCTGACGGCTGCGGTCATCAGGGGCCTGCGGAGGGAAGGAGCAGAGCGTCTCGAGCCCCTCTGTCCCCTCTGGCTGGTTTGTCCCAGGCCGGAACACTTGGGCCGCTTGGGCCCATAGGTTGTACGGTGGGGAGGATGGGGGGCAGGCCACTTTCAACCTCGCTTCTCTGAGCCTCCCGGACCCTGCAGACGCTGAGCGCCGGGAGCTGGAGCAGGAGGCCAAGGAGCTGAAGAAGGTTATGGATCTCAGCATCGTACGGCTCCGCTTTTCGGCCTTCCTGCGCGCCAGTGATGGTAGCTTCTCCCTGCCCCTGTGCCCGGTCATCTCCCAGCCCATCCACGATAGCAGTGAGTAGGCCTGGCCCCTGAGGTGGGGACCCTCACCTGTAGCCATGTACGTGTGTGTGGGTGTGTGTGTATATACACACACCCCACCTTGGGGCAGGGGACCAGAGTCGGGGGGGAGGGAGGTCCAGGGCCCCGAGGGGCGGTGAAGTGGCCGGGGCAGTTCTTCCCCCTTCCCTTGTGCCCTTCCTATCCTGTCCTATTCCCTCCCCAGAATCCCCCGGCGCCTCCAACCTGAAGATCTCACGTATGGACAAGACGGCCGGGTCGGTGCGAGGTGGGGATGAGGTTTACCTGCTCTGTGACAAGGTGCAGAAAGGTGAGGCCGGGGCAGGGGGAGGTCGAGGGGCTGGTGGGATGGCGCCAAGGGCAGGGAACCGGGGGTCCTGACTTCTCCCTGCCCGCCCCCAGATGACATTGAAGTTCGCTTCTATGAGGACGATGAGAATGGCTGGCAGGCGTTTGGGGACTTCTCTCCTACCGATGTGCACAAGCAGGTACCGCCGAGGGCGGGAGTCCCGACAGAATGAGGGCGGGAGGTTGGGGGGCTATGGTGAGAGCAGAGGCTGGGGACACGGGAGGGTCCCTTTCCGCCCCTAGTGTGTGCGGGCACCGGGTGGGGGGGCTACTTTGATTTGCTCCCCCCCACACACCAGTATGCCATCGTGTTCCGGACACCGCCGTACCACAAGATGCGGATCGAGCGGCCAGTCACCGTGTTCCTGCAGCTCAAGCGCAAGCGCGGAGGGGACGTTTCTGACTCCAAGCAGTTCACGTACTACCCACTGGTGGAAGGTCGGTGGGTAGGGTGGGGAGAGGGGCACGTGCGTGCGTGTATGCGCACATGGCAGGGGTGGGGGGTTGAGAGGAGTTGGGAGTGGCTCCCTGCCTGACCCCCCCACTCCTCCGTTCCCCTGCAGATAAGGAAGAGGTGCAACGGAAGCGCAAGAAGGCACTCCCTGCCTTCTCCCAGCACTTTGGGGGCGGCTCCCACATGGGGGGCGCCGGCGGGGGAGCAGCGGGGGGCTTCGGAGCAGGAGGAGCGGGCGGAGGAGGTAAGAGGGCCGAGCGGCCCGCTGTGGCTCTCGCCACTCCTCCACCCCACCACCCCAGTCGTCTCCCCCGCCAGCCTCCAGCTCCTCCCTGGCTCCCCTCTGACGCCCCCCACCCCCTCCAGGTGGTGGTCTCGGCTACTTCCCGGCCCTGAATTACAGCAGCCCGTACCCGGCAGAGCCTCACCCTATGAGTGGCTACGCGGGGGCCGGGGGGTCGCGGACTAGCTGGGCCTCCCAGCCCCACAGGGAGGCACTCTCTGAAGAGGAGCCTGGGAAGCGGGAGGCAGACAAGGACCCGGCGTCCTGCCCCGACCACCCTTCCCAGCCCGCGCCTCGCTGCCAGGAGATGTTGAGCCAAGGTGAGGGGCGCCAGGCGGAGAAGACGTGCCCAGCGGGACCCCCGTGGGAGCGGGGCGGGGAGTAGCCGCGTGACCGTGGGCCGGCCCAGCGCCCGTGGAGCGTCCGCCCGCGGGGGACTCAGTGCCCCCGGGGCGACCTGTGTTGCAGCCCAGCGGTACAGCCTGCAGATGTTTGCGCTCGCCCAGCGCAGCGCCCGGTCCCTGCTGGACTACGGGGTGACCGCCGATGTCCGCACCTTGCTGGCCGGGCAGTACCACCTCCTGGCTGCCCAGGATGAGAACGGAGACACGTAAGGGCAGGGACTGGGACGATGGAGGGGAGGGCCTGGGCTGTGGGGGAGGGGGAGGGACAAGTGGGAATGGCTGGCAGAGGGGGACAGGTGTCATCGGGAACGGTCCCATCCTATCGTCTGCATTTTTCTCCACTCCCCTACCCACCCGGCCAGACCCTTGCATCTGGCCATCATTCACGGGCAGACGGGAGTCATGGAACAGCTGGCGCACATCATCCTGAGGGCCCCCCAGCTGGGAATCGCTAACCTCACCAACTACCTGCACCAGGTGTGCCCGGGGGCCGAGGGGAGGGCTAGTTCTATGGGGACCGGGGCTTCGCTCTGACCCTCGATTTCCACCCCCCCGCACCCCGTGCCCACAGACACCCCTGCACCTGGCAGTGATCACGGGGCAGTGCGCCGTGGTCGGCTTCCTGCTCAAGGTGGGCGCGGACCCCACCCTGCTGGACCGGCACGGAGACTCGGCCTTGCACCTGGCGCTGCGGGCGGGCAGCCCCGAGCTCCTGCGGACCCTGCTGGGGCACCCGGGCCCGGCCCTCCTCCAGCTGCTGGCCATGCCCGATTACCAAGGCAAGTCCCCGCCCCTCGTGGACTGGGCCGGCACCATGCCTGCATGGGCTGGGGTGTAGAGAGGGACCTCAGCACCCGTATTTCTGTGCCCAAGGCGAAGGGAGGGAGGGAGAGAGGGTGCAGTAAAAGGGAAGCCCTTTCTGATCGGGCTGGGGATGTCTGGGGGCAAGGGAAGGTGGGCACCGAGGGAGGAGCCCAGAACTGCTCCTCTGTATTGAGCCACACCTCTTCCCCGCTCCTCCTCCTCTGCCCTCCTTCCCTCTAGGATTTTACCCCGTGCACCTGGCAGTGCGTGCCCGGAGCCCCGAGTGCCTGGACCTGCTGGTGGCCAGCGGGGCGGGCGTCGAGACGGCGGAGCGACAGGGAGGGCGGACAGCCCTGCACTTGGCCACGGAGATGGAGGAGCTGGGGCTGGTCAGCCACCTCGTCACTAAGGTGCTTGAGGGGAGAGCAGGGAGGGCTTGAGGGGGCTGGGCTCAGGGGAGCCGGGCCAGTCTAGGCCCCGCTCCAACTGAGTCCCTGCCCCTCCCAGCTGGGTGCCAATGTGAATGCCCGTACCTTCGCCGGAAACACCCCCCTGCACCTGGCCGCGGGACTGGGCTCTCCAACCCTCACCCGTCTGCTGCTCAAAGCTGGTGAGCCCCCCCGCACTGCCCCATCCCCCATCCTCTCACTGCTCCTCCTCTTCCTCTCCCACCCCCATCAGACAAGCAGACTGAAACAGTCTCTCTCTCACACACACACACATGCGCACACCCACGTCTCCCCACAACGGCTCCTCAACCGCCCCCCTCGCCTTCACCCGCCACCACCACCCCTCAGCCTCAAGTCCTTGGAAACTGGCAGTTGGGGATGGGCCCGGGACCACTTCCTGTCTGATGTCCCCAGGCGCGGATGTGCATGCGGAGAACGAGGAGCCCCTGTGCCCGTCCCCTTCCCCCCCAACCTCGGGCAGCGACTCGGACCCGGACAGAGCAGACGGACTAGCAGAAGGGGAAGGGTCGAGGGGAGCCCGTCGGGCCAGCTGTGGACATAAGCCCCTCGACCTGACCCGCAGCGCCAAAGTATGATTGGGGTTGGCAAGGATGGGTGGGAGAAGCGGAGGTACGGGGGAATGGCGGTGGGGGTGGTGAGGAAGTATGGGGCTGGGCCTGCTGACCCCAAGCTCTGTCCAGGTCAAGTCTTTGCTGCTGAAAGCCACCAAGGAGCCTCCCCCGACCCCCCCACTGCCCACAGGTGAGAACACCCCCCCAACCTCCAAACCCCGCCCTCGTAAGGAGAGGGAGAGGGGCTCCGACTCACCTCCTCTCCCTGCCCGCCAATTCTGGGCACGTGTCCCACCCCTGGGGGCCCCCGGGCCTCAGAGCTGACCGTTTCTCACTGCCTCTGGCTTTGGACCGCAAGCACAAATGTGGGGGCACCCCTGACGGCATCTCTCCGTCTCTTCTGCCGGGTCTTGGGTTGGGGACGCGTCGGCCCCCGATGGCATCTCTCCAACACCCCCCCCCGCCTCGGGTCTTGGGCTGGGGTGCAAGCGGCCTGAGGGTAGGGTGCTGACAGCTCCCCCTCTGTGCGTGTGTCTGTCTGTCTGTCTGTCTGGGGTCGGGGCCCAGGACCGGTGCTGTCTCTCGGGGGTGCAGCCCTGCAGGGTCTGGAGCGGCTGCTGGACGGACCGGGCGGGTCCGAGGGTGGGGACTGGGCGGAGCTGGCCGAGCGGCTGGGCCTGCGCAGCCTCGTCCCCACTTACCGCGGCACGAGCTCGCCCAGCGGGAGCCTCCTGCGCAGCTATGAGGTCAGTGCCCCCCCGCCGGCCCCGCAACCCCTACTCCCCGACCTTCCCTCCCGCCCGCTGCCCCCACGTCCAGAACCGCCTCCATCCCGCCCCCCGGCCCTGACCGTCTGCTTCCACAGCTGGCCGGCGGAGACCTGGCGGGGCTGCTGGAGGCGCTGGCGGCCATGGGCCTGGAGGAGGGTGTGCGGCTCCTGCACGGAGCTGAGTCTGGGGACAAGCTGCCCAGCACAGGTAGGGGGGCCGCCGGCCCTGGCGGATGGGCAGTGGGCCCTCAACCCACTCGTTCTGCCCCAAGCCTTCTCCCTCCGACCTGGGGCCTCTGGCCCTGTGCCCTGCCACTTCTGCCCCTGCACCTCTGCCCCTGCTCCGTGGCTCAGTGGAAAGAGCCCGGGCTTTGGAGTCTGTGGTCACGGGTTCAAATCCCGGCTCCGCCAATTGTCAGCTGTGTGACTCTGAGCAAGGCATTTAACTTCTCTGGGCCTCAGTGACCACGTCTGTCAAATGGGGATTTAAGACTGGGAGTCCCCCGTGGGACAACCTGATCACCGTGTAACCTCCCCAGCGCTTAGAACAGTGCTTTGCACACAGTAAGCGCTTAATAAACGCCATCATTATTATTATTAGAGCTGAAAGAGGACAGCGCCTATGGAAGCCAGTCTGTGGAAGAGGAGGAAGAGGAGCTGGGAAAATCACCAGCCGGGCCGGGGGCGCTTCCCCACGGCCACCCCCAGCAGCAGGTGCACTGAGCCCAGCCCCCCGTGCGTTCTTGTGCCACTCGGTGGGTGGGGGGGCCGGGTCGGGTTCGGTGGGGCCTCCCGCACCCCCCAACTCCAAGCCCCCCGACGGACCCGCACCCATCCCCCCCACCCCGCTGTACAGACACTCCTCTTCCCCGCTGTACAGACACCTCTGCCTGTGCCCACGTTATTTAATGTCCCCAGTGCGGGTCTCTTAGATCGGGTGAATAAAGGTGGCGGTGGGGGACGGGGGGATGCAGCCTCCCCCACCTTCCCTGCCGGCACTCCTCTGCCTCCGTGCTCACTGCCTGCCCCTCATCCGCTGGCCCAGGGCCTATTCTTCACCCGCCTTGGGGGCAGGCCCTGCTAGGCCAGTGATTGGCGTGGCCCTGGGGCGTGCCCACTCCTCCCTGCCCCCTTGTCCCCGGGCCAGGTTCCGGCCCGGGGAAAGAACCAGGACAGAAGCGGGGGCTCCAGAGCAGGGTTTAATGGCGGCGGCGGCGGCGGCGGCAGAGGAGGAGGAGGCGGAGGCTGTGTACAAAGGGCAGGGTGGAGACGCAGCACCCAGAACCAGGGCCTACCCGCTGCAGCTGGCGGGGAAGAGGAGCAGGGCTCTGCCTGCCCGCCTCTTCAGGGGCAGTGCCAAGCAGATTCTAAAGGGGTTATCTTGACCGCTGCTGGCCCTGCCTGCTGGGGAGAGCCCCCTCGCCCACCTGCCCATGGCACTGCTGTTATCCACTGTGGGGTGGCAGGGGGGAGGGGTAGAGCAGGGGATGACAATGGGGACGGGGAGGGAGAAGAGTGGAGCCCGGGAGGGGGGCAGAGCCCTTTCCCCTTGCGGCCCTCTCCCCCGGATTCAGGTCCTGCCCCTGCTCTGGGAAAGGAGCGAGCCCTTGGGGGAGAGAGAGAAGGAAATTCAGATCGTGGTGCCAAGGGCCCCTCTGCTAACCCTTCCCCTCCGGGGACAAAGCCCCGACCCCTCTGCCAGGCTTCTGAGCCCCTCGGCGGCAGTGCCAGCAGCCCCAGGCTCAGGAGGAGGGGAAGGCGGCGGGGAGAAGGCGGAGGGTCCCGCCGGCGGAGGGCAGCCGGGCCGCCACTGCTGGTGTCTGGAGGAGCCGAGGGCAGCAGGGTGGAAAGCGTGGGCCCCGACCGTGCGTCGCCCTTCCCGCCCCACGGCCCGCTCCCCGCAAAGCGTCAAAAAGTCCCCTCCCCACCCCCAGCACCCATCCCGTACGAAAAAGTGCAAAACAGTATCACAAAATGGTTTCTGGGGGGAAGATACCCAGGCCCGGGTGGGAGTTTGGCTCCCCATCCCCCGGCCGTGGAGCCCTGACACCCCCTCTCCCCCCCAACTCCGGCCTCGGGGCCCCCGCGTCCGGCGCGGTCAGGCCCATGGCTTGCGGATGGCGCCCCTCCACACTGGCTTCTGCGCCCGCCGCCTCCTGTCGCTGGCAGGCTTGGCCGACTGCACGACCCCCGGGGACCGCCGGCCGCCTGACCAGGGGGCATTCAGTGAGTGACCCGGCCCGGCCTCAACCTACTCAGGGCTTCTGGCGCCCGCTGCCGCCACTGCCCCGGTGCTCCCCGCTGTGGTGCTCCCCGCTCCGGTGCTCCGAGCCGTGGCGCTCCGAGCCGTGGCGCTGAGGCTTGGGCGGGGCCGCGGCCCCGGGCTGGAGCCCCTCTTCGCCTCCCCTGCCTGCTGCCTGGCACAGGGCGGCCTCCACCGCTTCTAGCTCCTCCGTGCCCGCCTTGAGCTTGGCTCGTAGCAAGGCCGCATAGGTGCCGTAGCGGGACTTCTGGGGGTGTGGGGAGAGGGAGTGGGGTGAGACCCCACTTTGGGCCTCTCCCCAAAGCCACTTCTCCTCCACCGTCCCCCTCAGCCCCTCGCCCCCACCGCCCTCTCGACCCCGCTTGGCCAACGACAACTCGGAGCGGGGCCCTAAGGAGGGAATCCCAGGACACTGCCTCTCCCCTAAACCTTAGCTGTGGGCATCGAGGGGAAGGGGGATGACGATGACAGATGACTGCGGATGTGGTCCTGGACCTGAGATGGAGTAGGGGGTGTGCCTGCCTGAGATTTGGACGCCCCGCCCCAACCCCAGAGCTGACCTCAAACTCCTGGCAGTTTGCGGGGGGTGGGGGATTGTGCCTGGGGTCCTCGCCCTGAGAGTGGGGGGGATCTGGAGGTCAGTCCATGCCCTTTGTCCATCCAATCCCAGAACTGACCTCGAACTCCAGGTAGGCTTCTTTCTGCCGCTGCTCCTCGCTGTCTTTGCCCTTGCCCTTCTTGTCGGGCAGGGCCGCCCGGTGCTCCTGCAGCTCTGAAGCCACGGCCCTCAGCTTGGATTCGTGGGTGCGCGCCTGCTCCTCCTGGCAAGGGGCAGCCCCCGCATCAATCGTCCCATCCGGGAGACGACGGGGGCCGCCCCCCAGACCCTGCGGCTCCTGGGAGGGTGGAGGGCAGGGAACGGGAAGGTGTGGGGCCAGGGGCTACCTGGGAGAGGCGGGTGGTAGAGCTGGGCAGGAGTGGGCGGCTGAACTTCTTCTGGGAGCTGACGGCCGCGGGGAAAGGGGGTGCGGAGAACATGGCAGCCACCACGTTGATGCGGGTGATCCAGGATTGCATCTGTTCCAGGCTCCTGCGGGCAGGAGGGGAGAGGGCAGGGGCCGCAGGGGCCGGGCTGGGGCCACGGGACTGGGGCCGAGGAGGGTGAGAAGGTGGGGCACGGGAAGGGGGCAGGATGTGGGCTCCCCACCCTCCCATCAGGGTAGGGGGGCAGGCTGTGACGCAGTTTGGCGGGGGATGGCACCCTGGGCCCAGCCTGGTAAGTAGCCTCCCCTGGAGGAGGGCACCGTGCCCCAGAGGAAGGCACTGGTGCCCTAGAGGAGGGCGCTGTGCCCTAGAGGAGGGTGCTGTGCCCTTAGAGGAGGGCACTGGGCCCTAGGGAAGGGTGCTGTGCCCCAGCAGGGGCAGTGCATGACTCACGGCGCCTGGAAGAGGAAGATGCGCCAGTCGGCCGTACGCAGGTAGAAGACGTTGGGCCTCTTGCTGTAGTCGCTGGCCCGCGTGGCCAAGGCGTGGTGGAGGCTGACGGCGTTCTTCAGCTCCTCCTCCGCCAGCCCCTTCCCTGGCTCATAGGCTTCCTGTGCCCACCCACCCCCCGGGCCCCGTCAGCAGGGACCCCGGCCTCCCTTTCTCCGCCCACACCAGCTTTGGCTCTAGGGAACTGAGCAGCCTCCCATACCCCCCGACCTGGTCCGGACCTGTCGTGGTCTCTGTGCCCATCGTCCCCGCTCTGGACCTGCCGGGGCCTCTTTGTCTCACCCCAGCCCCACACCTGGACCTGCCCCGCCGCGCCACGACCCGCCCGGTACCTTCTGCAAGTAGAGGATCATCCCCTTCAGGACAGCATGGAAAGCCTTCCAACCCCTCTTGCCCCTCGGTGCTGGGGAGCCCAGTGGTTGGACACCCATCAGTGGGGCCCCGGCGGCCCCCTCCCCGAGTCGGACCCACCCTCCCACCCCCACCCTGCCTCCGGGGCTGCCTTCTCTGGGCCTCCCACGTCGCCTTTGGGAGCCCCGAGAGGGTTGGAGCCGGGGAACCCCAGACCGACCGGCTGGCCCTCGGTCCCACCGCCCTCCCCAGGTTCTTGGGGGGCCCGCCCCCGCCCCTACGTACTCTTCTTGCAGTCGGGGTCGGCATGCACCTTGCGCACGAGCGGGCCGTGCTTGTAAGTGCAGGAGCCGGGCTCGGGAGAGAAGTCCAGGAAGGGGTTGGAGCAGCCGCTCAGCCGCTTGACGCCTTTGGGGTTGGGGTCGGCCAGCTCAGACAGCGAGCGCCGCAGCTCTTCCTCGTCACTGCGGGGGTGACACCACCCAGTCTGGATCAGCCCCAGGACTCCCAGGCTGCGGCCCCACCCTAGAGGACCAGCCGGACCCCTCCGCCAACACTCGCCCCCAGGTCCGCCGCCCCGGAATCCCTCTCTGCCCAAGGGTCCGAGCAGGGGTGGGCCCGCTGCTGCCCACCCGAGGAGTCTCCCGCTCCCTGCTGTGCCAGGGGAGGGGCCCAGGTCTGGAGAAGGAGTCTGGGTGGGCAGCGGGAGCCGCCACTGTCAAAACAAGCCAGGGAGACGAGAGGCAGGGCCGGGCCCCAAGCCGTTGCCAAAGAAGGAGAAAGGCAGCGGCAGTCACTTGCCCTCCCCACAGCTCCCCATCTCCTCCTGGCTGCCTGGCCCTCCCTGCTCCCTTCATCTGTGCCCTTCCTCCTCCCTCTCGGCCTGGCCCCTGACCGTCCCCAGCCCTGCCCTCTCCCCCCCCCCCAGCACTCACATGGCCCACTGCAGCTTCTCATTCTTGATGGAACTGTATAGAGCCTGGGGGGGAGGGGGGGGGACGACACACATGGGGTTGAAGGTCAGAGGTCAGGGTGGCCCCCAGAAAAGGTCCATGTCGAAACCAGTTAATGGGCTCCAACTGGCAGTGCTCCCCCCCGCCCCCCTCCCACCTCAGTCCATCCTCCCTCGGGCCTCCAGCCAGAGCGTGTGGAGAGCAGTGTCAGGCCTGGGCCAAACAGCGGGGGAGAAGCGGACCCACCCATAGACATCAAACCCCAAACCCCATGCCTCACAGAGAATCTGTGCAGGCTCAGGAGGGAGGGGGAAGCAGGGAAGAGCAGATAGAAAATAATTCTAGTAATAATAATAATAATACACCGCCGTGGGAGTAAGGACTGACGGTGGAGAGGAGCAGGGCAAGGAGAACAGTCGTGGGATGGGGGAGAGAGGAGAGTAGGTGGAGGGATGCAGGATCTAGGACCCAGGACTGGTTAGGGCCTAAAAAGGAACTGCAGCAGAAGGAGCAACAGCAGAGCAGAGGTGGGAAGTTTGGGAAGAGGGCAAGAAGAGGCCAGGAGGGGAGAGGGGTGGGGGTGTTGCTCCCTTGTCTCCACCAGGCTCTCTCAGCCCTGCTGAAGAAGTCAGGCAAGCCTCCCCAGCCACCAGAAGGCCCTGAGAAGGTTGGGGAAAAGGCCCATCGTGCCAGGGACAAAGGGAGGAGAGAACCCGGGGTCCTCCTGGGGCGGGGATCTGGAGGAAGAGGTGCCCCGGGCTCCCCGGCCTGGCCTAGGCTCACGGCACCCGGAGGGGCCCGGGAGGGTTGGCGTACAACGCTGCTCTGTGCCGCCCTAGGGTCCCCCGCCTTGTTGCCGTGCCAGCTCTCACCCGGCTCAATCCTGGCACGCAGAGGCCACGGACCCGGCGCCACTCCCCCTCACCCAGAGGCTTAGTCTCCCTGGGATACACGCACCACTGTCCCAAGGGGGAAGGCCCTGAACGGGCAGTGCCACAAACTCCAAAGTGGGGAGCGGAGAGTGGGCTCGCAAATCTGCCTGGAAGTCTGAGGGGAGGGGTCAGCCCGAGGTGTGCACCTGTGCCTCCACGAGAAGATCTGTGTGCGCGCGTATGTGAGTGTATCTGTGGCTCTAAGCCCGTCTCTGTGCGTGCGCGTGTGTGTCTACGAGGGACTCGTGGAGGAGCATCTGTGAGTGAGTGTGTGTTTTGTGGGGGTTTCTGTCAGAGAGCGTCTGTCAGGTGGTGAGTGGGTGTGTCTATGAGTGTATATGTTTTCATGGCGAGTGTATCTGGGCAGGGGTGTGCGCACCTGCGTGCACTTCTGTGTCACACGTATGCTCTGTGTGGGTTGCGGGGGGGGGGGGGGGCGGGTGCGCACATGATGTGTGGTGTGTACGCAGAGTGCGGTGCCTCGGTGACGTCTGAGTATATGTGGTATGTGATGCCATTCAACTCCAACGTCCTCCACAAACACACGCATGGCCTCAACATCTCAGGGATACACAACCCCCATCACCCAATACACCCAGCCACCAACACCTCACAGACTGCACAAACTCCCATCACCCCATACACCCAGCCTCCAACGCCTCACAGACGCACGACCCTCCATCACCCTATACAGACAGCCTCCGACTCCTCACAGACGCACGACCCTCCATCACCCTATACAGACAGCCTCCGACTCCTCACAGACGCACAACCCTCCATCACCCTATACAGACAGCCTCCGACACCTCACAGACGCACGACCCTCCATCACCTTATACAGACAGCCTCCGACTCCTCACAGACGCACGACCCTCCATCACCCTATACTGACAGCCTCCAACACCTCACAGACGCACAACCCCCCATCACCCTATACAGACAGCCTCCAACACCTCACAGACGCACAACCCTCCATCACCCTACACAGACAGCCTCCAACACCTCACAGACGCACAACCCTCCATCACCCTATACACCCAGCCTCCGAAACCTCCCAGACGCACAACCCCCCATCACCTTATACACACAGCCTCCGACACCTCACAAACAAACAGCTCCCCATCCCTCTCTACAGACAGCCTCCAACGCCTCCCAGACGCACAACCCCCCATCCCTCTATAGACAGACGGCCTCCAGCCCCTGAGAGACAAACAAATCCCCATCCCTCTCTACAGACAGCCTCCAACGCCTCGGAGACAAACGAATGCCCACGGACACGGCCTCCCAACACCTCCCGGAGACCCACAACGCCCCATCCTCACGTGCACAGCTTCTGCCACCAAACGCGGTCCGCTCGGATGGACCTTCCCGCAACAGGCCTCCAATTCGCACACACCCCCAACACACACAGCCCTCAGGAACCAGAGCCAAGCATAGCCCCCCCCCCCGCCTCCCCCCACCAGTCGATGGTCCCCCCGAAGTTTCCCGCGACCCCCGTCCCGGTCCGGGGAGGGCCGGAGCCGGGATCGGGGCCCGGGGCTCCGTGCGCGTCGGGGGGCCGGCCGGCCGGCCGCCCCCTTACCGTCTTCTTCTTCCTGTTGCGGTTCTGCAGGCGGCTGACCACCAGGTCGGTGTAGAGCACGGGCTTGAGGGTGCGCGACCGCTGGGGCCACCCGTAGCAGAAGGTCTCGGCGCCGCGGTAGTTGCGGCCGTAGCGCACGGAGCACATGGAGCGGGAGCGCAGCCGGCCCGCCGCGCTGCTCTGGATGCTGTTCACCCCGATCATGCCGACGGCGGGACCCCCGGGGACCCCTCCTCTCCCCTCCCCTCCCCTCCCCTCCCCTCCCCTCCGCCCGGCCGGGCCCGCCGAGGCCCGCGGAGGGATGGAGAGAGGGAGGGAGGGAGGGAGGGACCGGCGCCGTGCGGACCCGGGTGACCGAGCGCCCCGGCCCCCCGCTCAGCCGGTCAGACGGGGGCCCGGGGACGGCGGAGGAGGAGGAGGAGGAGGAGGAGGAGAAGGAGGAGGAGGAGGCGCGCTCGGCTCTGCAGCAAAAGCGGAGGGAGGCGGGGAGACGGGGCGGGAGATGGGGCGGGGAGAGGGGAGAGGGGAGAGGGGCCCGGCCGGCTCGGGGAACGCTCGGGGAGGGAGGGAGGGAGGGAGGAGAAGGAGTGGGGGGAGAAGGAGGAGGAGAAGAGGGGGAGGAAGATTAGGAGGAGGGGGAGAAGAAGGGGAGGAAGAGGAGAGAGGAGGAGGAGGAGAAGAGGAGGGAGGGAGAAGAGGAAGAGGAGAGGAGGGAGGAGGAGGAAGAGGAGAGAGGAGGAAAAGGAGAGAGGCGGAGGGGAAGAGGAAGGAGGGAGGGGGGAGGAGGAAGAGGAGAGGAGGGACGGAGGAGGAGAAGAGGAGCAGGAAGAAGAGGGAGGGAGGAGAAGAGGAGGAGGAGGAGGGTGAGGGGGCTGGCCCGGTGGAGCGGGAGGCAAGGTGGTGCGAGGACCGGATGTGTCCCGGCGCCGGGGGCGAGGGCTCCTCCGGCCCGCGGCCCGGGGGAGGGGGGACACCAGCCCCCGCCCAGCTGCCCGCCCGCCAGGCCAGCCGGCCTCCCGCCGCTGCCCACTGCGGGACGGGGCACGGGGGGCACGGGGGGCAAGGGGGACCCGGGGCCCGGCCAGCAGAGCCCGGAGGCCAGCGGCAGGCAGGCAGGCAGGCAGGCAGGGCGGGCTCCCCAGAGGGAGAGGCGGGGACAGGCCCACGTGCGGGGGGAGAGGGGGTAAGGAGACTGGGGGCACCGCTCAAGGGGAGAAAGTGTTGGTGGGGGGCAGGCGCGGGAGGGACCGGGCAGAGGGGCAGGCCTGGCTGCGGGAGCGGGGCTGGCGCCCTCAGCTCCGGGGGGCTCCGGGGGGCTCCGGCCTCCCTGAGCCTGGCAAAGCTCCAGGGAAGGCTTCCCGCCAGGAAAAGGGGCGAGCGCTCGCCTCCCCCCCGCGACGCCGCCACCCTGGGGGCTTCCAGGCTGCTCCCACTGTGCCCGGGGCCTATGCCCTGGGGCCGTGCCCGGGGGCCACAGCAGGGGCCCAGCCTTTGCCCCCAAGAGCCCCCTCCCACCCCACCCGCGACTACCGCCAACTTCATGCGCTCCCGGGCCCGGGAGCCTCCAGGAAGGGCCGGGGGGCGCAGAAGAACAACTCAGGCATGAGGACTGTATTTGTTTGTGCCAAGCACTGTTCTAAGCGCTGGGGGTGGATACAACCTAATCAGGTTGTCCCACGCGGGGCTCACAGTCTTCATCCCCATTTGACAGATGAGGTAACGGAGGCCCAGAGAAGGAAAGTGGCTTCCCCAAGGTGACACAGCAGACAGAGCGGCAGAGCCGGGATTAGAACCCATGACCTCTGACCCCCAGGCCCGGGCTCTTGCCGCTAGGCCACGGTGCTTCTCCAACGGGAGAGGGGTGAGGGGGGCGTGGGAGGGAGGGGGAGAGGGGTTCCGGCCCGGCCATCCTGCATCTCAGCTCCTGCCTCTCCCGTCCAGTTTCCCGACCACAGATACCTGCCGTGCGGGCAGGGCAGACCCGGCCCGCCCCAACACACACAAATACACAAACACACACACACACACCACACCACACCACACCACACACCCCCCAGCTGGACACAGGCAAACAACATACTGCTGACGATGAAGTGCGTGTGTTTTTGTGTGTGGTTGGGGCTCAACGGGCATTTTCTCCCAGTGATGATGACGATGATGGCATTTGTTGAGCGCTTACTACGTGCCAAGCACTGTTCTAAGCTCTGGAGAGGATACAGGGTGATCGGGTTGCCCCGCGTGGGGCTCACAGTCTTCATCCCCATTTGACAGCTGAGGTCACTGAGGCTCAGAGAAGTGCCGTGACTTGCCCAGAGTCACCCAGCTGACAAGCGGAGGAGCCGGGATTAGAACCCATGACCTCGGACTCCCAAGCCCGGGCTCTTTCCACTGAGCCACGTGAGATGGCCCGTGTCTCCGCAGAGCCCTCTCCCCTGCTTCCCGGGTGGGCAGCTTGGCAAGTTTGAAGCTGCAGAGGGGAAGGAAGGGGCCAGTCCTAGAAGCCCCTGGTTGCCCAATGCCCCAGGACCCCTCCCCTCCCCCTGAACTGGGCCTCCAGCTCTGCCAGACGAGGGACACCCGGGACTGACCACTGCAGTGACCACCGGCCTCCAGCTCTGCCAGACGAGGGACCCCCGGGACTGACCAATGCAGTGACCACCAAAGGTTTGGAAACGGGGGGCCGGGTGGAGGGGAGGGCACCGACCCCCCAACCCCTCTCCTGGCCCCGTCGGGGGTGCCCTGCGGGAGTGTGTCTGTGCCCGTGGGTCCGTGTGGCGGCGTGGGGACCGGTGCCCGTTTGCCCGTGTCTCCTCTCCGCGCTCACGTGTGCACGTAGGCTGCACGTGTCCCCGTGGGGGACGCGCTGAGGGGGCGGGTGGGTGCGGAGAGGGGGAGGAAAAAGGGAACCGGCTGGAAGGGAACCGGTTCGGAGCCTGAGTCACGGTGGTGAGTCCCTGCCGGCACAGCTCCGCTCCTCTCTCCCTCCCCCAGGCCCCTGTGACCCCCACAGAGCCATCGGGGACGGGGGGGGACGGGGGGAGGGGGCTCAGGCTATAGGGGGGAGGGCGGGGGTCCTCTCCCTCGTTACCTTGAGCAGTTCCCGTGGGAAATCACTGCCCCCGTTGAGTCCCTCTAGGTTCCCAATGAAGTCAGCACAAGTCATGCGCTTCCCGATGTTCTGGGAGGGATGAGCGGGGAGGGGGCAGCGTGAGCTGGGGAAGGGGGCAGGGGCGACCCAGCCACCTGACGCTCTCCGCTCTTCCTTATTTCCCCTCCACTTCTGGCTCGCTATCCCCTTTCCCCTCTTTTCTAATGATAATCGTAATAATAATGGTGTTTGCCGAGTGCTCACTATGTGCCGAGCACCGTTCTAAGCGCTGGGATAGATACGGGGTCATCAGGTTGTCTCATGTGGGGCTCACAGTCTTGATCCCCATTTGACAGATGAAGTAACTGAGGCCCAGAGAAGTGAAGGGACTTGCTCAAAATCACACAGCTGATAAGGGGTGGAGGCTGGATTAGAACCCATGACCTCTGACTCGCAAGCCCCGGGGCTGTTTCCACTAGGCCACGCTGCTTCTCTGCTTTTCTCCCCCCTTCCCTTCCCCAGTCTGCCCTTTCCTTCTCTCTCATCCTCCCCTTTCTCTCTCTCACCCTCTCCTCCCCTCCCTTCCTCCCTTTCCTGCCCTACTTCCCTCCATCCCTCCCTCTCTTTCCTGCCCTACTTCCCTCCCTCCCTTTCCTGCCCTACTTCCCTCCCTTCCTCTTCTTCTCCTTCCCTTTCCCAGACCCCGGGAAACGGGTCCTGGGCCTCAGGGTTCCTGCTCTGCAGGGTCTCTCAAAACTGGGGGGGTTCAGGGCAGCAGGTCCCCTTCCCCCCAACCCCACACTCACGTGGCCATGCAAGTCGGTGTTGAGCAGCATGAGGGCACAGGTCAATGTGTGGGCTCCATCTGCAAGGACAGAGGGGGGGTCCTGGTGGTCAGCAGAGCAGGCCTCAGGCCAGGGACCCAAACAGTCTCATCCCCTCACCCCCTCCAGGCCTGACAGCCTCCTCAGGCTGCGGCTCTGCCCCGGGGCACCAACTCCTGAGTCCAGGGGCACCAACTCCTGAGTCCAGGGAATGGGAGGCAAGGAGTGGAGCCCCCAGGGAAGGGTTTAGGGAGAGAAATGCACTCCCCCCCACACCTAACTTGTCCCTTGCAGTCTTGAGATCAATCAATCGTATTTATTGAGCGCTTACTGTGTGCAGAGCACTGTACTAAGCACTTGGGATCACTGTTGCTCACCATTTTGCACCCAGGGACATGGGTACATGCTTGGGCAGCCCAGTGTACCGAAACTCATCGTATGTCCCCACATAATCCATGCATATAGGCACCCCCACCTTCACTCTTTTTGCTCTGACACCTTGAGTGACTCCCACTAAACCTGTTCAAAAAGCCTCCCCAGATTAACCCCATTTCACTCCCGTGGCTCCAGCCCCCTCCCATCTTCAGCATCTCTGTGGTGATGTAATTTATTTTTTTTTTCATGGTATTTGTTAAGGGTTTACTGTATGTTTGGCTTTGTTCTCTGTCTCCCCCTTTTAGACTGTGAGCCCACTGTTGGGTAGGGACTGTCTCTATAAGTTGCCAACTTGTACTTCCCAAGAGCTTAGTACAGTGCTCTGCACTCAGTAAGCGCTCAATAAATATGATTGATGATGATGATGATGATGATATGCCGGCTGCTGCACTAAGCCCTGGGGTAGATACAAGCTAATCAGGTTGGACACGGTCCCCGCCCCACATGGGGCTCACACTCGTAATCCCCGTTTTACAGATGAGGTAACCAAGGCACAGAGTAGTTAAGTGACTTGCCCAAAGGCACACAGCAGATATGTGACTGAGCTGGGATTAGAACCCAGGTCCTTCTGACTCCCAGGCAGCGCTCTATCTGTTGCTTCTCTAGGTCATAAATCTTGAAGTGGTAAATCTTAAGGTTGTAAATCTGGGCTTTGCCAGTTTTGTTTGCTTGGCTTGAGGTCTGACTGCCTGTGAGGGCAGATGTGGCTGAGTGCACACTCCTACTCCCCCATCAGACTGCCAGTTCCACAAGGGCAGGGGCCAGGGGGTCACACGGGGACCACCTTTCCCTGACCCTCGGGCCCTTCGGCTCCCCCGGGCCGGGCAGGGGCCGTGGCAGGACGCCCAGAGCACCCCTCAACTTAGAGTCCGCTCAGGCCTCACCCGATGGCCCAAGGAAGTTCTTTTTTAGATTCATTCATTCGCATTTATTGAGCGCTTACTGTGTGCAGAGCACTGTACTAGGCGCTTGGGAAGAACAAACTGACAACATATAGAAACGGTCCCTACCCAACAACGGGTTCACAGCCTAAAAGGGGGAGACAGACAACAAAACAAAACAAGTAGACAGGTGTCAATACCATCAAAATAAATAGAATTATAGCTATATATATATATATCATTGATAAAATAGAGTAATAAATATGTACAAATATACACAAGTGTGGCTTACTGTGTACCAGGCACTTTATTAAGCACTGGAGATGCATCCCTTAGATGGGGCCGATCGAGTCGAATCAAGTGCTTAGTACAGTGCTCTGTACACAGTAAGTGCTCAATAAATACGACTGATTGATTGATTGATTGATTGAATCAGAATTGAGACCCCAGGAACCTAACTTGAAGAGGAAATCGGTCCACCCAGCAGGCTCTCTGCCCAAGTTGTTTTTCTTGCCTGTCCTTGTGGGTCTGGGATCCCAGAGCCCTAAGAGAAGCCCGTGGGGTCACAACTTCTCTGGGCCTCAGTGGCCTCATTTGCAAAATGGGGATTACCTCATCCGTAAAATGTAGATTAAAACTGTGAGCCCTATGCGGGACAGGGACTGTGTCACTGTGAGCTCGTTGTGGGCAGGGAATGTGTCTATAATATTGTTGTATTGTACTCTCTCAAGTGCTTGGTACAGTGTTCTGAATGCAGTAAGCGCTCAGTAAATAAGATTGACCGATTGACTAGCCAACTCAATTATCTTGTACCTACCCCCGGCACCCAGTACAGTGCCTGGAACATAGTAAGGACTTAAATTCCACGGAAACAAACAAAAAGCGACAACAAAGAGTGCTGAAGGGGAACGACAAAGAAGCCTGAGTGCTCCCACTGGCAGAGCAGGCTCCAGAGAAGCCCCCCCAGAGAGAAGGAAGAGTTCTTGCCACCCAACAGGACACTGAGAAGCGGGGAGGGCAAGAACATTAAGTCTGAATGTCTTCCCTCTCCCATCCAGCCTTGGCTTTTCAGAACGTCTTCCAGAAAACTGGAGAAAATTCAGGTGAAAGGACAAGTTGTGGGTAGCAACCGCCGGCAGGCTGATGGCAAGAGCGAGGAAGGAAAATCCTCCATTTTCTTGCACTTCGAGGGGGAGGAAGCACCTGACACTTCCAACACTTTTCAACTCGAGAGGTGAAAATTGGGAACGAAAGGAAATGTTGACCAACTTTGGAGGCTCTTGTCATCTAAGAAGAATGAGGCATTCAAGCAGCTCAAGGACTTCAAGGCGTGCGCAAAGAGCAGTTGAAAACAGAGAAAGCTGTAAGCACGTCACAGAACCGAAGAAGCCCAGAACAATTTAATCAGCCGTGCGATGAGCCTCCTGTTGCTGAGATGGAGATCCGTGGTCTGACCCGGGGTTAACCCTGCTTACGTTCCCAAGCGGGCACCCAGCGGTGCCCTCCGAGAGAGGTGGCAGCACCAAGGGGACAGAATTTAAGATCATCGATCGATCCATCCGTCGATCGATGATCGGTTAGGATCTCAGATCTGCAGAGCAACAGAAACCCTGGAGGCCCAGGCCTGTGAGTTGGGAAGGGGCCGTTTATGCACTGAGCAGAAAAGAGCATGGACAGGAAGCCCACCTTTAAGGGCAGGACGCATTTGGCAATCTAGTCACGATCCAGGGGGAGAGAGGTTTCCGAAAGGCCGCTGCCAGAGGTGTGGATTGCAGATCTTAACAGCTTCCTGCACTTGGGAAGTTGAGTCACAGTTGTGGGCAACGATACCATTTTATAAACTGCTGCAGATCCCAAACTCCCGAAATCCTAGAGCATCCGCCTCAGAAATAATCAGTGGGATGTAGTGGAACTAAGTTTCACACAGCAGAGATGTGGCTCCCGGGCCTGTGCTTTATCCATTCATTCGGATGTATTTATTGAGCGCTTACTGTGTGCAAAGCACTGTACGAAGCTCTTGGGAGTGTACAGTATAACAACAGACACATTCCTGCCCACAATGAGCTCACAGTTTATAGTCTTCTAGACTGTGAGCCCACTGTTGGGTAGGGACCGTCTCTATATGTTGCCAACTTGTACTTCCCACGTGCTTAGTACAGTGCTTTGCACACAGTAAGCACTCAATAAATACGATTGAATGAATGAATAGGGGTAGACCCTAGGCCACGTTGCTTCCCAGCTCCGCTAGTTGCCTGCTGTGTGACTTTAGACAAGTCATTTAACCTCTCTGTGCCTCAACTTCCTCACCTGTAAAATGGGAGGTGTTGGCTCGGCGCTCCCCAAGGAAAACACTCAGTAGCGATCTGGAAGTGTCTCAGGGCAACCAACCGAGCCCCTGGAAATGAATCTAGGGCTACATCCAGGCTGGTACTACCACCAGGCCATGGAGGATGCCAGGCCAGTCTGACCCAACCACTGGGTCAAGGGGGATGCCAGGCCAGGCTGGCCCTGCCACCGGGCCAAGGGGAATGCCAAGTCAGGCTGACCCTACTACTGGGCCAAGGGGGATACCAAGCCAGGCTGGCATTACCACCAGGCTAATCAATCAATCAATCAATCGTATTTATTGAGCGCTTACTGTGTGCAGAGCACTGTACTAAGAGCTTGGGAAGTCCAAGTTGGCAACATATAGAGACAGTCCCTACCCAACAGTGGGCTCACAGTCTAAAAGGGGGAGACGGAGGACAAAACCAAACATACTAACAAAATAAAATAAATAGAATAGATATGTACAAGTGAAATAAATAAATAAATAAATAGAGTAATAAATATGTACAAACATATATACGTATATACAGGTGCTGTGGGGAAGGGAAGGAGGTAAGATGGGGGGATGGAGAGGGGGACGAGGGGGAGAGGAAGGAAGGGGCTCAGTCTGGGAAGGCCTCCTGGAGGAGGTGAGCTCTCAGTAGGGCCAAGGGACTTGCCAAGTCAGGCTGGCACTACCACTAGGGATACCTGAAAGGGCTACTACCTAGTCCAACCCCAGTTCTGCCCTAGACTGGATTTCCACCTTGTATAAGCCTCCTCCTCCTCCCCACTCCAGCCTCTCCCCAGAGCCCAGCAAAATGCTCCGTACATGGTGGACTCCATCCAGGCAGGGGGATAATAATAATAATAATAATGATAATGGCATTTATTAAGCACTTTCTATGTGCAAAGCACTGTTCTAAGCACTGGGAAGGTTACAAGGTGATCAGGTTGTCCCACAGGGGGCTCACAGTCTTAATCCCCATTTTACAGATGAGGGAACTGGGGCCCAGAGAAGTGAAGTGACTTGCCCAAAGTCACACAGCTGACAATTGGCAGAGCCGGGATTTGAACCCATTACCTCTGACTCCAAAACCCGTGCTCTTTCCACTGAGCCACGCTGCTTCTCCCGACAGCCGCACCCCCCGCCACCCAGGCTCTTCCCTCATTCATTCATTCAGTCGTATTTATTGAGCGCTTACTGTGTGCAGAGCACTGGACTAAGCGCTTGGGAAGTCCAAGTTGGCAACATATAGAGACGGTCTCTACCCAACAGCGGGCTCACAGTCTAGAAGGGGGAGACAGACAACAAAACAAAACAGATTAACAAAATGAAATAAATAGAATAAATATGTACAAACATTATATATATATATATATATATATATATATATATAGCCCCTCGCTCCTCCCCCCATGCCCTCAGCCTCACCTTCTGAAGACAGGGTGCTGCTGGGGTTGCATTGAAAGAAGCGTTGGGAGAAATGAGCCAGCACTCGCTCCCGTTCCTGGGTCTCCCCCATCAATGCCAGCTCCTTCAGGAAGGTCCTGCAGCAGGGGAATGAGGATGTCATCCAGAGAAGGGAGTCTCTTGTCTTGTCCACCCTCAATTTTCTCACTGCCAGCCCAGAGGGGCCCTGTGCCCCACGTTCAAGGCCCCGAAGTGTCCCCTTGCTGGGGAAGCCTCCCTCTTGGCGCCAGCTGCCCAAACCCTTTGTCAGGGCCGCTACCCACCTGAGAGCCTGGTCCAGGCTCATGCCCGTGAAGACAAAAAACTTGAGGTACTCTCCGGCTACCAGCTTGCTGAAGTCGTTGCTGAGGGGGAGATAGCGGTGAGTGTTTTGGGGGTGGGGAGTGTCCGACCCAGTTATCCTACATCTACTCCGGGGCTCGGCACATTGTAAGCGCCAAACAGATACCACCATGATTTTTATTAAGGAGGCGTTTCGCTGACTCTCTGAGGACAGTCTTGGGTGCTGGGTGTGGACAAGGGCAGAGGGGCTGCCTTCGCACGGCTTCAGGTACCACATGGGCACAGGGTCTGGGCAAGCATCCCACGTGACTCCCCCCTCAGAGGGTGACCATCCCCCGTCGGCCCCATCCCTCCTTTCCCCAGGCTTGGGGCCCCAAGGCGATTGGCACCTGGGCCCCGGGTGCCAAACGTACTTCTTCCCTAGGTGCCTGGCCACATCTGCCTTCTTGAAGCCATCCAGGTTGTAGAGGCGCTTGGCCAGCCGCTTGGCAGCCTCCAAGTCGGCCTTGTGCCCATTGGACAGCGTGTCCGTGCTGCCCAGGGCTAGCTGTTCCGTGCTGTCCAGCTCCGAATCCGAGTCGGACACCAGCTGTCCCGGGGCGTGGGTGCTGAGGGGGGTGGGGGGGGGGGGAGGTAGCTCAGGGAGATGCCAACTTCTCAAGGAGCCAGCAAGGCCCTCCTGCCATTCTCCCCTGCGCCAGCTGGGTCTCTCCCAGGCTGCCCCGACTGGAAGTTCTTCCTCATGTCTAGCCTCAATTCCTCCTGCTGCTGCATCAATCCTCTTCCTCTTGCCCCCCTGAAGCAGGGTGGGATCTCTAGCTTAATGACCTTCAGAGACCTCCAGCTCATGACTTGTCCTCCCCCCAGCCATCTCTTCCATTCCCCTCTCAGTTCTTTCTCCAGCCCCATCGGCCCTGTGCCCCACATCTGCCACTTTTGGCCCTCCTAATGCTCTCTACTCCCCGGATCTTAATCAGGGCTGAGATCCAAGGAGCAGGGATGCCACTGCAATTCTATAGAGAGGCAAGTCTGTTGGTTCCCCAGAAAAGATAGGAATAGGTGTCTCCAGTCATGAAGGGAAAGCTGAGGGAGGACACTGGGGCAGACCACCAAGGGTTGGGGCAGGAGGACCAGCAATAATGGTTTCCACCCCACACTGGAGAGGCGAGCCAGGGGCTGCTGCGCTCAGGGAGGTGAGGCGGCAAACGACCCTCCCCTTCCTCCCCATACCTCACTGGCCCTAGCCGAGGATGGAGCTGACAAAACGGGGAGGAAAGGGGGCAATGGGGAGGGCACCTCTCCCTTTTCTCCTCTCCCCTCAGCAGTCTACTCATGATGCCACCTGTCACCCTGGGAACTGAGCAACCCGGAAACTCCCAGTTGCTAAGCGATGTCATCTCTTGGACCACCTCCTCCCTGTTGCCATGGGAGCAAGGGGGGGGGGGGGAAGGAGGGGAAAGAATTAACTAGCCCTGGTGAGGAAACTGGGAGCCCCTCAGTCTTCATCCAAAGGACCCCCTCATCTTTTCCTCTCTCAGGGGTTTAGATCAACGCCTTTCTCCCTCTTCTCTCTTCCTTTGGTGATGCTTCCTGTATGCCTTCCTCCCACACTCTCTCCTCTTCCCCCTCCTCCCGCTCAAGGCCTTAACTTCTCCTTTGACTTCAAAGGACAAAGATGGCCAACCTGCAGGCAGGCAGGGTGTGGAGGACAACAGAGTGGAAGCTCTGGAGGGGATCAGGCCTCCCTCCTCCCGCCCTGGGTTATGGGCAGGAAGGCAGCTTAGCTAACATGGGGCAAAGGGGGAGAACTGTCCCTTCACTGCTCTCCGTTTCTTTGGAAGATGGGTTGAGAAAGGGTGGGAACTGCAGCGGGAAGGATGGAAGTTAGACCCGAGGAAGAAATTCTAGACTTTGCAATCCCAAAATGGTGGGTGCTGAGAAGTGAAAAATATGGGGGACAACCCTTCCCTTGGGCCTCCGGTGTTTAGTGAGAGAGGCGTGGGTTGGTTTGGGGGCCAGCAGGGTGGACTGGTTAGGTAAAGGGCTCCTGAGGGAGTCTCTAAGATCCCAGATCTGGGATGAATGCTTCTGATCCGACTCCACGCACAGAGCTGGTGGGGGGAAATGCGGTAGCACTGGCAGAGCATGGCTTTGCCTAGCTCTGGCTGGTCCTGACTGGCTCTACCTGACCCTGCTGTCCACCCTACACTTCCCCACTATCTCCCTAGACTTGTGCCAGGAGGAGGAGGGGATGGAAGAATGTCTGCTTGCTGTTGTACTTTTCACCGCCACCTGCCCTCCTACCCACCCTCCACCCCTTTTCACCGCCACCTGCCCTCCTACCCACCCTCCACCACCCCACCCCCCCACTCCGAGCCCCCAGGGATGCGAGATCAGGGGTCGCACAGCTCAGTGTCTTGTTAGCTTCCCTAGTTCAGGGACTTCAGGGAATCGCAGTGACCTCGCAGTGAGAGGGTAGAAAAGTGGGGTTCCCCCCAGAGCACTGACAGCCCCCTCCCAGCATCAAGGGGAGGCAGTTGTCCTGGCTCCAGGAGGGGTCTCGGGACGGGGGAAGCGAGCCTGGTGTGGGGAGATGGAGCAGAGATGGGTCCGGGGGAAGAAGCGTGGCCTAGTGGAAAGCGCGTGGGCATGGGAGCCAGAGGACCTGGGTCTAATCCTGACTCTGCCAATTGCTTGCTGTGTGACCTGTGCCTCAGTTCTCCTGTTCTCCCTCCTACTTGGACTGAGAGCCTCTTATAGGACAGGGACTGTGTCCAACCTAATTCACTTGTTTCTACCCCAGTGCTTAGAACAGTGTTTGATATATAGTAAGCCCTTAGCAAATCCCATAAAACAAAACAAAATAAAATGAAACACACTTCCCCTTCCTTCCCCCTCTCCTCTCTGGGTCACAACAACAGTGCTGGCAACCAGACCTAGGCAGAGAAACCAGAAACCAGCTGACCGATGAATAAACAAATAAGCCTACTCCTCTCTCCTCCTTTTTCTCCAAACGCTGCCACCTCCCCACACCCTTCCTCCCCTCCCCGGAGGATTTACACCAGTCATTCCAGGGCTGGACCCAGGCGGGTCTTTCCCCACAGTGCCCACGGGGATCTCACCCCCACAAACTTCAGTGAGGCTCGGGTTCAGACCTTTCCAAGGCCTGGGTCCAGCGGGGCAGGGACGATGGACAGGATCCACAGCTAACCCCCCCATACCCACAGGAGTCACTCACCTGCTCCCAGGGGGTGCTGGCAGCCCAAAGCTGTCCTCGGAATGGCAGGGGCTCGCTGGCTCCCCCAAGGAGGGCCCCACATTTTCCCCTCCCTCATCCTCCTCTTCCTCTTCCTCCTCTGCCACCTTCTCCTCTTCCTCCCGTTCGGTCCAGGGGCCGTCAGCCGCAGAGCTGGCCCCCGATTCCAGCTCCAGAGGGGCAAGGGGAGCAGCAGGGGAAGGAGGCCTGGGGGTGGGGGTGAGGATAGGGGCAGGCCAGGGGGTGGGATCGGGTGTGGGCAGTTCAAAGGTGAAATAGGGACTCTTTGTGGGGACGGGGGAGCCCAAACCCTCCAGGGAGTCCAGGCTGGTATAGGAGGTGCCCTTGGCTCGGTGCGACTCCATAATACTCTCAAAGTGGTGACTGAAGGAATCGGTGCCCTCCGGGGAGGGGCTGCTGCCTGGCAGGAAGGGCCCAGGAGACTTGAGAGGGCCACAGAGGGGGACCATTGGCCTGCAGGGAAATGGGAGAGATGGGGGCCGGGGAGTGGGCAGGAGCCGACACTCACCCCTCCTGATCAGCTCCTCTCCGGCCTCCCTCTGCCCCTTCTCCTCCCCCACGCCCCTCCTCTCCCTTTCCGGCCCTACCCTCATCCTGCCCAGCCTCTCCTCACCCTGGAGGGAGCCCCTGGTTTGGATCTCCAGCCAAGTCCCCCCATCACCAAACCACACTGCCCCGTCTCTCCCCCAGCCCCAGCCCCAAGCTGCGCTGCTCCTTTCCTTCCTTGGCTTTGAGGGGCACCGATCCACCCTCCCAATCCATCCCCACCTTCCCCGACCTTTGCTCTCCGGCTCTCAACTGGAGAAGCAGCGTGGCCTGGTGGAAAGACCCCGGCCCTGGGAGTCAGAGGACCCGGGTTCTAATCCCAGCTCTGCCAACTGCTCGCTATGGGACTTGGGGGAAGTCATTTAACTTCTCTGGGCCTCCGTTTCCAGAGAAATGGGGATTAAATACCTGTTCTTCCTCCTATTTAGACTGCAAGCCCCATGCTGACAGGGACTGTGTCCAACCTAACCCTAGAGCGCTTAGAACATTGTTTGACCTGTAGTAAGTGCTTAACCAGTAGCATAAAAAATTTAGAAAGACCTCATCCCCTTTGCCCCAGTTTCCCTTCACTCTCCCACCCTCAACCCCTCACCTCTCCTCTTCCCCACCGTCCTCCCACTACCCCACCGACCCCAGGGCTCTGCCCTTCCCACCCCAGCTTCCCCGCTTCCCACCTCCCGCCCTCCTCTCCCTTCTCCCTCCCGCCCCACCACTAACTGTCCAGCTCTGCTCAAGTCCTCCTCCCCCCCAACCGGCCTCCCCCCCTCCACTTCTCTCTCCCCCTCACCTGGCCCTTTCCGCCACCTCAGAGGCCTCAAACACCTCATCTTCCCCCTCGTCCTCGCCCTCTTGGTCATCCTCACTGGCACTGCCCAGGCTGGAGGGGCGGGGTGTGGAAGCGTGGGCAGGGGCGTGGGCAGGGGGGGGGCCTTGGCCTTGGTGGGGAGCCCCCGGCCCGGCCCCCGGAGCTGGGCTGGCTCTCGCTGTCCCGCTGGCTGTCGATGGCAGAGTCGGCCTCCTCCCGCTCCGCCAGGACCTCGTCGATGTCGGTCTCCCGGTAGCAGCGCAGGGGCACCGTATCCAGGTCGGTCTCCGAGTACTTGGCCACCGGTTGCCCCCGGCCCGGTGGCCCGCCCCCTCCCCAGCCTCCCACCTCCGCCGGCTGCTTTCGTCCTGGGGGCGGGGAAGGGGAGCTGGCGGGCCGGGACCCTGCAACACAGACATGGGAAGGGGAGAGGAAGGCCTCCAGGCCCGCTCAGGTGGGGGCTCCTGAATTCAGAGGTCTTCAAAGAAGGCAGGCAGTCCCCTGGCCTCCCACCCCCGAGCCAGGAAGCCCTTCCAGCTGCAAGATAATAATAATAATAATGATGGCATTTATCAAGCGCTCACTATGTGCAAAGCACTGTACTAAGCGCTGGAGGTCCATCCCTCTGTACTGGCCCGAAGGGGACTGGGACCAACAAGCCAATGACTTCTGCCTAACGGCCCTAGGGAAACTTGCCCATCTGAATCATGTCCTCTCCCCACCCCCGGCCGCCTCTTTTCTAGGCGCCTTAGTCATTCATTCATTCGTTCATTCAATCGTATTTATTGAGCGCTTACTGTGTGCAGAGCACTGGACTAAGCGCTTGGGAAGTAACTTCTCTGAGCCTCAGTTCCCTCATCTGTAAAATGAGGATTAAGACTGTGAGCCCCACGTGGGACAACTTGATCCCATTGTATCCCCCCAGCGCTTAGAACAGTGCTTTGCACATAGTAAGTGCTTAACAAATGCCATTATTATTATTATTATTATTATTATTATTATTATTATAAGTTGGCAACATATAGAGACGGTCCCTACCCAACAGTGGGCTCATTCCCCTTCACTTTTCTGTAGGGTTCTTTCTCCTGAGTCTCCACAATCTACCCACCCCTGAGACCCCCCTGCCCAGCCCCATCTCATATTCACTCATTCATTCAATCGTATTTATTGAGCGCTTACTGTGTGCAGAGCACTGGACTAAGCGCTTGGGAAGTACAAATTGGCAACATCTAGAGACGGTCCCTACCCAACAACGGGTTCATACCTTCCAGCTTGACAGAGGAAGAAGGTAGATGAGGCCACCCCAACACCCAACCCCGAGTTCCCAGCCTGGGACCCAGGCCCCCCACCCCCTGTCATCGGACACTTCCCCAGGGGCCCCTCCCCTCCTCTCCCTTCTCCTGCCCCTCTCCTAGCCTTTGCTAGTCTAGTTACCTGAGCTTGGGGGGTCCAGCGAGCCAAAGAAGAATTCCCACTTGGCCCGGGCAATGCGTTGGGCATGGGCAGAGGCCTCCCGGGGAGAGAACCAGGAGGAGTCTCCCTGATCCAGAGTTAGAGGACAGAGAGAGAGAGAGAAGGAGACAGAGAAGGAGAGGGAAATGAGGATCGGAAGAGAAAGGACAAGGAAAGAGAGAGAAGTCACAGAGAGAGGCAAAGGCCAAATGAAGTGAGGAGAAAGACGAACAGAGTTCTTCAAGGGGGAGTCCACCAACGCCCCCTCCCCCCTCCCAGACCCAATGGGCCTCATTCCAGTTAGCAGCTTGGGGTTTCCAAGCGTGGCTCCGTGGAAAGAGCCCGGGCTTTGGAGTCAGAGGTCATGGGTTACAAATCCCGGCTCCGCCAATTGTCAGCTGGGTGACTTTGGGCAAGACACTTCACTTCTCTGGGCCTCAGTGACCTCACCTGTAAAATGGGGATTAAGATTGTGAGCCCCACGTGGGACAACCTGATCACCTTGTATTCCCCCGGCGCTTAGAACAGTGCTTGGCACATAGTAAGCGCTTAACAAATACCATTATTATTATTATTATTTGTGGGGAGTGGGGATGTCCAAACCTGGTACGGGGGCTTCACGGCCCCAGGATGTCTCAGCAAAGCCACCAGGTCATCGGTGGGGCCGGCCAGCCCATTGGGGAGAGACGAGAAGAGGCTTTCTCCATTGGGCGGGGGGGGTGGGGGGCCTGGGGCGGCGGGCGGGGGCTGGCAGGGAGTTGCCCCCGGCTGGGAACGGGTCAGAGGCGCAGGCCTCCAGTCTCAGCTTGCGCCCCAAGGCTCCGGTGGGAGTGGAGTGGCCAGCAGCGGGGCCTGGGCGGCAGTGGGCCGGGGAAGCCGGGGGGCCACCAAGGTCCAGGCTGCGGCTCAGACCCCCGCCCCACTGCCCCCCGCCCTCGGGCGGCCCATTGACCGTCCTGACGCTGGCCTTCTCCACGAAGCGAAAGGTCACCACGGAGCGGGGCCCTGCGGCGGGGGGCGAGGGGGTGACGGTGGGTGAGGGGTGCCCCCGGGGAGCAGGCCGGCCCCGCAGCGGGGTGCAGGGGGCCGTCACCCGGCCCCCGTCCCGGCCGAAGGGCCCCGGCTCCCCAAGCCGGCGCACCAGGGAGCCCGTGCTGCCATACGTGCCCAGCTGGGCCGGGCCCAGCGCCATGCCATGGGGCGGGCTCGGGGGCACCGGGCCGCCGGCCAGCCAGCGCCGGGGGCAGCGCGGGGGGGAGATGGCACAGTCGCCCTCCGAGCGGAAGCGCAGAGCTCCCTGGGCCATGCTGGGGGCACGAGGCAGGCACAGGCCGCGGTGGGGCCTAGAGCACAGGCCAAAGGGCAGTCCAGGGCGGCGTCAAGGACACCGGCGTAGCATGCTCTTCACGTGGGCCTGCAAGAGAGGGAAAACCAAAGGGTAAGCAGCCCAGGGCGGGGGGCGAGGAGGGACATCTAGGCAGCAGAGGAGTTGGGGGGCTGGGAGGAGCTGGGAGCGGTGGGGAGGGAGGAACCGGGGGCCCGGAGGCTGGAGAACCACTGGAATGGCAGGAGGTGAGGGGCTGGGGAATGGGGCCAGATCAATCAATCAATCAATCAATCGTATTTATTGAGCGCTTACTGTGTGCAGAGCACTGTACTAAGCGCTTGGGAAGTCCAAGTTGGCAACATATAGAGACAGTCCCTACCCAACAGTGGGCTCACAGTCTAAAAGATCTCCACGCACTCTCTCCTCCAAGGCCCCCGCCCACCCCTCCGCCACGAGCCACGGTGGGGCCTTCACTACCCGTCTGTCTGCGGGGGAAATGGAAGGCCGAGGGGCTCGGAGCCCCCGGACGCTTCAGAAAGGCAAAGGAGAAGCCGAGTCCGGGTGTCTCACTCGGGAGGCCCGGGCCCAACCCTGCCTTCGTCCCCTGAAGAGAGAGACTAGGCGGAGGGGAGTGGCGGGGGGGAGGGTCCTACATCCATCAGGGCAGGGCTGCTATTTCGGGCATCATGTGGGTCTCGTGTGCTCAGTTGGTACCCATGGAAACTGGAGAGCCGCTCAGATAAGGAAGAATCCAGGTTCCTTTGCAGGCAGCCCATCACAATTCCCATACCAGTGACTCGAGCCTTCGCCCCCTCCCCCCACCCCCCACCATCCCCTGCCCCGGTTCTGTACTCTGGCCTCAGCCCTGCTTGAGCGACCCATCCTTCAAACCCCAATCCTGTACCCTATCTCCAGCCCTTGGGGGCGGGGGGGTAGTGGTGGGAAACCCAGATCCCCTCAGTCCCAACCCTGCTCCCATCCTCCCATCCTTCCCAGTCCAGGGCACCGACTCAGGGCATTAGAGGCCAGGGGAGGGAAGGAGGGAGGGAGAGGGAGCCAGGCAGGGCTCCGGGGGGGAGTGAAAGGCCTTGGGAGGGAAGGAAGGAAGGAGAAAGGGAGGGAGAGAGGGAGGAATGGCGGGAAGGAGAGAAGGAGGGAGGGCTGGGCCTTGGAAAGCAGGGTGACATGAGGATAGCTAAGGGATCAAAAGCACCAAGTTGTGAGGCAGGGATTTGATTTAACTGCACACACACACACACACACACACACACACACACACACAATTACACAGAGCATACTCATAAAGGATACACATGTGGTCTTTCACACATGGACACACACCAGAGCCTAGGGCCACAAAAGGACAGAAATGCAAACACACACACACAAAATCACACAGAGCATACTCATAAGGATACACATGCGGTCTTTCACATATGGACACACACCAGAGCCTAGAGCCACAAAAGGACAGAAATGCACACACACACACACACAAACACACACACGTAAAAAATGAACACCCAGACACATATAAATAGTCCTAGGGCCTTGACAAGGGGTTGGCACTCCCCCTTCCTCCCCCTGCTCCTTCCTCCTCTCCCCAGCCCCCATGCTCCCAGCTCATGGGGGCTCAGGGCTGAGTGGAGATGACAGCCATCTGGCTCAGAGAGAGCGGAGCCTATACATGGGGAAACAAGCCCCCAGCCCCAGTCCTTCCTATCCCCCCACCCACTCCCCAGGAGGCTCAGCCATGATGGCCTTGCATAGGCTGAGCTACAGAAAGAACACCTTCCTCTTTGGGGAATGGTCGGGTTGGGGGGGGGGGGTTTCCAAGGCTGCCTGCCCTTCCCTGGGGTGCCACCCTCCCTTGACCACATCCTTCCCACCACCCCCTACTCTGTATCTGTCCTCTAGCCCCTGAGTTAGGACCTCATGTCTCTCTGAGCTCCTCAACCCTCACCCCTTCCCCTCCAGTGGACCCCACTCACTGCCTCTCCACTCGAGGGCTGGAACCAGAGCTGGAGTCTCGGTTCTTAATGGTTCTTTCCCTGGCCTCTCCTTTTCTTCCCCTCTCCCATCCTCCTCCCCTCTCCTCCCTCCTCCTTCTCTTCCCCTCTCCCCTGTCCTCCCCCACTCTCCTCCCTCCCCTTCTCACCCCACACTCTGGCTCAGCCTTCAGCAATACTAATCTCTCTCTCTCTCTCTCATATATAGCTAACACCCAGACACAATAAATAAATAAATATATCTCTTTCTGCTCCTGCCCTGATCCTTTAGTCTTTTCCAGGAGCAAAGGAGGGGAGCAACTCCAAGATGTGTTTGTGGGGGGGAGTTCAGTAGGTGCAGCCTTGGTGCTGAAGAGTTAATGAGAGTTGGACTGCCCGTCTGTGGGTGGTCTCTATTTGCCCACCCTCCCACCCTCACTGACTGCTTCCCTGCCACAGGGTGGGGGAATCTGATCTCCTGGGGGGCCTGGGAAGCAGTAAGTGACACAATGGGGGGAAGAGAAGTGGGATGGGGGCTCCTCCTCCCCAGAACTTCCAGTATTTCCAGTGTATGCAAGGCTGTCTGACAACATGCTATTCATGAGTCACACACATGCCCTCTTACCCATCACATGTGCCAAGTCCCCAGACTGTGATATACAAGAGTCAAGTTAAATGTATCTCGATATAGGTCGCACACATGACCCACCACATGCCACACTCCTAAATCCGATTAGATGTGAAGGCCTTACAGTCCTTGATTCATTCATTCACTCATTCAATTGTATTCATTGAGCGCCTACTGTGTGCAGAGCACTGTACTAAGCGCTTGGGAAGTACGAGTTGGCAAGATATAGAGATGGTCCCTACCCAACAGTGGGCTTACAGTCTAGAAGGGGGAGACAGACAACAAAACAAAACATATTAACAAAATAAAATAAATAGAATAGTAAATATGTATAAGTAAAATAGAGTAATTCATTCACTCAGTTGTATTTATTGAGTGCTTACTGTGTGCAGAGCACTGTACTAAGCGCTTGGGAAGTCCAAGTTGGCAACATATAGAGACGGTCCCTACCCAACAGTGGGCTCACAGTCTAGAAGGGGGAGACAGACAACAAAACAAAACATATTAACAAAATAAAATAAATAGAATAGTAAATATGTACAAGTAAAATAAATTGAGTAATGAATCTGTACAAACATACATACAGGTGCTGGGGGGGAGGGGGAGAGGAAGGAGCGGGACTGTAAGCTTGGTATGGGCAGGGAAGGTGTCTGCTAATTCTGGTGTATTGTACTCACCCAAGTGCTTTGTACAGTGCTCTGCAGATAGCAGGCGATCAGTAAATAAGATTGATATCATACCCGTGGCCTGTTACAGCACACACGAGCCAGTTCAAGTACATACATGACTGACATCTAAGAGTTATGTACCATTCCATTTCATACACCATTCCCTCACATGTGCCCCGCTAATGATGCCACCCGCAAGGCACACTCTAGGTTACACACATAAATATGCGTTCCGCTTCTTTGGCCCCTCCAGTTTCCTAAGAGAGAAACTGAAGCAAGCGGGGTGGAAAGGGGCATGGTTTTGGTTTGAGGAGTGCAGGGGGTCGAGCTGAGGATGGAATCGAGAAGCCCTGATCCCAGAGAGCTCCCCTCTGACCCAATCCAGGACTCCGGTGGCCAGAGGAGTCTCTCCAGATCCGATCGGATGCCCCTGCCATGGAGCCGTGATGCCCCAGAGAAACGTCCACCCCACCACCTCACCTCGTTCCCGGGAGATTGGCTGGAATGCAGCAGAAGGGATTGGGGTTACACATCAGGAACTTCCCGACGGGCCGAGGTAGGAGCCGAGGGAGGAGCGGGCAGTTTGGAGGGGCATCTTCGTCTCTGGCCGGCCCAGAGGAGGAGCGGGAGGCTGTGAAACTGAAGTGCCCTGCGCCCTGCCTCCTCTTCCCCTCCCCCAAATCCCCAAGGGCCCCCCGGCTCTGGGACTCCCGGCTTCCCCAGAGGGTTGTGTTGCCAACGACTCGGAGCTGGAGATGGGGACCGGGGAGGCCCCTCGGCCCCGACCCGGCAGTGTGGAGGGGCAGGGGCCGCAGGCCTCTTGCTGTGGGCAAGAGAAGGGGGACCGAGGGGGTTCTGGGGCAGGGGGGCAGGGGCGGAAAATGGGGTTCCGAGAGGAGGGGGACCCGAGGGGTTGTGGAGGAGGGCAGGGGCAGGAAATGGGGTTCTGTGAGGAGGGGGACCTAAGGGGTTCTGGGGGAGGGCAGGGGTAAGAAATGGGGTCCCGAGAGGAGGGGGATCTAAGGGGTTCTGGGGGAGGGCAGGGGCAGGAAATGGGGGTCCCGTGAGGAAGGGGACCTAAGGGGTTCTGGGGGAGCGGGCAGGGGTAGGAAATGGGGTCCCGAGAGGAGGGGGACCTAAGGGGTTCTGGGGGAGGGCAGGGGCAGGAAATGGGGGTCTGTGAGGAAGGGGACCTAAGGGGTTCTGGGGGAGCGGGCAGGGGTAGGAAATGGGGTCCCGAGAGGAGGGGGACCTAAGGGGTTGTGGGAGAGGGCAGGGGCAGGAAATGGGGGTCTGTGAGGAGGGGGGCCTAAGGGGTTGTGGGGGAGGGCAGGGGCAGGAAATGGGGTCCCGAGAGGAGGGGGATCTAAGAGGTTCTGGGGGAGCGGGCAGGGGCAGGAAATGGGGTCCCGAGAGGAGGGGGACCTAGGGGGTTCTGGGGGAGGGGGGTCGGGGGCAGGAATGGGTTTGGGCCCTGGCCTGTGCCCGTCCCCGGTGGGCGCTGCCTCCGCCTCCGCCTCCTCCTCCTCCGCCTCCTCCTCCTCCTCCTCCTCCTCCTCCTCCTCCTCCTCCTCCTGTCCCTGGTCCGTCCCTCGTCGGGCCGCGGGGCGGCCGGGTCCCGGGCCAGGCGGCCCCCGCCCACCCGCCCGCCCGCCCCCTCCGCTCTCCCGCGGGGGGCCCGCTCGGCCGGGGGGGGGCTAGGCTGAGGGAGCGCGGGCCCGCGTCGCCGTGGCAACCGCCCTCCGCAAGAGGGATGGAGAGGCCGGGGGCGCGCGCCGGGCTCGTCGGCGTCGGGGGCGCGCGCGCGCGGGCTCCGCCGGGTGCTGAAGGGACAGCTCCGCCGCCCGCCCGCCCGCCCGGGTGCGCAGGCGCGGTGGCGGGACCCCCCCCCCCCCCAACAGAGGGGGGAGGGGGGAGGAGGAGGAGGGAGGAGGGGGAGGAGGGAGGAGGAAGGAGGGGGAGGACGAGGGGGGAGGAGGAGGAGGGAGGAGGAGGAAAGAGGGAGGAGGAGGGAGGAGGGGGAGGAGGGGGGAGGAGGAGGAGGAGTAAGAGGTGGAGGGAGGAGGATGAGGGAGGAGGGAGGAGGAGCGGGAGGAGGAGGGAGGAGGGGGAGGAGGAGAGGGAGGAAGAGAGGGAGGAGGAGAAGGAGGGAGGAGATGGAGGAAGAGGAGGAGGAAGAGGAGGAGGAGGAGGAGGAGGAAGAGGAGGAGGAGGAGGAGGAGGAAGAGGAGGAGGAGGGGGAGGAGGAGGGAGGAGGGGGAGGAGGAGAGGGAGGAGGAGAGGGAGGAGGAGAAGGAGGGAGGAGATGGAGGAAGAGGAGGAGGAAGAGGAGGAGGAGGAGGAGGAGGAAGAGGAGGAGGAGGAGGAGGAAGAGGAGGAGGAGGGGGAGGAGGAGGGAGGAGGAGAGGGAGGAGGAGAGGGAGGAGGAGAAGGAGGGAGGAGAAGGAGGAAGAGGAGGAGGAAGAGGAGGAGGAGGAGGAAGAGGAGGAGGGAGGAGGAGGAAGAGGAGGATGAGGGATGAGGGAGGGGGAGGAGGAGGGGGAGGGGGAGGAGGAGGGGGAGGAGGAGAGGGAGGAGGAGAGGGAGGAGGAGAGGGAGGGAGGGGCCCCCACCGGGCCCGCTGCAAGGGACACTCCGAGCTGTGTAGCTTGTACACACACATTCATTCATTTATTCATGTATTGAGCGCTTACTGTGTGCAGAGCACTGGACTAAGCGCTTGGAAAGTACAATACGGCAATAAAGACAGACAATCCCTTTCATTCATTCATTCAATCGTATTTATTGAGCGCCCACTGTGTGCAGAGCACTGGACTAAGCGCTTGGAAAGTGCAATGCGGCAATAAAGACAGACAATCCCTTTCATTCATTCCTTCATTCAATTGGATTTATTGAGCGCCCACTGTGTGCAGAGCACTGGACTAAGCGCTTGGAAAGTACAATACGGCAATAAAGACAGACAATCCCTTTCATTCATTCCTTCATTCAATCGGATTTATTGAGCGCCCACTGTGTGCAGAGCACTGGACTAAGCGCTTGGAAAGTACAATTCGGCAACAGAGACAGTCCCTACCCTACAACGGGCTCACTATCTAGAGGCGGAAGACAGACGAAAAAACAAAACAAGTAGACAAGTGTCAATGTCATCAAAAGACATAAAAAGAATAATAGATTAATATACATCATTAATAAAATAGAGTAATAAATATGACATAGCAGCCGCGCCCCTCCAGCGGCGGGTGCGGACGGGAAAGTCACTGAGGGGGCCGAGATCCCTCGGCTTCTCCCCGACCCCGGGGTCCTGTGATGGAGGAAGAAGAAGAAGAGGAAGAAGAAAAAGAAAAAGAAAAATAAGAGGAAGAACATTATTTGTACATATTTACTATATTTTATTAATGATGCGCATATAGCTGTAATTGTATTTATTCTGACGGTTTTGACACCTGTCTACTTGTTTTGTTTTGTTGCCTGTCTCCCCCTTCTAGCCCGCGAGCCCGTTGTGGGCGGGGACTGTATCTATCTGTTGCCGACTTGTACTTCCCAAGCGCTTAGTCCAGTGCTCTGCACACAGTAAGCGCTCAATAAATGCGATTGAATGCATGAACGAAAGAAGAGGAAGAAAGAAGAAGAGGAGGAAGAGGAGGAGGAGGGAAAAGGCCTAGGGTCCAGAGCCCCTGGCGGGCTCAGAATGGCTCCGTGTCGGGCCTCGCGTGCTGCCCGATGGATCGAGAAGCAGTGTGGCTCAGTGGAAAGAGCCCGGGCTTGGGAGTCAGAGGTCGTGGGTTCAAATCCCGACTCCGCCGCTTGTCAACTGTGTGACTGAGAGAAGCAGCGTGGCTCAGTGGAAAGAGCCCGGGCTTGGGAGTCAGAGGTCTTGGGTTCAAAGCCCGGCTCCGCCAATTGTCAGCTGTGTGACTTTGGGCAAGTCACTTCACTTCTCTGGGCCTCAGTTCCCTCCTCTGCAAAATTGGGATGAAGACTGTGAGCCCCCCGTGGAACAACCTGAACACCTTGTAACCTCCCCAGCGCTTAGAACAGTGCTCTGCACATAGTAAGCGCTTAATAAATGCCATTATAAGTCACTTCACTTCTCTGGGCCTCAGTTCCCTCCTCTGTAAAACGGGGATGAAGACTGTGAGCCCCTCGTGGGACAACCTGATCAACTTCTATCCTCCCCGGCGCTTAGAACAGTGCTCTGCGCATAGTAAGAGCTTAATAAATGTCATCTTTATTATCGGGGGATCGGAGCTCGGGAGGCAGCGCTCAATGGAGGCCTTCCCAAACTGAGCCCCTTCCTTCCTCTCCCCCTCCTCCCCCTCCCCATCCCCCCCACCTTGCCTCCTTCCCCTCCCCACCGCACCTGTATATATGTATATATATTTGTACATATTTATTACTCTATTTATTTTACTTGTACATATTTATTCTATTTATTTTATTTTGTTAATATGTTTTGTTTTGTTCTCTGTCTCCCCCTTCTAGACTGTGAGCGTGCTGTTGGGTAGGGAGCGTCTCTATATGTTGCCAACTTGTACTTCCCAAGCGCTCAGTCCAGTGCTCTGCACACAGTAAGCGCTTCTAGACTGTAAGCCTGCTGTTGGGTAGGGACCGTCTCTATATGTTGCCAACTTGTACTTCCCAAGCGCTCAGTCCAGTGCTCTGCACACAGTCAGAGCTCAATAAATACGATTGAATGAATAATAATAATGACATTTATTAAGCGCTTACTATGTGCAAAGCACTGTTCTAAGCGCTGTCTCAAGATGTTGCCAACTTGTACTCCCCAAGCGCTCAGTGCAGTGCTCTGCACACAGTCAGCGCTCAAGAAATACGATTGAGTGAGAAAGAGTGAATGAATCGGGTGATCGGAGCTCGGGGGGCGGCGCTCGATTGAGTGCCCCATCTTACCTCCTTCCCTTCCCCACAGCACCTGTATATATGTATATATGTTTGTATATATTTATTACTCAATTTTTATTTTACTTGTACATATCTATTCTATGTATTTTATTTTGTTAATATGTTTGGTTTTGTTCTCTGTCTCCCCCTTCTAGACTGTGTGCCCACTGTTGGGTAGGGACTGTCTCTATATGTCGCCAACTTGGACTTTCCAAGCGCTTAGTCCAGTGCTCTGCACACAGTAAGCGCTCAATAAATATGATTGATTGATTGATTGATTCAAGGCCCAACTGAGAGCTCACCTCTTCCAGGTGGCCTTCCCAGACTGAGCCCCCTCCTTCCTCCCCCTCGTCCCCCTCTCCACCCCCCGTCTTACCTCCTTCCCTTCCCCACAGCAGCTGTATATATGTATATATGTTTGTACATATTTATTACTTTATTTATTTTACTTGTACATATCTATTCTATTTATTTTATTTTGTTAATATGTTTGTCCCGCCGGCGATCCCCGGCCCTCGTCATCCCCCGGGGCCTGGAATGCCCTCCCTCTGCCAAGCTAGCTCTCATCCTCCCTTCAAGGCCCTACTGAGAGCTCACCTCCTCCAGGAGGCCTTCCCAGACTGAGCCCCTTCCTTCCTTTCCCCCTCGTCCCCCTCTCCATCCCCCATATTACCTCCTTCCCTTCCCCACAGCACCTGTATATATGTATATATATATATATATATTTGTATATATTTATTACTCTATTTATTTATTTAAATAATAGATAATAATAATAGAATAAGTATAATAATAGAAGCAGTGTGTCTCAATGGAAAGAGCACGGGCTTTGGAGTCAGTGGTCATGGGTTCAAATCCTGGCTCCGCCAATTGCCAGCTGTGGGACCTTGGGCAAGTCACTTCACTTCTCTGTGCCTCAGTTACCTCATCTGTAAAATGGGGATTGACTGTGAGCCCCCCGTGGGGCAACCTGATCACCTTGTATCCCCCCCAGCGCTTAGAACAGTGCTTTGCACATAGTAAGTGCTTAATAAATGCTATTATTATTATTATTATGTGAGCCCACTGTTGGGTAGGGACTGTCTCTACATGTTGCCAACTTGTGCTTCCCAAGCGCTTAGTAGAGTGCTGTGCACACAGTAAGCGCTCAATAAATACGATTGATTGATTGATTGATTGATTGATTGATTGATTGAGTGGGTCTGGGCGGGGCTGGGTGGGAGGGGTGGTCCGTGCGCAGGCGTTGGGAAGGGGCGCCCGTCCGTGGTGCGCAGGCGCGCTCCGCTGGGCGTGGGAGGGGGCGCCCGACCGTGGTGCGCAGGCGCGCTCCGCTGGGGGGGGGGGCGCCCGGCTGTGGTGCGCAGGCGCGCTCCGCTGGGCGTGGGGGGCGCCCTGTTGTGGTGCGCAGGCGCGCTCCGCTGGGCGTGGGGGGCGCCCAACCGTGGTGCGCAGGCGCGCTCCGTTGGAGGGGGGGGCGCCCGTCCGTGGTGCGCAGGCGCGCTCCGCTGGGCGGGCGGGGCGCCCGTCCGTGGTGCGTAGGCGCGCTCCGCTGGGCGTGTGGGGAGGGGGGCGCCCGTCCGTGGTGCGCAGGCGCGCTCCGCTGGGCGTGTGGGGGGGGGGGGGCGCCCATCCGTGGTGCGCAGGCGCGCTCCTCTGGGCTTGGGGGGGGGGCGCCCGTCCGTGGTGCGCAGGCGCGCTCCTCTGGGCTTGGGGGGGGGCGCCCGTCCGTGGTGCGCAGGCGCGGTCCGCTGGGTGGGGGGGGCGCCCGTCCGTGGTGCGCAGGCGCGGTCCGTGCGCCGCCGATGGAGGCGTGCGGCGGGCAGGGCCCGTCCGGAGCGGGGCGGGCGCAGCGCCGGGCGGAGAGCGCCGAGCCCAGGCCAAGGGGGAAGGCGGGCAGGGCCCGCCCGTCTGGGCTGCTGGACCTGCCTTGGGAGGACGTCCTGCTGCCCCACGTCCTCAGCCGGCTGCCCCCGAGACAGCTGCTCGCCCTGCAGCGGGTCAGCAAGGGCTTCCGGGCCCTCGTCCGCCTGCATGTGGCCAACCTAAGGCGCTTCGACTCCGCCCAGGTGGGGACCCTCTGCCTCCCCGCCGAGCCCTGCTCAGCCCTTCTACGCTGGGAGCCCGCTGTTGGGGAGGGACCGGCTCTACATGGTGCCAACTTGGACTTCCCAAGCGCTTAGTACAGTGCTCTGCACACAGTAAGCGCTCCGTAAATACGATTGATTGATTGATTTTGTTCTCCGTCTCCCCCTTCCAGACTGTGAGCCCACTGTTGGGTAGGGACCGTCTCTAGATGTTGCCAACTTGGACTTCCCAAGCGCTCAGTCCAGTGCTCTGCACACAGTAAGCGCTCAGTAAATACGACTGATTGATTGATTTTGTTCTCCGTCTCCCCCTTCCAGACTGTGAGCCCACTGTTGGGTAGGGACCGTCTCTAGATGTTGCCAACTTGGACTTCCCAAGCGCTTAGTACAGTGCTCTGCACACAGTAAGCGCTCAATAAATACGATTGATAATGATTGATTTTGTTCTCTGTCTCCCCCTTCCAGACTGTGAGCCCACTGTTGGGTAGGGACTGTCTCTCTATGTTGCCAACTTGGACTTCCCAAGCGCTCAGTGCAGTGCTCTGCACACAGTAAGCGCTCAATAAATACGATTGAATGAATGAATGAATGACCCTCTTCCTCCCCTCCAAGCCCTACTGAGCCCTTCTAGACTGGGAGCCCGCTTTTGGGTAGGGGCCATCTCTAGATGTTGCCAACTTGGACTTCCCAAGCGCTTAGTGCAGTGCTCTGCACACAGTAAGCGCTCAATAAATATGAATGAATGGATAGGGACTGTCTCTATATGTTGCCAACTTGGACTTCCCAAGCGCTTAGTCCAGTGCTCTGCACACTGTAAGAGCTCAATAAATACGATTGAATGAATGAATGACCCTCTTCCTCCCCTCCAAGCCCTACTGAGCCCTTCTAGACTGTGAGCCCGCTGTTGGGTAGGGGCCGTCTCTAGATGTTGCCAACTTGGACTTCCCAAGCGCGTAGTGCAGTGCTCTGTACACAGTAAGCGCTCAATAAATATGAATGAATGGATAGGGACTGTCTCTATATGTTGCCAACTTGGACTTCCCAAGCACTTAGTCCAGTGCTCTGCACACCGTAAGTGCTCAATAAATACGATTGAATGAATGAATGACCCTCTTCCTCCCTTCAAAGCCCTACTGAGCCCTTCTAGACTGTGAGCCCGCTGTTGGGTAGGGGCCGTCTCTAGATGTTGCCAACTTGGACTTCCCAAGCGCTTAGTGCAGTGCTCTGCACACAGTAAGCGCTCAATAAATACAATTGAATGAATGAATGAATGACCGTCTTCCTCCCCTCCAAGCCCTACTGAGCCCTTCTAGACTGTGAGCCCGCTGTTGGGTAGGGGCCGTCTCTAGATGTTGCCAACTTGGACTTCCCAAGCGCTTAGTGCAGTGCTCTGCACACAGTAAGCGCTCAATAAATACAATTGAATGAATGAATGAATGACCGTCTTCCTCCCCTCCAAGCCCTACTGAGCCCTTCTAGACTGTGAGCCCGCTGTTGGGTAGGGACCGTCTCTAGATGTTGCCAACTTGGACTTCCCAAGTGCTTAGTGCAGTGCTCTGCATACAGTAAGCTCTCAATAAATACGATTGAATGAATGAATGAATGTATGACCCTCTTCCTCCCTTCAAAGCCCTACTGAGCCCTACTGAGCCCTTCTAGACTGTGAGCCCGCTGTTGGGTAGGGACCGTCTCTATATGTTGCCAACTTGAACTTCCCAAGCGCTTAGTCCAGTGCTCTGCACACAGTAAGCACTCAATAAATACGATTGAATGCATGAATGAGTGAATGACCCTCCCTTCAAAGCCCTACTGAGCCCTTCTAGACTGTGAGCCCGGTGTTGGGTAGGGACCGTCTCTAGATGTTGCCAACTTGGACTTCCCAGGCGCTTAGTGCAGTGCTCTGTACACAGTAAGCGCTCAATAAATACGATTGAATGAATGCTGAGAGCTCACCTCCTCTAGGAGGTCTTCCCACACTGAGCCCCCTCCTTCTTCTCCCCCTCACCTTCCTCTCCCCCTTGCCTTACCTCCTTCCCCTCCCATTACCTGTATATATGTTTGTACGTATTTATTACTCTGTACATATTCTATTTATTTTATTTTGTTAATTTGTTTTGTTGTCCGTCTCCCCCTTCTAGACCGTGAGCCCGCTGTTGGGTAGGGACCGTCTCTAGATGTTGCCAACTTGTACTTCCCAAGCGCTTAGTACAGTGCTGTGCACACAGTAAGCGCTCAATAAATACAATTGAATGAATGAATTTATTGAGCGCTTACTGCGTGCAGAGCACTGGACTAACTGCTTGGAAGGTACAATTCGGCAACAGATAGAGACGATCCCCAGCCACCCATGGGCTCACCCTCCTCGCCGTGCCAAACCCGTCCGGCCCCGGCTGGGCCCGAGGGGTTGAAAAATAGGGGAGGGGAGGTGTCCTCCTTGGGGCCTCCAGCCGTCAAGGCGGATCTGATTTTCCTCCGGGGCCCCGGGCGGTCTGGTCCGGCGCTCGGTAGGCGGAGGGATGGCCTCTCCGGCCCCACGGGCGCCCCGGCCGGACTGCAGCTTGGGGAGGGGGAAAGATGGGAAGGCCTGGAGGGGAATTGGGCAGCAGGGTGCCCGGGCCTAACCCCGCTTCCCTTTCCTCTCCTCCCGTGGTCCCCAGGTGGGCCCTCAGGTCCCCAAAATAGCCTTCCAGCAGCTGCTGCGGGACACAGAGGTGCTGCAGCACCTGGCGCTTGAAAGTTGCCGGGACTGGCTGACGGACCAGGACTTGCTGCCCGTCATCGGGCAGAACCACCACCTGCAGCACGTCGGACTGGGCGGCTGCGGGCAGCTGAGCCGCCAGACGCTGGTGGCCATCTCCCTGAGCTGCCCCCGCCTGCGCCACCTCTCCCTGGCCCACTGCGAGTGGGTGGACGGCCTGGCCCTGCGCAGCCTGGCCGATCACTGCCGGGCTCTCGAGGCCCTGGACCTCACCGCCTGCCGCCAGCTCAAGGATGAGGCCATCTGCTACCTGGCGCGCCGAGGCTCCCGGCTCCGCTCCCTCTCGCTGGCCGTCAACACCAACGTGGGCGACGCCTCCGTGGAAGAGGTGGCCAAGGGCTGCCCTCGGCTGGAGCACCTGGACCTTACGGGCTGCCTGAGGGTCAAGAGCGAGGCCATCAGGTAACCGGGCGGCTTCACCAAGGGTGGGGGAAGAGCCGGGGGGTGGGGGTCGGGGAGCGAAGGCAGGGCCCCGCGGCGGTTGGAGGGAGGTGGAGCCGAGGGAAGACAAGGGAGGAGCCGGGCAGGGTTGTCCCCTGCAGGAGGAAGCGGGGGGTCCGGAGGGGAGCCCCCCACCACAACCGCTGGCGTGCCCCAGGGCAGCCGGTGGTCAGGGAACTGGGGGCTGTGGGGCGAGGAGGAGGGAAGGTGACACTGGAGCCGGGCTGGGGGCTCCGCTTCCCTCCCCGCTCCCAGGACCCTGGCCGAGTACTGTCCCCAGCTGCGCTCGCTGCGGGTGCGTCACTGTCACGACGTGGCCGAGTCGATCCTGAGCGGCCTGCGCAAGCGCGGTGTGGACGTCGACGTGGAGCCCCCCCTCCAGCGCGCCCTGGTGCTGCTGCAGGACGTTGTTGGCATCCCCCCCTTCATCAACCTGCAGATCTGAAGGGCCTGGTCGCTTGGTTGGGAGGGAGGGAGGGAAGGAGGCCGCGGAGGAGGAGGAGGAAAGGTGGGAAGGGGCAGCCTCGGTTGCTGTCCTCCCCAAGCTCGGGAGGGGCCGGCTCTATCTCCCTTCTGCCTGCCGGTCCCTTCCCTGCCAAGGGATGGTAGCTTGGAGGGGAGCAGAATCCGTGTGCAGTGATGGGGAGGAGCCAGGGGACCCCACCCAACCCCGGCTCCTGGGGAACCGGACTCCTATTTCCGAGGGAGCCTCCAGCTGCTCTTCGTCCCAGCCCAGGGCCTGGGTTCTGTCCCCTCCTCCTCCTCGGGGGCCCACCCTGGCGTCCAGGGGCCGGCGGGGCTGAGGACCCAGGCCCGAGGAGCCCTGCTTGGTGACCCAAGAAGGCCTGTGCCGTTCCGCCTCCATCCGGGGGGCTGGGCCCCGCGGGGCAGCGGGAGACGGAGCGACGCGTGTGCCACAACCCCAAGGAATGTGTGAGTGAGAAATAAAGCAGCTGAATCAACCCTGGCCTGACTGCTCTCTGCAAGGGCCTGCTGCCCTTAAATGGCCCCTGCCTGGCGACCCCAACCCAGTGGGCCCGTGGGGAGGGACGGCGTGGGGAGGGACGGCGCAAGGAGCTCAGGGCATCCCAAATGTACTGAGATCCTGCCCTTTCCTTGGTCTAGGGACAGCCAGGGTGTGGACGGTGGACTCTGACCTAAACCCCGAGCAGAGCAGGGAGCAGAGGTAGCTGCTCCTGGCAGGCAGGATCGCCTGCATCTCTCGGTGGAAGCCATGCTTCTGGCTTCACCCAGGCTAGTGGGGTGAGGGAGGAGGAGGAGGAGGAAGTGCCAGATTCAGGACAGCAGGACCGCTCCCAAATCCCATCATTCGTGAGCAAGTTTCTTCAAGCGGCAGCAAAAGACCATCACTAGGGACCACCTCAGTAGAGCTGCTTTACTTAAGGACAGCTGTGGAACCTCACAGCTGATACGATTTAAAACGTGCCCGACCGCCGCAGAGCCAACTCCCGAACCCGGATCTGGGCCCAGGAGTCCGGAGACGAGGCTGCCCGGCGTGTCCTGGCCAGCCCCCCGGCATCTCTCTCCCCTCCGCTGCCGGCATCCTGTCCGTGGAGTAAGTATGACGTGGGCTCTGGCCACCCGCCTCCTGGTCGCAGGTCCGAGCTCCGGCCCGGCCCCCGCCGCTCCTGCAGCACGGGTCCAAGGAGCCAGCATTCAGTGGAACTTGTACTTCCTGGCTGGCTTGAGGTTGATGTAGGTTTTCTTCATCTCCTCCGTCTCTGGCTTCCTCATGTCTTTGTAGCGCTCTCCTTTGGTACTCACGATCTGGTTGTCTATGTAGCGGATCAGTTTCTTCGGGGCCTGGGGATCAAGCGGGGTGGTGCTGAGCAAGAGGGAAGCCTTCACCAGAGGGGAGAAAACATGGAGGCCCCCTCTCCCCCGGCCCCCAACCCCACTTTCCCGTCCTGTCCCCTATTTGTCCACCCTTCCGGGGCCCGAGGACTGAGCCAGGACCTAAGGATCTGTCTTGCCCCCGTACTCCCTGGGTCAAGAGAACAGTTGAGCCTGTGAGAAGAGCGGAGAATGGTTTCTAAAGGGAGAGCAGAGCAGGCGACGCTGGAAGATCATCTCCCTCACCTCCTTTGGGGCCACAGGCCTGTGCGTCTTCTGGTCATCTTCGCTGTCCACCATCATGTACCTGCCGATCCGTCAGTACCGTCAGAGAGAACGGCTCAGCTAGTTTCCCTCACCTCTCTCCCCATCTCTCCACCTGGCCCTCCCTCTCTTCCCCACCTCCACTCTGGTCTCCCCAGAAACCGAGGTCCTCGTTGCCTCTGACGACTCACTTCTGTAAGATGAAGGGCTTCAGGTCCTCCTTCCTGGGGGCTCCCTGCAGCTTGGGGCCATCCTAGAAGAGGGAGGGGAGAGGGGAGCTTCTAACCGGCCAGCCTGCCTGCTGGCTCCCCTCCATGGCCCAGTGCCTGCACCCAAATAAACGCCAAAAACCAAAGACACACTTGGCCGCCAGAGTCACCAAAAGTGATGGCTGATGGGGCCTGGAGTGAGCTTGGGTGGTTTTCCCTCTTCGATCCCATCGCCTCCCGTCTGCTGCCAAGAGAAGGATCCAAGTGCTACTGAGGATTGGGACATAATTGGCAGGGCAGGGCCCAGGCCTGGGGCAAGGGGCCAGGAGGTGAGCATTTTCATGGTCTTCCTTATGTTTTTGGATCAGTGGCGCTGATGGGAAGTGGGACGGTACCTTGGGGTTGACACTGCAGGCCTGGGGCTCCACTTCCTCCTCTACCAGCAGCTGCACAGCTTCTTCCAGGTCACCCAGGGCCCTGGTCAACGCCCGTTGGGCCTGTCCCACGGTACAGGCCGGGAACATCTCCAGGAGCAGATCCACTCCGTCCTGCAGCTCTCCACCGGCCTCCTGCTCGGCCCCCGGGGGACGAGAGGCGAGGGAATCACTCTGGCTGGGTAGGGCTGCCCACCCTTCCGCTCCTGCCCCGGTTCCCGTGCAAGTACAGCAGGTAGGCTGAAGTGGGGTAGAATAGAGAGCCCCATCCTGCAATCCCCCCGCCCCGTCTCCCCGGGCCCTGGCGGCCCACCGCCGAGCCCTTTACCTGAGCCGTGGCTCCGTCTGCGGGTGCCCGAGGCCTCCCCACCACCTTGGCCCCCTCCTCTGGGCTCAGCTCCGACGTGGCTGGAGGATTGCCAAGCGCAGCCTCCTCGGGGGTCTTGGGACAAGCGTTCTCTTAAAGGGACACGGCAGGCAAGTTCACTAGCAGCGCGGATAAGGGGGTGGAGAAGCAGAGCGCGGAGCAGCCCTGGAGGCTCAGGCTCGAGGATGGAGATGCCCTCTCCCAGCCCTCAGGTTCGGGGCGGGGGTCTGGGCCAGGGTCGCAGGGGGCATAGTCCTGGGACCCCACCACCAGAGAACTCACCCTTGTTGCGTGCGTCACTGAGCTGGCTCGAGAGGACAAACATCATGTCGCACACCTGCCCGCTGTGAGGAAAACAGGCGGAGTTGAGGGGGCCATCCCACCTACCAGGGCCAGGCGGAACCCGGGTCCGCTTTCCAGGAGGAGGGAGAAGTGGCCCAGACAGACAGCTCCTGGGGACAACTGTTCCTCCTCTTTTGGTCTCTCCCTCTCCAGCCATGCATGACCCATTCGGAAGTCCAGTGGGAGCATAGTATACACCCCGGCCCCTGAAACCTGCCCGAGCGGTAGGACGGGGAGACTCTGCGGTCACCCACTCTGAGGATCCGGCCCCGGGCTCTGGGCAGCAGGACGTTACCTCCGGCAATCGTGGGCCCATCCAGTGAAGGGCACCGACAACTTTCCCCGCTGGCCCACCAACCCAGGACTGGGCGTTGCTTGGCGGAGCCCAGGCCTGGTCCTCCCACCGCCTTCCCGGAGCGGGGAGCTCTGCCCGCTCAGTCCCTCGAACCAGTCCCGTCACGTACCTGTTAATCTCGGCGAAGCCGGGGACGAAGGCCTCCATCACCTCGGCGAAGGCTTCCATGTCAAAACTCTCCTCGGTCGCACCTGGGGAGCCCAGCTCTTCCAAGACCCCAGTGATGTAAGAGAAGAAAACCTCATCCATGCCGCTGTGGGGAAGCAGGGAGACCCTCCACTGCAGAAGGACCCCCAGCTCTCCTCCAGCTTCCGTTGGCACTGAGCCCATGTTTCCACCAGGGCAAAGCAGTTCTGTGCTCCTTTGAGGAAGACAGCCAGTCCCCCACCTCATTCCCGTCTTCAGAAAACACTGGAGGTCCGTGGTCTTCCCTTCCTCGGCCTTCCCAACAGCCAGCCTTCTCCACCCTCCCTAGGGAGGCTCAGTCCCCTCTGGGTCCCTCTAGGAGGGGAATGGGACCCCAGCTTCCCCTTCCAAAGACTACTTTGTAAGATAAATTTCTCCTGGACCTCGGCCAGTCTCCCTCCTTCCCGCCGGACTGCGGATTTGGCAAAAGAGGAAAGAACGCCGGTCAGACATCCGAGGCCTGGTGAGCGAGAGGCTGGGGAATGGGAGGCAGGAGAGCGATCGCCTACCTCAAGTCAGCCGCCGGGATGTGGGCCCGGATAAAGCTGGTCAGTGCATCTCGGATGATCTTGTCCAGTTCCATGCCTCCCAGCTCTCTCCTCTCTCCTGGAGCACAAGGAAAATGGACCGTGATCCTCCCAAAGCCCACCCCGGCCCCTGCTTCTACCGTACGCGGGAAGTTCGGGGGGGGGGCCTGCCAGCCTAACCTCACCCAGAGCCCCTGGCATCAAACCACTTGGCAGCTGGCTGGGATTGGAAATATAGCTCAGCCCCTCACTCCGGTTCCAGATGGACAGCACTTCGCCTCTCCTCCCTGTCGGTGAGGCGCTCAGGGTGGGTCCTCACCGGTGGTTCACGGGCTGAGGTTGGGGCTGAGACACCCAGGAGGGCTCTGGCCTCAGGCCGTTCTGGCCCCACCCCAGCCCTTTTCCAGGACTTAAGTGAAGAAGGGGAAGAGGTCGGAAAGGGGCTTTGTGTCTCCAGTGGCGGCCAGGAGAAAGGAGAGCTGGGCATGGGGCGCTGAGCCCTGGCTAAGGCGTGGCTAAGGCGTGGGCTGAGGGGGCAGCTCCTCCCGTGCCGAGCCAGCTGGAAGGCATACCAAAGGGGCAGCAGGGCCCACGGCCAACAGAGGAAAGGTCCCGGGGTCTGGTGCTTCAATGCCAGTGGAATCCTGTGGGCACTGGGGCCCCTTGTTCTCTCCCTGGGGCGGGGATTGCCCCGCGTCGAGGGCCAGACCACAGCCCACTTCATTTTCTGGGCAGATAGGGGAGACCTAGGAATCACAGACCCCTGCACGCTATGGGCAGGAGGTGGGAGGCTGCCCACTCGCCCAACCCCATACAGAGGGTCTTTGCCGGATCCGGGGTGAGAGCATTATTCCACAGATTCTCCTCCCAACGCTTGCTCTCCTCCCCAGGGCTCTTCCCTCAGTGTGGACGCCGGAACCCCTCATTCCTCTAGGTCTGGGGTAGCCTCGTGGCTACCACAGGCCATACCCAGCCCCCTGTGCCCCAGTGGAGCTCTAAATTAGGGCAAAAGGAATGCCAGCCAGCCCATCCGTCACTAGCCTGACGTGAAAGCCCACAGCGTCCTGAGCCCCATCTGGGACAAGGACTGCATCCAACCTGATTGTCTACGCCAGCACTTTGCACAGTGCTTGGCACACAGGAACCTCTTCAATAAATACCTCAATTAATATTACTAATAGTAGCAATAGTACTAGACAGGACTCCTGCCCACAGATACCTAAGCATTCAGCTAAATATGAAGCACAAATAGAAAAGAGGTGCAAGTGGAAGAAGCAAAACGCACAAAATAAACCCAAGACCCCAAACAGAGCACTGCCTGAGGGGAGAGAGAAACAAGTGACAAGAGCGGAGATCGGGGGACTGGGAAGAGTAAGGGTAACCAAGGACAGATGGGGTTATTCTGGGAAGGTTTTGTGCAGATTGGTGTTTAGCAGTTTTGAACGAAGGGAGAGTTATGCTTGGCAGAGAAAAGAAGTGCGAGAAGCTGCATGTGCGATATGGCTGGGCGGCAGACGGCAGAGAGGGCCGGTGGTTTTGGTCGGCGTGCCGACAATGTGCTAAGCACGGTGGCAGATCTAGTCAGGCGGGCTTGCTGTTGAGACCCGTGACTGTGGTCTGATAAGCTGGTCCGAGAAGAGGTTTGGGTAATGATAAAAATCCATTTCTCTTGAGAGCAGGTCTGAGGAAACCTTCACTGATGCCCCAGAAAGCTTTCCTTGATTTTGAATAGTCACTCAGTCCTGTAGCAATATTTACCGAGAGTCCCCTGTCTGGAGAGCTCTCGATTCAACGATAACTGAGCCTTACCCTACTTTTCTACTCCATCCCTTCCCCCACTCCTGTGGTCTTCGCTCAGGGAAGGGGGCCAAGGTGGGGTTAGCTCCGCCCAGGGACACTGCGGTGCCATTTATTTCATTCGGAATTACAACGGCTCCTCTGGAAAGTTCCAGGACTGACGCACATCAACCCCGGAGGCTGGATTATCCCCAAATTCCGACTGTTGCAAGTTGCCTAGCAACCCTCACCAGGGTGGAGGGCCCATACGTTGATGTTGCCGAAACCCAGTTTCCAGGGAGGAAAAAAGGACGCCCTCTCCTTCAGGTGTTTTCCCCCTTTATCTGTCGATTCAGATCCTAGAACAGGTTTATATGTCCCAGGGCAGAGACCCATGGATTGAGAAAGCCCACATCTTTGGGGTTGAAGCAGGTTCATGGGATCATGTTTGGACTGTAAGCTCGTTGTGGGAAGGGAATGTGTCTGTTTATTGTTATACTGTACTCTCCCAAGCACTTAGTACAGTGCTTTGCACTCAGTAAGCGCTCAACATATACGATTGAATGAATGAAGGAAGGAAGGAATAGCACTATGTGCAAAGCACTGTTCTAAGCACTGGGGAGGTTACAAGCTGATCAGGTTGTCCCACAGGGGGCTCACAGTTTTAATCCCCATTTTACAGATGAGGTCACTGAGGCACAGAGAAGTTAATTGACTTGCCCAGAGTCACACGGCTGACAGTTGGCGGAGCCGGGATTTGAACCCATGACGTCTGACTCCAAAGCCCGGGCTCTTTCCACTGAGCTACGCTGCTTCTTGGGGTCAGTCTAGGACAGGAGGGAGGGGAGCTGGCGCTGTGTCCAGTGCTGCTGGACAGAGATTAAGGTCTAGCAGAAAGGGCACTGGGCTAGGGATCAGGAGGCCGGAATCTAGTTTGGGCTCTGTCCCTTGCCTGTGTGACCTTGGGTAAGTCACTTAACCTCTCTGTGCCTCAGTTGCCTCATGTGCAAAATGGGGATAAAAGTTTTGTTTTCCCTCTTAGACCATGTGCCCTAGGAGGGGCAGGGACTGGCCGATAAAATTACCTTGTATCTACCACAGCCTGCAGGGGATGTCTGGGAAGGAGAAGGGTGAGGGTTTAGGCAGGCCACAGACACCACGCTGGCCTTGGGAGCTGACAGAGGCTGAAGGCAGGGATGGGGCTTGGCAGCTTCTTGCCACTCCCTAAATGCCAGTGACATACAGGACCTCCTGATTAACCCTGTCCCGCATGGCCGCCACCACCCCAGCCCTCCCGGGTCTGCCTCGGGGGCTGGTAGACTGATCGTCCCCAGATACGCTGTAAGTATTTGAGTGATAAATATTGTTACTACTAATACTTTCTTAAGGCCTGCAAAGGCCTCCAGGATTTGGGCTGGGGGGGTCAGGTCCTAGAGCCACAACTCTGTTGCAGACTACAGGACCTGCAGGGCACTCACCTCTTAGTACGGCTAGCTTTGCTGCTGCCCGTGAGCCACAGTTACTGTGGACACAGGGACAGCGGAGTGTCATGACATAGGGACGGGCCAGGGAAAGGGACACGGCAGGGAGAGGTGAACAGGAATCCAGAGGCGGGGGAGAGGCTGGAGGGAGATGGAGAGGGAAGGGAATAGAAGAACACCAGAACTGAAAAGGAACGGGGTCTGGGGGAGTGGGGTAGAGAAGAGGAGTGGGAGAATTCAGGGTTTTGGTGGGGGGAGTTTTAGGGTGTGAAGGTCAGGCTTGGGTGTGAGGTGGGAATCAGGCTGTGGTGGGGGGGGGAGAAAGGAGAATTCAGGTTTTTTAGGGGGTTGGGGGAGGCTTAGGGTGTGGAATCAGGCCTGGGCATGAGTCAGGCCAGGGAAAGCAGAGATGAGGGTCAGGAGAGTTTAGGGTTTTTTGGAGGGATGGGGGAAGTTTAGGGTGTGAGAGTCAGGCCAGGGTGAGCAGAGATGAGGGTCGGGAGAAATCAGGGTTTTGGGGGTGGGTGGGAAAGCTCAGGGTGTGAGAGTTAGGCCAGGGAGAGCAGAGATGAGGGTTGGGAGAATTCAGGGTTTTTTGGGAGGGAGGGGGGAAGCTTAGGGTGTGAGAGTCAGGCCGTAGTAGGGAAGAAAAGAGGGTCACGAGAATTCACGTTTTGGGGAGAGGCTTAGGGTGCGGGGGTCAGGCCAGGGCGAGAAGAGATGAGGATCAGGAGAAATCAGGGTTTTTATAGGGGAAGCTTAGGGTGTGAAAGGCCAGGGAGAGCAGAGAGGAGGATCAGGAGAGTTCAGGGGCTTTTGGGGGGATGAGGAAAGTTTAGGGTGTGAAAGTCAGGCCAGGGAGAGCAGAGATGAGGGTCAGGAGAGTTCAGGGTTTTGGGGGGGGGGGGGATGGGGGAAGCTTAGGGTGTGAGAGTCGGGCCAGGGACAGCAGAGATGAGGGTTGGGAGAAATCAGGGGATGGGGGGAGCTTAGGGTGTGAGAGTCAGGCCAGGGAGAGCAGAGATGAAGGTCAGGAGAGTTCAGGGTTGTTTGGGGGGGATAGGGGAAGCTGAGAGTCAAGCCAGGGAGAGCAGAGATGAGGGTCAGGAGAGTTCAGGGTTTTTTTGGGGGGATAGGGGAAGCTGAGAGTCAGGCCAGGGAGAGCAGAGATGTGGGTTGGGAGAAATAAGGGTTTTTGGGGGGATGGGGGAAGCTTAGGGTGTGAGAGTCAGGCCAGGGAGAGCAGAGATGAGGGTCAGGAGAGTTCAGAGGGTTTTTCGGGGGGGGCTGGGGGAAGCTTAGGGTCTGCGAGTCAGGCCACGGGAGAGCAGGGATGAGGGTTGGGAGAAATCAGGGTTTTTGGGGGGGATGGGGGAAGCTTAGGGTGTGAGAGGCGAGGGAGAGCAGAGATGAGGATCAGGAGAGTTCAGGGGGTTTTGGGGGGGATGAGGGAAGTTTAGGGTGTGGGGGTCAGGCCTGATTCATTCATTCATTCAATCGTATTGATTGAGCGCTTACTGTATGCAGGGCACCGTACTAAGCGCTTGGGAAGCCCAAGTTGGCAACATCTAGAGACGGTCCCTACCCAACAGCGGGCTCGCAGTGTAGAAGGCCTGATGTGGGGCGTTGATCTGGGCTGGTCAGGCGGAGGGCAGTCCGGAGCGCTTAGAACAGTGCTTTGCACATAGTAAGCGCTTAATAAATGCCATCATTAATTAATTAATTAAGGGCAAAGCCCCTCCACTGGGGGGGGGGGGGGGGGGGCGGTCACCTGGGTTCCCGGGCCCTCGCGCCGGCTCGTCCGGGGCAGCCCCACGCGCACACCACCGAGAGCAAACCGGGGGCCAGAGCGGCTCCCTCCAGACCCCCGGGGGGGCCCGCCATCTTGGAAAAGGGCGACGCCGCCTCGCCCGGCCCGGCAGCCATCTTGGAAAAGGGCGACGCCTCCGCGCCCGGAGCGGCAGCCATCTTGGCAAAGGGCGACAGTGTCTCGCCCGCCGCGGAAGCTATGGCTCGGAAGCCATCTTGGAAAAGGGCGACGCCGCCTCGCCCGCCGCGGAAGCTATGGCTCGGCAGCCATCTTTGTCGTGGGCAGCTGAGGCGGGGGCCACGTTGTGGGCGGAAGGCCGAGGCTACTCTGACTGCAGAGCCATGGCTGTGAGAAGCAGCGTGTCCTCAGGGAAGGAGCACAGGCTAAGTAAGCCCTGTTTTGTCACTCTGATGTGGGAGCCTGGGTAAGTCGTTTCACTCCCCTGCCTCAGTTAGCTGGTCTGTAAAATGGGGATCCAATCCCAGTTCTCCCCCCCTACTTGGACTGTGAACCCCATGTGGGCCCTGATTATCTTGCCTGTTGCCACATAGTGAGTGCTTAACAGAAAACGACTATTACTACAGGCCTCACTCTCTGCAGGATTCATTCAATCGGATTTATTAAGCGCTTACTGTGTGCAGAGCACTGGACTGAGCGCTTGGGAAGTACAAGTTGGCAACATAGAGAGACGGTCATTCATTTAATCGTATTTATTGAGCGCTTACTGTGCAGAGCATTGGACTAAGCGCTTGGGAAGTACAAGTTGGCAACGTAGAGAGACGGTCATTCATTCAATCGTATGTATTGAGCGCTTACTGTGTGCAGAGCAGTGGACTAAGCGCTTGGGAAGTACAAGTTGGCAACATAGAGAGACGGTCATTCATTCAATCGTATTTATTGAGCGCTTACTGTGTGCAGAGCACTGGACTAAGCGCTTGGGAAGTACAAGTTGGCAACATAGAGAGACGGTCATTCATTCAATCGTATGTATTGAGCGCTTACTGTGGGCAGAGCACTGGACTAAGCGCTTGGGAAGTACAACTTGGCAACATAGAGAGACGGTCATTCATTCAGTCAGTCGTATTTATTGAGCGCTTACTGTGTGCAGAGCACTGGACGAAGCGCTTGGGAAGTCCAAGTTGGCAACATAGACAGACGGTCATTCATTCAATCGGATTTATTGAGCGCTTACTGTGTGCAGAGCACTGGACTAAGCGCTTGGGAAGTACAAGTTGGCAACAGATAGAGACGGTCATTCATTCAGTCGTATTTATTGAGCGCTTACTGTGTGCAGAGCGCTGGACTAAGCGCTTGGGAAGTACAAGTTGGCAACATATAGAGACGGTCATTCATTCATTCAATCGTATTTATTGAGCGCTTACTGTGTGCAGAGCACTGGACTAAGCGCTTGGGTAGTACAAGTTGGCAACAGAGACGGTCATTCATTCATTCAATCGTATTGAGCGCTTACAGTGTGCAGAGCACTGGACTAAGCGCTTGGGAAGTACAAGTTGGCAACATATAGAGACGGTCATTCATTCATTCAATCGTATTTATTGAGCGCTTTCTGTGTGCAGAGCACTGGACTAAGCGCTTGGGAAGTACAAGTTGGCAACATATAGAGACAGCGGGCTCACAGTCTAGAAGGGGGAGACAAAGCAACAAAACATATTAACAAAATAAAATAAAGAGAATATGTACAAGTAAAATAGAGTAATACATATGTACAAACATATATACATATATACAGGTGCTTTGGGGAGGGGAAGGAGGTAAGGCGGGGGAATGGGGAGGGAGAGGAAGGAGGGGGCTCAGGATGGAGTGGGAACTTGGGTTCAACTTTATCAATCAATTGTATTTATTGAGCACTTACTTTGCGCAGAGCACTGTACCAAGTGCTTGGGAGGGTACAGTATAACCGAGTTGGTAGACATGTTCCCTGACCACAGTGAGAGCCTGTTGTTGGATAGGGACCGTCTCTATATGTTGCCAACTTGTACTTCCCAAGCGCTTAGTACAGTGTTCTGCACACAGTAAGCGCTCAATAAATATGACTGAATGGATGAATGAATGAGAATACCCTCTTGAGTGGGAATCCAGTAGGCTCGTTATGGACAGGGAACATGTCCACTGATTCTGTTGTACTCTCCCAAGCGCTTAGTACAGTGCATATAGTAAGTGCTCAACAAATACCATTGATTGATTAATATAAATATATAAATTAAGGGTAGGTACATAAATGCCGGGGGCTGAGGGAGAGGTGAATAAACAGAGCAATCCCAAATGCAAGGATGATGCAGAAAGGAGTGGGAAAAGAAGAAATGAGGGCTTAGGGAAGGTCTCTTGGAGGAGATAAGGCTTTGAAGGTGGGGGGAAGTAATTATCACTGGACCGATCTATTTACCGGTTGCCTACTAAGCATAGGACTAGGCATTGATTTATTATAAAGTGCTGCCGAGTCGTTTCTGATTGATAGCGACTCTGTGGATATTTTTTCCAGAGCGTCCCGTCTTCTGCCATAATCCGTAACCTTTCTAACGGTCCTTCAGTTATCGTTGCTGTGGTCTCTATCCATCTAGCTGCTGGTCTGCCTCTTCCGTGTTTTCCCTGGACTTTTCCTAGCATTAGTGTCTCCTCCAGAGACTTAGTCCTCCTGATTATGCTAAAGGTCCAGCCCCTATCCTCAAAGAACATGCGGCCTTCTCTTAATCTCTGGAGTCGAATCAGGTTTAGTATCTTGTCGACTGTTTGAGACCTCTAACTAAGCCTCCTGAATTAGTACTCATTCTGTCCCTGTAAGTTTAACAACAGGTACATGGGTGGGCAAAGAGGTCAATTTCTGATCTTCACTGTGCACTCACAGGCTAGTCCTTTTCCTGTGGTGTTTTATTTGATGTTTGATGTGCCTGGTACTGTTTTCGCTTATGTTCGTATCTCACAATCCCCTCAAAGCTTCTGCTCAAACAGAGCGGCTCCTTTCTTGATTGCCCTTGGCAGGGAATGTGTCTACCGGTCCTGTTGCACTGTACTCTCCCAAGTGCTTTGTACAGTGCCCTGCACACAGTAACCACTCAAATACCATTGATTGATTCATGTATCATGTACATATTTATTACTCTATTTATTTATTTATTTATTTTACTTGTACATATCTATCCTATTTATTTTATTTTGTTGGTATGTTTGGTTTTGTTCTCTGTCTCCCCCTTTTAGACTGTGAGCCCACTGTTGGGTAGGGACTGTCTCTGTGTGTTGCCAATTTGTACTTCCCAAGCGCTTAGTACAGTGCTCTGCACATAGCGCTCAATAAATACGATTGATGATGATGATGATGTATCGTCACCAATGACCTCCTTCTTGCTGAATCTCATCGGCCTCAACTCAGTTCTGATTTTCCTTGACTTCTCTGACGCCTTGGACACTGAGGACCAGTCCATTTCCCTGAAAACACTATAAATCTTTTTTTTTTTTTCTGACAGGGTTCTCTCCTGGCTTTTCTGCTGCTTCTGTGGTCTGTCTTTTGCTGGTTCATCATCTGCCTCGCACTGCCTAACTACGGGATTTCCACAAGCTCTGTTCTGGGTCTCCTTCTCTTCTTGATATACAGTCACTCCCTTGGGGAGCTCATCTGCTCTCATGGCTCTCTCCCAAATTTCCCTTCCTTACCCTGATTCCTCTCCTCCGCTGGAATCTCACATTTCCTCTTGCCTCCAGGACATCTGTACAGGGATGCCCCTCTGGCACCTCAAGCTCACCATTGGTTTTAAAGCCCTCAATCAACTCCCTCCTTCAAGCCACTCTCTAATTCCACTAAAACCCCAGGAGGAGGAGGAGTAATCATATTTGTTAAGTAGCTCCTGAATGCACAGCATTTCACTAAAGGTTGTGTAAGAGTCAGATGTGTTCTCTGGCCCTCAAGGGACTCACAGTAAAACGGGACGGGGACTGACAACAGACATATAAGGAAATATAAAACAGTAGAAACACCAAAACAGCATAAAGGCAAAGGCAAGGTTAGTATGTTTGGTTTTGTTCTCTGTCTCCCCCTTTTAGACTGTGAGCCCACTGTTGGGTGGGGACTGTCTCTATATGTTGCCAATTTGTACTTCCCAAGCGCTTAGTACAGTGCTCTGCACATAGTAAGCGCTCAATAAATACGATTGATGATGATAAAAATAAAAGCAGAAGGTACTGTGGCTAGAGGAGCAGAGTTTTGGACTCCTCATGGCCCAACAGTTGAAGCCACAGTGATTGCCGCAGCTCTGGCCTTCTGACATTTTACCTAACAATATTACTACTACTACTACTACTACTAATAATAATAATAATAATAAGACCTTAAGCTCATTATGGGCAGGGAACATGCCTGCTAATTCATGTCTGCTAATTCCAGCGCTTAATACAGTACTTTGCACACAGTCAGTGCTCAATAAATACGATTTAATTGAATTAATTCTGCTGTATTGTAGTCTCCCAAGTGCTTTGTACAGTGCTCTCCACGTAGTAAGTGCTCAATAAATACCATTGATTGATTATTAGTAATAATAATATTGAAATTAATTAAGCACCATCTACCAAGCACTGTATTAAGCCTAGGGGTAGATAAAAGCTAAGCAGATAGGACAAAGTCCCTGTCTCACATGAGGCTCCCATGTGAGTGGAGGGAGAACAGGTAATTTAATCTCCATTTTACAGATGAGAAACTGAGGTACGGAGAAGTTCATTGACTTGTCCAAGGTCATCCAGCAAAGGGGAAGCAGCATGGCTCAGTGGAAAGAGCCCGGGCTTTGGAGTCAGAGGTCAGGGGTTCAAATCCCGGCTGCGCCAACTGTCAGCTGTGTGACTTTAGGCAGGTCACTTCACTTCTCTGGGCCTCAGTTCCCTCATCTGTAAAATGGGGATTAAGACTGTGAGCCCCACGTGGGACAACCTGATCGCCTGGTAACCTCCCCAGCGCTTATGACAGTGTTTTGCACATAGTGAGTGCTTAATAAATGCCATCATTATTATTATTATTATTATCCAGCAGGCAAGAAATGGAGTCAGGTTTAGAACACAGATCCCCCCAACTCCCAGGCCCGTGGCCTTTCCACTAGGCCACTCTGCTTCTCCCCTTTCCGCCACTTCATTGCAAGGCTTGTTAGGATCGAGGCCCCGGGATGACGGGGTGGGAGAGGCAATGTGGGTTACCAGAGAGGCAGCCCGGCCCACTGAGGGAGTTGGGCAACCAAGGGCACAAGCAGCAGCCGTTTTCTGTCCTTCCCGCTGGGTTAGTGCTCGCACGCTTTGTTCTCTAGCCAATTCTCGTCTCCCTCTCGGCTGACATCTTGCGCACACCCTCCTTCCTTCCTGGAATTCTCTCCCCCTTCACATTTGAGGGCTCACCTCCTCCAGGAGGCCTTCCCAGACTGAGCCCCTTCCTTCCTCTCCCCCTCGTCCCCCTCTCCATCCCCCCATCTTACCTCCCTCCCTTCCCCACAGCACCTGTATATATGTATATATGTTTGTACATATTTTTTTACTCTATTTAATTTATTTGTACATATCTATTCTATTTTATTTTGTTAGTATGTTTGGTTTTGTTCTCTGTCTCCCCCTTTTAGACTGTGAGCCCACTGTTGGGTAGGGACTGTCTCTATATGTTGCCAATTTGTACTTCCCAAGCGCTTAGTACAGTGCTCTGCACATAGTAAGCGCTCAATAAATACGATTGATGATGATGATGATTTGACGGACCACGGCCCTTCCCGTGTAAGCTCCTTGTGGGCAGGGGACGTGGCTACCAACTCTGTTGTGATGTATTTTTCCGAGAGCTAGGTACAGTGCTCTGCTATTGAGTGATTGATTCACAGCCCTTCTGAGACTACTTCTCCTCCAGTAGGCCTTTTCTAATTCATTCAGTCGTATTTATTGAGCGCTTACTGTGTGCAGAGCACTGTACTAAGCGTTTTTCTAATCTTTCTAAGCCTTTCTAATCCCTCCATCCTACGTCTCCCCAACTGCAGCTTGAGCATACACAACTACCTCCCCGCCGTAGCACTTACGGAAGTATCTTTTACCTCCTGTCGCCTTCCTGGACCCTTTTTTTTAGAAGTCATATCTGTTAAGTGCTTAGTATGTGCCAGGCTCTGTACTGAGCACTGGGGTAAATACAAGATAATCATGTTGGACACAATCTGTGTTCCATAAGGGGCTCACAGTCATAATCTCCGTTTTACAGATGAGGTAACTGGGGCATATAGAAGTGAAGTGACTTGCCCAAGATCACCCAGCAGACCAGTGGCAGAGTAGGGATTAGAACCCAGGTCCTTTTGACTCCCGGCCTCGTACTCTATCCACTAAACCCACTGCTTCTCCTACCTGTAACTCATTTTAGTATCTCTCTGTTCAGCTAGATTATACAATCCTTGAGAGCAGTGATCATGGCTATTGTACTCTTCCAGATGCCGAGTACAGTGCTCTATGAGAAGCAGCGTGGCTCATTAGAAAGAGCCCGGGCTTTGGAGTCAGAGGTCATGGGTTCAAATCCCGACTCCGCCAATTGTCAGCTGTGTGACTTTGGGCAAGTCACTTCTCTGGGCCTCAGTTACCTCATCTGTAAAATGGGGATGAAGACTGAGCCCCCCGTGGGACAACCTGATCACCTCGTAATCTCCCCAGCGCTTAGAACAGTGCTTTGCACATAGCGCTTAATAAATGCTATCATTATTGTTATTATTATTATTACACACAGTAAATGCTCGGTGGATCCTACAGTTTTCCCTGTGCTTGTCCCGCGCCTCCCCTCTCAAACATTCCCTCACCGTTCATTCAGAATTTCCCTTCTAGAATATTTTCCCCCTCTTTAAGTTCCTTGAAAAGCACCTTCCAAAGTGTCTGGATCTGTCAGTAATCGTTTGGTCACATTTGAAGAAATGTAGGCTGACCTCAGCTGGTTTTTAATAAGGGATTTTATTTGCTGCAGTCTGGCTTCTAGCGACTTTCTGTCAAGAGAACAGAGGCTTGGAGTCAGGGGACCTGGATTTTAGTCCCAGCTCAACCACCTGACCGCTGTGTGACTTTGGACAAGTCATTTGACTTCTTTGTGCCTCAGTTTCCTCATCTGTTCAATGGGGATTAACTATTCACACTCTTTTCCTCCTAGACTGAGAGCCTCCCTCGGTACAGGAACTGTATCCGATTCGAATATCTTACATTAACTCCGTCATCACTCTCGCGGTTATTCATCTCCCCATCGAGATTGTGAGGTCCACGTGGGTCATGGATTGGGTCCAACCCGATTATCTTGTATCTACCCCAGCTCTTAGTCTGGTGCCTGGCACATAGTAGGTGCTTAACAAATACCGTATTAAAAAATGAAAAAAGATGATAGCACCCAAGGGTTAGAATGTGACAAGGAAGAAAAGAGTAGCGTTTTTTCTCCTAGAGGAAGAAACAAACCTTTTAAAAAAAGAAAAAAAGAGCATCTGGGGTTGCCTGCTTCTGTTCCTTCTTTCTGAAAATTTAAGGGGCCTAGCGAGAAGCAGTGTGGCTCAGTGGAAAGAGCCCGGGCTTTGGAGTCAGAGGTCATGGGTTCAAATGCCGGGTCTGCCACTTTCATTCATTCCTTCAATCGTATTTATTGAGCGCTTACTGTGTGCAGAGCACTGTACTAAGCGCTTGGGAAGTACAAGTTGGCAACATCTAGAGACGGTCCCTACCCAACAGTGGGCTCACAGTCTAGAAGACAGTCTAGTACTGTCTTCTATACTTGTACATATCTATTCTATTTATTTTATTTTGTTAGTATGTTTGGTTTTGTTCTCTGTCTCCCCCTTTTAGACGGTGAGCCCACTGTTGGGTAGGGACCGTCTCTATATGTTGCCGACTTGTACTTCCCAAGCTCTTAGTACAGTGCTCTGCACACAGTAAGCGCTCAATAAATACGATTGATGGATGATGATGATGGATGGATAGAAGACTGACACTTGTCAGCTGTGTGACTTTGGGCAAGTCACTTAACTTCTCTGGGCCTCAGTGACCTCATCTGTAAAATGGGGATGAAGACTGTGATCCCCCCCCCCCCCCCCCCCCCCGTGGGACAACCTGGTCACCTTGTAACCTCCCCAGCGCTTAGAGCAAAAGCGCTTAGTAGATGACATCGTTATTATTATCATTTATTATGAAAGTCGCCAGGTCGACCCAAGTTGAGAGGTCCCGAGGAGAGGGTTTTTTTTGGCATTTATTAAGCGCTTACTATGTGCAAAGCACTGAGGCCGAGCACAGGTCCCCCACTTGGCCACAAGCGGTCACCCCGAGTCGCTGAGCCTCGCTGGGCTCCCTAGGAAAGGAGCGCCTAGTTCTCCCCATGACAGGGAATTTTCCAGGACAAATTCAGCTGCTTTGGCAGAGAGGGAGTTGGGGGTCCATTCATTCATTCAGTCGTATTCATTGAGCGCCTACTGTGTGCAGAGCACTGTACTAAGCGCTTGGGAAGTACAAGTTGGCAACGTATAGAGACGGTCCCTACCCAACAATGGGCTCACAGTCTAGAAGAGGGAGACGGACAACTAAACAAAACATGCGGACAGGTGTCATGTCATCAGAATAAATAGAAGCAAAGCTAGGTGCACATCATTAGCAAAATAGAGTAGTAAATATGTACAAGATTGTGGAGGAAACAATCTGACCGAATGACTGTAAGCACCCTGTGGGGAGGGAAAGTGTCTACCAACTCTGTAATATTGTACTCTCCGAAGCGCTTAAGTACAGCATGGCCTAGTGGCAAGAACACAGGCTTGGGAGTCAGAGGATGTGGGTTCTAATCCCGGCTCCACCTCTTCTGTGCTGTGTGACCTTGGACAAGTTACTTCTCTGTGCTTCAGTTACTCCGTCTGTAAAATGGGGATTAAAACTGTGGGCCCCACATGGGACAACCTGATTACCTTGTGTCTACCCCAATGCTTAGAACAGTGCTTGACACATAGTAAGTGTTTAACAAATGCCATCATTCTTATTATTACAGACAATTGATTGGCTCCCTAAGCTTTAGAGAGCTGGGTTCCTGGATTCCATGAATCCTTCCGCCTTCTCCCCCTCATGGAAAGGGTCTCCTTGTCTGGCCTGTCTCTCTGAGCCAAGTTGTGAGGTCTAATAGTCTGTAAAGGGAATTGAGGATGGGAGTATTCCAGAGAGGAGCTTATTACAGTGGTGGAGGAAGGCTCCAGCAGCCCAGGCTGAGAGGGCGTCTCCATCAGATCAGGAGCTGGGGATACTGAGGCAAGGCAGGAGACCACATCTGGGCCCGGGTCTGAAATGGGCATCTCCATCAGATCAGGAACTGGGGAAACTGGGGCAGGGCAAGGCAGGAGACCACATCTGGGCCTGGGTCCGAAATGGGCGTCTCCATCAGATCAGGAGCTGGGGAAACTGAGGCAGGGCAAGGCAGGAGACCACATCTGGGCCCGGGTCTGAAATGGAGTGGGGAAGTGGAAGAGCAAAGCCTGGACCCAGCAAATGAAAAGGATGAGAGACTGATACCCAGGATGTGTCTTTCTTCCTTGGCTCCAGTAAATCATTTGATGGTTTTTATTGAATGCTCGCTATATTCAGAGCACTGTACCAAGGTCTTGGGAGAGTATAATACAACAGAATTAGCAGAAAATTCCCTGCCCATAATGAGCTTACGATCTAGAGGAAAGGAGCCACCCTTTCTTCTTTCTGGTTGCTTTTCAAGCTTGGTTTTGGCCATCTAGGCAGAGTCCTGCATAGGCTCCAGAAAGCCCGTGGCTACCTCAGGGCCAGGGCAGGTGGCCCAAAGTCAAACGGGTCCCCGGCTCCTCTCAGCCACCAGTTTCATTGTAGCACCGCACCTGAACTATTTGGAAACTCACCGCCTTCCCTGGCCTACTGCCTCACACTTAAGAGGACCCAGATGGGGAACTAAAACAACCTTTATAGGGGCAGAGCAAACTCTGACAGGAAATTACCCCTTTCCACTAAAGAGACCCAATAGTTATCTAAAGCAGATTCTGGCCCTTGTCTTCCTTTAGTAAGCAACGGCTGTTGGTTTATTTAGAGGATGATGATTGTGGTATTTATTGAGCATTTACTATGTGCCAAGCACTGGGGTAGCCACAAGATAATCAGATCCCACACGGGGCTCAGAGTCTAAACAGTAGGGAGAACAAGTTTGAATCCCCATTTTTCAGTCATAAAATGACTTGCCCAAGGTCACATAGCAGGTAAGTTGGTGGAGCCGGGATTCGAACCCAGGTCCTCTGACTTCGAGGCCCGTGCTCTTTCCACTAGGCCATGCTGCTGCTCTAAGAGGTTTTTATCTAAGTAATAATAATAATTGTGATATTTGTTAAGCGGTTACTATGTGCCAAACGCTCTACTAAGCTCTGGGGTGGATGCAAGCAAATTGGGTTGGACACAATCGCCGTCCCAAATGGGGCTCGCAGAATTAATCCCCGTTTTACAGATGAGGTGACTGAGGCACTGAGAAGTTCAGTGACTTGCCCAAGGTCACACAGCAGTCCCTTCTAGACTGTGAGCCCACTGTTGGGTAGGGACCGTCTCTATATGTTGCCAACTTGTACTTCCCAAGGGCTTAGTACAGTGCTCTGCACACAGTAAGGGCTCAATAAATACGATTGCTTGATTGATTGATTGGTGTGTCTGAACTGGGATTAGAATCCAGGTCCTTCTGACACCCAGGCCTGTGCTCTAGTCATTAGGCCATGCTGCTTCTCTAAGTGAACCACAAATACAAGTCTCACGGTTTAAAAAGCTGCAGCCTCCCTGGGAGCCCAACCTGTCTCACCTCTGCATCGGGGAGGAGACTTCATCCCATCCTGTTTTCCACCAACCTGGGGGGAAAGAGAAAAGCAGCCACAGCACGGGCCTCCACAAAGCCTTGGGAAGACTTAAGCGCTTAGTACAGCGCTCTGCACACAGTAAGCGCTCAATAAATACGATTGATGATGATGAAGACTAGTGTCTACTGGGGCAGTCGCTATGGCTACCGGTATGCCCTGGCCTCTGAGCCATGTAGAGCCAGAAATTCGGCTCCTCTAGCCGTAGCACCTCCCTGATTTTTGTTTTTATTTTGTGTCTTGTCCTTGTCCTTTGTTTTGTTTTGGTGTTTCATTGTTTCATCACTCCTGAAATGTCTTGTCTCCAGTCTCCTCTCCCTCACTTATATTCATAGATTATGAGCTCTGAGGGCCGGAGACCATATCTAATTCCCACCCCTGAATTCTTTCCTAGTACAGAACCCCTGGCCATTTCACCTTGCCAGAGTTTGGCTATGACAAGGACTGCTACTCCTTCTCTGACCCAACCCCAGATTCCCCACTCCTGGCTTTGGTATCCATCAGTGGTATTTATTGAGCACTTATTGTGTATAGAGCACTGTACTAAGCCCTTGGGAGAGTACAATACAATAGAATTGGTATCCCTTCCAAATGCCCCCACAACTCTAGTTAAGTGGAAATGATGGCAACTGTTACCATGCTGATCCAAGCTTTTATATCGTGCCTTGACTACTTCATCCGCCTCTTTGCGGACCTCCCTGCCTCCAGTCTTTTCCCACACCATAGTTCACTCTGCCACGTGGATCACTTTTCTAAAAAAAACCCATTCAGTCCACATCCCCACACTCCTCAAACACCTATCCATCTTTGCATCAAACGGAAACTCCTTACCATTGGCTTTATGGCACTCCATCAGCTGTCCGCTTCCAACCTGCCACTTGTCTGCTGTGCGATCTTGGAAAAGTGACTTTTAACTTCTCTGTGCCTCAGTTACCTCATCTTTAAAATGGGGATTAAGACTGTGAGCACCATATGGGATAAGGACAGGGACCCCAGTGTTAGGACAGTGCCTGTCATATAGTAAGCACTTAACGAATACCATAAACCAAACGAACAAATGAAGAACATCTCAGGTGTAGCTTGGTCAGAGAAGAGGGAGGAAAATCAATCAATCGTATTTATTGAGCGCTTACTGTGTGCAGAGCACTGTACTAAGCGCTTGGGAAGTACAAGTTGGCAACATATAGAGACAGTCCCTACCCAACAGTCGGCTCACAGCCTAAAAGTCGTTCTGTAGAATGAAGAAAAGAGGGGACAAGGAACCCCGAGAGGCGTGACTCAGAGGCACAATTTCTGGAGAGGCCTTGGGGCTTCCTCTTTTCCTCCCTATAGGGTCAGCTTTACAGGAGGGTGAGACAGGCACCGTGGGGGCAAGGAGGAGGGGGAGTTCAGCTGGCTTAGGTCCGGGAATTTAGAGTCCCAGTCACTTCCCTCTCCGAACCTCGGTTTTCCCCTGGTGAAGCAGCGGGAAGGGTGCGTGAGTGTGGGCACGAGGGGACAAAGGCTATCACTGACCTGGGCTACATGTCAGGGGAATTACATTCTCAGGGTGCTTGGGGATCCCCCGCTGGGTGGAGAGGGCTTAGAGATGGGCAGCTGTTCCCCCTCACCCTCCCGCCACCGCCTATGCTGCGGGCCCTAATAGGGGAGAGCCGGTTTTCCCCGATCCCCCCGGGAATTAGAGACATCCAGCTGGAAAGAGAACCCCAGATTCTGGGCTCCTGGCTGCCCACTGAGGGGGACCAAATCCCAGATCCCAAGGTGGCAGGCAGCAGGGGATCCTCCTCCAGTCCGGGGGAAGCAGAGAGGGCCGGGGGGAGGTCCCCCAGAGGTGGTCCAGATTCCAGCTCCCCCCAACTGGTGGACGCCTCTTCCCCCTTTTCCTTTCCCTCTCCATCTCCCCTTCTCCCTGCCCCTTCCCAAACACCAAGGACCGCGTGAAGCTGCAGCAGAACTGTTTAGCCGAAAAGGCCTCCTCACTCCCCAAGCCAGTGTTTAGGTGGAGCAAGAGAAGCAGCCTGGCCTAGTGGAAAGAGAATGGGCCTGGCAGACAGAGGGCCTGGGTTCTAATTGTGACTCTGCCACTTGTCTGCTGTGTGATCTTGGGCAAGTCATTTCGCTTCTCCGAGCTTCCGTTCCCCCATCTGCAGAATGGGGATTCAATATCTGTTCCTCTTCCCGCTTAGACTGTCAACCCCATGTGGAACCTTATGATCTTCTATCTACCCCACGCTTAGTACAGTGCTTGGGACATAGTAAATGCTTAAATATCATTGTTATTAACCAATATCATTATTATTACTAGCAGGGACTGCGGTGGTGGAGGGTGAGGAGGGAGAGTGGTCAGGGACTCATAGATGTCTTTCAAGGTCCTTCTTTTATCAGCAAGGTTCCCAGCCCTCATCTCTTCCTCAGGTTCCTGTTCTTTCCCTCTCTCCTCCTTTCCCCTTATTTTCTGTATAGCCTGCTTCTTCCCCTACTCCTATGCTCCCCCCCACCAGCCCTGCCTGCCCTCCCCACCCCCACACTCCACTTCTGCCCGGCCCATACCCCCAACCACCCCCCGCACCTCCACTTTCACGTGGCCCTTGCCCACCCTGCGCTCTCCTTCCTCCTGGCCTCTGCCATCCTGCACCCCCATTTCTTTTTTTCTTTTGGGCGCTTGTCCCCCTCTGCACCCCCACTTCTTCCCGGCCCTGCCCCCCATCATTGCCCTTCCTCCTGGCTCCACCCCCCCCCGTACCCCCACTTCCTCACAGCCCCTGTTCCTCTGTAGGCCCCTCCCACCCCCCCACCCCCGGAGGACTGGGGGCCAAATCCCACTGTGGGGAGGGGGGCAAATAATCCTGTTCCGAAGAATTGGGGTGGAAGCGGGGCACCTGAGTTCTGTACTCAGCCCTGCCGGGGGGTCCCAACCCCTGCTCTCCGGGCCTCAGCCGTGGCCGCATCCCAGAGCAAGTGGTGCCAGGATTAATGATGGGCTCCTGGGCCTTTTGAACCCTGCAGGGATGGAAGGGGGCAAAGGGGGATGAAAACCCCCAACAGCCAACTGGCCACCTACCACTTCAGTGTTCCGTCCCCCACTCCACCCCACCCGCCCCACCCATGACGTTGAGATCTGGGGAAACTGAAAGGGGAAGGAAACCAGAAAATCCCTAGGATCTCTTCGGCAGTTCAGATCCCATTTCCCATTTCGGGGTGTCCAGCTACCTCTCCTCCTTTCCCCTGACTCAACCCACTGGGTGAGGGCCCCAGAAAGTAATCCTGCTTCCTTCCCCTTCTCTTGCCTCCTTATTCCCTCCTCCTGCCTCTCCTTTCCTTTTCCCTCCTTTGTCTTCTTCACCCTCTACCTCCCTTCCCCTTCCTCTGCCTCACTTCCCCCCCTCCCTACCTCTCCTCCCCCTCCCCTGCTTCCCCTCCCTCTTTCCTGCTTCCTCTCCCTCCCTCTGCCTCTCCTCCCTCTCCCCTACCCCGCCTCACAAGGCCGGTCTCCTCTCCCCGGGGTTGCACAATTCCTGGCTTAGGGCCTCCCACCCCCACCCACGGCCTCCCCTCCAGGACATTCCGAGAAATTCCCTGTTTCCCAAAACTCCAGGGGGGGCCTCAACAGCTGCTGGGAGTGGGAGACATTTCCCTCTGGGGTCATTCAGACGAGCCTTCCTCCCTCCCTCCTTCCCTCTCTCAAACTCTCCGTCCGTCTTTCTCCAGGATTCCTCATGCAGACCTCGGGACCAGGGGGCGTCTCTTCCCACTCTAACCGTTCGTGCCACCCACACCATCCCAGGCATGAAAAGGGCCATGAGCCAAGTAGTAGTAGTGCTAGTAGAAATATACTAGTAGTAATCGTAAAGCTACTTATTGAGTACCCACTGAGTGCAATGCACTGTACTAAGCGCTTAGAACAGTAATAACAGAAGCATGAGTCACAGTCCCTGCCCACAGGGAACTTCCACTCTGAGGAGCCTGACATAAACATTTTACAGATGCGGAGAGAAGCTGGAGACAGGGAGACCACCAAGGAGGCTGACACAACCGTCCAGCTGCAATGTGAAATAAAGCCCGGGAGGTGGACTGGGTGGAGAGGAATGAGCGGAGGAGGGAATTACTGGGAAGTAAGCTCACTGTGGGCAGGTAATGTGTCTACCAACTCTGTTATATTGTACTCTGCCAAGCACTTAGTACAGTGCTCTGCAAGAAGTAAGTGCTCAATACATATGATTGATTGTATGGATGGATTTAAGCAGTGGCTTGAATGTGAGAATTGAAAGACAGTGAGGAGCAAGGAAGACACCAAGGCTCTGGGCTTCCAGGATAGGGAAGATGGTGGTGTCAGTGACACTGAGGGGGAAGTTAGGAGGAGAGGATTTAGGAGGGAAGATGGACAGCTGAGACCATGTCCTTCAACCTCACACCCCCAGGCAGATCTCCCACTAAACCACCCCAGACCAAAGACCTAGGGACCCACCCTTTCACCGCCTTCTCCCTCAGAAAACCCTTCATTATAGGTATTGCTGTGGTCCCCGACTTTCTAGGCTGGGTTCAGAGTCACCCTGCCTAGGGACAAGAGGATGGACAAGGAGACCTCTGAGGATTCATATCTGGGAAGGATTTAGGGATGATGAGGGAGGCCTCCCTTCCAGCCTGAGGGTTCCAGGGTTCGGTCTGGAGAGGGAGATGCCAGTGGCTAGAGAAGGGGGCAGGCGAAAGGGAAGGGAGGAGGGGAGAGGGCAGCTGGCTGAGTCACAGACTCAAGAATGCTGCTCTCCAATTGACTCCATGCTGACCCCGGGCTGGCTAGGCGCCCTGCGGCCTGGTCGTTTCCCCCAGAAGTGGAAGGGAAAAGCCAATGATAAGCCAGTCGTTCACCAGATGACTCCTATGCCTGTTACGGCTTTGTCTGGAACTCCATGGTAGACCAGAGCCACCAAACCAGGGGTCCTTTGGGGAAACTTTGGGGGCTCTCTGGGGAATCGGCCCCGTGGGCCTAACAGACCTCAAGACTCAAATCCCCCAAAGAAACTGGTTTGTCCCAGGCCTGTGGAACCGCCATCCTACACCTCAGGGACTGAGTGGGTGAGTAAGTGAGAGAGACAGAGACGGAGAGAGTGTGTGTGTCAGGACGGATCCAGAACTAAAGGAACAGACCACAGGTCCAACGTGATGAGCTGGACTTGGGGCCTTCCTACCTCTCTTCCTCCCCTGAGAAGGAAAGAGTGGTTGCAAGTCATTTGCCTGGCTATGATTAGGCCTCCTGGGGAGCAGCCAGAGTGCCTCAGTTGAACAGTCTCATATGTACCGTCTCTCTGTTGTACAGCGCCTCAAGCTATTAAGAACATACCGTGCAGAGCAGTGTACTAAGCGCTGGGAAAGACTATCAGGTGGGAAGTAGACATGGTCTCTGCCCCTTGGGGTCCCAGTTGTACATTAGGATAGTGAAGGGAGAACCCCAGGTGCCTCCCCTTTCCCTATCCCCTTGTACTCGAAGCACTGTGGCCTGTTGGAAAGAGCATGGGCTTGGGAGTTAGGAGGATGTGGCCTCTTCCCCATTCCTGGAAATCTTTAGATCACCCTATCGGATGTGGGTTCCAATCCCAGGTCCACCACTCGTCTGCCGTGTGACCTTGAGCAGGTCACTTAACTTCTCTGTGCCTCAGTTACCTTATCTGTAAAAGGGCGATTAAGAAGTTGAACCCCATGTGGGACCGTGTCCAACCAAATATCTTGTATCTACTCCAGAGCTTAGAACATTGCTTGTCATGTAGTAAGCACTTAACAAATACCACTATTATTATTACTATTTTTAATAAGTTTCAGGATGAATGGTGGTATTTATGTGGATCATACCCTTCTTAGCATATCATTCATTCAATCGTATTTATTCAATTTAATCGTATTTATTTTATAAATACATAAATTTATACGTATTATATTATATGTAAATAAATCATATTATTATATTATAGTAATAAAATATATTATCATGCATAACATTATACATTATAATATAGTACGTTATACGTAAATAAATCGTAAATTTATTCAATTTAATCGTATTCATTCAATCGAATATCAGTCTCTATAAACAGGGACCAGAGAAATGGGACAAGAGCAACTAAAATGAATAAAAGGATGGAAAATTGGTCCAGAAGGAAAGGTTAAGAAATTAAGACGTTTGGAGAAGACTGGGGAATAGGGGAGGGGAAGAGATAGCTTGGCCTATTGGATAGAGCACAGGGCTGGGAGTCAGAGGACTTGAGTTCTAATAGCTCTGTCACCTGCTGTGTGATCTTGGGCAATTCACTTAACTTCTCTGTGACTCAGTTTCGTCATCTGTAAAATGAGGATTCAGTACCTGTTCTCCCTCCCTCTTAGCCCCTTTGTGGGACAGGGACTGTCTGATCTGCTTATACTGTATCAGATCCAGAGTTTAATACAGGGCTTGGCACATAGTAAGTGTTTAACAAATCCCACAGTTATTATTAGGGCACCCCAACCTTGAATTGCCTGTGAGTTCCTGAAGTTTGCACGCAAAAGCTACTCCGTGACCACAGAGATCCAAAGAAGTGGAAATTGCAGGAACAGAAAATTTGGTTGGCGATAAGGAAGGAGTTCCTGATGGCCAGAGGGACTGAAACCTGTAATGGGCTCCTGAAGGAGGATGTGGCCTCTTCCCCATTCCTGGAAATCTTTAAAAATGGCAAAGAACCCCATCTTTTTTGTGAGGTTCAGTCATTTCCCAGCCTTGGAGACGGGGGCTGGGTCATTTTCACCTCTCCAGGTTCCACCCAGGCCTCGAATCCTGTGAAGGGAAGTGATCCAGCAGGGTAGAGCAAGGGCTGGTGGTCAGTCTCTTTTCTTGGCTTATTTCAACCTCCTACTCTCCATCATCAGCTCCAAACTCCACAGGGCTCTTGACTGGGAAGCTACCAGAGACCAGTGGTGCCTTTTCCCTTTCTGCTGCCGCTCCCCTACCCCGTGCCTTTCCCTTTACCCCCTACCAGAGGCCCCCGAACTATGCTTCTGGGCACATAGTAAGTGCTCAATAAATACGATTGATTGATTGATTGATACCCCTGGGTTCTCTATAGGCTCTGATTTCACCTTACGGTCCTGTATTAGCTGGCCATGTGACTGGAGGGAATGGATTTGAAGAGCTGCAGAAAAGGCACAAGGTAGACATCAGAAGCATGAGAAGCAGCGTGGCTCAGTGGAAAGAGCCCGGGCTTTGGAGTCAGAGGTCATGGGTTCAAATCCAGGCTCCGCCAGTTGGCAGCTGTGTGACTCTGGGCAAGTCACTTCACTTCTCTGGGCCTCAGTTACCTCCTCTGGAAAATGGGGATTAAGACGGTGAGCCCCCCGTGGGACAACCTGATGACCTTGTAACCTCCCCAGTGCTTAGAACAGTGTTTTGCACATAGTAAGCGCTTGATAAATGCCATCGTTGTTATTATTATCAGAAAGAACTTCTGGCAATTCCCTGAAAGACTGACAAACCCTCCTCCCCCTGCTACACAGGACCAACCACTGAGGATATAGGAAGTGCCTTGTCCCTCGAACTTGGCTCTCTGCCAGACTCCTTCTCTCCCGAGCGCGCCTTCTGGCATGGGGGAGGGAATATCCAACTTACAGCTCGTCCCTCCAGCCCACTCCAGCCATCCGTACCCACGGCTGGGGGAGACACGGGTCCCTTCCAGTCTGGAGCTGGGCACCACCCCCGAGACTGGAGCCAGGGAGGTTTTCCGGGGAAGCAAACCCAAGGCCAGGGAGCCACTGGGCCTCCCACACCTTCCTCCTTTCTCAGAAGAGCAGGGGCGGGGGGTTGGGCGGGCAAAGGAGGAGTAGCCGGCGGGGGAGGCGGTACATAAGAAGCCGCTGGGTCTCTCCTCAGGGCCAGGACTGCTGGAGAGCCAGGAAGGGAGGATTGGAGAGAGCCTCAGAGGTGAGAGAGACGGAAAGACAAGAGTCATGACAGCCACAGCCAGGGTCCAAGTAAGTGTGTGGTCTGTATAGGGGCGGTGGGGAGGGAGCAGTAGTGGGGCTGGGGGCCACTAGTTGCCTCCAACAGCTGCGCCCGACCTGGCCGTACAATGGATCAATTCTGGGCCACCGGCCAGGCCGGGAGGGGAAGAGGCCTCGGGAGTGGGAGCAGGAGTGGAGAAGAGGGCTGAGCCCAGAGACCGCTGCGCTGCTCATTTCCTGCAGGAGCGGGACGCTGAGCCCCTTCGCACAGAGCGCCAATGCTCCGCTAATCACCGGGGCGGCCCCAGGAGAGCCCAAATCCCAGCCCAGAAGTCCTGCTGGAGAGATTAACAGGACTTTCCACAGGCAGAGGCCCCAGTTTGGCCTGTCGGGGTGGGACACTGGGCACCTCCGGCAGCTTTATCCCGACTGGGCTACTGCTCTCTCCTAGGAACTTTTGGCAGCGGGGGGGGGGTGGGGGGGTGTTGGTCCCGCTGGCAACCCGAGTCCAGGCCATTCACAAGGCCAGAGTCTCCCGAGCAGCTCTGGCTCCCTTTTCCCTTTTCCATGACCTTGCCCGGATCTGCCGGGCACCCCCGGGCTGGCCAGACAGCAGATCGGGACCCTTCCCACTCCGTCCCTCTAGCAGCTTGATCCCGACTGGGCTTCTTCCCTCTTCTAGGACCTTCTGGCACGGTCGGGTTTGGTCCCGCTGGCAACCTGAGTCCAGGCCGTTCGCAAGGCCAGAGTCTCCCGAGCAGCTCTGGCTCCCTTTTCCCTTTCCCTTTTCCATGACCTTACCCAGATCTGCCGGGCACCCCTGGGCTGGCCACAGATGGCAGATAGGGACCCTTCCCCCTCCTCCCCTCCAGCAGAGGACTTAGTCTTCGTCTCTGGGAGGTTTACACACTGTCCCTGAGGCCCGGCAGATGTTTAAGCCTCACTTACCTGACGGGCAGCCCGTCCGCCCACCCAGGGATTGAGGGAGAGCAGGCTGCAGGAATCAGAACTCTTGATTCCAGTCCAGGGCACTGGGACTTTTCCTTAGTGATTTTTCAATCAAAAGAAGACACATTCTGTCGGAGTTCTCCTGGCCCCTCCCCGCGAGTGCCCCAGGCTGGCCCAGTCAGGCAATCAATCAATCAAATTTATTGAGCACTTCCTGTGTGCAAAGCATTGTACTAAGTGCTTGGGACAGTACAGTGTAACAGCTAGGAGACCTCTTGGGAGAGCACTTGAATGATGTTCCCTGAGCAGGGGCTTGACTGTGGGAAAGAGGCCCTTCCTGAACTGACAGAATCTGAAGTTTGGGTGACTGAGGCACTGAAACAGGGGATGGAGGTGAAAGAGAGAGTCCAGAAAGGGGATAGAGTACTTTCCCAAACACGTAGTACAGTGCTCTGCACACAGTAAGCGCTCAATAAATACCATTGATTGAATTATTGGTGTTGGGTGGTGGGGGTGGACATCGGGAAGACAATCAGATAAACCACAATTTCCAAACCTCCCCCCCCCACTCTAGACTGAAAGCTCTGCGTGGGCAGGGATTGTCTCTATTTCTGAATTGTACTTTCCAAGAGCTTAGTTCAGTGCTGTGCACACGGTAAGCGCTCAATAAATACGATGGAATGAATGAATAAATCCCTTCCAACCCTGCTTGGCCAGACAGCTGAAAGCAGAGATGTGCCATAGACTTGAACCCCTCCTCTCCCATGATCCCGTATTCCCCTGCCTTCCCCACGACAGGTTTGTAGGAATCCATCAGGGAAAAAATGACCACAGAGCCAGTTCTGCGGATTTAAAAGAGAACTGTGTTGTATTGTACTTTCCCAGGAGCTTAGTACAGTGCTCTGAACACAATAAGTGCTCAGCAGAGACTATTGATGGATTGAATGAGTATCAGGGCGAAGATGGGCAGACGACATGCCCAGACCAAGCCAGTTCCCAGCTCTTTCCCTCTGCCTCGAGGAATTCAGACTTATTCCTGCCCTTTGCCACAAAAAGGGACTTCCATTTGCCCTTCCGCAAACTGGGAAGAAGGAGCCCGGCCTCTGAGGAGGGGGGTTGCGTAAAACAGTAAGATGAAACAGTTAATGTCCTTGGATCATGGGAGTTGGCTGGACTCACTGGCTGCCCTAGAGAACAGGCTGGACTGGGGGCCCAGGGGAGTGATTGTGCTGGAAAGGAGAAGCAGTGCGGCCTTGTGGATAGATCCCGGGCTTGGGAGTCAGAAGGACCTGGATTCTAATCCTGGCTCTGCCAATTGTCTGCTATTTGATTTTGGGCAAGTCACTTCATTTCTCTATGCCTCAGTTACCTCACCTGGAAAATGAGGGTGGAAACTGTGAGCTCCATGTAGGACATGGACTTCGTCCAGTCTGATTAGCCTATATCTACCCCAGTGCTTATTTCAGTACCTGACATATAGTAAGCCCTTAATCGATTCCATAAAAAACTACTCTCAACCAGTGAGAATGAGGTGTCCGTCTCTGCTACCACCCACCGTGGCTGATTGCTCGCTCTCCAAAGTCAGCAGGGGCCTTCAACTCTGCGGCAACACAGAGATGCCAATAGGGACCAGAGGTAGTCCTGCCGAGGAAAGAGTAAGGGTTTGAGATAGATCAGGCCCGGAAAAGGGAGTCTAAAAGGGGCCATTCCCTGGGGAAGGTCTCCTTCAACAGCCCCCACCTCCCCGAAGCCCTCAACTGGAAGTGGCCTCTAAAAGTGGCAGGAGGGGTGCAGACTAGCCATAAGAAATTACCGTACAGCTTGCCTGGGAAGCTCCCAGTTCCTGAAACAAGATCTGAAGGAGAAATTTGAAAGAAAATTAGAAGCAGCATGCACTAGTGTATAGAGCATGGGCTTGGGAGTCAGGGGGATCTGAGTTCTAATCCCGACTCCGCCACTCGACTGTTGCGTGACCGTGCAACGGTCTAATCTCAGCTACGTCACTTGTTTGCAGCGTGACCTTGGGCAAGGCACTTAATTTTTCTGGGCCTCAGTTTTTTTATTAGCAAAACGGGGATTAAATGTCTGTTCTTCCTTCTACTTAGATTGCGAACCCTCCAAAGGCTTAACAAATACCATTAAATACCACACTTCTTTATGCCTCAGTTACCTCATCTGTAAAATGGGGATTAAAACTGTGAGCCTCATGTGGGACATGGACCGTATCCAATTTGATTATCTTGTATCTACCTCAGTGCTTAGTACAGTGCCTAAGCACTTAACAAATACCACAAAAAAATTCCTCGTTTGCAAGGTTGGAGGAGCATAAGGGATTTCCCACTCCCCCTTGCCTCCAACAAAGTTTGAGCTGCGCTTTGGAGTGACCCCCGCAAGGTTACATTCATTCATTCAGTCAGTCAGTCGTATTTATTGAGCACTTACTGTGTGCAGAGCACTGTACTAAGCGCTTATATACAACATCCCCTCAACCTGCTTCATGTTTAGACAGTTGGTCAACCTCCCTTTCACAAAATGGGCCTAGGGCCCCAATCAGTGGCTTCTCCAGAGCTTTTGATGTTTGGAGCAGGGATTAGTTTGATGTTGGCTCCTCCCAGCTGATCCCCCCGTCTTACCTCCTTCCCTTCCCCACAGCACCTGTATATATGTATATATGGTTGTACATATTTATTATTCTATTTATTTTACTTGTACATTTCTATCCTACTTATTTTATTTTGTTGGTATGTTTGGTTCTGTTCTCTGTCTCCCCGTTTTAGACTGTGAGCCCACTGTTGGGTAGGGACTGTCTCTATGTGATGCCAATTTGTACTTCCCAAGCGCTTAGTACAGTGCTCTGCACATAGTAAGCGCTCAATAAATACGATTGATTGATTGATTGATTGATCTGAGATGCACCTACTCTCCTCTCCTTCCAGGCCCAAATGCGGTGCTTGGCTCTGAGAACTGAATTCCATAGGCTGTGAGTTGATGAGGATGCCCTAGGGATTCAGTTCCACAGCCCAGCAACCCACAGCACCGGCCTCACAGCAAGACGCCTCCTGCCCCGGAGCCCCCTACGGCGGCGGGGTCACCTTCCCCCTGGCAGCCCCACTCCTCCCCTAAGCCTCCTACTGAGCCCCTCGAGTGGCCTGTGGGAAGCCACATGGGCTAGTAGGAAGAGCACAGCCTGGGTAGTCAGAGGATCTGTGTTCCAATCTCAGCTACGTCACTTGTTTGCAGCATGACCTTGGGCAAGTCACCTAATTTTTCTGGGCCTCAGTTTTTTTATTGGCAAAATGGGGATTAAATGTCTGTTCTTCCTTCTACTTGGATTGCGAACCCTCCAAGGACAGGGACCGTGTCTAATTCCCACCTATGTATTCTTTCCTAGAACAAAGCCGTGGAGGACTCCCTAATCCCTAGAGTGGCCTGTAGGAAGGAGTGTGGCCTAGTAGACAGAGCTCTGGGAGTCAGAAGGACCTGGGTTCTAACCCCGGTTCTTCCACTTGTCTGCTGTGTGACCTTAGGCAAGCCACTTAACTTATTCATTCATTCAATCGTATTTATTGAGCGCTTACTGTGTGCAGAGCACTGTACTAAGCGCTTGGGAAGTACAAGTCGGCAACATCTAGGGACGGTCCCTTCCCATCTGTGCCTGTTACCTCATCTGTAAAATAGGGAATAAGACTGTGAGCCCCATGTTGGTTGTGGACCGTGTCCCACCTGGTCAGTATCTGTTTACCTCAGTGCTCAGTACAGTGTCTGGTACATAGTAAGTGCCTAACAAATACCATTAAAAACAAACAACAACAAAAAACAAAACTGGCCAGCAAGCCAGGGGGCCACCAGTTCACCTTGGAAAAGCTGTGGTGTAACAGCTGCAGAAACATCTGGTCAGAAATGGGGAGGGGAAATGGAGAGAGGGGTGAAAAACTCAATTGGTTAAGGGGTTCAGAGTCCAAGATTACTAGGAACAGTGGGGCTTAGTGGATAGAGCAGGAGCCTGGAAGTCAGAAGGACCTGGCTCTAGACCGTTCTCTAAACTGTAAGCTTGTTGTGGGCAGGGAATGTGTCTGTTGTTATATTGTACTCTGCCAAGTGCTTAGTACAGTGTTCTGCACAAAGTAAGCTCTCAGTAAACACGATTGAATGAATGAGTGAGTACTAATCCCGGCTCCATCTGCTGTGTGACCTTGGGTGAGTCACTTCACTTCTCTGGGCCTCAGCTACCTCATTTGTAAAATGGGGATTAAGAGTGTGAGTCCCATGTGGGATAGGGACTGTATCCAACCTGAATGACCTGTATCTTCCCCAGTGCGTAGAACAGTGCTTGGCATATAGTAAGTGTAATAATAACTATTATTATTACATAGGGGCCTATTCGTTGGGTAGGGATGCCGTGTGGGCACATGGGGATGGGAGAGAATGGAGAGGAACAAGTGTGTCCTCTGAAGACCAAGGTAGGGGGAGGAAAGAGAAGAAAAACGTCAAGCTGCGGAACCAGGAACGTGGCGGATCCCAAATCCTCACAAATAAACTTTTTTCTACTAAAACCAACTGTCAGTGTCATCTCTCCTGCGGCCGACTCTGACGTGACCCCTCAACGCTTTGATTTCTTCTTCTTCTTGCGGCCCTGCTCCTCGCTGCTGCTGCTGCTGCTGCTGCTGCCGCTGCCGTCCCCCGCCTCGCTGGTGGTGGGGGTCTGCCGGCGCCGGACCACCTGCTTCTCCATGCTGTATTCCTGTTCGCCCACTCGCGGTTCCCCCTTGACCAGGAACTCCCCGCCCTGGAAGGTGACGGAGACATCGGTCCGGGGGTAGGTGCCGTAGACTCGCAGCAGGTCGGCCTTCACAAACTCGGGCAGGTCCCTTCGGGAACCCAGGACCCGGTCCAGCCGCCCCCAGCGCAGCTCTCCCCGGAGGGTGGCACCCTCAGGCCACGTGGCCCGGCTCTGGCTGGGCTGGGGTTGGCCAGGGAAGCGGTACTGGCCCAGGCCACCGCCGGCCCAGGGCGGGTACAGCGGCACAGGGCCGGCCTGGGGCCAGGGACAGAGGGCCGGAGGCGGATAGCAGGGATTCACGCAGTAGAAGTGATGATACTCTACCGCGGACGTCACCAGGTCCCGCCCACCGGGCTGCTCCCTGGACTCCAGGGTCAGCGGCCAACTGCAGAGATTGTGTGCCTGGATGGAGGGGAGGGTCACGGACCCAGGACCGACCGGCAGGTAGGCATAGGGGTGAGGTTGCCCTCCAGGGTAGGAGTATTCCAGCGGCAGGAAGCCGTAGTGATACATGGCCCAAGCCTGTCACGCTTCAGAGTTGCGTCTGGGTCCGCGACGGCTGAGTGGAAAGAGACAGGAGGTCATCTCAAACGTGATTCTTCAAGACAGTACGTCTTGGAAGTTACTGATTCCTAATGGGGTGAACGGCCCCAAAGCCGGGCTTGACTTCAGGGACGGGAACCCCAGAGTGCCCCCCATCCTGGAAGTCGCTACGGAGCTGCCACAATTCCAAGGGATCGGTGGTGGAGTGACTAGTTGGTGAAGGAGGGATGCTGTTGGCAGCCCAAGGAGTCAGTGTTCCTATAATTATCCCCCCAACCCCAAACCTCCTTAGTTAATGGGGTGAAGCTCAATTCATTCAATACTTCCCTAACCCTTTCCTGTGGAAAGGGGAAGGGATACCGACTGCCGGAATATGGTACTAGATCAAATGGTGAGGGGGGTACCCAGATAGTGAAGCTCCTATGTGAAGATGTGGGACGTGGACTGTGTCCAACCTGATTAGCTCGTATCTACCCCAGCACTTAGTAACAAATGCCATAAAAAAAGCAAACCTTGGACACCTCTCTAAACTTTCAACCGTCACATTCAGCCTGTCGTTATATCCTGCCAGATTTTTCTCCCCATTACTTCCCCCACCTGCCCCTTCTGTCCATCCAAACAGCCACCAACCTGTTTCATACCCCATTATCTTCCAACTTGATTATTTTGTCAGCCTCTTCATTAGTTTCCTTTCCTTCAACTTCTCTTCAGTCTGATACACACTGCAGCCCGGATTATCTTCCTAAAGTGTTATTCTGCTTTCATGTTTCCTGTCTCATTTCCCTCTTCATCAGGCAAAACCTCCTGATCATTCACTTCAAGGCTTTCCACCAGTTTGATGTATCTTATACTTAACTGCCCTCTTTATCCACTATTTCCCAGCTCCTGCTTTACACTGCTCCCAAGGAAACCTTCCCTTGTTCTTTGCTCTCACCTCTCCTAGCGATTGTCCTTTCCTGGTATTCCCTCCCCCTTTAAACCCGTCTGCGCTCTCAATTTTCCAAGTCTTTCTGAAATCCTACAACCTCCAAGAGACATTCCCAGATTGTCTATTTCCTGGGTCACGGCCTCCCAACTGCCACCTGGGCATTTGTGTACTCACAGTACCTGTAAAACCTACTTCCGTGTTTATTTACGGAACTACTTTTTAAGCACTTATCAATTAACCGTACTTATTGAGCTGTTACTGTGTGCAGAACACTCTACTGAGCACTTCGGAGAGTACAATATAGCAGAGTTGGTCGACATATTTCCCGCCCAAAAGGAACACTTATTTTTTTACTAATCTATCTTTCCATTCTCTTTCTTCCTAACATTTTGTATCTGTTTCTTCATTAGATTACAGGCTCTTTAAGAACAGAAATGCTATCTTTTTACCTCCATTGTTCTCTTCCAAGCAGTCAGTAAACTGAGCTAGGTAAATACTGTTAAGGGACACCCCCTCTCCCCTGCATTGTGAAATCTCCAGGGAAGCATTCTCCAGCTTCTCTAACTTGCCCCAGAGCCTCCTCCCATCCCTGAGATGAGTAGTGTCTGTAATTCATTTATTCATATTAATGTCTATCTCCCCCTCTGGACTATAAACTCGTTGTGAGCAGGGAATGTGTATAGCAACTCTGTTATATTGTATTCTCCCAAGTGCTTAGTATAGGGCTCTGCATACAGTAAATGCTCAATTAATATGATTGATTGATAATGTTCAGAGACCCGATAAGTAACTCCAGATCCTTCCTGCTGCAGTCCCTGCCCATTTTCCCCAGCTCAGTCTTTGCCAGGCGACGGGAGGCCAGCAAAGCTAGGAAAGTTTACAAGTCTTCACTTCTCCAGGTTGAGCTGCAGCCTGGCACTTACCTGATTTGGGCCGCACAAGCTAGTAGAGCTCCAGTTTTGAGCTATGCTGGGCTGGTTTCTCACCATTCTGGAGACACATTCAGCTCATCGGGGAGCTGCAAGGCAGAGTCGCAGAGAGCTCAATGCCGGCAGGCAGCCGGTTTCACCGACCTCCTTTCTCTCCTCGAACTGAACTTCATCTCCCACCCACTGCTCACGGAAGCTTGTTCAATGAGGGTCCCACTGAGGGGCCCCCTGTGCCTAGTTCTATCTTTAAGCTCCTCCCTGTTCTGCTAAGGACACGGTAGGAGGAGGCTGTTACTAAGCAAAAGAAAACAACAGGGATGGGCTTACCGGTCTGCTGGGGTGAAATGTACACACCTGTCTGCTGTGGGAGAGCTTTATGTTCCTAATTAAGGCCTTCCTTCCTCTAAGCTTCTCGTGGGCAGGGAATATGTCTACTCTGTTGCATTGTACTCTCCCAAGTGCTTAGTACAGTATTCTGCACACAGTTAAGTGTTCAATAAATACCACTGATTGATTCCTCCCTTTTACCTCACCAGGTAAGTTGCTGCCGCCTTCTCCCTTCTTTCCTTTCAAATATGTGTCCCCCGCACACAATCTATGCCGTCTGCCACTTTCTGCCCCATGGAGTGAGAAGTGCTTTCTCCTCTGCTGCTCTTGCCTACCAGTTTACTTTCCACCTCTCAACCGTCAGGCCGGGGCACCTCTCCACACTGTGGATGAAGCCCCTGGGTCCTCTAAGCTGTAAGTTCCTTGAGGTCAGGGATAGGGGTTACCAACTCTACCGTATTGTATTCAGAAGTGGCCTAATGGAAAGAGCATGGGTCTTGGGAGTCAGAGGACCTAGATTCCAATATTAGTTCCACCACTTGCCTGCTGTGTGACCTTGGACAAGTCACTTAACTTCTCTGTGCCTCCTTCATCTATAAAAGGGGGATCCAATACCTGTTCTCCCTCCTACTTAGACTGTAAGCCCCCTGTGGGACCTGATGAATTTTAAAGAGCCCAGAACTCCCCTCCTCTAATCACAATGCCCTCTACACCTCTTTTTTATCTTTCTTCATCTTTATTTCATTTATTGCTCCTTTTCTCAAATTATTTTTGCTTTTATAATTGTTTCCTGTTTTCCCTCCTACTTAAACTGGGAGCCCCATGTGGTACAGGGATTGTGTCTTATCCGACTGAATTGTATCTACCCCACTACTTAGTACTGTGCTGGGCACATAGTAAGCACTTAACCAATATCATAGTTAATACTCCCCTCCTCCTCATTATCACTGGGCTCATTCCAACTCCTCAGTGAGCCACTGATTTATGGTTCAAATGCCTCTACTAGTCACTGCTAAACACCTGGGTGGCCCTGCCTGGTAGACGATGATAATGATCATAATAATAACATTAATAATAATATTTGTTAAGTGGTTACTATTTGCCAAGCACTGTACTAAACTGCTGGGGTAGGTACAAGATAATCAGATCCCACATGGGGCTCACAGTTCTAAGTAGGAGGGAGAACAGGTGGAACAGGGGATGAATAAAGAGAGCAAGTCAGGGTGTCACAGAAGGGTGTGGGAGAAGAGGAAAGGAGGGCTTAGTCAGGGCAGGCCTCTTGGAGAAGCGTTGTATGTGCCATATTCCTGTTACTTTCTGGTGAACAAAGGGGTGTCTGGGATTTTGGGGGGCTCTCAGTGGTCACCCTAGGCAGAGTAGAACCCAGTAGAGTTGGCCTAAAGAAAGTCAGTGTCAACCTGGATGAGCTTTGTTTCTGTGGATTGAAGAGACAGAAATACAGAAAGCAGGGGAATGAGAGGAATTGGGGATAGCAGGTACATATAATCTGTTCATGGAATGGAAGAAGGGAAATGGGAAAAAAGCTAGCAAATGTGGTGGGGTGTAGAGCTGGGTTTTTCAGTATGGGGGAAAATTGGAGCATTTGAAGATAGAGGGGAAGGAGCCAAAGGAGAGTGAGAGGCTAAAGTTAGCAGAAGTAAAGGGGAGGAGGGTAGGAATAAGTACTTTTAAGAGATGAGAGACGATGCTCACTGTGGGCCGGGAGTGTGTCTGTTTATTGTTATATTGTACTGGCCCAAGGACTTAGTGTAGTGTTTTGCACACAGCAAGCGCTCAATAAATATGATTGAACGATGGGGGCCAAGACCCAGCTAGCGGAGTTAGATTTTAAGAGTAGATTGGAGATATCAATCAATCAATCGTATTTATTGAGCGCTTACTGTGTGCAGAGCACTCTACTAAGCGCTTGGGAAGTACAAGTTGGCAACACATAGAGACAGTCCCTACCCAACAGTGGGCTCACAGTCTAAAAGGGGGAGACAACTGTCCTTGGAAGACAACTGGGAAAGAGAATATGAATGTCAAGGTGGAAGAATATTGTGGGAAGGGAACGTGCCTACCAACTCTGTTGTATTTTACCCTTCCCAAGCACTTAGTACAGTGCCCTGCACACATTAAGCACTCAAATATCATTGATTGGTGAGGTGAAAGGGGCTTTGCACAAATTCAGATCCCATCAACAATCTTGTTGACAAAATAGTTTGTTCATTCATTTCATTCAATCGTATTTAAGGTCATGGGGGATTTAGGGAGGGAAATGGTAGAGGTACTAGAGGCTTCAGAAGGGAATTGATGGTCTGGAATCCCATCTCCTCCAAAAGGTCTTCCCAGACTAAGCCCTTTATTTCCTCTATCCACCCTCCCCTCTGCTTCAACTGTGCTGTTGGTTGGGTGCCCAGAAAATTCTTTGATACTCACCCCAACCTGACAATACTTATGTAAGTATTCTTATACTCTACTATTTCCCCTTCCCTAATCTGTTTTAATGTCCATCTCCCCCTGTAGCCTGTAAACTCCTCATGGACAGGGATCACCTCTACTGACTCTGTTGTTTCCCATTTGCTTAGTACAGCAATCCACAGGTAGAAAGTGCTCAATAAACACCATTGGTTGAATGGAGCAGTTTAGTTTATGGGTGAGGGAGTAGATTAGGGAGGAGTAAGTAATGGTATTGTTGTTACAACATGCAAAAGTAAATATGTAATGACAGAGGTCTGCATGGTTTTGGAGTCCCACCAAGATTGCTCAACTGCCTGAGGGTAGGCTTGGAGGAAATGCTATAGTAATCTTTCCTGTCCCCACTTTTGAAACCTCAGGGTCATCTTTGTCTTTTATCTCTCGTCTGTGCCTTACATCAGACTCCTACTTCCTTGGTCATATGCCACAGATGTGAGCCACTTTATCTTCCCAAATCCTTCGTGTTGGTCATCTGTCCCAATCTTCTTGCAGGTCTTTCAGCTTCAGCTCAGCCCTACACGCAGCTGCAAACAATAACATCATTTTTATGTGCTTACGTTTTTCACTGCAGTAGGATGAGGACACAGCTGCTCTTCTGATAACTAAGCAGTTGCCCCAGCCACTTCCCCCTGCCCAGGCTATTTAAGGCTTCTGTCCTGCCTTCCTACTCTCCTATTTCAACACGGTTTACACCCTTCACTCATCTAATGCCAGTCTCCTTACTGTATCTCAATCCCATCTACCCACCTCTCACCCATATCCTCCCTCTGACCTGGAACACACTCCCTCTTTATATGAGACAATTACTTGCCCCACCTTCAATGCCTTATTGAAGGCCCATCTTTTCCAAGAGGCCTGCCCTCAGACCTCATTTTCTCCCACTCCCTTCTGTGTTGCCCATCCCCAAAGCACTTATGTACATATCCTTTATTTATATTATCATCCTTCTCCCCCTGTTCCAGGCCGTAAGCTCATAGTGGTCAGGGAATATATCTGTTATATGTGGTGGTGTATTCTCCCAAGTGCTTAGTACAGTGCCCTGCACACAGTAAGTACTCAATAGCTATAATTCTATTTGTTCTGATGATTTTGACACCTGTCTCCATGTTTTGTTTTGTTGTCTGTCTCCCCCTTCTAGACTGTGAGCCCATTGTTGAGTAGGGACCATCTCTATATGTTGCTGACTTGTACTTCCCAAGCGCTTAGTACAGTGCTGTGCACACAGTAAGTGCTCAATAAATACGATTGAATGAATATGATTGATTGCCTTGCTCTAGTGCAACATAATGAGGACACAGTGGCAGCTTGAGGCCTTGTCAACTTTTAGAAGGTTGTTGCTGATAGGTTCTGGAAAGCCTGAAATTTTGCTCCTTTAGTCTCAGTGTTCTGCAGCTCGTATTATATTTACTGTCGTCCTTGACTTCACATGTTGTTATTCTGTTTTTATTATTTCAAGCATTCCTTAGGTGTCTCTTGCCAGCCCCATCCTCTCCACCTTATTCTTAGATCTTGAGCCTCTTAGGGATCAGACACAATGTCTAATTCTTACCGTTGTTGGGTTTTTTTTTCCCCCAAGGACAGGGAGAATATGGGGGCATAATCAACAGTGGTTAGGAAGAAGAGAAAGTTTAGAAGGAAATATGGAGATTTAGTTTATAACAATGAGATCTTGCTGACTTTGTACACAGTGAATGCTCAATAAAGAGAAGCAGCGTGGCTCAGTGGAAAGAGCATAGGCTTTGGAGTCAGAGGTCATGGGTTCAAATCCCAGCTCTGCCAACTGTCAGCTGTGTGACTTTGGGCAAGTTACTTCTCCGTGCCTCAGTTACCTCATCTGTAAAATGGGGGTTAAAACTGTGAGCCCCCTGTGGGACAACCTGATCACCTTTTAACTTCTGCAGCGCTTAGATCATCATTTTATTTATGACATTTGTTTAGCACTTATTACACTGTTCTAATAATAATAATAATGATGGCATTTATTAAGCGCTTACTATGTGCAAAGCACTGTTTTAAGTGCTGGGGAGGTTACAAGGTGATCAGGTTGTCCTACGGGGGGCTCACATTCTTAATTCCCATTTTACAGATGAGGTAACTGAGGCCCAGAGAAGTGAAGTGACTTGCCCAAAGTCACACAGCTGGCAATTGGCAGAGCGGGGATTTGAACCCATGAACTCTGACTCCAAAGCCCGTGCTCTTTCCACTGAGCCCTCTAACCTCTATTCATTCATTCATTCAATCGTATTTATTGAGCGCTTACTGTGTGCAGAGCACTGTACTAAGCGCTTGGGAAGTACAAGTTGGCAACATCTAGAGACGGTCCCTACTCAACAGCGGACTCACAGTCTAGAAGGGGGAGACAGACAACAAGACAAAAGATATTAAAATAAAATAAGTAGAATAAATATGTACAAATAAAATAGAGTAATAAATACATACAAACATATATACAGGTGGTGTGGGGAGGGGAAGGAGGTAAGGCGGTGGGGCGGGGGGAGGTACCTCTAGGATAGCTACAAGTTAATCGGGACAATCCCTGTCATTCATTCATTCATTCGTATTTATTGAGAGCTTACTGTGTGCAGAGCACTGGACTAATCAATCAATCGTATTTATTGAGCGCTTACTGTGTGCAGAGCACTGTACTAAGCGCTTGGGAAGTCCAAGTTGGCAACATCTAGAGACGGTCCCTACCCAACAGTGGGCTCACAGTCTAAAAGGGGGAGACGGGGAACAAAACACATAATAATAATAATAATGGCATTTATTAAGCGCTTACTATGTGCAAAGCACTGTTCTAAGCGCTGGAGAGGTTACAAGGTGATCCGGTTGTCCCACGGGGGGTTCACAGTCTTAATCCCCATTTTACAGATGAGGTAACTTGAGGCACAGAGAGGTTAAGTGACTTGCCCAAAGTCACACAGCTAAGTGGCAGAGCCACTTGTTAACAAAGCATATTAACAAAATAAAATAAATAGAACAAATAGGTACAAGTTAAATAAATATGTACAAACATATATACAGGTATATCTGTCCCACATGGGGTTCACAGTCATGGTTTGGAAGACTCTGGGATGCAGAAGCCCCAGGCCGTTGAGAGTTTTTCCTCTCGAACCTTTCTTTTTTCTGTTGAGGGAGTGAGGGCGGCTGCCCTCGACCAAGATGGCGCCCGCGGCCTCCCTCCCCATCAGCTGAGGAGGCGGGGCGGCGGGGCTGGAGCCAATCACCGAAGCCGAATGAGGCTCTGGCGCAGGCGCACTGAGGCGGCGGGGGGTGGCTTGTTCTGCCCGATTATCGGCGAAGGGGCTGCGCGCGCAGCCTGCCCGGCCCCCGGACGGCAGGTCAGTCAGCGGCCGGGCTGGAGTTGGGGGGCTTTGGGAGGTCGAGAGGAGGGTCCCCCCCCTTTTTCATACAGCGTGGCTCAGTGTATATATCTTTGTACATATTTATTACTCTTTATTTTACTTGTACATATCTATTCTATTTTATTTTGTTAGTCTGTTTGGTTTTGTTCTCTGTCTCCCCCTTTTAGACTGTCAACCCACTGTTGGGTAGGGACTGTCTCTAGATGTTGCCAACTTGGATTTCCCAAGCGCTTAGTCCAGTGCTCTGCACACAGTAAGCGCTCAATAAATACGATTGATTGATTGGTTTTGTTCTCTGTCTCCCCCCTTTAGACTGTGAGCCCACTGTTGGGTAGGGACCGTCTCTAGATGTTGCCAACTTGGACTTCCCAAGCGCTTAGTCCAGTGCTCTGCACACAGTAAGCGCTCAATGAATACGATTGATTGATTTTGTTCACTGTCTCCCCCTTTTAGACTGTGAGCCCACTGTTGGGTAGGGACTGTCTCTAGATGTTGCCAACTTGTACTTCCCAAGCGCCTAGTATAGTGCTCTGCACACAGTAAGCACTCAATAAATACGATTGATTGGAAAGAGCACGGGCTTTGGAGTCAGAGGTCACGGGTTCAAATTCCAGCTCTGCCAATTGTCAGCTGTGTGACTTTGGGCAAGTCACTTCTCTGGGCCTCAGTGACCTCATCTGTAAAATGGGGATGAAGACTGTGAGCCCCCCCGTGGGACAACCTGATTACCTTGTAATAACAATAATGTTGGTATTTGTGAAGCACTTACTATGTGCCAAGGACTGTTCTAAGCACTGGGGGGGGATACAAGGGCATCGAGGTTGTCCCAAGTGGGGCTCACAGTCTTCATCCCCATTTTCCAGATGAGGGAACTGAGGCCCAGAGAAGTGAAGTGACTTGCCCAAAGTCACACAGCTGACAAGGGTTGGAGTCAGAATTAGAACCCATGACCCCTGACTCCCAAGCCCGGGCTCTCTCCGCTGAGCCACGCTGCTTCTTGCGGTTTTGTAGAAAAAGTGATCAGGGCAGCAGAGTGAAGTATGGACTGGAGTGGGGGAGAGACGGGAGGCAGGGAGGTCAGCAAGCCTCCCCAGTGCTTAGAACAGTGCTTTGCACATAGTAAGTGCTTAATAAATGCCATTATTATTATTATACTAAGACTTGCCCAAAGTCACACAGCTGACAGTTGGCGGAGCTGGGATTTGAACCCATGACCTCCGACTCCCAAGCCTGGGCTCTTTCTGCTGAGCTCTGTGACTTTGGGCAAGTCACTTCGCTTCCCTGGGCCTCAGTGACCTCATCTGTAAAATGGGGATTAAGACTGTGAGCCCCATGTGGGACAACCTAATTGCCTTGCATCTACCACAACGTTTAGAACAGTGCTTGGCACATAGTAAGCGCTTAACCAATTCCAACATTATTTTTACTACAAGCAAACCGAGTTGGACACAGTCCCTTTCCCACTGGGGGCTCACATTCTACAGAAGAGGTAACTGAAGCATAGAGAAGTGAAATGACTTGCCCAGGGTCACACAGTAGGCATGTAGCAGAGCCGGGATTAGAACCCGTGACCCTCCGACTTCTAGGCCCTGGCTGTAGCCACGGTGCTGGGTGGACTTACCTCCTTCCCTTCCCCACAGCACCTGTATATATGTATATATGTTTGTACATATTTATTACTCTATTTATTTTACTTGTACATATCTATTCTATTTATTTTATTTTGTTAGTATCATCATCATCATCATCAATTGTTATTTATTGAGCGCTTACTATGTGCAGAGCACTGTACTAAGCGCTTGGGAAGTACAAATTGGCAACATATACAGTCCCTACCCAACAGTGGGCTCACAGTCTAAAAGGGGGAGACAGAGAACAAAACCAAACATACTAACAAAATAAAATAAATATAAAATAAATAATAAATATAAAATAAAATAGTATGTTTGGTTTTGTTCTCTGTCTCCCCCTTTTTAGACTGTGAGCCCACTGTTGGGTAGGGACTGTCTCTATATGGCGCCAACGTGGACTTCCCAAGCGCTTAGTTCAGTGCTCTGCACACAGTAAGCGCTCAATAAATACGATTGATTGGACTACGATGGGAGGGGAGTTAACCACGTGGAATCTGCCCCCCACCCCTTTTTAGTATTTATATACTGTCCCAAGTGCCTAGTACAGTGCTTTGCACATAACAAGCGTTCAGTAAATACGAGTGATTGATTGATTAAGCTCTTTGTGTGTGCCGGGCACTATACTGAGCCCTGGGGTAGATTGAAGGTAATCGGGTCGAAAACAAGTCAATGTCCCACTTGGGGCTCTGGGTCCTAATCCCCATTTTACAGCTGAGGTAACTGAGACACAGAAAAGGGAAGTGACTTGCCCAGCGTCACGCAGCGGGGTTAGAAGCAGCTTCTTCTGATGCCCAGGACCTGAGCTCTATCCACTGTGCCACACTGCTGTCCTGTAAAAAGAACCACAGAGGTTGGGGAATGGAAAGTTGGACAAGTGATGGGGGCGGAGGGCTGCTGGGGTGTGGGAGGGGTTGGCGGGGCCTGGGCCCAGGATCCAGGCTGGGTGGCTAGCGTGGTCGCGGTCCTTAATGTAATGTTTGTACGTATTTATTACTCTATTTATTTATTTTATTTATTTTACTTGTACATATCTATTCTATTGATTTCATTTTGTTAGTCTGTTTGGTTTTGTTCTCTGTCTCCCCCTTTTAGACTGTGAGCCCACTGTTGGGTAGGGACTGTCTCTAGATGTTGCCAACTTGGACTTCCCAAGCGCTTAGTCCAGTGCTCTGCACACAGTAAGCGCTCAGTAAATACGATTGATTGATTGCAAAGCACTGTTCTAAGCGCTGGGGGGATACAAGGTGTCCCGCGTGGGGCTCACAGTCATCATCCCCATTTTACAGATGAGGGAACTGAGGCTCCGAGAAGTGAAGTATATATGTGTATATATATATACATGTACATATATACATATAGTATATATACATATGTATATATATGTACATATATGTACATATATACATATAGTGTATATACATATGTATATATGTACATATATGTACATATATACATATATATGTTTGTACATATTTATTACTCATTTATTTATTTTATTTGTGCATATCTATTCTATTTATTTTACTTTGTTAGTATGTTTGGTTTTCTTCTCTGTCTCCCCCTTATAGACTGTGAGCCCACTCTTAGGTAGGGACCGTCTCTATATGTTTCCAACTTGTACTTCCCAAGCGCTTAGTCCAGTGCTCTGCACACAGTAAGCGCTCAATAAATACGATTGATTGATTGACTGATTAATGCAGGGTGCTAACTGTGGCTTCCAGCGCCCAGGAAATGGCCCCGGGGCTGCCGTGCCCATTTAACAGCGTAGTTTTCTCCCTGGGATGATTATTTTTCGTGCGTGGCATTTGTTAAGCACTTACTATGTGCCAGGCACCGCACTAAGCGCCTGGGTAGATACAAGATAATCAGGTTGGACACAGTCCAGCGGGAACTACAGGAGGGAGATGAGCTTTGGAAGTGTCACCCAGTAAGTGGGGTGGCGTGAATTATTATTTCTGCCCTGCTGTTGGGGTTTGGCACTGGCAGGCCCAGGTGACTCCTTCCTCTCTTAGGGTCATACCGATTTGTACTTTCAGTTGTTCAGGACTTGTTTTCTTGGCCAGCGTGCTGGGAACGACTCTGATCATCTCCCCCAGGTGGGAAGAGGCTTGGGTAGTGGGGAAGAACGTTTAATTTTCTTTCTTCCCATACCGCTCTCTCATCTGTGCATTGGAGGGTTAGGTCCCGAGTCTCTAAAGTGGCGGACTGCTGTGTATGATATCCCTCCCGCCTTGGTGTTTTTCCCGCTGCGTTCGGATGGGACAATCAGAAGAAAGCCGCAACGTGAAGCTCTCTTCAATGCTTGCGGCGAAATCTGGTTCACTTCTCCCGACTGAACCCTGTGTTTTGAAGTGAGTGGTCAGAAGTACTGCTGGTCTTTGGTGCCCGCTGCCCCTGGCTCGTCTCTTCTGATCTGACTTCAGGAGGCCGCCTGTTTAACTCTCGAAAATAAAGCTGTTTCTGAGAGGCTGGGTCCCCTAGGGCGGTCCGCATTTTCGGACTACTGAGCCAAGAGCCTAGCCGTTGGAGTTGAGTTTCTTAGTGGGATTGTTCGGATTTAGCCCTGGGAGACGATAATGGGTTTGCCAACCTAAAGTTTTTTTCACCGCCGAAGCAGAAGTGAGCCCTGATTGAGAAATGACGCGGCGGAGTATTAGAGGCCATTTTATTGGTCATTGGAAGGTCTAGGACCTGGAAGGAGTTTATCCTCCCTAATGCGCCTCACTTTCTGGGAGTGAAAAGGGAAGAGCATGGGCCTGAGAGTCCGAAGGACCTGGGTTCTAATTCCAGCTCCACCACCCACTAATTTCTGTTGTATTGTAATCAATCAATAGTACTCTCCCAAGAGCCTAGTACAGTGCTGGGTGACCTTGGGTAAGTCACTTAACTTCTCTGTGCCTCAGCTACCACATCTGAAAAATGGGGATTAAGACTGTGAGCCCCATGTGGGACAGGGACTGTGTCCTACTTGGTAAGCTTGTATCTACCCCAGTGCTTAGTACAGTGCCTGGCACATAGGAAGCACTTAACGAATCCCATTTTAAAAAAATGTTGTAATGCCTTTCTTTGGGTATTTAAGAAGCTGTGATGCTGTGCTAGATACCATTTGCATTTCAGGTAATTCATTCATTCATCCAATCATATTTATTGAGCGCTTACTGTGTGCAGAGCACTGTACTAAGCGCTTGGGAAGTACAAGTTGGAATAGAAGTGGGCTTGCCCTCAGTGAGGGAAGCAACCATGAAAACATTGCAGTTAGTTCCTTTCATGGATAATAATAGCTGTGCTATTTAAACACTTACTCTGTGCTAAGGACTGTACTAAGTGCTGGGTAATAAGGTTGGACACAGTCCCTGTTCCACATGGGGTCCGCAGTCTAGGTAGGAGGGAGAACAGATAGTGAGTCCCCATTTTACAGATGAAGAAACTGAGGCGCAACCACTCCCGGGACTTCAACTACCTCTTCTAGGCAGATGGCTCCCAATTCTGCCTCCCGACCTCCCTCTCCTCTGCAATCCTACATTTCCTTCTGCCTCTGGGGCATCTCCACTTGGGTGTCCTGCTGACAACGCAGGTTCAGGGGGGTCCAAAATTGAATGCTTTAACTCCTCTACCTAACTTTCCCACTGTAGAATTCAACACCAACACTTTCCAAGCAGTGTGGCTCAGTGGAAAGAGCACGGTCTTGGGAGTCAGAGGTCATGGGTTCTAATCCCGGTTCCACCATTTGTCAGCTGTGTGACTTTGGGCAAGTCACTTAACTTCTCTTAACTTTCTAGACTGTGAGCCCGCTTTTGGGTAGGGACTGTCTCTATGTGTTGCCGACTTGTACTTCCCAAGCGCTTAGTACAGTGCTCTGCACACAGTAAGCGCTCAATAAATACGATTGATTGATTCTCGGTGCCTCAGTTCCCTCATCTGTAAAATAGGGATGAAGACTGTGAGCCCCACGTGGGACAACCTGATCACCTTGTATCCCCCCCAGCGCTTAGAACAGTGATTCTCACATAGTAAGTACTTAACAAATACCATTATTATTATTATTATTATTAAGCCTTGACTTCTCCCACTCTTTCAACCCCCGTATTCAATCTGTTGCCAAAATTCTCTCAATTTTTCCTCCACGACGCTTCCAGAATCCGTCTCTTCCTCCCCATTAATGATGTCTCCCCAGCTAGACTTTAGGCTCATTGTAGGCAGGGAGCGTGTCTGTTATATTGTACTCCCCCAAGCGCTTAGTACAGTGCCCTGCACATAGCCCTCAACAAATACGATTGATTGATAGCCTTGTGGTCCAGGGACCTGTCATAGCCCACCTTGACTACCACATGAACCTTCTCTTTGATTCTCCCCCTCGTCCCCCTCTCCATCCCCCCCATCTTACCTCCTTCCCTTCCCCACAGCACCTGTATATATGTATATATGTTTGTACATATTTTTTACTCTATTTATTTATTTATTTTATTTGTACATATCTATTCTATTTATTTTATTTTGTTAGTATGTTTGGTTTTGTTCTCTGTCTCCCTCTTTTAGACTGTGAGCCCACTGTTGGGTAGGGACTGTCTCTAGATGTTGCCAATTTGTACTTCCCAAGCGCTTAGTACAGTGCTCTGCACATAGTAAGTGCTCAATAAATACGATAAATACGATTGATGATGATCTCCCTTTCTGCATCTCTGTTCTCTCTGTCTGTATTTCATTCTGTTACCCAGATCGTTTTTCTGCAACTTCATGCACACATCTCTCCACTCCTCACATCCCTCCAATGGTGGCCTAGTCCTCCTCCCATCACACAGAAACCCCTGACAATGGGGTTGAAGGTGCTCTCTCCCTCCTACTTAACCACTGCTCCTCAGCTCTCACTCTTCTTTCCTTTCATTAACCTCCACTCTGGCTCTTGTCATCTCTCCCACCACCAACCTCTTGCTTGCACTCTCCCCCAACTTCTTAAAATTCTCTCACCCTTCATGTCCAACCCTGCCTCTCTCTCCCCGTCTCTAGAGGCCTTCTGAAATCCCATGTAGCCCACGAGTCCATCCTCAGTTAATTTCTAGTCTCCTCACCGTCTGTCCCCCCACCTCCACCTCGTCCCCCTGAGGCGTTGATGTATATCATCATCATCAATCGTATTTATTGAGCGCTTACTGTGTGCAGAGCACTGTACTAAGCGCTTGGGAAGTACAAGTTGGCAACATATAGAGACAGTCTCTACCCAACAGTGGGCTCACAGTCTAAAAGGGGGAGATGGAGAACAAAACCAAACATACTAACAAAATAAAATAAATAGAATAGATATGTACAAGTAAAATAAATAAATAGAGTAACAAATATGTACAAACATATATACAGGTGCTGTGGGGAAGGGAAGGAGGTAAGATGGGGGGGATGGAGAGGGGCACGAGGGGGAGAGGAAGGAAGGGGCTCAATTAGGGATTAGGGATACTCCAATGTGTTAGGTGTCTCATTCTTGACTCATGGTTTTCAAGGATCATCTGTACATTTGTTTGATTCCTCAAATCCCAAGATATTTAGGATAAATGCCGTTAAAAACTAGACAAACTTGTGCTCTTTTCTACTCTGTGGTCAGTATTATGTAGGGAAAAAGTACTAACTGGCTTTATTTTTGAAGTTTCCTATCAGGATGCCCTTTATTCTGTCAACATAAAGCAATACCCGTGACTACCTCACATTTTCTGAGATGACCCTCATTTCATCACTACCCGACCGATGGATTGGATTAGAATCTGTTCCGTTGGCACTTAATTTTGCGTATATGTATATGTCTTTTTTACTCTGTTAGTTCCTTCCAGCTGAAGACAATTTTGGTGTCTGTGGCCCCTGCTAGATTGTGAATTCCTGGAGGGCAGGTATCATGTCTACTAATTTTGTTGTACTTTCTCCGTCGCCTAGTACAGTGGTCTGCACACAGGCACTCGGTAACTGCTATTGCCTGATGGATAAAAGCGGAGCAGGTCCGCATGTGACTTACAAGCTGTCGTTTGGACGCCCCTGTTGTAGAGCCTGTCCAGGAGGTGTTGTTTGTGCTGTCCTCCTGGCACAAACAGCCCAGAGTGAGGAATTGCCCAGGTTAGAACTGGATCGGTTTCATCCAATACCTGAACACACCCAAGGCCTTTGGAAGGCACTAAGTCATATTGTCCCTATCAGTGCCTATGCCAGGTTTATATTGTAGTTCATCATGATCCTGGATATTTGTGTGTGGGGTGTGTGTGTGTGTGTGTAGACGTAGTTAAATGAACCTTTTGTGCTGAGCTTGGGCCTGTTGGTTCTGTCTCCTGGAGGGGGATGCTTTGCCATAGGTACGCTTAATCAGTGGCCTTTGAATTTTTTTCCCCTACAAAAGAGAGGACCCAGAATGTTCACTCCTGAGTCTGAGCCTCAGAGTGGGCCCCCTTTATTGTGGGTCCTGGCCCCCTGAAGTCTTAGGGGGGTGGGGGAGGATGAGTACATTCTCATAAACAGAACTGCCTATCGCTTTCCTCCTGTCTCTGCCTCCCCCTCCTTATTCCAGGATCCCCTTCACCGGTGTTGGTCTCAGGGTAATAATGATGGCATTTATTTTTAGACTGTGAGTCCACTGTTGGGTAGGGACTGTCTCTATATGTTGCCAACTTGTACTTCCCAAGCGCTTAGTACAGTGCTCTGCACACAGTAAGTGCTCAATAAATTGATTGATTGATTTATTAAGTGCTTACTATGTGCAAAGCACTGTTCTAAGCACTGGGGAGGTTACAAGATGATCAGGTTGTCGCACGGCGGACTCACAGTCTTACTCCCCATTTTACAGATGAGGGAACTGAGGCACAGAGAAGTGAAGTGACTTGCCCAAAGTCACACAGCTGACCATTGGCAGAGCTGGGATTTGAACCCATGACGTCTGACTCCAAAGCCCGGGCTCTTTCCACGGAGCCACGCTGCTTCTGTACCAACTGGATACTGCCCAGTTGGCCCGTGGGGGGCTAAAAGTACCCCTGGCATGGAAAAACACTCAAAACTGGGCATTTGCCAGGAATCAGGTGGGCTCCAAAGGCCAGGGAAGGGACCTGCAGATCAGTTGCCCTGGGCCCTGACCCTGCTGAGCTAACCCTTCCACGCCTCACTTGGACATAGGAGTTGGTGGAGGGCAGCAGTCCCCATTAATGCTGGCTCTCTGGCGGGGGACGGGGTGTCTCTAAACAGCTGTTTGGAGGTGCATGAGTTACGTATGTCTTTGGGGGGAAAAAAACCACCTCCCTCTATTAGGTTTTCCAGCTTCCTTGTTTGTTCCCCAACTTTGCCTGCTGAAAGGTTGGAGCTCCTTCTAGGGGAATTTCACTTCCCTCAGTTGCAGAGGTTAGTTCTGATGTTTTCCCAAAGAGGGGAAAAAAAGGCCTCGGTATACTAAACCAAACTTATTGGAGTCTAGCAGGACACGGAAAGAAATGCAGCGAGCCAACAGGGCATCTTGGGAGGAGAAAGTTGCTTTTTTCTGTCTTCGAAAAATTTCCAACTGCCCAACTTCCCCGTTCCAGCCCTTGAAACTGGTGTTCCCGCCTGGTCTCAGGAGTGTAATTTATCTGATTAAGCACCTTAGGAGGAAGCTTTATTAACTTAACATGAACTCTTTGGTTTTAATGCTTCTTGGGGAGAAGTAGGGAAGAGAGAAAGCTCATTGTCCTTCATTGATGGGGAAGCAGAAGCCCAGGGAGGTTTGGTCACCTGTCCAGTCACAGGCTTGGCGTCAGAAGACCAGCGTTCTTCATTAAATCAGAAGTATTGACGGTATGGTAGGACTGAAGAGCCTGCTGTCCGAAGGTTAGGAAAGGGGGGCTTTTGTTTGCTTGTTTGTTTTTTGTTAAATTTATATTCAACATTCCCCTTGCATCTTAACAATGATGGACACTGAACTACTTTGGGGCAATAGATGGGAAGATTCAAAATCAGAGTGACTAAGTCTTGCAGCCTCACTAATAATAAAAATAATAATAATTGCATTTAAATGTGTACTGTGTGCCCAGCACTGTACCAAGCACCAGGGTGGATACAAGATAACCAGGCTGGACACAGTCCCTGTCTCATACGGGATTCACTGTCCAAGTAATAATAATAGTAATAATAATTATGGTTTTTGTTAAGCGCTTGCTATGTCCCAGGCGCTGTACTAAGTGCTGGGGTTGGATACAAGCAAATCGGGTTGGACACAGCCTCTGTCCCACGAGGGGCTGCCAGTCTCAATCCCCATTTTACAGATGAGGTAATTGAGGCACAGAGAAGTGAAGTGACTTGCCCAAGGTCACACAGCAGACAAGTGGCGGAGAAGGGATGAGAACCCATGACTTTCTGACCCCCATGCCCATGTCCTATCCACTAGGCCATGCTGCTTCGCCTAAGCACCATAACAAATACCGTGATTATTAATTATTATTATCATTATTATTACTATAATCACAGCGTTACAGTGATGAAGCTTCAGATGAGCTATGAAGTTACTGCTTTGGAGACCTTTAAGGATAGATAAAGACTCTGTTCTGAATGGGTTTTACACATCTGCTTAGAGACAAGGGATTGAACACATGATCTTTTAAGGTCTCTTCAAGCTCCAATTCTCTGGAAATAATAATAATAATGATGGCATTTATTAAGCGCTTACCATATGCAAAGCACTGTTCTAAGCGCTGGGGAGCTTACAAGGTGATCAGGTTGTCCCACGGGGGGCTTACAGTCTTAATCCCCATTTTATAGATGAGGTAACTGAGGCACAGAGAAGTTAAATGACTAGCCCAAGTCACACAGCCGACAACTGGCGGAGCCGGGATTTGAACCCATCACCTCTGACTCCAAAGCCCGTGCTCTTTCCACAGAGCCACGCTGCTGCAGCTAGAAGAAATAATGCTGGGGAAGCAGGGGTCCCCACAAGGAATTTCTGAAGAGCCACATCCAGTAGTAAGAAAGCAAGCCCCCATGGGTTTGCATGACTCTACAAGAAAATAACACATGCTGGCTATTTCTGGGGAATTTTAAAAGTTAAAATGCTATTATAGCTTGCCTGGAAGATTTCACGTCTTAATGTTTCAGTTCTCTGTTCCTTCTCATCCATCTGCTGTCACTGATCCAATCTTGTACAGCAGAAGGGTATGGCAGAGAAGGAAAGAAGATGGAGAGGGGTATTGGCGAAGGTCCCAGGAATCTGAGCCAAGATCCAGTATCTGTAGAAATATTAACAGCATTTCCTGAGCAGGGATCCTACCAAAATAAGTAAAAGATGTGACTCCTCCCGCACCCTTGTTCTCAAGGAGTGTGCGACCTAGCATGGAGACAGTGCATACAAATTAATATTGCTAATTAAAATTATGATACTTGCTAAGCACTTACTGTGTGCCAAGTTCTGGGGTAGATATGGGATAATCAGAATGGACACAGTCCCCATCCCATAAAGAGCTGTGAATCAATAAATACACCAAATTTAAGAGTAGGGGGAGAGGGGGACAGAAATAAAGTAAGAGTTACGAGTGAATAAATCAATAACCAAAAAACATAAATTCCCGAGTTTGAGGTTGAGAGGTTTCTGTGGGGATTAATTAGGGAAATATATGGTGGCTCTGTAGAAGACACTGAAGGAAAGGAGGGATGAGTTTTGGCAAAAGGTGTTCCAGACATGGAGTAGAGCCTGAGGAGAGATAGCCGAGAGCTAGGGGTGGTTGGGTAGTTGAATTGGTCAGAGCAAAGGGCTCAAGGAAGAGTCGGGTGGGAGAACAGATTGGTGAGAGGGAACTGGCCGTGTGTGTATGTTTATGTTGGGGTGGGGTGGGAGTTGAAGTTGGCGGTCAGGAGTTTTTGTCTTGGATTGGGAGCCGTCAGAGGGTTCGGCGGAGGGGAGCAATATGCATCCTTCATCATCTGAAGGGAATGGACAAGGGAGAGGCTGGAAGCACAGCTCCAGCCTGGAGGTGGTGAGAGTGTGGAGCAGGGTGAGCAGGTCACAGATTAAAAACGTGGGAAGGAAGAGGGTGGATCTGGGAAATGACCTCGAGGAAGAACGAACAGGAAGCTTGGAGAGCCCTTGTGGTGTGGCTTAAAAAGTAGGAGCTTGAGCAATTGTTAAGACCCTCTTTTTGACCCCAGTGGAGTTCAAAACCTTAATCAGCCATATTTGTTGAGTGCTTAACTGTGCAGAACACCATACTAAGTGCTTGAAAGAGTACAATTCAACACGACCGCTGCCCACAACGAGTTTACAGTCTGCAGGGGAATTAAAGGGCTTGAGTCACTTTTTGGCTTCTCCCTTGGTTCTTTGGTGGAAGATACATCTGAATAGCCCTCCAGTTGGAAAGCAGAGATTGGGGATTTGCCAGAGCAGGGAGGTTTTCCAAGCAGCATCGGAGAGGCTCTCTGCACCAGGAGCGAAGATTAAGGTTTTCCGTGCCAGATCGCTTTTCCTTTCTCCCTTCTCTGCGGTCACAAGGCAGAAGCCGTAAAAATGAAATGTGCTGACCTTCCGGCTACCCTGACGGTCTGAGAGTTCCCAAGCGTCCGTCCGGCTTCTGCCGAGAGCTTTGGCATCCGCTGGGGGAAGAGAGCCGGGTGGGTCTGAGTCAGTGGCTCAACAGCTTGGTAAATGTCATGGAAGACGGGGGCTGGGGTGAGGGGGTTGGATGGAGGAGGAGGATGGGCCTCTGGAAAGTTGGTTTATTGGTTTGATTGCGGGAAGCCGTTTTTGTTGGGGAGACGTGGTATTCCTCGGGTGGGTGCGTGCTAAGGAAACCTCTGCAGTGGGGCTAGGGCGTGATTGTTTTGATGTTTTGAAGTAGTGTCCTGCTTGGTTAGGTTGCTTATCGCTAAGGTTTTCCCTGAGGTGTTGGGGGATGAGAGGGAGGAAGTTGGGAAATAGGCCTGGAGCAGGATAGAGATGGAAGCGTGGGATGGAAGAACAAAAACTTTTTTTTTTTTAAAAGCTTAGTAAACCAAGAGCAGATAAGTCCTTGAGATACAGTGATCGTGGGACTGGAGAGGAGCTTACAGTCACGGTGGGCAGGGAACATGTCTACCAACTCTGTTATTTTGTAATAATAATAATGATGATGGCATTTATCAAGTGCTTACTATGTGCAAAGCACTGTTCTAAGCACTGGGGAGGTTACAAGGTGATCAGGTTGTCCCACGGGGGGCTCACAGTCTTAATCCCCATTTTATAGATGAGGTAACTGAGGCCCAGAGAAATGAAGTGACTTGCCCAAAATCACACAGCTGCCAATTGGCGGAGCTGGGATTTGAACCCATGACCTCTGACTCCAAAGCCCGTGCTCTATCCACTGAGCCATGCTTCTTGTACTCTCCCAAGCACTTAGTACAGTGCTCTGCCCACAGTAAGCGCTCAATAAATATGATTGATTTGATTGACCAGACCTGTCTTTCATCTTCAAGCAGGATGCCATTTAAACCATCCTACACAGATGATAATCTCTTCGAGTTTTAAAGAGCTACAAGGAGGGATTAAATGACCTTTCTCAGGTGCATGTGTAGTCCGATACCTTTGATTAATAAATGGTTGGAGCTGAAAAAACCCCTCCCACATCTGGGGTGGGGTACCAGGGTCTTCTCAGGAGGAGCTGGGTTCCCCAGGGAGGGTTTGAGACCTCTTCTGAGGGTCTACGGGAAGAGGAGATCCTGATTCAGGATGGTTCTTGGCCCGGGGACCAATCAATCAATCCAGTGGTTTGTACTGAACGCTTAGTGTGTGCAGAGCACCGTACCAAGCCCCAGAGAGTATAGTATAATGGCGTTGTTTGACATGATCCCTGCCCTTAAGCAGCTTACAATCTAGTGGGGGAGGCAGATGTTAAAATAAATTACACCTGGGGGAAGTGGCAGGGTATAAAGATAGGTGCTGTGGGGTATCAAAGTGGTTAGGGGTACAGACCCAAATGCTTAGGTGTCACAGAGATCTCTTGCAAGCTGAGGTGGTCTTGGGGTGGGGGTTGAGGGCGTAGTGGGTGAGGGTGGGTCCCTCTCCAGGATCATCCCCACAAATGGCTCTAAACCAGTAACTGGACCCGGCCTGATGTGAATCCTGCTCTTTTAGCCCCAGGATGGAGGAAGCTCCTTGGTCTTCCCTAAAACAGGACCAAAATTCGTGGACCGCCCTGACCTCCCAGGACTTCTTCCAGTACAGTCGATATCTCAAGGGAAAACGGGAGAGATGCTTTGCCGTGACGGCCTCTTAGTCCGCTTCGCTAACAGCAGCGGGGGCTCTCGGGGAGGGGTTCCAGAGGGAAGAGCTATAGGAAGGTGCACGTGGCTTCACAGTAGAGCTCAGAGTCTGGAGTAAAGGGTTAAAGGTGTAAGTGTTTCCCTGTCCATCTTCCCTTTTCTTGTGATTCTAGGTCTAAGGAGACAGAACCAGACTGGAATGAGGGTGCCGGCAAAAGACTGGAGAGGCACCAGAAACTCCTGGTGAGGACTGAATGAAGCCAGAGCATAAGTGGCAGAGAGTTTGCTTTTCAAAACCTGGCCAGAGCTCATTAGCAACAGTCTTCGGTGTGCCGTTGGCCCCAGGTTAGGGTGGCCACCTGGGTTATAGATCTGGCCCCAGAATGAATTTCCCCGAGTTTCTAATGGCCCAGAGCCAGGAATCATCCTTTCAGACAAGGGGGGAAGTGGGTGGTATATGTCTAGTCTGGCAGCTTTCTGACAGATATTTTAAACCTGGGGTGGGGGGAAGTGAGAGGGGAGTGGCAGGACAGATATAGACATATTTGGCCCGTCACCTTGCATTCGTGGTTTCAGATTTTCTGTAGTTTTTGTCTTCTTCCTTGGAGTACCCAGATTCACCCAAGAAAAAGAATGGGTCAACTTCTCTGAACATATTTTCAGGAAGACCTAGCCCCTTAGGTATATAGCCAGAAGCCTTGTTTTTCTTAACCTCTTGCTCCGATTTCAGCTTGGTTACCCAGTCCAGAGTGTTTGATTTGAAGAAGTATAGCACGTTTAAGAAGTACCGCGCAGTACCGAGGAGAGCTGGCATGTTCCTCAGTGGCTCAGGGGTAAACAGTAACACAACAGAAAGAAACAGCTTTATCAAACAGCTGGCCATTGACTTCTAAATGCTGTTAGGCCCAGTCCGGGAAACAAGGTGGAAGGCAACCTGGCTTCTGTGAAGGTTTTTATAGTGTGTTTTCTTGCTTTGTTTTTGAAAGTCTGCAGAAGCAGAGGGCAGGTTGACAGTCTCTCTTATCAGAACCTGACCTCTGGCAGCCTGAGTGGACTTGAACTCACGGTTGTGACTCTCGTGTGTTTTTTTGTTTTGTTTTCTTTTTTTAAGCAGAGGAGACGATGGACTGGCCCTACCGAAGTGGCAGCCAAGTTTGGGAAATGGGCCATCTGAGCCAGGTGGGCTGCCGTAGCTGAGGATGGGGTGGAGGCCCCCGGGCTGGCTCTTAGCCTTGCCCACGGCAGTCGTCTATGGCTCTCTGTCCCTCTTTGTGTCTATCCTGCACAATGTGTTCCTGCTGTACTATGTGGACACCTTCGTCTCTGTGTACAAGATCGATAAGCTGTCCTTTTGGATTGGAGAAGTAAGTGGCTCCCACCCACCCTGAGCAGAGGCTGAGCCTGTTGGAGTCAGGATCCCCTGGGTGGTTTCTGAGTTGAGGGCCCCCTTCATTTGGACTTGTGAGCTTCTTTCCAACTGGAGAAGTGGGGATTCTGAGCTTGGGGGTGAGCAGGAAGAGCCCAAAGAGGTGTTTAGGGGCAGAGCATCTTTGTGGGACTCTAAGCAGTAGTGTGGGGATGGGGGGGATGTCTCCGTTCCTTTACTCCTGAGCGATATGAGCTTTCTCCTTCATTCTACGTACCCGGGGGTCTTCCAAGCCACATAAGCAAAGGGTAGGATGCAGTTGAGGGGGAGGGGGAGAAGCTGAAGAAGGGCCAGAGGGGGCACAGACCCTTCCAGGGTATGTCTGCCAGCAGCGGCTAAGCAAGGCTGCTGCAAGTCCAGAACGGCTCGGGGACAGTCTGGTCCAGCAGGGTGGCCTCTGGGCAACCCAACTTATACCTTTCCACTGGACTGTTTCTGCCGTGCTCGCCCCCAGTCCCGGACAATCTTAAGCGTTTAGCCTGCCCAGTCAGCCCTATTGCCTGCTTCTGCCTAGGGAGGAACCCCTGGGGCCTGAAATCCTTCCCCTTGCTAATTATAAGCACATACTGCCCATTATTCGCTGCTGCTGTTTCTGTTGCAGTAACTGTCGTGACTTTCTTCCCAGACAGCATTCCTCATATGGAACAGTCTCAACGATCCTCTCTTCGGCTGGCTCAGTGACCGGGTGTTTCTCAGCACGCAAGAGTGAGTTGACCCCAGGTGCCGGACCGAGGTCGGTCTGCCTCTCCCTCTGTCTGGCTCTTGACGGCTCTTTCCCAGATGCAGCCACTTGGGAGTTCAGAAACAGAAACTCCTTGGAAAGTTGGGCTCTCCCCAGAGCAGCCTGCCTATCTGACTGCCCTTCTGGGCCACAGCCAGTTAAAGTGCTACCCCAGAGAGCCGGAGAGGAGACAAGGGGCTGGATGGACACCGGGGGATGGGGAACAGGAAGAGGAGGAGGAAGAGAAAGAGGAGGAGGAAAATGTTCTTTCCCAGGCTCACGCCTGCATGATTCCCTGTTGGCTGCTGAATTACTCCCTCCCCACCAACCCCCCCGGGGTTTCCTGGCTGGGCAAAACCTCTCTCTGTTTAAGCCCTTGCTTGTCGAGTTGTGGGGAGGAGGAAACTGAACAGGAAAATTGGGTACAGACCCACTATTCATAATTGTGGTATTTGCTAAGCATCTACTAGGGGCCAAGCACTGTGCTAAACGATGGGGTAGATACAGTGCATTCAAGTTGGACACGGTCCCTGTCTCACCTGGGGCTCACAGTCTGAAGAGGGTGGGAGAACAAATATTTAATCCCCATTTTACAACTGAGAAAACTGAGAACAGAGCACAGGGAAGTAAGTGACTTGCCCGAAGTCATCCAGCAGGCAAGTGGCAGCTCTGGGATCAAAGCCCAGTTCTCTTAACTCTCAGGCCCTTGCTTTCTCTATGAGGCCTCGCTGCTTCCCAATATTCCAGGGGAACTGGTTATTTGGGTTCACTCAGGGATTGAGATCATGATACTGCTGACCCTCAGGCCAAGTTCAGGTCAGATTTGATCGGAGCCTTCCCAGGCCTTCCCGGATGCCCCGAACCAGACCCTGTCGTCTTCGTGGCCCAGACCGGCCCCAGCCTCCCCAGGGGTCCTTCTGGCAGAGACAGCTGGCTAGCTGCCCCCTTTCATCAACACTTCATGAGAGTCCCGGGCAGGACTGGCTCCAGTCCCTACCAGTGGCTTTCATCCCCAAGAGGGAAATAATGGTCATTGTGGTTCTGCCCGGCTTCTGGTTGGGCATTACTTCATGGGAAAACCCAGCAGGCCACTTGACCTAGAAGGACGCAGCATAGCCGAAGGGCAAGAGTCTGGGTTGGGAGTCAGGAGAGACAGATGCCATCTCAGACTGTGGGTGACTTCGGAGCCGCAGTCCAGCTCTCTGGGCCTTAGTTTCCTCATCTTAGAGTGGGAAGAAGATTGAGGAAATAGAGAAGTGTGCTGGAGGCAGCCGGGTGCTGGACTGTCATTTTCCTCCTGGCAGGATTGGAGCAGAGATCTCCCCACCTGATGTGATCTTGAAGCGCCTGAAGGCCTTGAGCTGGAATGGCCCCCTCTTTGCCCTCTCCTTCCTGGCCTTCTGGGTGCCCTGGGCCCGCCCGGGTTTGCAGTTCCTGGTCTGCCTGTGCTTGTACGACAGCTTCCTCACCATGGTGGACCTGCACCATAACGCTCTGTTGGCCGACCTGGCCGTGTCAGCTCGGGACAGGACCCGCCTCAACTTCTACTGCTCCTTCTTCAGCGCCTTGGGCTCCCTGTCCGTCTTCCTGTCCTACGCCGTCTGGAACAAAGAGGACTTCTTCTCATTCCGGGTCTTCTGCGTGGCACTGGCCAGCTTGTCAGTGGTGGGGTTCACAGTGGCCATGTGGCTGCTGAGGCAGCGGTTTGCAGCTGATGGGAACATCAGAGGGACCCGAGACTCCTCCTTGGAAGAGTAAGCCACCTGTTGGCTCTTGTGTCCAGGGCCGGTGGAGACCCTATTTCCCAAGGCTTCACCCAGCCTGCCCCTTGAGCAGTGGTCGAATTTTCTTCCAAAGTCTAAGAACCACTCCTTGTTCCCCTCTGCCCCTACCAGAGTCCCCAGCTGCAGGCCTTTGGAAGGAGACGTGAGACCTCTGACAGGGGAGAGAGGGTAGGAGGGGGAAAAGGTCCCCTGCTCACTGCTGCTCCAGCCGTGAGGTGCTTCTGGTTTTAAACCACAGTCCCAGGGGCTGTGCCAGCCTGACTGCCCTGCGTGTCCTGAAATCAAAGCACCACTCCGCTCTTTTGAGGCCAGGGTTCATCCAAAGGGCCGGGCTCTCCTGATGCTCTGGCTTCTGGCTGCATTTGGCCACTGTCCGCCGAGCTGTAGCCTGAAAGCCAAAGAATCACTTGCAGTTGAAGAGCCAGAGTTTGGCCCTCACCAGAAGAGATGACCATATAAGCCTGAAACAGGCTGCCCTCTGTACCCTCTCTCCAACATCCATCCCACATATGCGAATGCCCAGGCATCCATTGCTCTGCTGTGCCAGTAAAGGATTTCGGCTCACTGGGCATTCTTCCCAATCAATCAATCAATCAATCGTATTTATTGAGCGCTTACTATGTGCAGAGCACACTGTACTAAGCGCTTGGGAAGTACAAATTGGCAACACATAGAGACAGTCCCTACCCAACAGTGGGCTCACAGTCTAAAAGGGGGAGACAGAGAACAGAACCAAACATACCAACAAAATAAAATAAATAGGATATTTATTTTATTTATTTATTTAGGATATTTATTTATTTATTTAGGATATTTATTTATTTTATTTTTCCCAGGGTCATTGAGAGCCCCCCAGGGTAGAAGAGATCTGGTGAGAGTGATCCCTCATGGCTCTTTAGAGCCTGAAGGTTGTCTCCTGTCCCTGCAGGCTATATGTGGAGAAGCCCCCTGTTGCGGGGGAGAGAAGGACCACCCTGGCCGAATACCTCCGGCAGCTGTCCAGGCATCGCAACTTCCTCTGGTTCGTCTGCATGAACCTTGTGCAGGTACCTGGGGCCGGGTTTCGGGGTCCTGGCTGCGGCTGGCTGTAGCTTGCCGAAGCGAGGTCAGAGTTGGAGTCCATGAGGTTCGGATGGACAGCGAGACCCTCTGGTCTGGGGTTTGCTGGTCAGCGCAGCTGCTGCCGTGGACAGTGTGGGGGCCTGGACTGGGGGCTCCCAGGCTGGCTGCCCTTTAGGATCAATTTCCAGATCCTAGAGTTTCAGATTCCCACTTGTCTCCCTTTCTTTTTCTTTCAATCGTATTTATTGAGCGCTTACTGTGTGCAGAGCACTGTACTAAGTGCTTGGGAAGTACAAGTTGGCAACATATAGAGACGGACCCTACCCAACAGTGGGCTCAGAGTCTAGAAGGGGGAGACAGAGAACAAAACAAAACATATTAACAAAATAAAATAAATAGAATAAGTATGTACAAATAAAATAGAGTAATAAATACATACAAACATATATACGTATATACAGGTGCTGTGGGGAGGGTAAAGAGGTAAGGCGGGGGGACGGAGAGGGGGAGGAGGGGGAGAGGAAGTAGGGGGCTCAGTCTGGGAAGGCCTCCTGGAGGAGGTGAGCTCTTGGTAGGGCCTTGAAAGGAGGAAGAGAGCTAGCTTGGCAGATGTGCGGAGGGAGGGCATTCCAGGCCAGGGGGAGGACGTGGGCCAGGGGTCGACGGCGGGACAGGCGAGAACGAGGCACGGTGAGGAGATTAGCGGCAGAGGAGCGGAGGGTGCGGGCTGGGCTGGAGAAGGAGAGAAGGGAGGTGAGGTAGGAGGGGGCGAGGGGATGGACAGCCTTGAAGCCGAGGGTGAGGAGTTTCTGCCTGATGCACAGGTTGTTTGGTAGCCACTGGAGATTTTTGTCTCCCCCTGCCTGGGGTCCTCAGTCTAGGGCTTTTTACCTTTGCAGGGACTCTGGGTCCCTGCTCTTTTTCCCCCACTCTCCTCAGTTTCTGTCATCCTCCTCTCCCTACCCGGCAATATCAGCAGCCTCCTAAGCTGCCCTTAAGTGCAATCCTCAAACTTTGTGGGGAGCACAATTATCAGAAGAAATAGGAGATGAATCCAGTTACCCCTAACCCTGGACCTTCTAGATCACTTTGCTTCCTCTTAGAGTCAAATCTCAGGCCCCTGTGACAGTGGTGGATTGGACCCTCCTGAACACCCCTTCCTCCTGCTGTCCCTGGGTTAGGTCCGGTCACACTGACCATGGCCCAGATCTCCAGGGCCAAGAGTATCTTCAGCCCTCCCACCAACCTCTGCCCCAAGCCAGACCCGAAACCTTCCTTCCCCAGCTTCTCACCCACGACCCCGGGACGGGGATGGTGGCTCAGGGATGTGGGTGGGTTCCCCACAGCCTTCACCAGCTGCAGGTGGGCACGGTGAGCCCAGCTCCTGCCTTCACGTGAGACCCATTGGCTCTGCAGGTGTTCCACTGTCACTTCAACAGCAACTTCTTCCCTCTCTTCCTGGAACACCTGTTGTCGGATCGGATCTCCCTGTCCGCGGGCTCCTTCCTGTTGGGTGAGTGAACCAGCCCTGCCGAGGTGGGATGACCAGCCGGGGAGAAGCACTAGCCTGTCAGTGCAGGACTATAATGGGCCGTCACCTCAGCTCCTGCTCCGAGGCTCCTCGTTGGCCCTTCCCTGGCTTCCCAGAATCCCTGTGCTTCCCGCACGATCCAGCAGCACCTACTGCTCCATTCTCCCACTTGTGGCACGACCGACTGTGTCGGGAGTTGTGTCACTGCGACGTCTGGCCGTCTCCGGAGATCCTGTTTTCACGCAGATGTCTTTTGGGACCAAACCCCAGGGAGGAGAGCCAGTCCCCAGGCCCTCCCACTGCTCTGTTTCCCGGGGGAAAGGAAAAATCAGCCCTGGCGATGAGCAGAAGACGTGTTAGGTCAACGCCTGCCTTCTTGGGCTTCCAGAGCAGCAATGGAAAGGCCTCCTGCTGAGTCAACAGCCCTAAGGCCACAGCCTTGGGGGTCCGGGATTTTGCCTAAAGTGCAGATGCCTTGGAGAATCCCCCTGGGGCGTTGAGAGATGGCTGGGTCGGGGGAGAATCCTCAGGGACATTGAGCAGTGGCTGGCTCAGAGGGAGAGAATCCTTAGCAGCAGTGAGCCAGGCTGGGATAGTGGAAGAATCTCTGTGGTTATTGAGCAGCTGCTGGGAAAGATGGAGAATCCTTAGGGCCATTGAGCCAAGCTGGGTTAATGTGAAAATCTCTGGGGGCATTATGCAGCTGCTGGGTGAGATGGAGAATCCCTTGGGGGTGAGGGAGGCATTGAGCTGCTGCTGAATCAGGGGGAGAATCCCTTGGTGCATCGAGCAGTGTGTTGTGAGGTGGCTAGGTCCGGGGAATGGAGTGACGAGAGATTGGCCCTGGGGCTGGAAGGGAACTCTGCTTTTTCCTGTGGGCCCTGATCCAGAACCTGGGACTTCTCCCTGAAGGAAGAGTAAGGATTCTCGTGTTCCTGGGGGTGCTTGCTGAAGTCTGCGGTATCCCCACCCAGTAAGGAGTGGGATGATGTTAGGCAAGGTGACGACTTGAACCCAGCAGTGATGGGAGGCTAAGCAAGTAGGCCCCCCGTGGCCCAGGCCGTGGGATACAAGTCTAGACCAAACAGGCTCCAAATCAGTGTGCACGTAGAGGGTCCCAAGAGGCCACATCCAGCCTGGAGAGGGGTCCAGGGCTTTGTGGTCACTCCTGATCTTTCCTGGGGGCTCCATGCCGTCAGTCGGTTCATTCATTCATTGTCAGATTTATTGAGCGCTTACTGTGTGCAGAGCACTGTACTAAGTGCTTAATTCTGATTCTGTCCTGGTCCTGACCCACAACTCCAGGTTGTGGAAGAACCAGGCTAGGGTGATGTCCCAGGTCTAGCCTTTGGAATCAGCTCGCAGTTCTGATCCTTGCCAAATGGCCCGTAGAAAGATTGAGCTAGAGTTCCTCTTGGTGAGTTGGGGGTGCCTCTTCCCCCTTCCCTCTCCCAGGGCCTGTTTGGTTGTCTCCTCCACCAAAATGCACTTACCTGCTCGTGCCTCTCTCTTTCCCCGCCTCTGTTCCTCCCAGGGGTCTCCTATATCGCCCCGCATCTCAACAACCTCTACTTCCTGTCCCTGTGTCGGAAGTGGGGGGTCTATGCGGTGGTGCGTGGGCTCTTCTTCTTGAAACTGGGGCTCAGCGTGCTGATGTTCCTCGCGGGGCCTGACCAGATCCATCTCCTCTGCCTCTTCATTGCCAGGTAGGCGGTTGGTCTTCACTGGCCTGGGGAGGGGGGGCCAGGGTGGGTGTTTGGGGGCCAGATGTCAGTGTGGAAAGGGCGAGGGACTCTTTCGCACTCTGGGACTTCACACGGGCGCTAAATGGTTTTCCCCCCAACCCCAGATTCCCTGACTCTTTTAGGACTGCCGGGGGACTAGCACAAGGATTCTGCCAAGGTCATTCTCTAGCTTTGCTACCCCTTCTGGCCCCTGGAAGGGTCTAGGGCTAAGCCTTATCCCCTCGAGGGCCCGGCAGTGACCAGAGAGCCTGCTGCCAGGCCGGCCCCAGGGAGGAAGACTTGTGTGCCGGTGCCGTCCTTGCCCGGCCTGTGTGATGGATGTTGCGAGCAATGGGCCTAGGGTTCCCAGCCCATCGTGGACGGTGTGCTCTCTCCGCAGTAACCGGGTGTTCACCGAGGGGACCTGTAAGCTACTGAACCTGGTGGTGACCGACCTCGTGGACGAGGACCTCGTGGTGAATCGCCGGCAGCAGGCAGCCTCCGCCCTCCTGTTTGGGATGGTGGCACTGGTCACCAAGCCGGGCCAGACATTCGCCCCGCTCGTCGGCACCTGGCTGCTCTGTTTCTACACTGGTGAGGGAGGCGGCGAGGCGAGGAGGGGTCTGACCCTTAGGAAAGGAGTCCATTGGTGTGCAGAAGAGATTGGCTCTGTACGACCCCAAGCACGGGTGCACTCCATCTTCAGCCTAGCCCGATGCAGGGGTGCTGGAGGAGCTCAGGGAGGAATCTGGCCTTAAGGAGGCGGCAGTAATAATAATAATGATTGCATTTATTAAGCGCTTACTATGTGCAAAGCACTGTTCTAAGTGCTGGGGGGATACAAGGTGATCAGGTTGTCCCACGGGGGGCTCACAGTCAATCCCCATTTTACAGATGAGGTAACTGAGGCACAGAGAAGTTGTGACTTGCCCAGAGTCACACAACTGACAAATGGCAGAGCTGGGATTTAATAATAATAATGATAATAATAATAATGATGGCATTTATTAAGCGCTTACTATGTGCAAAGCACTGTTCTAAGCACTGGGAAGGTTACAAGGTGATCAGGTTGTCCCATGGGGGGCTCACTGTCTTCATCCCCATTTTACAGATGAGGGAACTGAGGCCCAGAGAAGTGAAGTGACTTGCCCAAAGTCACACAGCTGACAATTGGCAGAGCTGGGATTTGAACCCGTGACCTCTGACTCCAAAGCCCGGGCTCTTTTCACTGAGCCACGCTGCTTCTCAGGCGCTGGGGTCGGTGGTCCAGCTCCGGGGGAAAAAAAAGATCTCTGCTGGGGGAGGGATTGACTGTGGGTAGAAGGCCCAATCTCTGCCCTGTGATCTTCCCTGGAAAGTTGGGGGCAGGGAAGGGGCTCCCTTTCCTCCTAATTCTGTTCCTGGGCTGAGAATGTTGAAAGCAGAAACTCCCAGTCTACCCTGAACATTTGAAGGATGAAGCCAGGTGTCCTGGATCTGACTTCTGACCCAAGTGCCCCACTCACCACCTAAATAATAATAATAATGATGGCATTTATTAAGCGCTTACTATGTGCAAAGCACTGTTCTAAGCGCCGGGGAGGTTACAGGGTGACCAGGTTGTCCCATGGGGGGCTCACAGCTTTAATCCCGATTTTACAGATGAGGTAACTGAGGCCCAGAGAAGTGAAGTGACTTGCCCAAAGTCACACCGCTGACAAGCGGCGGAGCCGGGATTTGAACCCATGACCTCTGACTCCAAAGCCCGTGCTGTTTCCACTGAGCCACGCTAAATGAATTCTGCTTGGTGCCTCGGTGTGCCTCATCTGGGCGGTGGGGAGAATGGGTGCATCTTTTTTTTTTTTTCCTCCGGAGTGGTTAAGACAGGAACGGGCTTGTGCTCTCTTTCCTGAGCTAGAGGCCAGCTGACGGGGGTCTGAGCTGAGCCGGGTTGGGGGTGAAGAGGCTCCTGTCGAGTCTCCCGAGTCCCACTCGTCCTGTGTTTCCTCTCCAGGTTATGATCTCTTCCAGCGGGACCCCCTGAGCCCTGCAGTGAGCGCCCGCCCATGGCTAGAGCCCCCCGGCCCCCATGTCACCTGGGCCCCCTCGCTGCGGCAGGGCTGCTTCTACCTTCTGGTGTTGGTACCCATCGGCTGTGCCCTGCTGCAGCTCCTCGCGTGGTCCCGCTTCACCCTGCACGGAAAACGCCTGCAGGTGGTCAAGGCCCAGCGCCAGAGTCTGGTACAGCCGTGGGCCCAGAACGTTAAGGCCGTCTGAGGGGCCCGGGAAAGGTGGCAGTGCCAGGGACCTGACTCAAACCAGACTAGGTCCCTGACTGTGAAATGTTCAGGTTAACGTCCTCGGGGGCGGGGGGCACTGCCCATCTCAGGCCAGAGTTCTCTCAACCCCTCCCACCCTCTGTGGGGTAGAAAGGGGGGCAGTGGTCACTGTCAAACTGGAGTTTTCTTTCAAGGGGAAAGAAGCCACCTTCCCATCCTGACCTGTTGGGTAGGGGCCAGGTCGCAGGAGACCGTGAGCCTGTTTTCTAGGCCAGCTCCCCTCCCTCGAGGGTCCATTGGATGGGGTGCCCCTCCTCTCCCCCCGCAGACATCTGTGGCCCCGTCTGCCCTCGTAGCGGTTTGTGGGACCTACTGTATGTGCGGGGTCAGAAGAAGACAGGGCCCTTTGATCCTCGCTGAGGAGATCCGAGAGCCTGAACTGGAACTCAAGGTGGTAGTGGGGCCCGTGGGGGAGGAGGGGGCAGTGTGATGTGCCAATATCCTCCCTTATGGCTCTTGCAGGCCTGGGTCTTCACCCGCTTGGTGCTGTGCCCCCAGCCCCCTAGACTCTGCCCAAGTCCAGGAAGGGACTGCTAAGCCCTTAAGTCCCTCCCCTGAGCAGTGGGAGTAGAGTCTGGGTTATCCCAAATCTTGATTGAGCCGAAGTGCATCTAGAACTGCTCCTAGGGACCCCCTGAGTTTCTGATCTACCCAGCCTGGGGTCTCTCCCAGCTTCATAGCTGGGGAAGTGACCCTGAATTTGAGATTTGGACCAGAGCTGGAGGTGAGGGTTAAGAAGGCCTTTGTGGGGGCCGGCGGGAGATGAGGCCACCTGTGTCCTTCTCAGTCTCACTGTGTTAACCGGAGCCTTGCCCACCCCTCCCCTGGGCCTTTCGTCCCCAGCCTTTCGCAGGGGCACACTGCCGACACTGGATCTCTGCCACGTTTGGCTGAAAAACACCAGCCTGATCCGCAGTCTGCCTCAGATTTGCATGTGGCCCCGTCCGACTTGAAGTCACTTCTTTCTCATCATGCCAGGGTTAGAAGGTGGTGAGGGGTTGGAGTGGGGCTGTTTGACGCCCCCCACCCCCCGCCCCACCCCGTTCCTCGTGTTTACAGTCTCTCATTTAGCCAAGCCAGGGGAGAGCCTTTATTGGGGAGAAAGCCCAAAGCCAGCATCTTGGGGAAACCCCCCCTTTTACCAGCTTGTCTTAATCCCCACCTCCTCAGCTCAGCAGGGTGGGGCTCCCCCTGGCCTCAGCCCCCATGGGACTATGCCCGCCCCTACCTTGGGCAGGATGCCTGAGTTTGGGGGGGAAACCCCCGGTTCCCCCACCCCACCGCCCCCAGCCCATGCTGGCTCCAAGCTCCCTGCTCTTCCTTAACTGTGACCATTGTCCTCTGTCCCCCCATCCCTGCCATCTCAGGTTGCAACTGCATCCCAGGTGCATACTGCCTCAACTTTCTGCTCTGCCGGCCAGCGGGCCCAGGGCTGCTGGTGAGCATCTGGGTCGGGCCTCATTTCCTACTGAGTAATTAAAATCATGACATTCTAACTGTTGTACTGGTTGTGGAGAGAGAGAGAGAGCAAGTGCACACACGTGAACATTCGTGTGCTTGCAAAGGAGCTCAAATTCTGTCAAGGGGAACCTTTTCTAAGTGGGAAAGAGCAACGAGCAACTGCGCAAATAGACTGCAGCGCTCACACTTCTGGCCGGGTAATTTTTCATTCATTCAATCGTATTTATTGAGCGCTTACTGTGTGCAAGAGCACTGTACTGAGCGCTTGAGACGTACAAGTTGGCAACATATAGAGATGCCTTGGGGTCAGTGAAGAAGGGATGGTGGGGGTCAAGCCTCTACAAAGCAATTGTTTCCCCAGCCAGGACAGAGGAGGCAGGGGCCTTGGTTGTTATGCTCCCCCACTTCCCCCCAAGTACTCCAGCATGTGTGTTTCAGGCCCTTTCCTCCCTCTGGGGCAACTTAAGGTCTTCGGGGATTCATCTCTAACCACCTTACTTCCACCCACTCCCCCCCCACCCCCTCAGGCTTGATTCTTCCCATACGCAGATGGGAAGTTGTGGAGTTTCAGCAGGATAACATTGCTCTCTAGTGGATCCCACAGAGCAGGAGCTGCTTTTGAGGTATGTGGTTGCTGCTATCCCGATGCCAGAGCCCCCCGGGTGGGCCTGGGAGTGGGAACAGAGCTTCTCCCCCCTTGGTCAAAAGTCCAGTGGGTGCAGCAGTGCTGTGAAATCACTGCTGACCCCCAGCCCCTTCCCCGAAGTTGGTGACTATGGACGGAGCTTGTGTTTTGAGCAACTTTATTTAAGTACATGGGGGCATTGCCAGGCAACATGGTTTGGAGTCTTGGGTGAGGTACAGACTCAGGGTGAGAAGATGGAGGCAGGATGGTTGAGAAGCAAGTTGCAGGGCGTTGGTTATACCGTTTTTCCGACAGGGCCTGACCCCAGCCGCTGCCCACATCTGGCCGAGGGCCATTTGGTCAATAAGTGGAGGAAAGGAAACTGGCATCGTTGGAACAAGGGGGCTTGAGGCCTGGGTAGATCAGGGCAAAGAGCTCAGTGGGTTCATTCCAGGGACAGCCAGCTTTTCTTCTGGCAGGAGTCAAATGTGGAGCTGGGCGGCATGAGAAACAGAACTATGAACAGTGGCATCTTGGGTTGCCTTTGAAATTCTAGGCAGCCTTGTCAGCCTCTAGCTCAAGATCTTGTGATAAGTCCTCGTTACACAATAAGCAAACTTGCACGAGACAGAGGATGGCAACCTTGAGGTGGAGGAGGGGTGCTGACTAAAATAGAAGACAGTTTGGCCAGGCAGGGCCTAGAGCTGAAGCCAGGCCCTGTGACCGCCTCTCTTCCCCCGCCCCCATCATAGGGCTAAACCAAAGAACCACATTGTTATGGCTGCTCCCTCACCTGGCTTCCAGCCCATGATCCTGTTTCCTTTCCTTGGAGCCCACCTAATGTGGAAGCCATCATTCCAGAATCTGGTGGAAGAAAAGAGTGAGTGTGTGTGAGATGGGGAGCTCCCTTAGCCCTTGGAAGTACTAACCCTGAGGGGACGGCAGGGCAGCAGTGCTCAGTTTGTGGGGGACCCCACTTCTCTGGTGACCTGAGCAAGGTGTTGGCACCTGTACCCAATTCCCATAATGATTGAAGCAGCAGGCTCGGGCTCTGCTGACAGGCAGAGCCCCCTTAGCCCTGTGAGGAGGAAACTTGAAGGTCTTCCCTGTTCCCAGAGGCCCAGTCTTGATCCTGTTAAGGACAGGAAGGTGCAAAACTCAGGGTCTTTGTCTCTCAGCAGCCAGAAGGCTTTTTCTCTCCAGGAGAGAGGGGTCAGGGATGATAGCTGAGCCCTGGTCACCAGCACCAAGTAGCAATTTGGATAGAAGGGGGAGTAGATCAAAAGCCACAGAGGGACTAGTACCAGCTGACTTCCCCCACCATCCACAGACACACACACACAAATACACCCAAGGTACACATCAGTCCCTCTTACAAGTTTTTCCGATTCCGAATCACGACTACTCGGTAACTCTTCTTGAGAGCCTGCAGCAACTCCCCGCGCCATCAAAAACATGCTAATACTACTATGTTCCACCCACAGGCCTGTGATTTTGCTCCCCCTGACTCCTGAGCTGTGGGGGAGTTGGCCAACTCTCTAGAGGGCAGAAATCGGGCTGGCAGCTGAGTGTGAGCTGTAGAGCGGAGGGGTAAGAGGTTTCTCTCCACGCACCCGTGAAGAGGCCTGTGCTGTTGCTCCCCTGGTAGTCAGAGCCAGTCCAGCAGTCTCAGCGGAGCAAGGAGGTAGTTGCAATCGGTGTTCGGGGAAAATATGTGTCAGGGAGGAAGGGGCAGGCAGCAAATTCCCTGCCCGTCCCCGCCATGGGGCAAAGGAAGGAGGGGAAGGGGTCCTCGTGGGTGCCACCGATTCCAGTTGCAGACTACTCTCAATGCCCATGTACTCCATCAGTTTATTGTTAGCAGGGTGTGGCCCCGTGGACCCTCTATGAGGACAAAGGAGGCAGAGGGAGGGTGCACAAAGCAGAGGAGGTTGTAAACATTAGTGTTAGCAGAAAATCCCCAGAAACCTCAGATTTACCAGTCTCCCCCCGACCCACCCCCTCCACCAGCCCTATCAATGAAGCCCCAGCTTGTCAGGCCCTTAAATAAATAAAACTTCCTACTCTGGCCTCTTGCAGAAGGTGATAAAAAGCAATTGCTCTGGAGGGGAATTCCTCTCCCGCTGAGCTCTTACCAATCTAGAAACCTCACCTCTTATCAGAGAGCCATTCGGGCAAGGGAGCCTGTCTGCCAGCCATACGCCTGCTTTGTCCACTCCCTCCCCCTTTCCTCTTCAAGGCCTGGCATTCTCCCCACAGGGTCACAGGCGAGGGGAGGGGTTTACAAATGGCAGGGGAGAGTCAAGGGACTGAAAGGTCAATCCTGTGACTCCCAAGGGGGTGGGATTGGGTTGGTGTGTGGGGTGTGTGTGTGTGTCTCAGGGGTGATGACCTTGTTTTACAAAGTCGGGCTGTAATAGCCAGCTCCTCCCATTCCCTTTTCCCTAATAGCAGCTCTGTCTGAGCCCTCGGTATAAACTTCCTGCCCTTTCCCCCATTGCCAGCCTCCACGCTAACCCAGGTGTTTCTACAAACATCTCCAAATGTGCTTTTCCTGCCCTGGCATCCCTTCCCTTTCCAAATCGAAAACCACAAAAAGAATGCCCCACCCCTCCCTCCCAGAACCCGCAACGATCAAGCAGCCAGCAAGAGACAGTGATGAGTAGAGGAGAAGCGTGCGAGACCAGCTCTGGGGCTGGACTGAGGAGGGGCAGGGAGAAAGGGTGTGGAGGGGGGGAAAAGGGGAGAGCTCGGGTCTGTTTCTCCATTTGCCCCCCACCTTCTCTCCCTACAGCAGTAAACAGTCACAACCAGAGAAAGGAGAAGGACCCAAAGAACCAAGGGTTGGGGAGGTCGGGTGAGGCCTTCTCCCGCTTGGGAACGAGTTAGTGGTCAGTCCCTCCTGCCCAGATTGTTTGTGTCTCGCTGAAGTGGTCGTCCTTTCTCCGGGCCCTGGTCTCGTCCAGGCCAGGCTGGCACACGCACGCACACACACGCACACGCACGCACACGGGGGCAACTCCTCACACACACTTGGACTCAGGAAAGCGAGTTTGAAAGTGGAGTTAACTTCGGAGAGAGGTGAAGATGTCCAAACGTTAGAAGGTTTTCCTGTGGATGGACCGGGCGCCGTCTTCCTCGTACTCCTTCTTGGAGACCCACATCTTCTTAAAGGTGTCCAAAGATGCCAGGATGGAACCCCTGGGCATGAGAGAACCAGAGAGGCAGGTGAGCATTTACAGGGGATTAATGGGGCCCAGGCAGGGGAGCTGGGGCAGGACAGAGGGGAGACGCGCCGCCGCCCCCAGTCCTCGGCCCGCTGGCTTCCTCGAACGCCTCGGGTTCCCATCCCCAATCACGTTATTTTCAGCTCCCGGCCCCCGCAGGGACGCTCACCCAATCCACGTTGAGTACAGTCTCTCCTGAGGCGCCGATATCTGAAGAGAAGTTAGAGAGAAAATGGGAGTTCACGGGGTTCGTCCAAGGGCCTCCTGAGCGGTGTTGCTACCCATGGGTCTCGAGCAGCTGCCCCTGCTGCCCTTTCCTGATTTTGATCTGTCACTCCTTGAGGTAAGATGGTCTATCCTGATATCATAAATAGCCACCCCGTTGCACAGCCAAGAATTGGGATTGGAAATTCGGACTGTGACCCCAGAAACCCCTGAGGGTGTGACCCAGGGAACAAGAGCAGAGCCAAGATGGCATTTTAGAGATTTCTGACTGGCATTCAGCTGATAAACAGTCAACACGTGGGTACCTCTTTGAACAAAATGTTCATGTGTTCCTGTCATTTGTTTTCTTCGGTGCCTGTTTGTGTTATTTTCATCGGGTTCCCGTGCCTCCCTGGTTTTCCCCAATAGAGATTGACAGTATCTCCTTCACTGTCCAAATCAGAGCTTTAAACCTGGCGGGATCGGTAAAGGCTGGTGACTGAATGGGGTCAATGGGGCCAAGACCCAAATGCTATGTCTGAGAAGCAGCGTGGCTCCATGGAAAGAGCCCGGGCTTTGGAGTCAGAGGTCATGGGTTCAAATCCCGGCTCCGCCAACTGTCAGCTGTGTGACTTTGGGCAAGTCACTTAACTTCTCTGGGCCTCAGTTAACTCACCTGTAAAATGGGGATTAAAACTGTGAGCCCCCCGTGGGGCAACTTGATCACCTTGTAACCTCCCCAGTGCTTAGAACAGTGCTATGCACATAGTAAGCGCTTAACAAATACCATCATCATTATTATTATTATTATGTAGAGGACTTCTTCTACCCCCATCTCAGTGAGCTCCTCTCCTCAACTTTCTCTCCCTGGAGACAGGGCAGCAACAGGGAAAGGGAGCACGGGAGTGATGTGATAGAAAAGTCGGAAATGAAATCTGTTAGGCAGGGACGGTGATTCAGAAGTGGGGGGACCAGTGGTTTGCGACACCAAAAATATTGATTTGATTTGCCTGTGATAATTCCCATAGCATGGCCCTGGGGGCTGTTTTGGTCAAATGCAGAAATCTCTACTCGAAAATCCTCTCAGAAAATACCACCGCCCCTCACAGGCCCAGCCAGACTCCCAGGGTGGTGGTGAGGAGAGAAAAATGAAGCTACAGTCTCCTCTGCCATTCTGACTCTACCGCTTCCTCTCTACCCTTGGCACTACCTCCCTCAGGACAGAATAGGGCTAGGGGTAGTAGTAGCAGTATTGGTGACAGTACTAGCAGCATCATTTACTTGATGTGATGCACTGTACTAGGTGCCTGGGAAATACAGACTAGAGAAGAGACACAGTCCCAGCCCACCAAGAGTTTACACGCTTTCAAAGCTAAAGTCCACTCGCCATTGTGGCTTTCCAAGGGTGGAGGGAAGCGTGAGTTCTGGCTGGTTTGGAAAGCTTTGAAAACCAGGATCGGACCTTTTGCGGGGAATCCGCGGGGCGCTAAATCAGGGGTGGGGCTGAATGGAATCCCAGTGGGCCCTGAGGTGGCAGGAGCAGTAAGTCGTCTTGGGGGCTGGGCAAGGAGTCCATCCCGACATGGGCTGGCCACAATCTCCACTGCCCCTTCCCACCCCACCCATAATTGTCCTGCTTCTCCTACCCTGATCTTCACGTCCTTGGGAGCCAGTTTCTTCACTTCGCTCAGCAGTCGGTCACCGAAACCTGTGTCGGTGGATAGAAGAGGCGTGACCAGCATGAGCCTTAACCCCGATCCCAGGAGGGCAGAGGCACACCCAACCTCTTCTGCAAGCATCCCACCACCGAGGTCCTTAAAGGGCCTGGGAGCCTCCAAGGAAGAAGGGGAATCGGCAAAGATGGGCCACGCCTGCCATCGGAGGACTGGTAATCTTTGCCCAGGGAATGTATATCAGTGGGAGGGGATTGGGAAGGGAGCGGGCGAGCACCCGGGGCTCCACAGAATCTGGACATGGGCTCTACCCACCGGTTCTCTGACCCCAGGGGGTGAAACGGAGGCTGTGGCAGGGAGGTAGGGAGGGAGCACAGACCTTTGAACAGGGTGGAGCCTCCCGAGAGCACGATGTTGGAGAAGAGTGTCCGCCGGAGGTCCATGTCTGACTTCTGGATGGCAAACACCAGCACCTCGTGGATGCCCTCACTCTCCTCCCCGATCAGATCCGGTCGGAACAGCAGCTCCGGTGCCCGGAAGCGGGAAGGGCCGATCTTAGAAGGCCAAGGGACAGCAGGTCACTAGATTTCTTTTTGTTCAACTAAGGGGGATTGGGGTCTGTTGGCTGGGACTTAATGGGTGGTTGCTGCCTTCTCTTTATCTGAACCTGATAAGAAACACTGATTACCTGACTTAGACCAGGAAAATTCTAGGTGTGCAGGTCTAGTCTGGGGATTAGTGGGGATTTCAAGGGAAGACCTCGCACCTTGGAGCTAGCCCTCCACATTCTAGGAAGGGGGTGGGAAGCTTGCATTGAATATTCCATCAATCAAGCCTCCGGAATGAAGTCCCATGGGATGTGTGCAAGGGAACTGGGTCCCTATGGGAAATTTTCAAGGGAGTGGCTGTTTTCAAATCCCCCCATCCTTGGCTGGGGCCTCACTTGTTCTTCCTGAGTGGAGCATGGGTCCTGCTTAGGTGAGGCGGCCAACACCAGGATATCCCAGGCCACCCAGGTGGGCTTCTTGCTGATCCCCTTCTCCCCTCCCTGCCCAGTAAAGCCCCTAAAAGAACTGCCCTGGTAGCATTCAGACATGTCTGGGCCCAAGCCTGCACCGTTCTGTGTGCCACTCCACGGCCTTCGGCCCCACTCCAGGAGTCCAGCTCGAGACACGAGCTTTGGACGTGACAAGTCACGGGCCCCTGCCTTGTGCTGACTTCCACTTCAGCCTCTTAGGGGTGGGCGGGGGAGTCCTACATTGCACCCTCCCAGCAGGTCTCCCCTCACACCTCAATGGTGCTGCCGTCGGGCAGGTAGTACTGCGCCTTCTCCGTCTCCAGCGTCTCGTCCTTCTGTGGGTTGATGGACAGGTAGCAGGCCCGCTGGAGAGGGAGCACAGGGGGAGGGAGGAGAGATTGGATTAAAAATGAAAACTACATGAAGTCCCACCAAGCTCTAGAGTCCTTGGCGGTTTTAGGTCCTCCCTGGAAAAAAGGAACGGATGGGGAAGTGGTCAAGGACTTGAAACCTTTCTAATTCCCCAGCTCTCTCCACTGGGCAGAATCCAGCGGAGGTGGGCTTGGAGGATTTTGGGCAGATAGATTTGGAGCACCTTACACAGACAGGAGCTTTTCTGTCATTTATCTTAGATTTTCTCCAGTGCTTAGAACATCTTACTTTGCAAGGACCACAGGTAGCAATACAAATGGGCTTGGAAATCCTGCTTTTTTGTACTTAGGCCTGGTGAACGGGCTCAGGCACTGGGCTTCCTCTGCTCAGACGGGCTCTCGGAAGCTCAGCCACAGAGAACTCCCTTCCCTTCCTGTGGGGAATTGTGGGGCGGGAAGCAGCGGGTGTATTGTCCAGGGATAATCCCCTCCTCTCCCGCTTCCAAGGCCTTCCCGAGCCCAGGGAAAAGCAGGCAGGAGTGTGCAAGTCACACTTTGCCCACCACGGGGTGAGTAGCACCCGGATCCTCAGGACCCTGGGTCTGCAGGAGGAGGAGGCTGCGGCGTCCCACTCCAGAACCCGGCACGCACCAAAATTCCTGGGCGTGGCCTAGCTCAAATTGAATTTCAGCCAAACCTAGCTCTCACAAGACATCTCTCTCTTTTGTCCAGTCTTTGGCATGCCAACCTGACTCCCAGGAAGGGAAGGGGGAGGAGGAGAAGCAGCATGCATAATAATGATGGCATTTCTTAAGTGCTTACTATGTGCAAAGCACTGTTCTAAGCCCCGGGGAGGTTACAAGGTGATCAGGTTGACCCACGGGGGGCTCACAGTCTTCACCCCCATTTTCCAGATGAGGGAACTGAGGCCCAGAGAAGTTAAGTGACTTGCCCAAAGTCACGCAGCTGACAATTGGCGGAGCGGGGATTTGAACCCATGACCTCTGACTCCAAAGCCCGGGCTCTTTCCACTGAGCCACGCTGCTTCTCATTGCCCGGGCCTGGGAGTCCAAAGGACCAGGGTTGATGATGATGATGATGATGGCATTTGTTAAGCGCTTACTATGTGCAAAGCACTGTTCTAAGAGCTGGGCACTGTTTAATCCTGCCTCTGCCACTTGCCTGCTCTGTGACCTTGGGCAAGTCATTTCACTTTATGCCTTACCTCATCTGGAAAATGGGGATTAAGACAGTGAGCCCCATGTAGGACACAGGCTGAGTACCACCTGATTAGCTTGTATCTAACCCAGCGCTTAGTCCAAAGCCTTAGTTAACAAATACCATTTAAAAAAAAAAAGATGAGGGAATTATCCATGCACAGTGTCTCTCACTCATGGGTGCCCTGAGGCTGCTCTGGGGCTCGTATGTCCCAGTGAGCATGCATGAACTTGTACATGCGTGATTGTTCCCACATGCATAGTGGCAGCACTGCCATTGTCACTGAGTTGGTCAGGGGCCCCCATCCTTCCTGGCCCCGGGCAGGGGGCAGAAGAAGTCTGACCCAGGATGAAGCATTCTTCCTGCTTCCACACCATCCTCCTCTTACCTTCAGGGGGAATTGGGAGCTAACAACAACAGTATTTATGGTATTGATTAAGGGCATGCTTAGTGCTAAGCGCTGGGGTACAAACGGGCTAACTAGATTAGAAACCACCCATCCCACATGAGTACAGAACTGGCCCCATGATAATTTAGGCTAGGGGAATCCCCAGGAGACCCACAGACCCATTCTCAGGGATTCTCTCCCAGGGTAAAATAAATCCAGGGGCTGGTCTGACCTCCTGGTGCTAGTGTAAAGGGAAGCAATAGTAATTTTTGATGCACTTACTGTGTGCCAAACACTGTACTAAGCACTGGGGTAGACACAAGATAATCAGGTCAGACACCACCCTTGGCCCACATGGGACTCAAGTCTAAGAAGGAGGGAGAACAGGTATTTCACAGTTAAGAAAACTGAGGCACAGAGGCGTCAAGTGACTTGCTTAAGGTCACACAGGAGGCAAGCGGTGGAGCCAGAATTAGAACAAGGTCCTCCGACTCGCAGAACTGTTCCTTTTTCCACTAGGCCTCGCTGCTTTTCATCCTCAAGTACTCCTGATGGGCCTCCCGGTTTCCCTTCTCTACAGTCCAAAATGCCTTTCGGGACAGAGGTGAGCACTTTGAGAAGGGCCCTCGGGACAGCCTCCTGCCCCTGACTCCCCTGAAGAGAATCCCCGGGGTCCCATCCACCCTGGGGTGGCCTAATTACCTCTTTGATGGTTTTGACAATCTCAAACTCCGAGGACGAGTGGAAATCGTAGCCCTCCTTGCGCAGGTAGAGTCGGAGGAAGCGGGAGACGTCCCGGCCGGCGATGTCTATGCGCATGATCGAGTGGGGCATGGCAAAGCCCTCGTAGATGGGCACCGCATGGGTGACGCCATCCCCGGAGTCCAGTACCACTCCCGTGGTCCTGCCTGTTGCATAACTGAAGGAGAGAGAACCCCAATGACCACATGGTCCCACTTACCTTCGCCCCTTTCTTCACTCCGGGAAACAAGGCGGACCCTCAGCCCCTTCTCCGGTCCCATGCACCTGACCCTCCCACCTCTGACCCCTGGCCTCAGGCTGTTTCCCTCCTGCCTGGAATCACCCCCTTCTTTAGCTTTGCCAAACCACATCCCTCACTCTTGCTAAACTGTCCTAAAAGTTCACCCCCTCTAGGAGGCCCTCCCTGATGGATGTCCTCATCTTCCCGGTCGCATCCTCCCATCAGCCACTGCAGCCCTGTTTATTGGGTACTTGTGTTTATTGAGTACTTGTGTTTATTATCACTGATTTTTTTCCTCACTCTCAGTCAATCAACAACATCTAAAGAGAACCTACAGTGTGAGACCTCAGTACCAAATGCTTGGTAAGTGTTCTGCACGTGGTAAGCACTCAATAAATCACACTGGTTGACTGATCGATAAGCACTTGGGAGACTACAGTGGAGGTAAGGAGGGTAATCCCCGTCTTCAAGGAGTTTACAATCTAACGGGGGAATGAATTATGGAATTTTGTCAATTCGGGTCTCTCTCCTCCTTCATTAGATGATAAACTCTAGGGCAGGGCGGGATTGTTCCGCCGGCAGCTAGTACAGAGCAGTCCACACAGTGGCTATTAAGTGACGTTCAGTACTGATACCAAAACTCAGCTGGAATCTGCTGGGCCCATTTTACAGAGAAAGCTGCCCCTCTCACTCACAACACACACACAGAACAGGGTTCCTTGGCAAGAGGGGCATTTGAACTGGGGGAAGAGAAGTTTGTCTCTGCCAATCCCCTCTGACCCTAAAGTCTGCTTTTCGCTCATACCCAATTTAAAGTGGACATAGTGAAGCTGAATCCTACAGCCAGATTTGGGAACCTCTAAGTACAAGGGGATGATACCTCCCTGCTGGCCCAGGAGGCCTGGGGGGTCACCCAAAGGGAATTCAGGGGTGTGGTTTGTTTTGAGGACTCCATAAAAGTTCTGGATCAATCTCCCCACCCTAAAGGATCCTAAAGGATGGAGCCTCCAATGAGGGAATTGTGAGATCGGGCCCTTCTTGCAAAGCCACCTCCTCCATTAGGCATTCCCTGATTAATCCCCCTACTACTCTGGTCATGCCAGCCCTTCAGCTACCTCAACAATCCTTTGTACTCATCTGGTTTATGATTTGTTATCAAATAGTTCTGTATCCATTTTATTGTTTATTATTTATATGCATATTATATATTTGTCAATTTCCACCTGCTCATCTGCCCCAACACCGCAAGCACCCGAGGGCAGTGATTGGGTATCGCATTTCTTCTGTCTATTCCCCAGGCATTTAATACAGTACGCTGCCTCCAATAAGGACCCAAAATATACTGGTGCCTGACAGCGGAGGGTGTTGTCGGAAGGGCACGCAAATTCACGGGAGATGATAAATACCTATTTTTGCTTGAGGATGCCCAGGAGTTGGGGCAGGGAATGCGTCTGTTATACTGTCGTGTAGTACTTCCGCTAGCGCTCAATACAGTGCTCTGCACACAATAAGCGCTCGACTGGACTGATTGCTAACTGTGTGCAGGACACTGTACTAAGTGCTTGGGAAAGTACCCTGTAATAGCGTTGGTAAACCTGATCCCTGCCCTGAAGGAGCTTACAGCCTTCAGGAAGGAAAAACCTTCAGGAGAATCTGCCAAAGCAGAAGGGACTACTCACAGGCTGAGCACGGCTTGCATGGAGATAAAGAGGGCTGGGACGTTGAAGGTCTCGAAGAAAACTTCGGCAGCACGCTCTCGGTTTTTCCGTGGGTTCAGAGGAGCTTCCGTCAAGAGCACGGGATGCTGACAAAACACCAGCCCCATCCCGGCATCAGTCATCCCCTGAGGTTTGCCTCTTGCCACTTCCAACCCAGGTTACGGGGCCAGGAGGATGCCGCCCCTCCCCTGATTTCAGGGGTTCTTGACCTCATGGGAACTGAGAAGGAACTAACTGAATCTGGAATCTGTCGGGCCCTGTGGATTGCAAGCCTCAGGGATGATGCATGGGAGCGGACCCCAGGGGTATGGGAGCCCACCTCTGTTCACCTCTTCTCAGGCTCCAAAACCAAGCGAGGGGCCCTCACCTCTTCTGAAAAGGTCTGCAGCTGGTCCTTGGAGTAGACGTACTGCCAGATGCGCTCCATGTCGTTCCAGTCCTTCACGATGCCATGCTCCATGGGGTAACGGATTGAGAGTAGCCCCCGGTGCTCCTAAAGAGAGGGAGAGTGGTAACTGAACCTCCAAGTGCCCCTGCGGAGGTGGAGCATATTACTGTCCCCCATTTTACAGTGAAAGGAAACTGAACTCCCCAGCAACCCAGCCCTTTCCTTGTCACAGCCCATCAGCGATCCAACCAGGGAGAATCCATACTCCTAGCGTTATCTTAATACCGGAGGCCAGAGGGTCCCAAGGAGGGAATCTCAGAGTCCCTGGATATGGATATCTGGGGTGTAGGGGAGTGGATTGGGTGGGCTGTGCTGAAGGAAACTTGCTCCTTGGCTTAGGGGGCAGCTGTGGTTGTGCCCATCTGCTGAGATAAGCCGGGGTTGGCATGGGGGAAGAAGGGAAAGGGGAGATAGAACATCCCTGAGAAGCTTGACTAGATTACTGGAGGTTACCTCAGCTTTGGGACCAATGAAAATGTCTCCTTCCAGCGCTCCGGCCATGACGCGGACGTGCTTCGGTCTGCCCACACTGCAGAAGATCGGAGACATTGGCGGCCCGTTACACATTAGATGATGCCAGTAAGATCGAGAAACACACCTTCCTGTTATTCAACTCTGAACCTAGAGTTTGGAGTTTTGAAACCTCTCCCCCACCCCCCGCCCAAAGGAATAACCCTGTTCCTTACTACTGGTTAGAACGTGGCAATTTGATTGCCTCAACACCAGTACCATCCGAGTGTATCTACAATGATCTCCCTCCCTCCCTTCCTTCCTCCCAGCTTCCCATGCGGGAGTTCCACTGTTGGAAAAATTCAGTTCCTCTAAAAAGAAGGTCTGCCCGGGAACGGGTGCCATCACGGCAGGCCCAAGGCTAACCCACACCCAAACTCCGTGTTACTTACTAGTTTGGGAAGCAGTATTTGGGAATCTGATCACCTGCAAAACCAGCTTTAATTACGCCTGAGCCCTGTGGGGAGAACAGAGGTAAGTCAGAACTTTGTAGAGAAGGAACGGGAGGTGTGGCGAGGTTGGACAGTGCCCAAGGAAATCCAAAGCAGCAGAGGTTTTTTTATTTTTAATGGTATTTGTTAAGTGCTTACTATGTGCAAGTGCCCAAGGAAATCCAAAGCAGCAGAGGTTTTTTTTTTAATGGTATTTGTTAAGTGCTTACTATGTGCAAAGCACTGTTCTAAGCGCTGGAGTTCAATTATAACATCCAGAATCTCAACTACGGGAAAATCAATCAATCAATGGTATTTACTGAACACTTACTGTGTGCGGAGCACTTGGGAGAGTACAAAAGAACTGGGGATTATGGGGAAATTTTCATTCTGCTGTCACATCCTGCCTTGGGACCCACCTGTTGATCTACAGGCCTTAATTGCATGTGGCCTCTCCCACGGCCCCGGACAAACCAAGCCAGCCCTCGTGTGGACGGTTTGCTTTATTTTCACTTTAGATCCAGAACTCTCAGGCTTGATATAGGAGGAGGCTAATGCTGAAATTCAACTGTCAAGCGTCTTGTGATATATTCGGAGATAAACCCAACGTGCGCAGTCAAACAGCCATCGATCCCTCTCCGCCCATCATTCAGCCTCCTAACCGAGGCCTAGCATCTTGGAGCAGACACTGGGACTCCTCAACCAACAGCCGACTCCCGCTCCGCCTGTAATCTGCTCGGAGAGACCTTGCGAGAGAGACAGCCTCTCCGCTAAGCAGCCGTCATTCTCCGCTGGCCCTGACTGGCTACGGGCCCTGCCCTCATCAATCAATCAATCAATCAATCAATCGTATTTATTGAGCGCTTACTATGTGCAGAGCACTGCACTAAGCGCTTGGGAAGTACAAATTGGCAATACATAGAGACAGTCCCTACCCAACAGTGGGCTCACAGTCTAAAAGGGGGAGACAGAGAACAAAACCAAACATACCAACAAAATAAAATAAATAGGATAGAAATGTACAAGCAAAATAAATAATTAAATAAATAAATAGAGTAATCAATATGTCCCTCATCCATCTCCTTAGCCCACCTGAGCCCGGAGAAAGCCTGCACAGGGCATACGGATCTGGCCCAGTGGTAAACAGAGCTTGTTGCTCTGGTCGATTAATCTGTGGTATCTATTGAGCGCTTACTATGTGCAGAGAGCACTGAATTAAGTGCTTGGGAGAGTACAACACAACAGAATTAGCAGACACGTTCCCTGCCCATAATGAGCTTACGGTCTCTGGGCTCGGTTTGATTTTAACATTCGACTGATATGACCACCGGTCTCAATAACAGTTGCTTCTGAGGAGAGATGCCAACTCACCCCTGACCAGCTGCCTGAGAAATGGCACTGATATTTAGACTGTGAACCCACTGTTGGGTAGGGACTGTCTCTATACATTGCCAATTTGTACTTCCCAAGCGCTTAGTACAGTGCTCTGCACATAGTAAGCGCTCAATAAATACGATTGATGATGATGATATAAAGATCGCCTCCCATCAGTAGGAGAACTGTGCCCATCCTGTGTTTTCCTGCCACCCTCAGTCTCCAGCCCCTCCGAACCTGGTACCTTCAGGCAGCGCCCTGGGCATAAGGAAATAGCCAGTTGCTGCCCTGATATTAAGGGCTTCCCAGTGGCATCAGAAGGAAAAGGATCCAGGCTCGCTTGGCTTCTCTCTCCCTTCTGCTGCAGGGGTGAAACTAATAGGCCTTGGATCCATTTTACTCCGGAGGAAGAGGAGCAAAAATTGAGGCTAAAGGAAAAGAGAAGTGGAGAACATCAGCCAGCTAAGGAAAAGGAGTTTTGAAACCACATCCCCGGGAGAGGGTGAAAGCTTAATTTTCCAGAAGGAAAAATACAATGTTTGAAACTGGCCATTAGACCAGTCAGACTGCCAGAGGAGGAGGTGAACACGTGTGTCCGTGGGAAGGGCAGGAGACAAAAGCTTTGCATTTCCAGCTTGCTCCGGTGCCAGAGGGGCCAAAGGATCCTTCTGCATGCTAGAGAAGTGAGATTGGACCTTTGTATGGGTAATTATGGGAACCTGGCTGACTTCTGGGGCCGTTCATCCCGCCGGGTGGGCAGAAACAGACAATCCTGTTGGATCTCCTGGAAAATGGTGCAGAGAGATGGAGAGACTGAAAGAGAAGGAAAGATCCCTGGGCCAGCTGTTGGATTTGAGTGAGACATCCCCTCCCGGGGATATGGTTTCCATCAACGTCGGCTGAGATGATGGGGGCCCTTGAAGCGATCCAGCCTGAGGCGTCTTGTTCCCTCGTTCCCTCCACGAAGAAAACTCAGCAGGTTCCTTGGGTTCAGAAACTTGACTTTACAGGGTGGCTGCTTCTCCAAGGCTGACGGCCAATTTCAAAGTGACGTCCTGGACTTCTGGAAACACCAACTCGGGACTATCCTGACGCACTGGGCCTCTGAGGGACTGGAGAACTGGCAGCCGAGCCCTGAATCTGCACTTGGACTCTCAGCCTCTTACCTCATCAGTGGGAACGAGGTGGAGCCGAGCTTGGGAGCTAAACTGTGGACGACTAGACCTGGCTTGTTGTAGCCTCATGGCCCGGTACAGTTGCCTCTGGCCAGGCCAGAGGCAGAGCAGAACTAGGGAGGGCAGAGGTGGCCCAGCACCTCTTTTTTGCGTTTCACTCCCTGATCCACAACCTCCTTTCCCCAGCCAAACCACCAGAGCATTCAAGAGGGTTATGCCAATTTCCTTAACAGTAATTTACAATCAGGAACCGTGTACCTGGCAAATGAGCCGCCACTCTCTTTGTCAGTCGCCATGGCAAAAACCAAATACACACATCACAGCCGGCTCATTGACAAAGGGTGGCCATTAAATATTTGCGCACACAGAATAACTGGCATCTGGCACCAGCAATGGCCTCGATGGAGGGATCCGTTTCGGTCGAGAAATGTTTTGTTTATTTGTCTTGGTATCCGTTGAGCGCTTCTTTTTGTGCCATGCATGGTACTAGGCGCTGGGGTAGCTACAAGATGATGAGGTGATGAGAATGGACACGGTGCCTCTCCCACATGGGGCTCACAGTCTAAGCGGTAGGGAGTAAAACTGAATCCCTGTTTTACAGATGAGGTAACTGAGGCAGAGAGAAGTTAAGTGATTTGCCCAAAGTCACTCAGCAGCCAAGCGGCATAGCTGGGATTAGAACCCAGATCCTTCTGACTCTCAAGGCTCGGGCTCTTTCCACTAAGCCATATTACTTTGATTTGGACATCCAAACCCCAAACTATTTGGGGATGGGAAACAGCAAGGCTTAGTGGGTAAAGCACAGGCTTGGAAGTCATAAGAACCTGGGTTCTAATCCTGGATCCACCACTGGTCAGTCACTTCTCTGTGCCTCGGTTACCTCATCTGTAAAATGGGGTTAAGATTGTGAGCCCTCTGCGGGACAGGGACCGTGCCCAACCTAATTTGCTTGTATCTACCCCAGCGTTTAGTACAGTGCCTGGCACATAGTAAGTCTTAACAGATACCATAAAGAAGAATAAGTAGCAGCGCTGGGATTAGAACCCAGGTCCTTCTGACTCCCAATATTAATAATAATAATTTCTGCCACCGTTTCCCCTCCTAAAGGTTCTACATCATACGCCACGTCCTTTTCATGCTGGTTTCCTGAACATAAGTTTAGATCTGCAGCAGCGGCACCAACTCATACTGCACCAGGAATTTCAGAATACAAGTGATGTAAGTATGAGAGAAAAAATAACACTACATTTGAGTCTACCGTAGTGTCCCTAAAAAGACTCAGAGACGATTAAGTGACTCAACAACTGGAAAGTAAAGAGGGCCCTACTTATTTACGAAAGCCTGAAAATACAAGGCCGCTAACTCCATCTGCATCTGTGTCCAAAGTCATAAAATAGCTGTACAAAAGATCGAAGTCCTAATCACTTTACGGCAGAGCTGTAACCTTCGAGTTTTCGGTCTCGAGGGATTCTGGGCTCAGGATTCGTATGTCAGCCAACAGTCAAGGGCAATGATTCAGTTCTTCCTCTACCGAAAAGAAACCTTTCAACTTTAACCAACTTTAAACTTTAATCTTTCAACTTTAATCTGTTTCTAACTGTGATTCAGATACACTAACTAATGTTTTTTCCCTCCCCATCATCCCTTTCTTTTTCTAGTGCTCTCTTTGACGCCCAGGAATAAGAATGCAGTGTCACTGTAAGTCACAACTCAGCTATGAATCCTGCCAAAGAATAACACCCATCTCATAATAGTCATTTAGCTCAATTATTTGGCCCTTTCTTCCCTTTCTCCTGAGATCAGAGCTAAAAATAGCTGCTCGGGAACCCAAAGAAATCAGTTTGTGATTTAAAAAGATGAAGTCCCAAACCTAATGATGTGGCATGTTTTCGGCCCAGTGTTCTGGAAGGAAATAACAGAATAATTCCCGGTTTTCATCTCTGGCAGGATCATTAGTGCTACGATGGAAATCTTCTCTGAGCAGAAAGTCAGAAGACAGGACGTTTAGCCTCCAAACTGACATTGTGCCTCTGCACTGAAGGGTGCCTGGAATATATTAGGACAGCCTAGAGAGGTTGGACGGGGAAATGGAAATTCAAAGGGTGTCACTCTTTCCAAGAGGGAGCAAGGTGAAGAAAGAAAAGGGCAGAAGAGGGGATTGAGAACAATCCAATACATGGAGGGGGAGGAAGCGGCCCATTTCAGCGGAGACACACCAATCTCTTCTGCTCCCTGACACTGCTGATGGAAATGGGCGACAGCTGCCGGCCAAGAAGATCCATTTGCTAATTGCTATTTCTAAATTCCTTCATAAAAGGGTTGGAAAAGCAGGAGACAGATGAAAGCATATGGGTTCCCCAAGTCGAGGATAGGGAAAGGGATAGGGAGTTGAGGATAGGGAAAGAGCAGACAGGTCAGTGCAGCTGAACTGTGTTTTCTAGCCCCTCAACCCGATCTTCTTTCAACTCCTAGTTGCAGTTTTATCAACGGCAAGATGTCTCTTAGGTAGCCAAAAGAGAACTTGAATTTTCTAATAAAGTTTATCGTCCCCAACCTTAAATGCCTGAGATGTCCAGGAATCAGAGGACCTGGGTTCTAGCCCCGGCTTTGCTGCTTGTCTGCCTCAGTTCCCTCATCTGTAAAACGGGGATTTAATACCTGTCCTCCCTCCTATTTAGCCTGGGAGTCCCATGTGGAACCCGATTATCTTATATCTACCCCAGTAATTATTATTATTCTGGAGATGGAAAGGGCAGCAGAAGCAAAATCTTGTCCGGTCAACATGCCCCACCGAGGACATACTTAAATAGACCTGCTAGAGCTTGCTCAGAAAGGAGGAAAAGGGGAGTTGGCTAAAGAGGCCTTGGGGAGGATAAGACTAGGCCCTGGATGTATCACATGGCAGGAAGGCGGGGTAAGAAGGCATCTGCCATCTGTTCTACTTTATGGCTAAGATCTTACTGCAAGATGTAACCTAAGTGTAATTATCAGTATTCATTCAGCACCTACTGTACGCAGAGCCTTGACTTGGGAATGTACAGTAAAAGTAGACGGTACAACATAAGTTCATTGAGGGTGGGGAACGTGACTGCTAATTCTGTTGTATCGTGGTGTCCCAAGCGCTTCGTGCTCTGCACATAGTAAGTGATCAATAAATACCATTGATTGAGTAGAGGGCATGGTTCCTGCCAAGGATTTTGCCATATAATGAAAGAGACAGAGGTTGGGTACATACAGTGGGAACGAGAGGAATCTGTAGTATTTATTGAGGGCTTACTCTGTGCAGAGCACCGTACTAAGTACTTGGAAGCATCCAATCGATTGCCTTGTATCTACCCCAGCATCTGGAAAATGAGGGATTGATGCTGAGGGACCTGTATGGGATCATCATCATCATCAATCGTATTTATTGAGCGCTTACTATGTGCAGAGCACTGTACTAAGCGCTTGGGAAGTACAAATTGGCAACATATAGAGACAGGCCCTACCCAACAGTGGGCTCACAGTCTAAAAGGCGGAGACAGAGAACAAAACCAAACATACTAACAAAATAAAATAAATAGAATAGATATGTAATAAATAGAATGGATATGTAATAAATAGAATAGATATGTAATGTGGATGTGGATGGTGTCCAACTTGATTAGCTTGTATCTACCCCAGCGCTTAGAACAGTGCCTGGCACATAGTAAGTGCTTAACAAATATCATTATTATTATTATTATGCACTGTTCTAAGTGATGATGATGATAGTGGTATTTGTTAAGCACTTACTCTGTGTCCAGCACTGTTCTAAGTGCTGGGGTAGATACGGGGTAATCAAGTTGTCCTACGTGGGGCTCGCAGTTTTAATCCCCATTTTCAGATGAGGTAACTGAGGCACAGAGAAGTTAAGTGACTTGCCCAAAGTCACACAGCTGCTAAGTGGCAGGCCGGGATTAGAACCCATGACCTCTGACTCCCAAGCCCGTGCTCTTTCGACTAAGCCATGCTGCTTCTGTGTGCTTGACACATAGTGAGCGCTCAGCAAATACCATGATAATAACTATTATTATTACTACTATACAGAGTTAGCCACCATCCCTGGCCTCGAGGAAAAACACGGAAACAGGAGGAAATAAAGTGACAAAAAGACAGTAAGCAAACAGAAACAGGAGGAAATAAAGTTACAACTGATAAAAAGTAAGCAAAAAATGAATATATAGATTTTTTAAAAAAATCAATAAACACACGCATGCCAAGGTTAACTGAGGGGTTAACAAGACTTCCCAACCCCATCAGCGCACATTGGGAGGAATTTTGATGGTATTGATGCCTGTCTACTTGTTTTGTTGTCTGTTTCCCCCTTCTAGATATTGAGCCCGATGGTGGCTACGGAATGTCTCTGTTGCCGAACTGTACTTTCCAAGCGCTTAGTCCAGTGCTCTGCAGACAGTAAGTGGCGCTCAATAAACGCGACTGAATGAATGAATGGGTGCCTCAGTTTCTCCTGTTTCTCCACAATTAAGACCAGAAAAGGGCTCCAAATCTGCGGGCTCCCTTGTAATAATGGAATAACTGCAGATATAATAAAGCCTCGAGGGGCTAGGAGCCGAGGCAGGAATTGGCTAACCTAAAAGCTCCTCACCCTGGGCTTCCAGGCTGTCCATCCCCTCGCCCCCTCCTCCCTCACCTCCCTCCTCTCCTTCTCCAGCCCAGCCCGCACCCTCCGCTCCTCTGCCACCGCTAATCTCCTCACCGTGCCTTGCTCTCGCCCGTCCCGCCGTTGACCCCCGGCCCACGTCCTCCCCCTGGCCTGGAATGCCCTCCCTCTGCCCATCTGCCAAGCTAGCTCTCTTCCTCCCTTCAAAGCCCTACTGAGAGCTCACCTCCTCCAGGAGGCCTTCCCACACTGAGCCCCTTCCTTCCTCTCCCCCTCGTCCCCCTCTCCATCCCCCCCATCTTACCTCCTTCCCTTCCCCACAGCACCTGTTTATATGTATATATGTTTGTACATATTTGTTACTCTATTTTACTTGTACATATCTATTCTATTCATTTTATTTTGTTAGTATGTTTGGTTTTGTTCTCTGTCTCCCCCTTTTAGACTGTGAGCCCACTGTTGGGTAGGGACTGTCTCTATATGTTGCCAACTTGTACTTCCCAAGCACTTAGTCCAGTGCTCTGCACACAGTAAGTGCTCAATAAATATGATTGATGATGATTTCTACAGATTTATTACTCTATTCATTTTACTTCTACATATTTACTACTCTATTTTGTTGATCATGTGCATATAGCTATAATTCGATTTATTCTGACGGTGTTGACACCGGTCTATATATTTTGTCAGAAGCAGCGTAGCGTAGTGGAAAGGGCCCGAGTTTGGGAGTTAGAGGTCGTGGGTTCTAATCCCAACTTCACCACTGACCCATTGTGGGATCTTTGGGCAAGTCATTTGACTTCTCTGTGCCTCAATTCCATCATCTGTAAAATGGGGATTAAGACTGTGGGCCCCATGCCGGACATCCTCATTACCTCTATTTATTTTATTTTGTTAGTATGTTTGGTTTTGTTCTCTGTCTCCCCCTTTTAGACTGTGAGCCCACTGTTGGGTAGGGACTGTCTCTATGTGTTGCTAATTTGTACTTCCCAAGCGCTTAGTACAGTGCTCTGCACATAGTAAGCGCTCAATTGATTGATGATGATGATTACCTTGTATCTACCCCAGCGCTTAGAACAGACTGAGCCCTCTCCTTCTTCTCCCCCGCCCTACCTCCTTCCCCTCCCCACAGCACCTGTATACGTTTGTATAGATTTATTACTCTATTTATTTTACTTATACATATTTACTATTCTATTTATTTTATTTTGTTAATATGTTTTGTGTTGTTGTCTGTTTCCCCCTTCTACACTGTGAGCCTGTTGTTGGGTAGGGACTGTCTCTATATGTTGCCAACTTGTACTTCCCAAGCGCTTAGTACAGTGCTCTGCACACAGTAAGCGCTCAATAAATACGATTGAATGAACAGTAAGCGCTCAATAAATACGATTGAATGAATGAATGAATGAATGTTTGGCACACAGTAAGCTCTTAACAAATGCCATTATTATTATTGTTGTCTGTCTCCCCCTTCTAGACTGTGAGCCTGTTGTTGGGTAGGGACCATCTCTGTTGCCAACTTGGACTTCCCAAGCGCTTAGGCCAGCGCTCTGCACACAGTAAGTGCTCCATAAATACGACTGAATTAATGAATGAATGTTTGGCACATAATAAGCGCTTAACAAACGCCATTATTATTATTATTATTATTATTATTATTATTATTGTTGTCTGTCTCCCCCTTCTAGACTGTGAGCCCACTGTTGGGTAGGGATTGTCTCTAGATGTTGCCAACTTGTACTTACCAAGCACTTAGTACACAGTAAGCGCTAAATAAATACGACTGAATGAATGAATGAATGTTTGGCACATAGTAAGCGCTTAACAAATGCCATCACTATTATTATCATTGTTGTCTGTCTCCCCCTTCTAGACTGTGAGCCCGCTGTTGGATAGGGACTGTCTCTAGATGTTGCCAACTTGGACTTCCCAAGCGCTTAGTACACAGTAAGCGCTCAATAAATACGAATGAATGAATGAATGTTTGGCACATAGTAAGCGCTTAAATGCCATCACTATTATTATTATTGTTGTCGTCTCCCCCTTCTAGACTGTGAGCCCGTTGTTGGGTAGGGATCGTCTCTCTCTGTTGCCGACTTGGACTTCCCAAGCGCTTAGTACACAGTAAGCGCTCAAAAAATACGACGGAATGAATGAATGAATGTTTGGCACATAGTAAGTGCTTAACAAATGCCATCACTATTATTATCATTGTTGTCTGTCTCCCCCTTCTAGACTGTGAGCCCGCTGTTGGGTAGGGACCGTCGCTAGATGTTGCCAACTTGGACTTCCCAAGCGCTTAGTACACAGTAAGCGCTCAATAAGTACGACTGAATGAATGAATGTTTGGCACATAGTAAGCGCTTAACAAATGCCATCACTAGTATTATCATTGTTGTCTGTCTTCCCCTTCTAGACTGTGAACCCGCTGTTGGGTAGGGACCGTCTCTAGATGTTGCCAACTTGGACTTCCCAAGCGCTTAGTCCAGTGCTCTGCACACAGTCAGCGCTCAATAAATACGATTGAATGAATGAATGACCGTCTCTAGATGTTGCCTGCCTGGACTTCCCAAGCTGGCTTAGTCCAGTGCTCTGCACACAGTCAGCGCTCAATAAATACGACTGAATGAATGAATGACCGTCTCTAGATGTTGCCAACCTGGACTTCCCAAGCTAGCTTAGTCCAGTGCTCTGCACACAGTCAGCGCTCAATAAATACGACTGAATGAATGAATGACCGCCTCTATCTGTTGCCAACCTGGACTTCCCAAGCTAGCTTAGTCCAGTGCTCTGCACACAGTCAGCGCTCAATAAATACGACTGAATGAATGAATGACCGTCTCTATCTGTTGCCAACCTGGACTTCCCAAGCTAGCTTAGTCCAGTGCTCTGCACACAGTCAGCGCTCAATAAATACGACTGAATGAATGAATGACCGTCTCTATCTGTTGCCAACCTGGACTTCCCAAGCTAGCTTAGTCCAGTGCTCTGCACACAGTCAGCGCTCAATCAATCATCAATCAATCGTATTTATTGAGCGCTGTGTGCAGAGCACTGGACTAAGCGCTTGGGAAGTACAAATTGGCAACATCTAGAGACAGTCCCTACCCAACAGTGGGCTCACAGTCTAAAAGGGGGAGACAGAGAACAAAACCAAACGTACTAACAAAATAAAATAAATAGAATAGATATGTACAAGTAAAATAAATAGAGTAATGAATATGTACAAACATAAATACATAAATACGATTGAATGAATGAATGAAGGTGGGCCAAGGAGGGCAGGAAGGCTGCCCCACCCCATCCCGCCTGGATGACCAAACGGCGCTGAGGCCTGCCCCACCCGGGGGCGGGGCTTAGCGCCAACTGACAGCCGCGGGAGCCAATCCGATCGCTCCCCTCGCTCGCCCCCGCCCCGAGGGCGGGAGGCCCGCGTGACTGGCGGGCAGGGCAGCCAATCAGCGCAGAGAGGCGGCCCCCGCCGAGCGAGACGGACAGCCGCGGGAGCCAATGGGCTTCTCCGAGCTGCACCGAGGGGGAGGAGGGGGCGGGACCCGGTCGCCGAAGGGATCGGCGGAGGGCCCGAAGGCCGAGGCCCCGGGAGCCGGCTCGGAGGCCGGATCCCCGTCGGTGGGGAGGTCGGGAGGTCGGCCGGTTTGCCCGGATCGTCCGCCCATCTATATTATGTCCCCGACGGCGGCGGTAATGGCCCTGTCCCCGCCTGACAGGTGACAAAGAGCCGGCTGAGGCGGCCGGGTCCCTCCACGGTGGGAGGCCCCCGTGAAGGACAAAATCGCGGAAGAACCGTGACTTACATTGTCGATCACGACGGGCTGGTTGGCGATCACATCATAGGACTCCATGGTGCCGGGGGGCGGGGAGGGGGGTCTCCTCCCGAGGAAGGAACGGCCGGCCCGCTCGGCTGTGGCGGCTGCGCGTGCGCAGTCCGCTCTCCGGAATAAGGCTGATGGGGAGGGGGGGCGCCTCCCCGCCCTCAGAGGACTACATCCCCCAGGGTGCCTTGCGGCGGCGGGTGTCCGCGCTCCGTTTGCGTCAAAGTCGGACGTCGGCGGCGTAGCCGCAAAGCATGACGGTACATGTAGGAAATCGGCCTGGGAGGGGCAGAAATAATAAGACTACGAATAATGGCATTTATTAAGCGCTAACTATGTGCAAAGCAAAGCATGCTGGTACATATAGGAAATTGGCCTGGGATGGGCAGAAGTAATAATACTAATAATAATGGCATTTATTAAGCGCTTACTTTGTGCAAAGCATGCCGGTACATGTAGGAAATCGGCCTGGGATGGGCAGAAATTATAATGCTATTAATAATCGAATTTATTAAGCAATAACTATGTGCAAAGCATGGCGGTATATGTAGGAAATTGGCCTGGGACGGGCAGAAATAATAATACTAATAATAATGGCATTTATTAAGCGCTTACTATGTGCAAAGCATACCGGTACTTATAGGAAATCGGCCTGGGATGGGCAGAGGTAATAATACTAATAATAATGGCATTTATTAAGCGCTTACTGTGTGCAAAGCAAAGCATGCCGGTACATGTAAGAAATTGGCCTGGGAGGGGCAGAAATAATAATGCTAATAATAATGGCACTTATTAAGCGCTCACTATGTGCAAAGCATGCCGGTACATGTAGGAAATCGGCCTGGGTTGGGCAGAAGTAATAATACTAATAATAATGGCATTTATTAAGCGCTTACTTTGTGCAAAGCAAAGCATGCCGGTACATGTAGGAAATCGGCCGGGAAGGGGGAGAAATTATAATAGTATTAATAATGGCATTTATTAAGCACTTCCTATGTGCAAAGCATACCGGTACATGTAGGAAATCGGCCTGGGATGGGCAGAAGTAATAATACTACTAATAATGGCATTTATTAAGCGCTTACTGTGTGCAAAGCAAAGCATGCCGGTACATATAGGAAATTGGCCTGGGAGGGGCAGAAATAATAATGCTAATAATAATGGCACTTATTAAGCGCTCACTATGTGCAAAGCATGCCGGTACATGTAGGAAATCGGCCTGGAATGGGCAGAAATAATAATACTAATAATAATGGCATTTATTAAGCGCTTACTATATGCAAAGCGAAGCATGCCGGTACATGTAGGAAATTGGCCTGGGATGGGCAGAAATAATAATACTATTAATAATGGCATTTATTAAGCGCTTACTAGGTGCAAAGCAAGGCATGTCGGTACATGTAGGAAATCGGCCTGGGATGGGCAGAAATAATAATACTATTAATAATGATATTTATTAAGCAATTACCATGTGCAAAGCATGCCGGTACATGTAGGAAATCGGCCTGGGACGGGCAATAATAATAATACTAATAATAATGGCATTTATTAAGCGCTTACTATGTGCAAAGCAAAGCATGCCGGTACATGTAGGAAATCGGCCTGGGACGGGCAGAAATAATAATACTAATAACAATGGCATTTATTAAGCGCTTACTATGTGCAAAGCAAAGCATGCCGGTACATGTAGGAAATCGGCCTGGGACGGGCAGAGATAATAATACTAATAATAATGGCATTTATTAAGCACTTACTATGTGCAAAGCACTGTGCTAAGCGCTAGGGAAGTTGCAAGGCGATCAGGTGATTGCAGAAGCAGCGTGACTCAGCAGAAAGAGCCCGGGCTTTGGAGTCAGGGGTCATGGGTTCGAATCCCGTCTCTGCCAACTGCCAGCTGTGTGACTTTGGGCAAGTCACTTCACTTCTCTGTGCCTCAGTTCCCTCATCTGTAAAATGGGGATTAAGACTGAGCCCCCCCCCCCGCCAACCCCGTGGGACAACCTGATCTCCTTGTAACTTCCCCAGCGCTTAGAACAGTGCTGTGCACATAGTAAGCGCTTAATAAATGCCATTCTTCTTCTTATTGTTGTCCCACAGGGAACTCACAGTCTTAATCCCCATTTTACAGATGAGGGAATCAATCAATCAATCGTATTTATTGAGCGCTGACTGTGTGCAGAGCACTGCACTAAGCGCTTGGGAAGTCCAAGTTGGCAACATATAGAGACAGTCCCTACCCAACAGTAGGCTCACAGTCTAGAAGGGGGAGACAGAGAACAAAACCAAACATATTAACATAATAAAATAAATAGAATAGATATGTACAAGTAAAAGAAATGAATAAATAGAGTAATAAATCCGTACAAACATATATACATATATACAGGTGCTGTGGGGAAGGGAAGGAGGTAAGACAGGGAGGATGGAGAGGGGGAGAGGAAGGAGGGGGCTCAGTCCCGAGGCACAGAGAATTTAAGTGGCTTTCATTCATTCAGTCGTATTTATTGAGCGCTTGCTGTGTGCAGAGCACTGGACTAAGCGCCTGGGAAGTCCAAGTTGGCAACATCTAGAGATGGTCCCGACCCAACAGTGGGCTCACAGTCTAGAAGGAAGTGACTAGAAGTGACTTGCGCAAAGTCACTGCTGGCAAATCTTGCGAGCCGACATCAGGAAGATCTCTATAAGGAAGCAGGGTGGTTCAGTGGAAAGAGCCCGGGCTTTGGAGTCAGAGGTCATGGGTTCTAATGCTGCCTCCGCCACTTGTCAGCTGGGTGACTTTGGGCAAGTCACTTCACTTCTCTGGGCCTCAGTTACCTCATCCGTAAAATGGGGATGAAGGCTGTGAGCCCCCCGTGGGACAACCCGATCACCTTGTAAGCTCCCAGTGCTTAGAACAGTGCTTTGCACATAGTAAGCGCTTAACAAATACCACCATTATTATTATTATTAGTGCAGTCTTAATCCCTATTTTTACAGATAAGATAGAACAGTGCTTTGCACATAGTAAGCACCTAACAAATACCATCATTATTATCATTATTATTAGTCTTAATCCCTATTTTTAAAGATGAGATAGAACAGTGCTTTGCACATAGTAAGCGCTTAACAAATACCACCATTATCATTATTATTATTACAGTCTTAATCCCTATTTTTACCTATGAGATAGAACAGTGCTTTGCACACAATAATAATAATTATTATTACTCCGCGCCTCAGTTACCTCATCTGTAAAATGGGGAGGAAGACTGTGAGCCCCCTGTGGGACAACCTGATCACCTTGTAACCTCCCCAGCGCTTAGAACAGTGCTTTGCACATAAGCGCTTAATAAATGCCATTATTATTATTATTCCCTTCTCCCCCCCTCCTCCTCCCCCCACCTTACCTCCTTCTCCTCCCCACAGAGCCTGTATATATGTATATATGTTTGTATGTATTTATTACTCCATTTATTTATTTTATTTGTACATATTTATTCTATTTATTCTATTTTGTTAATATGTTTTGTTTTGTTCCCTGTCTCCCCCTTCTAGACTGTGAGCCCACTGTTGGGTAGGGACCGCCTCTATATGTTGCCAACTTGTACTTCCCAAGCACTTAGTACAGTGCTCTGCAAGAGAAGCAGCGGGGCTCAGTGGAAAGAGCCCGGGCTTTGGAGTCAGAGGTCATGGGATCAAATCCCGGCTCCGCCACCTCTCAGCTGTGTGACTTTGGGCAAATCACTTGACTGCTCTGGGCCTCAGTTCCCTCATCTGTAAAATGGGGATGAAGACTGTGAGCCCCACGTGGGACAACCTGATCACCTTGTATTCATTCATTCATTCAATCATATTTATTGAGCGCTTACTGTGTGCAGAGCACTGTACTAAGCGCTTGGAAAGTACAATTTGGCAACAGATAGAGACAATCCGTATCCAACAGCGGGCTCCCATCTAGAAGGGGGAGACAAAACGAACAAGTAGACAGGCATCCATAGCATCAAAATAGATAAATAGAATTATAGATATATATATGAACATTATTAATAAAATAAATAGAATAATAAATATGTACAAATATATACAAGTGCTGTGGGGCGGGGAAGGGGGTAGAGCAGAGGGAGGGAGTAGGAGCGATGGGGAGGATTAGCAGAGTAACCCCCCCAGCGTTTAGAACAGTGCTTTGCACATAGTAAGCGCTTAATAAATTCCATCATCATTATTATTATTATTACAGTAAGCGCTCAATAAATACGATTGATTGATTGATTGATTTGATATTATTATTATTCTCTCCGTGGGTCCGGACTGTACGCCCGCCTCCTACCGCTAGGGGGCCGCAGTGGGAGTCGGTGGGGGGGCGCCGTTGCCAAGGCCCGCCCCCCCTCTTTTGATGGACGTGGCGGCCGTCCAATGGGGAGGGGGGTTGGTGTCGCCGCGGTCCGCCCCTCCATCATTATTATTATTATTATTATTATTATTATTATTGCAGTAAGCGCTCAGTTAGTACGATTGATTGATTGATTGATTGATATTATTATTATTCTCTTCGTGGGTCCGGACTGTACGACCGCCTCCTACCGCTAGGGGGCCGCAGTGGGAGTCGGGGGGGGGCGCCGTTTCCAAGGCCCGCCCCCCTTTTGATGGACGTGGCGGCCGTCCAATGGGAAGGGGAGGTGGTGTCGCTGCGGTCCGCCCGCCATCATCATCATCATCATCATCATTATTATTATTATTGTTACAGTAAGCGCTCAATAAATACGATTGAGTGATTGATATTATTATTATTCTCTCCGTGGGTCCAGACTGTACGACCGCCTCCTACCGCTAGGGGGCCGCAGTGGGCGTCGGGGGGGGGGGCGCCGTTGCCAAGGCCCGCCCCCCCTTTGATGGACGTGGCGGCCGTCCAATGGGGAGGGGCGTTGGTGTCGCGGCGGTCCGCCCCGCCATTATTATTATTATTATTATTATTGTTCTTATTCTTATTATTATTTTTTTATTACAGTAAGCGCTCAATAAATACGATTGATTGATTGCTTGATATTATTATTCTCTTCGTGGGTCCGGACTGTACGACCGCCTCCTACCGCTAGGGGGCCGCAGTGGGAGTCGGGGGGGTGCGCCGTTGCCAAGGCCCGCCCCCCTTTTGATGGACGTGGCGGCCGTCCAATGGGGAGGGGGGTGTCGCGGCGGTCCGCCCTCCATTATTATTATTATTATTATTATTATCATTATTATTACAGTAAGCGCTCAACAAATACGATTGATTGATTGATTGGTTGATTGATATTATTCTCTTCGTGGGTCCGGACTGTACGACCGTTTCCTACCGCTAGGGGGCCGCAGTGGGAGTCGGGGGGGAGTGCGCCGTTGCCAAGGCCCGCCCCCCTTTTGATGGACGTGGCGGCCGTCCAATGGGGAGGGGGGTGGTGTCGCGGCGGTCCGCCCCGCCATCACCATCATTATTACTATTATTATTATTATTACAGTAAGCGCTCAATAAATACGATTGATCGATATTATTCTCTTCGTGGGTCCGGACTGTACGACCTCCTCCTACCGCTAGGGGGCTGCAGGGGGAGTCGGTGTGGGGGGCGCCGTTGCTAAGGCCCGCCCCCCTCTTTTGATGGACGTGGCGGCCGTCCAATGGGGAGGGGGGTTGGTGTCGCGGCGGTCCGCCCAGCCATTATTATTATTATTATTACAGTAAGCGCTCAATAAATGCGACTGATTGATTGATGGATTGATTGATATTATTATTATTCTCTCCGTGGGTCCGAACTGTACGACCGCCTCCTACCGCTAGGGGCCCCGCCATCATCATCATCATCATTATTATTATTACAGTAAGCTCTCAATGAATACGATTGATGATTGATTGATTGATATTATTCTCTTCGTGGGTCCGGGCTGTACGACCGCCTCCTACCGCTAGGGGGCCGCAGCGGGAGTCGGTGGGGGGGTGCGCCGTTGCCAAGGCCCGCCCCCCTTTTGATGGACGTGGCGGCCGTCCAACGGGGAGGGGGGGGGTCGCGGCGGTCCGCCCCGCCATCATTATTATTGTTATTATTATTGTTACAGTAAGCGCTCAATAAATACGATTGATTGATTGATAGTATTATTATTCTCTCCGTGGGTCCGGACTGTACGACCGCCTCCTACCGCTAGGGGGCCGCAGCGGGAGTCGGTGGGAGGGGGGCGCCGTTGCCAAGGCCCGCCCCCCTCTTTCGATGGACGTGGTGGCCGTCCAATGGGGAGGGGGGTGGTGTCGCGGCGGTCCGACCTGCCATCATCATCATTATTGCTATTATTATTATTATTACAGTAAGCGCTCAATAAATACGATTGATCGATATTATTCTCTTCGTGGGTCCGGACTGTACGACCGCCTCCTACCGCTAGGGGGCCGCAGCGGGAGTCGGTGGGGGGGGCGCCGTTGCCAAGGCCCGCCCCCCCTTTTGATGGACGTGGCGGCCGTCCAATGGGGAGGGGGGTGGTGTCGCGGCGGTCCGCCCCGCCATCATCATTATTATTATTATTATTACAGTAAGCGCTCAATAAATACGATTGATCGATATTATTCTCTTCGTGGGTCCGGACTGTACGACCGCCTCCTACCGCTAGGGGGCCGCAGCGGGAGTCGGTGGGGGGGGTGCTGTTGCCAAGGCCCGCCCCCCTCTTTTGATGGACGTGGCGGCCGTCCAATGGGGAGGGGGGGTGTCGCGGCGGTCCGCCCCGCCATCATCATTATTATTATTATTATTATTATTATTATTATTATTATTATTATTATTATTATTACAGTAATAGCTCAATAAATACGATTGATCGATATTATTCTCTTCGTGGGTCCGGACTGTACGACCGCCTCCTACCGCTAGGGGGCCGCAGTGGGAGTCGGGGGGGGTAAGCCGTTGCTAAGGCCCGCCTCCCTTTTGATGGACGTGGCGGCCGTCCAATAGGGAGGGGGTTGGTGTCGCGGCCGTCCTCCCCGCCATTATTATTATTATTATTATTATTATTATTATTATTATTACAGTAAGCGCTCAATAAATACGATTGATTGATTGATTGATATTATTCTCTTCGTGGGTCCGGGCTGTACGACCGCCTCCTACCGCTAGGGGGCCGCAGCGGGGGTCGGTGGGGGGGGCGCCGTTGCTAAGGCCCCCCTCTTTTGATGGACGTGGCGGCCGTCCAATGGGAAGGGGGGTTGGTGTCGCGGCGGTCCGCCCCGCCATTATTATTATTATTATCATTATTATTATTACAGCAAGCGCTCAATAAATACGATTGATTGATTGATTGATATTATTCTCTTCGTGGGTCCGGGCTGTACGACCGCCTCCTACCGCTAGGGGGCCGCAGCGGGGGTCGGTGGGGGGGGCGCCGTTGCTAAGGCCCCCCTCTTTTGATGGACGTGGCGGCCGTCCAATGGGGAGGGGGTTGGTGTCGCGGCGGTCCTCCCCGCCATTATTATTATTATTATTATTATTACAGTAAGCGCTCAATAAATACGATTGATTGATTGATTGATATTATTCTCTTCGTGGGTCCGGACGGTACGACTGCCTCCTACCGCTAGGGGGCCGCAGTGGGAGTCGGGGGGGGTAAGCCGTTGCTAAGGCCCGCCTCCCTTTTGATGGACGTGGCGGCCGTCCAATAGGGAGGGGGTTGGTGTCGCGGCCGTCCTCCCCGCCATTATTATTATTATTATTATTACAGTAAGCGCTCAATAAATACGATTGATTGATTGAGTGATATTATTCTCTTCGTGGGTCCGGACTGTACGACCTCCTCCTACCGCTAGGGGGCCGCAGCGGGGGTCGGTGGGGGGGGCGCCGTTGCTAAGGCCCCCCTTTTTGATGGACGTGGCGGCCGTCCAATGGGGAGGGGGGTGGTGTCGCGGCGGTCCGCCCCGCCATCATCATCACTATTGCTATTATTATTATTATTACAGTAAGCGCTCAATAAATACGATTGATCGATATTATTCTCTTCGTGGGTCCGGACTGTACGACCGCCTCCTACCGCTAGGGGGCCGCAGCGGGAGTCGGTGGGGGGGGCGCCGTTGCTAAGGCCCGCCCCCTCTTTTGATGGACGTGGCGGCCGTCCAATAGGGAGGGGGTTGGTGTCGCGGCGGTCCGCCCCGCCATCATCATCACTATTGCTATTATTATTATTATTACAGTAAGCGCTCAATAAATACGATTGATCGATATAATTCTCTTAGTGGGTCCGGGCTGTACGACCGCTAGGTGGCCGCAGCGGGGGTCGGTGGGGGGGGGCGCCGTTGCTAAGGCCCCCCTCTTTTGATGGACGTGGCGGCCGTCCAATGGGGAGGGGGGGTGGTGTCGCGGCGGCACGCCCCCCCTCCCGCCCCTCGGGAGCGCCCCGCGCGCCCGCGGCGCCCCCTAGCGAGCCGCGGCGGCAGCGGCGGCGCGCGGGGCGGCCGGGGCGCAGTGCGCAGGCGCGGAGCGGGGCGCGCGCTGCAGCCCCCGTCGCCTCAGGGTCGGTGGCCCGCTCGCCCGCCTCACTCGCCCGTTCGCCCGCCTCGCTCGCCCTCCCGGGCCCCAATGGCGGATCTGCGGCCTAGCGGCCCCGCCGCCCCGGCCTTCGCCCCGCTTTTCCCCCCGGGGCTGCACGCCATCTACGGCGAGTGCCGACGCCTCTACCCCGACCAGCCCAACCCGCTGCAGGTCACCGCCATCGTCAAGTACTGGTGAGGAGAGCCCGCGGGGAGGGGGACAAGGCCTTGGGGGGGGGGGGGGGGAGGGGAGGGGAGCCCACTCATTCATTCATTCATTGTCATTCATTCATTCATTCATTCAGTCATTCATTCACTCATTCATTCACTCATTCATTCACTCATTCAATCGTATTTACTGAGCGCTTACTGTGTGCAGAGCACTGGACTAAGCGCATTCGTTTTGGGGGGGGAAAAGGACTAGGGGGCGGGGCCGCTGGGAGTCTCGCTTGGTAGTAATGATAATAAGGTTATTATTATAACATTATATAATATATATAGTGTTATAATATTATATGTTATAATGTTATAACATTATTATAACATAGCAGGAGGCCTTCCCAGACTGAGCCCCTTCCTTCCTCTCCCCCTCGTCCCCCTCTCCCATTCATTCATTCATTCACTCATTCAATCGTATTTACTGAGCGCTTACTGTGTGCAGAGCACTGGACTAAGCGCATTCGTTTTGGGGGGGGGGAAGGACTAGGGGGCGGGGCCGCTGGGAGTCTCGCTTGGTAGTAATTATATAATATTCTATATAATGTTATAATATTATGACATTGTTAGAATCAATCAGTCAATCGTATTTATTGAGCGCTTACTATGTGCAGAGCACTGGACTAAGCGCTTGGGAAGGACAGATTGGCAACACATAGAGACGGTCCCTACCCAACAGTGGGCTCACAGTCTAAAAGGGGGAGACAGAGAACAGAACCAAACGTACCAACAAAATGAAAGAAATAGGATAGAAATGTACAAGTAAAATAAATAAATAAATAAATAAATAGAGTAATAAATATGTACAACCATATATACATATATACAGGTGATTAATTATAAGGTTATTATTATAACTTATTATTATATCATTATATAATAGATATAGTGTTATAATGTTATATGTTATAATGTTATAGCATTATTATAAACTAACAGGAGGCCTTCCCAGACTGAGCCCCTTCCTTCCTCTCCTCCTCGTCCCCCTCTCCCATTCATTCATTCATTCATTCAGTCAGTCGTATTTATTGAGCACTTACTGTGTGCAGAGCACTGGACTAAGCGCATTCGTTTGGGGGGGAAAGGACTAGGGGGCGGGGGCGCTGGGAGTCTCGCTTGGTAGTAATAATAATAAGGTTATTATTATAACTTATTATAACATTGATATTATATATAATGTTATAATATTATAACATTATTATAACAGGAGGCCTTCCCAGACGGAGCCCCTTCCTTCCCCTCGTCCCCCTCTCCCATTCATTCATTCCCCTCGTCCCCCCTCCCAGTCAGTCAGTCATTCATTCAGTCGTATTTATTGAGCGCTTACTGTGTGCAGAGCACTGGACTAAGCGCATTCGTTTTGGGGGGGGGGAAAAGGACTAGGGGGCGGGGCCGCTGGGAGTCTCGCTTGGTAGTAATTATATAATATTATATATAATGTTATAATATTATAACATTGTTATAATCAATCAATCAATCGTATTTGTTGAGCGCTGACTGTGTGCAGAGCACTGGACTAAGCGCTTGGGAAGTACAAGTTGGCAACGTATAGAGACAGTCCCTACCCAACAGCGGGCTCACAGTCTAGAAGGGGGAGACAGAGAACAAAACCAAACATAGTAACAAAATAAAATGAATAGGATAGATATGTACAAGTAAGATAAATAGAGTAATAAATATGTACAAACATATATACGTAAATACAGGTTATTATAACATTATTATAACATAACAGGAGGCCTTCCCAAACTGAGCCCCTTTCTTCCTCTCCCCCTTGTCCCCCTCTCCCATTCATTCATTCATTCATTCATTCAGTTGTATTTATTGAGCGCTTACTGTGTGCAGAGCACTGGACTAAGCGCATTCGTTTGGGGGGGGAAAAGGACTAGGGGGCGGGGCCGCTGGGAGTCTCGCTTGGTAGTAATCATAATAAGGTTATTATTATAACTTATTATTATAACATTATCTAATATTATATATAATGTTATAGTATTATAACATTATTATAACTTAACAGGAGGCCTTCCCAGACTGAGCCCCTTCCTTCCTCTCCCCCACGTCCCCCTCTCCCATTCAGTCAGTCATTCATTCAGTCGTATTTATTGAGCGCTTATTGTGTGCAGAGCACTGGACTAAGCGCATTCGTTTGGGGGGGTGAAAAGGACTAGGAGGCGGGGGCGCTGGGAGTCTCGCTTGGTAGTAATAATAATAAGGTTATTATTATAACATATTATTATAACATTATGTAATACTATATACAATGTTATAATATTATAATATTATTATAATCAATCAATCAATCTTATTTATTGAGCGCTTACTGTGTGCAGATCACTGGACTAAGCGCTTTGGGAACTCCAAGCTGGCAACATCTAGAGACGGTCCCTACCCAACAGTGGGCTCACAGTCTAAGAGGGGGAGACAGAGAACAAAACCAAACATACTAACAAAATAAAATGAATAGGATAGATATGTACAAGATAAATAAATGGAGTAATAAATATGTACAAACATATATACATAAATACAGGTTATTATAGCATTATATATAATGTTATAATATTATAACATTATTATAACATAGCAGGACGCCTTCCCAGACTGAGCCCCTTCCTTCCTCTCCCCCTCATCCCCGTCTCCCATTCAGTCAATCGGTCATTCATTCATTCAGTCGTATTTATTGAGCGCTTACTGTGTGCGGAGCACTGGACTAAGCGCATTCGTTTGGGTGGGGGGAAAAGGACTAGGAGGCGGGGGTGCTGGGAGTCTCGCTTGGTAGTAATAATAATAAGGCTGTTATTATAACATATTATTATAACATTATATAACATTATAACATTATTATAATCAATCAATCAATAGTATTTATTAAGCGCTTACTGTGTGCAGAGCACTGTACTAAGCACTTGGGAAGTCCAAGTTGGCAACATATAAAGACGGTCCCTACCCAACAGCGGGCTCACAGTCTAGAAGGGGGAGACAGATCACAAAACAAAACATGTAGACAGGTGAATAACGATAGCATTTGTTAAGCGCTTACTGTGTGCCAAGCACTGTTCTAAGCGCTGGGGGAGATACACGGTAATTAGGCTGCCCCACGTGGGGCTCACAGTCTTAATCCCCATTTTCCAGATGAGGGAATTGAGGCCCAGAGAAGTGAAGTGACTTGCCCAAGGTCACACAGCTGACAAGTCGCGGAGTCGGGATTAAAACCCATGACCTCTGACTCCAAGCCCGGGCTCTTTCCACTGAGCCACGCTGCTTCTCCACGATCAGCAAGGGCTATTGACCGCTTGCTGAACGCAGTGCACTCTGCGAAGCGCTCGGGACCAGCAACAGCGGCCCGGGACGCGTCCGCCCCCCGGGTTGCCTGAGGGATGGGTATATATGGGTAAACGTGGCTTAGTGGTAAGAACTTGGGTTTGGGAGTCAGAGGCCGTGGGTTCTAATCCCGACTTCGCCACTGATCTGCCGTGTGACCTTGGGCAAGTCATGGGGAAGCAGCGTGGCTCAGTGGAAAGAGCCCGGGCTTTGGAGTCAGAGGTCATGGGTTCAAATGCCGACTCTGCCAGTTGTCAGCTGTGTGACTTCAGGCAAGTCACTTCACTTCTCTGGGCCTCAGTTACCTCATCTGTAAAATGGGGATGAAGACTGTGAGCCCCCCGTGGGACAACCTGATTGCCTTGTAACCTCTCCAGCGCTTAGAACAGTGCTTTGCACATAGTAAGCGCTTAATAAATGCTATTATTATTATTATTGTTATTATTATTATTATTATTATTATTATTATTATTTCACTTCTCTGGGCCAAGGTTCCCTCATCTGTAAAATGGGAATGAAGGTTGTGAGCCCCACATGGGACAACGTGATTACCTTGTATCTACCCGGGTGCTTAGAATAGTACTTGGCACATAACACTTAACAAATACCAACGTTATTATTATAAAGGATATAGCAATCAGTGGTATTTATTGAGCGCCAACTATGTGCACAGCACTGTACTAAGCGGTTGGGAGAGTACACTTACAACAGTTAGCAGGCACGTTCCTTGCCCATAACGAAGGGGTATAGCTAGGGAAACATCAGAAGGATGTGGAGGATAGAGGGTTATTAATAATACTAATTACTGTGGCCACTTAGCTGTGTGACTTTGGGCAAGTCACTTAACTTCTCTGTGCCTCAGTTACCTCATCTGTAAAATGGGGATTAAGATTGTGAGCCCCGCATGGGACAACCTGATCACCTTGTATCCTCCCCAGCGCTTAGAACAGTGCACACAGTAAGTGCTTAACAAATACCAAAATTATTATTATTATGATTATGGTATTTGTTAAGTGTTTACTCTGTGCCAAGCACTGTTCTAAGCCCTGGGGTAGATAGAAGGTAATCAGGTTGTCCCACGTGGGGCTCACAGCCTCAATCCCCATTTGACAGATAGGTAACTGAGGCACAGAGAAGTGAAGTGACTTGCTCAAGGTCACACAGCAGAGAAGGGGCGGAGGTGGGATTAGAACCCGCGTCCTCTGATTCCCGAGCCTGCGCTCTTGCCGTGAGGCCATGGGAAAAGCAGGGCTGGGGGTGGGAGAGTGGGAGGCCTTGAGGGGAAGTTTTGGGGGTGGTGCAGGACAGGAGAGGTGTTGGAGAGATGTGGAAGCCACTGAGGCGAGGAGGGGTGGGAGGGAATGGAAGTTAGCTTCAGAGATTCCAGGGATTGGGAAGAATCTTTTCCCCCCTTGAGGTATTCCTCTGCGTTTTAGCGCTGGCCTCCTCCTGTGGTTGGGATAGCAAAGCCGTGAAGAGAAGCCGTCCAGCTCCCTCAAGATTTCAGAATAGCGATGGGGATATTTGTGAAGCGCTTACTACGTGCCAAGCACTGGACCGCGTGCGGGGGTCGGGACGGAGGGACCTGTTTCCGAGCGGAAACCCAATAACATTGGAAGGCTTTTTACTTCTGAAGTTTGGAAGGTTGACTCTCTGGTTTGCTTTGGCTCCAAAATCTCCCCACATTTCCTCCCTGAACAGAATTTCCCTGCTCAGCTTCTGTTGTCCTTTTGAATGGGAGAAATTAAATTTAAAAGAGATTAAAGGAGTTTACCATCCGTGGCTTGCTTGGGGATTTAACAGGAACCCCATTGTTTTCAACTCACTTTAGACCCAAAGGAGACAAACACATTACAAGATTAGTTTGGGACTAGAGGCCTGTTGAGGAGAACGGTAAATTTAAAGGGAAAACAGGCTGAACAGCAGTCAGTCAGTGATCATTGAGAATCTTTAGATTATGGAGTAGTTTCTCGGGGAATTTAAAATCATCCTGGATCAAGTACAGGGATCTATATTCTAGAATCCCTGAGGGCAGGATTTAGGAATCATTTCTATTTATTGACCACTCACTGTGTGCAGAGTACTGTCCTCAGTGCTTAGGAGAGTATCGTACAACGGAGTTGGTAGACCCATTCTCTGCCCACACTGAGCTTCCAGTCTAGAGGGAATGAGACTGTCCAAGATGTAGGGGCAGCTTGGATCTTCCCCATGTGATCAATCAGTCCATCAGTTGATCGATTTCATTGATTGAGTGCTTCCTCCTGCCAAGTATGGTGCTGAGTACTTGGGAGAGTACAAAAGGGTGAATAGACAACGAGCCCACAGTCAGTTTACAGTTTAGAGAATCCTCCCTTCTGATCACATAGACCATGGGATCTTCCTTGCCAGAATCAATCCTTGGAATCATGGCAAAGACTCCCTCTAGATGTGAGCTCATTGTGGGCAGGAAAGGTGTCTACCGACTTTGTTATAGTGTACTTTCCCAAGTGCTCCACACATAGAAAGCACTCAATAAATACCATCGATTGATTCAGAAGTTGCCTGCATAGATTTGTCATGCACTTGGCTGGGCTTCTGGCAGTCTGGCCTGTTTTGGAAGCACCTGCAAGGTGGTTTAGAGAGGTTTTTTTTTTGACAGACAGCCTAGACCCCCCTGCCCTAAATGTGGTCCAAGTGAGCAGACCCTTGATTTAGGGACATTCCAGGGCCCGTCGGTCCCTCGTGTCCTAATGTGAGGAGTTGGGGTTGCCAGCTGGACAAGGAGAAGCTGACTGTCTGTGGGATTCACCTTTCTTGGCCTTAAGAGTTTTCCTCATGACACTCTTCTGTAGAATTCATCGTTTCAGTCAGTTGTCTCCTCACCCCTGCCAGAATGGGTGTTTTCATTCTGCAGTTTGACCAGAACCCGATGGCAAAATTAGGAAATGTTCTTCTGGTACCATGAGCTTACCTGGATACAGCACGATGTGGTGTAGGAAGGAAGGGCAGGGTCCGTGCAGGTGGTTGTCAGTCATGGAGACAATTACAGCGTGAGTTTTTCCTAACGCAAAAATTCAGTCATTCATTAAATCATATTTATTTAGCACTTACTGTAAGAGTAGCATTGTTCTAAGCACTTGGGAAAGTACAACATAACAATAAACAGACATATTCCCTGCTTGCAATGATCTCACAGTCTAGAGGGAAAGACAGACATTAATATAAATAAATAAATTGCAGATATGTAAATAAGCGCTGTGGGACTGGGATTGGGGGGATGAATAAAGGGAGCAAGTCAGGGTGTTGTAGAAGAAAGTGCAATCCCCGCATTCTAGGAGAACGTGGTGAACTGATTGGATTTCTACTGCGTACACGTGGGTGAGCGCGATGGAAACGAAAGACATGATCCTTGCTCCCAAGGAGCTTTCAGGCCAGCATTCCTCAGCCGTGGTTTCCCAACTGGTTCCATGGATTCTTGAAGTTAGTGACCTAGTGGTGTGGGGATGTGCTGGAGAGACGAGTAATGTATTATTTGATCGATTCTCATAGTTTCAGCTCTGGAAAACTGAGAAGCAGTGTGACTTAGTGGAAAGAGCATGGGTCTGGGAATCAAGAGGACAGATGAGGTAATTGAGGCACCGAGAAGTTAAGCGATTCGCCCAAGGTCACGCAGCAGACAAGTGGCAGAGCCAGGATCAGAACCCAGGCCCTTCTGACTCCCAAGCTTCATCAATCGTATTTATTGAGCGCTTACTGTGTGCAGAGCACTGTACTAAGCGCTTGGGAAGTACAAGTTGGCAACACATAGAGACAGTCCCTTCCCAACAGTGGGCTCACAGTCTAAAAGGGGGAGACAGAGAACAAAACCAAACATACTAACAAAATAAAATAAATAGAATAGATATGTACAAGTAAAATAAATAAGTAAATAGAGTAATAAATATGTACAAACATATATACATATATACAGGTGCTGTGGGGAAGGGAAGGAGGTAAGATGGGGGGGATGGAGAGGGGGACGAGGGGAAGAGGAAGCTTGTCCTCTATCCCCTAGTCACGCTGCTTCTTTGTAAAGTGGGGACTAAGACTGGAAGCCCTATATGGGGCAGGGACTGTGTCCAACCCAATTATCTTTCATTTACCCTAGCTTTTTGTGCAGTGCTTGGCAAATAGTAAGTGTTAAACAGGGAACAGGAGAACAGAGAGCACAGGTTAGGACTTCCCAGACTGATCCCCCTTTTCCCTCTCCTCCTCCCCATCCCTCCGGCCCTACCTCCTTCCCCTCCCCACAGCACCTGTATATATGTTTGTACAGATTTATCATTTATTTTACTTGTATATATTTACCATTCTATTTATTTTGTTAATGATGTGCATTTAGCTTTAATTCTGTTTGTTCTGATGACACCTGTGTACATGTTTTGTGTTGTTGTCTGTCTCCCCCTTCTAGACTGTGAGCCTGTTGTTCGCTAGGGACCGTCTCTATATATTGCCAACTTGTGCCTCCCAAGCGCTTAGTACAGTGCTCTGCACACAGTAAGCGCTCAATAAATATGATTGAATGAATAAATGAACAACCACAAAAAAAAACCCAAAAAGGCTCTGGGCCAGAAAGACCCAGCCCCCTGTACTTTGGGGAGAAGGGAGATTGTTTGGCACCCAACAAGTTGCCTGTTAAGAAACAGTGCACTACTTTATCTGTGCAATGAGGGAGAATAACAATGACAATTGTGGTGTTCCTTAAGCGCTATACTAAGTACTGGGGTACGTACAATACGATCGGGTGAAACAGAGTCCCTGACCTATATGGGGCTTGCAATCTGGGCGTGGGGGAACACATATTTAATCCCCTTTTTACAGATGAGGAAACCTAGGCCAAGAAAAGGTAAGTAGCTTGCCCACGGTCATGGAGCAGGATTAAAACCCGGGTCCTCTAACTTGCAGGCCCAAACTCTTTCCACTAGACCACACTAGGGTTGTAATCCAGCTCTGCCACTTGTCTGTCTTGTGACCTTGGGCAAGTCGCTTAATTTCTGTGGCCCTCAGTTCCCTCATCTACAAAATGGGAATTCAGTACCTGTTCTCCTTCCTACTTAGATTTTGAGCCCTGTGTGGGACCTGATTGTCTTGTATCTACCCCAGCACTTAGTACAGTGCTTGAGACATAGTAAGCGCTCAGCAGATACCACAGTTATTATTAGACAAGTTCTTTATGTGGGGTTCTGAAGACTAAAGTGTGCCTTTGAAGAGAGATGCCATGAAACAGGCTTGGCAAGCCAACCCAACTCAAGAGAAGCAGCGTGGCTCAGTGGAAAGAGCCCGGGCTTTGGAGTCAGAGGTCACGGGTTCAAATCCCAGCTTCGCCAATTGTCAGCTGTGTGACTTTGGGCAAGTCACTTAACTTCTCTGTGCCTCAGTTCCCTCATCTGTAAAATGGGGGATAAGACTGTGAGCCCCCCGTGGGACAACCTGATCACCTTCTAACCTCCCCAGTGCTTAGAACAGTGCTTTGCACATAGTAAGCACTTAATAAATGCCATTATTATTATTATTATCACAGATTTTACACGCACTTTTTAAAAAATGATGGGTTGTGAGTACTTGGGGTGTTTCATGGGAAACCCCAGCAAAGCGGGTAGCTCTCCTGGCCTTGTCCAACTTCAGTTTTTATTTGAGCAGGTGATAGAGGAGTAAAATTGCAGGGGAGCTAGGGCAGAGAAGTGTTTAGCAGGCAAGTCAGTGGAAAGGATGAAACAAGTTTTAGAAACCTTTTCATGCTGTTAGATCATTTTGAATAAAGTGATTGATAGGAAAATTGTACAGCACCCTGTAAATTTGAAGGCTAAGTGAAAGCTCATTGCAAGCAGCTCAGGAAAAGATTCTGTGGAGGCCTAGCTGAGACTAGCACCTATCAGTTCTCGGCAGGATTACCACATAAGCATCAACGCAGAAGCAAAGTTTCCGCGGACCTAGAAGTCAGAGGACCAGGGTTCAAATCCCAGTTCCACCACTTGCCTGCTTTGTGACACAGGGCAAGTCACTTGACTTCCCTCTGGGCCTCACTTTCCTCAGCTGTAAAATTAGGATTTAGTACACGTCTCATCCCAGCGTAGACTGTAAACCTCCATCAATCAATCCATCTATGGTATTTGAGTGCTTACCGCAGGGCACTAAGCTAAGCGTTTGGGAAAGTACAGTACAGTGGAGTTGGCATGATCCCTGCCCACAAGGAGCTTGCAGTCTAGATGGGGCTACAGACATTAAGTATCAGGTAGGGGAAATGGCCGAGTGTCAGGATATGTACATAAGTGCTGTGTGTGTCAAGTGCTTAAGGGGTACAGATCCAAGTGCATAGGTGATAGAGAAGGGAGGACCTATAGAAGAAAGGAAGGTATAGTCAGGGAAGGCGTTTGGGTCAAGATGTGATTTTAGGAGGGCATCGAAGGTGGGGAGGTTGGTGGTCTGTAGGAACAGGGATGGACTTCCAGGCCAGGGTAGGATTTCAAGGAGTCAGAGGTGAGGGAGATGAGATCGAGGCACAGTGAGTAGGTAGGTGAGCGTGACGTGAAGTGTGTGGGTTGGGTTGTAGTAGATCTGCGACGTGAGGTAGGAAGGGAAGAGCCGATGGAGCGTCTTAAAGCCGACGTTAAGGAGTTTTCACTTTATGTGTGGGTGGGTGGGCGGGCAACTACTAGAGATTGCTAAGGAGTGGGGAGATGTGGGCGTAGGGGCAGATTGTCAGATCTGATTATCTTGTATCCATCCCAGTGCTTAGTGCAGAGCTTGGCAATAGTAATACAAATATTATTATTATTCAGGTTGCTCTCGTTTGGGAGAACCAATTTATTCTTGCTCTCTGTGACTCAAATCCCACGGTCCTGCAGCGTTAGGGATTAGTTGTGGCTGTTTTCTTCCTCCCTCTCCTTTGCCTCTTCCTTTCTCCTTCCCCCTTCTGCTCTTCCTATCTCCACCCCCCCCCCCCCAAAAAAAAAAAATCAATGTTAACTGCTTTTGCAGACTTTCAAGCTGCATCTGGCTTGGCACCCTCTGGGATGCCTCTCGTTATCTGGCTCTTTCTTCCCATGTCTCCCTCGGACTGGATATTAAGGTGAGCGACTTCCGTGACTGAGGCACACAGTGTGAACAGAGAACTGAGGGACACGAGCAGAACAAGCGTCCGGGGCGGAGGGCAGGGTGTGGGGGGACCAGGGACCCAGGCCCTGGCAGCTATTTCCAGTTCTGCAGTCTGCCTGAGGCGTGAAGTCTGGGGCCTCCATCACTCCAGTTTCCATAACACGAACGATGGATGTTTCGGAGAGCTCAGATGACATCTTTCTCTAAAGTGCAAAATATTATTATTTTCCACAGACTCATCTGTTTCCAATCAGTTCACCGAGTGGCAGAACAGAACAAACTGTGCTTGGTGCCGAGGTTAACGTGGTCAGAGTTTGTCATTTTGGGCAGTTGGAATTTTAAGGGCTACTCTCTTCTCCCTCTCCCCCCAACCCCGGGTCTCTCTCCCCTTGCCACATAGCACCTCGTAGACGCCAGTGTGTGGAGATGAAAGGAGGCATTTGAAGTGGAGAGACTGGGATGGAAAAGCAGTTGGGTCAGATTTCAATCAATCATTCCATCAGTGATATTTATGGAGCACTTCCCACGTGCAGAACGCTGTATTAAGCGCTTGGGAGAGTACCCTGCCCACAAGGATTTTAAAGGCCAGAAGGGGAGACACATTCATATAAATAAATTATGGATAAGTGTGTTAGTGCTGTGGGTCTGAGGGAGGGGTGAATAAAGAGTGCAAGTCAAACTGCAAGAATGATGCAGAAGGGAATGGGAGGAGAGGAAATGAGGGCATAAGTCGGGAAGGTTTTTTATTAATATTATTATTATTATTGTTGTATATAATGGTGGCATTTGTTAAACATTTACTATGTGCCAAGCACTGTACTAAGCACTGTGGTAGAAACAGTCTATGCAGGCCAGACTGTCCTTGGCCCACATGGGGCTCACAGTCAAAGGTGAAGGGAAAACAGGTATGAAATCCCCATTTTACAGATGAGAAGGCAGACACAGAGCAGTTAAGTGACTTGCCCCAAATCACACAGCAGGCAAGTAGCGGAGCCAGAATTAGGCCTGTGCTGTTTTTATTAGGCCGTGCTGCTTCTCTAGTTGGTGGGTCTGTAGCCACCTGGCTCAGTTGGGAGGGATAATGGTGCCGGTGAGCTTTAGCAAATTCCCATCATGAAGCTGGACTGGGTATGCTGCTAAACAGTCTGTCAGTCAATGGTATTTACTGAGCGCTTACTGTATGCGGAGCACTATAGTAAGCACCTGGGAGAGTACGGTATAACATAGTCAGTAGACTAACGAGCTTCCTAGTCTACAGTTCCTTTATTAGTCATGTCAATCCATCAATGGCATTAATTAAGCTCTGGGTCCGTGCAGAGCCCTATATAAAGTGCTTGAGATAGTACAACAAAGGAAATAAGACACAATCACTATGCTCAAGGTGCCGGGGAGACAGGCACTAAAATAAATTACAGGTAGGGGAAGCAGTAGAGTTTAAAGATACGTCCTGTAAGTGCTGTGGAGGAGCTGGAAGGAGTAACTGAGTTCTTTAGGGGTATGGGCTTAAGTGCACAGGGGGTACAGTAGGGTGGGAAGCAGGGTGGAGAGAAGAGAAAAGAATCAGGGAAGACTTCCTGGAAGAATGTGACGCCTGCAGGACTTTGAAGATAGGGAAAAAGAATGGTCCGCTGGCAGTCACCATCAGTAGTATTTATTGAGTGCTTACTGTGTACAGAGCACTGTACAATTCTGTTGTATTGACTCTCCCAAGTGTTTAGTACAATTCTCTGCACGTAGTAAGCTCTCAATAAATTCAATTGATTGGTGGATTGATTGTCCTGAAGGGGAAGGGAGTTGCAGGAAGGAAAGAGGGAATGAGCAAGAAGACAGTGGTGAGAGACAAGAGTGAGGCGCAGTGAGTAGGTTGGCAGTAGAGGAGTGAAATGTGGGGACTGGGTGGCTGTGGGAGAGGATAAATAGTGGGGAGAAATACCAATGTGGGCCTGAATTGGACCCCCCTTTTCACAGCTCTAAATTCAGCATGGCATAGTGGATATAGCATGGGTTTGGAAGTCAGGGCGTCATGGGCTCTAATTCCGGCTCTGCCACTTGTCAGCAGTACGATCTTGGACAAGTCACTTCACTTCCCTGTGCCTCAGTTACCTCATCTATAAAATGAGGATTGAGACTGTGAGCCCCACATGGGACAAGGACTTTGTCCAGCTCGATTTGCTTGTATCCACCCCAGTGGTTAGTACAGTGCCTGGTACATTGTAAGTACTTAACAAATGCTACAATTATTATTGTTATTATTATTAGTAGTAGTAGTAGCAGCGCCCACTTGGTGCAGTGCACTGTTCTATGTACTCAGGAAGTACAGAGTCACAAAAAGACACATTCCAGGCCCACAAGGAGCTTACACTCGAACAGGGGGAATCAGAAAGCAATGAAGATCGTATGAGTAGGGGTTGATGGATTGATTTTTTTTATTATTATTCTCCCACCCATCCAGCAGAAACTCTGTCCTTGAGTAGTTCAGTTGTATCATCCCTGTTAACCTACAGATTATCGGCATGAGTCAAAATTTCCGCAAAAACAGAAAAGGCACTGCCCGGGAAGCCTGAAACCAGAACTACTGGTTTTAAATAGTGATTAAATTGTGGAACACAACCAACTGTGCCTGCTGGGATCATTTATAGCATGTTTTAAAAACTCTAAATGGGAATTTTTTTTTAGTAAATGTTTTCTCCTTCAATTCCCCATTAGCCATATCCAGCAGAAGAATAAAAATGACCCATATCTGGGCAGGGATTGATGGGGAGATGAAGTGGTTGAGAGAGTACAATTTAGGCAGGTGTGATACACAGCAGGGACCGGGGCCAACCACATCTTTGGACTAAATAATGCCTTCAGATCATAGTTTCAATTCTGGTGGTGTTTTTCCTGGAATAGCACATTTCCCTGAAGATTTGGAAGAAAACCGAAATTATTTTTTTTTTAATTTTCATCACTAATTATAATAAAAGGCACTGGATTGAATTGCAGCCGTGGACGGAGAAGACCGCTATATGGGCCTTCCGTAATTGTTTCTGCGGCCTCCCTCCCATGGGCAGGAGCGTTCAAGCTCGGTGGAAAATGTAATGTCCTAAAAATCCAAAGCTAATTTTCAAGGCCCAGCTAAACCTTGCAGCGGACGGGAATGTGGGTATTGGTTTTCCAGCTACTGAAACCCAGCCCATTGTGTTAGACGGGCTCCGTCTTTATTTCGTGTGCTATCCCAACTTTTGTTTTTGTCATTTGTAGTAAGTGACAAGACACACAATGCCTGTGCAGACTTCCTGCTCTGTAGAATAAGCTGTAATTAACACCAAATACAATATGGTCTTTAAGGAACTGTCCTCATGGAGGGTTCAGACTCCTCTGCAGAGAATGAATGCATTTAGACATTACCACCCAGGGTCCCCATTTCTCTTTCAGCGAATATTTCTTGGTGAAATCTAAATGGTGTTCTTTCATCCCTTAGGGATCTCCAAGCCAATTGACAAGCTTTGGGGAAAAGAGGTCATCCTTGGCAGTGTGGCTTGTGATGTGGAATTTGAGACAAGAAGAAGCAAGCCACAGCCCCAAACACATATAACTAATCAGGCAGTGCCCTGTTTAGGTCTAGATTCCTCCACGTCCGTGTAAGATCCTTGAGGACAGAGACCGTGTCTACATGTCTATTGTACTGTTTTCTCCCATCCTTGATACATGGAGAACTCTCTCTGCACATGGAGAACTCTCAGTAAATACCATTGGTCGATTGATTGGAGTGGGTGGCCTGCACTGCTTCTGCCTTCGCCCCCCTATTTTCGGTTGTGTCAGGCTCATCTAGGTAATGTTGTGGACTCTGAGATGAGGAAATCCCATTGACCCACTAGGACAACACTGAGTACGTGTTGCTCTGGCCTCTGGGGAGTGAGGTGAAGGCCTTACCAGGTGTGGACCCCTCCAATTCTTGAGGCAGGCGTAGGTTAGACTTCAGCTAATCAGCCTGAGGATGACTCTGCCCCCCAAGCTTTATGACTCATTTTTTTTAATATGGTATTTGTTAAGCTCTTACTGTGTGCCAGGTCCTGTGCTAAGCGCTGGCGTAGCTACAGGCTTATCCGGTTTGGCACAGTCCCTGCCCCACACAGCACTCACAGTCTTAATTCCCATTTTACAGATGAGGGAGTGGAGGCCCAGAGAATCAATCAATCAATCAATAGTATTTATTGAGCGCTTACTGTGTGCAGAGCACTGTACTGAGCACTTGGGAAGTATAAGCTGGCAACATATAGAGACAGTCCCTACCCAACAGTGGGCTCACAGTCTAGAAGGGGGAGAAGTGAAGTGATTTGCTCAAAGTCACCCAGCAGATAATTGGCGGAACCAGGATTAGCACTCAGGACCTTTTAACTCCCAGTCCCTTGTTTTTTCCACTAAGCCACACTGCTTCTCTTAGAACTGGTGCTGCCATTTGGCAGCCATGGGGAAAGTTCGAGTACCAAGGATGGGGCGGTGCTATGCCTGGATCTCCCCCTTGTTGGCCCGGAGCCCAAGGGAAAATGGTACCTTGGATGGCACAGGGACCTGGGAGCTGGTTTTTCTGAATATCAAGGAAACCACAAGTTTTCTTTTCTCCTCTTTTCTCTTCTCTTCTCTTCTCTTCTCTTCTCTTCTCTTCTCTTCTCTTCTCTTCTCCCTTCCCTTCCCTTCCCTTCCCTTCCCTTCCCTTCCCTTCCCTTCCCTTCCCTTCCCTTCCCTTCCCTTTTTTTTTTTGGAACTGACTCTTTTGGTCCTGTGTCTTGCAGGTTGGGTGGACCGGATCCTTTGGATTATGTTAGCATGTACAGGAACCTGGGCAGTCCAGCAGCCAGCGTCCCCGAACACTGGCATTACGTCAGCTTCGGCCTGAGCGACTTGTACGGAGACAACAGAGTCCACGAGTGAGTGCCTGTCTGTGCCCACCAGTTGCTGACTTTTTTACTCTGTGGCTTAAACTCACTTCATTTTCGTTTGTTTGTTTTTGGAGGGTGGGGAGTTCATCCCTCTGAGGCGAAGCATCACTTGCGAAGCCCTGTAGCATCAACTAGCTATTCATTAGGTCTCAGACTTTAAATGGTTGGTGGATCAAATTGCTTTAGGATTTTCATTCATTCATTCAGTCGTATTTATTGAGCTCTTACTGTGTGCAGAGCACTGTACTAAGCGCTTGGGAAGTACAAGTTGGCAACATAAAGAGATGGTCCCTACACTACAACAGGTTCACAGTCTAGAAGGGGGAGACAGACAACAAAACAAAACATGTAGACAGGTGTCAAAGTCGTCAGAACAAATAGAATTAAAGCTATATGCGCATCAGTAACAAAATAAATAGAATAGTAAATATGTACAAGTAAAATAGAGTAATAAATCTGTACAAATATATATACACAAGTGCTGTGGGAAGTGGAAGGAGGTTCTGGCTTGGCACTCAGGTTCAGCCTGGCTCCACCTTGGTTTGGTTGATGTAGACTGTAAGCTCACTGTGGGCAGGGAATATTGTTATATTGTAGCTTCCCAAGCGCTTAGTACAGTGCTCTGCACCCTGTAAGTGCTCAGTAAGTACGATCGACTGGCTTTATCTGGGTCCTGTCTCCTTGGCAGATGAAAAACATGTTCTTTGGCACAAACAGTGATTACCAAGCTGATACGTTGCCATATTTCCTCCCTCCAGAAGAGGTGGCAGCAGGGTGAGGTGAAGAGACGCAGGACTGGTGGTCAGGAGCCCAGATTCTTGTCCTGGCTCTGTCACTTCCCTTGTGCGACCTTGGGCAAATCATTTAAACTGCTCTGTGCCCCCGGTTGCCTCATCTGTAAAATAGGGATGAGATACCCGCTCTTCCTTCGTCTTAGATTGGGAGCACCGTGTGGGACAGGAACTGCGACCGATCTGAATATCTTGTGTCTATGTCAGTGCTGGGTACATATTAAGTACTTAGTAAATACCATCATTATTCATAGTCTCATCATTGTTACTATTACAGTAGAGTCAGGAATGGCATAATGGATAGAACACGGGCCTGGGGTGGTCAGAAGGTCATGGCTTCTAATCCCGCCTCCACCACTTGTCTGCTGTGTGACCTTGGGCAGATCATTTAACTTTTCTGTCCCTCATCATCATCATCAATCGTATTTATTGAGTGCTTACTATGTGCAGAGCACTGTACTAAGCGCTTGGGAAGTACAAATTGGCAACATATAGAGACATATAGAGACAGTCCCTACCCAACAGTGGGCTCACAGTCTAAAAGATGGGAAAGTTGAAGGAGGGAGGGACTTGGGAGAGACAGGGCAGATTTTAGGGACATCCCACCTGATAGTTTATATTTTCTTAATAAAGTAGGTGGCCAGGTCATTAGGGACAAGAGATGTGGGGGGGAGGGAGACAGGAGGTTTGAGGAGGGAGTTAAACATCTGAAACAACTGTTGAGGACAGTGGGCTGGGGTGGCAGTAGGAATGGAGAGAAGTGATTTGCCCAAGGTCACACAGCAGGCCAATGGCAGAGTGGGGATTTCGAGGGAGTAGGGGAAATGAGGGCTTAATTGGGAGGAGTCTCTTGGAGATGGGATTTGAATATGTTTTTGAAGGTGAGGAGAGTGATGGTCTGTAGGATATGAAGGGGGAGGACGTTCCAGGCCAGAGGCAGGATATGGGCAAGAGGTTGGCAGCAAGATAGACGAGCTTGGCATTAGAGGAGTGAAGTGTGCGGGCTAGAGTATAGTAGGGAATCAGCAAGATAGGATAGGAAGGGGCGAGTTACCTCATCTGTAAAAAACGGGGATTAGGAGTGTGAGCCCAATCAGGGACAGGGACTGTGTCCAACCTGATTAACTTATATCTACCTCAGTGCTTAGAACAGAGCCTGGCACATAGTAAGTGCTTAACAAGCACCATTATTATTACTACTATTATTATTATATGCTCCAGGCTCTGCCTCCTGCCTTGGTTAGCCACCTTGGCTATCTTCAGGCTCATCTGCTGGGCGTTGGCAGATCGAAACGAGTGTTAGAGAAGCAGCGTGGTTCAGTGGAAAGAGCACGGGCTTTGGAGTCAGAGGTCATGGGTTCAAATCCTGGCCCCACCAATTGTCAGCTGTGTGACTTTGGGCAAGGCACTTCACTTCTCTGGGCCTCAGTTACCTCATCTGTAAAATGGGGATGAAGAATGTGAGCCCCCCGTGGGACAACCTGATCACTTTGTAACCTCCCCAGCACTTAGAATAGTGCTTTGAACATAGTAAGCGCTTAATAAATGCCATTATTATTATTATTATTATTATTCTTATTCCAAGCAGAGGAGTAAAACCAGCAGGTTAACCAAAGCTATGGCCCAGGTTCCACGGTTTCTCCTCTGAGGACACTTTGAATATAATCTTGAATTTGCAGTCTGCTCATTCATACGTGCCCGGTGACCTAGACTGAAAATGGGTGACTGACTTTATAGCCCTGCGTACCCCTCCCCACCCCCCAGCCCAATTACACTGCAGTGTCAGCAATCGGGATTTTAAGCACAGAGTTAATTTTGCCTGAATTGGGTCCCCATGTTACGGTATTAATAATGGAGTCAGAATAGCAAACAGATGTAGTAAGTCAAGTGAAAATACTGGGCTTTAATTTATATTTTTTAATAAGTGCTCTCAAAGATTGCTCAGGGCACCTAGCCCTATGCCTTCCCGCTGACAGATTTATGTCCAGTTAAAAGAACACCATTTCCTGCTGGACTTAAAAGTTTCTGCTCTCCCTGGGTATCAGGTCTGTTGTAAGAACCACAGAATGACTAGGAGGGCTGTGGAAAAGAAAGTTGAGGATTTCATCGGAGAGCCCCTCGGAATTTCGAAAAGGTGCTTGCTTCCTGATGGTGCCTTGTGGTGTAATGGCAATGGGGATACTGTCTGAGCTTACTCTGTAGCCCTGAAATTTTCAGTCTTGATAGCTCAGTGCTGCTGCTGGAATGAGAGGATTTTCCTGGGCCATTTAGTCAACTCTGTGCTCTTTACTGCAGAAATACAATATGTGTTTTTAAATTCCTCTAGCCCAGGTGTGGGGGCTACCCTCCCACCTCCCTCTCCATTATTCCTATATAAGGTGGGGCACCTGGAACAGAGCTCTGCTGTTGTGGAGAGTTGCCTCATTGGTCTCCTTGCTCCTTTTACCTCTTCCTCTCCTTGTAGACTGTAAGCTTGTTATGGGCAGGGAACGAGTCTGCTAATTCTGGTGTATTGTACTCTCCCAAGTGCTTAGTACGGTGCTGGGCACATAGTAAGCACTCAGTAAATACGATTGAATGATTGATTCAGCCCCTCTCAGCCCCCAAATGAGCGATTTATTGAATGACGTGGAGACAGTTTAACTTCTCTGGGGGTGTTTTATTGAGCTTTAGCCACCTGGAAGTAGAAGTGCTGAGAACTTCTCCCAGAAGGTCTAATTTTGTGGGCATTCATTCATTCATTCAATCATATTGAGCACTTACTGCGTGCAGAGCACTGTACTAAGCACTTGGGAAGTACAAATTGGCAACATACAGAGACAGTCCCTACCTAACAGCGGGCTCACAGTCTGGAAGGGGGAGAAAATGAGAATCTTTCGGTGCCACTGTCAAGTCTGCCAGCTTTTTCTAAATTCATTTCACTTTGATTCTCTTTGATATGTTCTAATTCAGCTACTTCATCCCAGTATATCTGTAACACAACAGGGCCCTGAAGGGTGAAGGGGGGAAACGGATTGGGTGGACTTTGGGGATGCAGATCCTCAGGGTGGGGGCATGTCTTTGAGATGCCTCTTTATCCTCAGGGGCTCTTGAGAGAAACCTGTCCCTTGCCCGTGGTGCATGTTTAGGCAGCAGAAGTAATCGGTCAATCAATCAGTTGTATTTATTGAGCATTTAGGGTGTTCAGAGCACTGTACTAAGTGCTTGGGAGAGTACAGTGTAACAGAGTTGGTAGACATGTTCCCTAATGAGCCTACAGTCCAGAGGGGGGTCGATACGGAGCTGGGAATCAGGTTTTGGGGTGAAGGAGAAGACCCCAGCCTGAAGCTCCAGGTTGTATCCAGCCAATGTCATCATCATCATCATCATCAGTCGTATTTATTGAGCGCTTACTATGTGCAGAGATTTCTTCTGGATGGGGAGCTGGAGAAGCTAGCGAAGTTGAGAAGCAATTCCCCCTGAAGAAGCGGTCGCTTGGAGAAATGTGCACCCCAGAGGGTATTTAGTTATAATAATAATGATAATAATAATAACTGTGGTATTTGTTAAGTGATTACTATGTGCCAAGCACTGTTCTAAGTGCTGGGGTACATACAAAATAATCAGGTCCCACATGGAGCTCACATTCCAAGAAGGAGGGAGAACAGGTATTGAATCCCCATTTTCCAGATGAGGGAACTGAGGCCTAGATAAGCTCAGTGACTTGCCCAAGGTCACACAGCAGACAAGTGGCGGAGCTGCTTCAGTAGTAATAGGGGAGAGAGTGGAACATGTAGGATAAATCTGGTAGCCCTGGGCTTGTTGGGAAGAGAATGGCTTCCTCTGCCTTGGGGTGGGCACTGGGTGCCCACTGGAGTCCTGGGCAGCCAAAGCAGGTGCCGTAGATGGGCGCTGAGTGTTGGCCAGAAGCTGAAAATTCACATTCTGTTTTTTGGGGCTTTTTTCGTGAAAATGGTAATAATAATAATGATAATAATAATGGCATTTGTTAAGCGCTTACTATGTGTCGAGCACTGTTCTAGATACAAGGTAATCAAGTTGTCCCACGTGGGGCCAACAGTCTTAATCCGTATTTTCCAGATGAGGGAACTGAGGCACAGAGAAGTCAAGTGACTTTCCCAGAGTCACACAGCTGGTCAGTGGCGGAGCTGGGATTAGAACCCATGACCTCTGACTCCCAAGCCTGGGCTCTTTCCACTAGGCCACGCTGCTTCTCTACTTGTTAAGTGCTTAGTATGCACCAGGTATGGTACTAAGTGCTGGATAGATACACGATAATCAGGTTGACACATTCTTTCCCACGCGGCGCTCACAGTCTTAATCCCCATTTTACAGATGAAGGAACTGAGGCACAGAGAAGTTAAGTGACATGCCTAAGGCCGCAGAACAGACAAGTGGCAGCACCCGGGATTAGAACCCAGCTCCTCTGCTTCCCAGGCTCATGCTCTTTCCACTAGGCCATGCTGTTTTCAGCTCAACCTTTCCAGGAAAGGGGGACAATTTCCAGAAAGGCAAAGCAACTCCACCTTTAGAACTCCATTTTTAAGTACATTGTAATATACCTTCAGGAATAGGTCCTACTACGGCTATAATGATACTTTTTGATGTTTGAGCAATTCAAGGCAGGGCTCCATCCCACTGAATTTATAGGACTACATTATTTCTCCAGCATAGTTACCAAGGGTGTTCATGTCAGGCCACCTCTCTCCTCTAGCACTATTTCATTTGCAGCCTGGATTTAAGTCTTGATTGAAACAGGGCTGGATCCCACAGGCTAGCAGATCAAATATCTCTTTAGGGCGTCTGGAGAAAGGCCGGGGAAACACCTCCCTGGCTGACTCAGCAGGGAGGGGCAGCCGGGTTCTCATGATTAAAAACCCTGAGTGAAATTGGGGGGCTTCCACTCCCCATCTGAACAGTGAAGCTCCTGACCACCATCAGGCCATCGACACCTGACCACTGTCCTCGTCCAAGCGAGAAGGATGTTCTTGTGTTCCCTAGGCAGATGTGATCAGTCAATCAGTTGTATTTATTAAGCGCTTGCTGTGTGCAGAGCACTGTATTAGACATATTGAATTGCTCAAGCATCAAAAAGTATCATTATAGCCGTAGTAGGACCTATTCCTGAAGGTATATTACAATGTACTGAAAAATGGAGTTCTAAAGGTGAAGTTGCTTTGCCTTTCTGGAAATTGTCCCCCTTTCCTGGAAAGGTTGAGCTGAAAGCAGCATGGCCCAGTGGAAAGAACATGAGCCTGGGAATCAGAGGAGCTGGGTTCTAATCCCAGGTGCTGCCACTTGTCTGTTCTGTGGCCTTAGGCATGTCACTTAACTTCTCTGTGCCTCAGTTCCTTCATCTGTAAAATGGGGATTAAGACTGTGAGCGCCACGTGGGAAAGACTGTGTAGACATATTCCCTACCTGCAACGAGTTTACAGTTTAGAGATTCTTGGGAATTGAGGGTGGAAAGAAGCCTGGCGTTCCCCTGCTGTCGGGTCCCCAGTTGAAGGTTTGGCCCTGCCTCTATTATTATTATTATTATAATGGCATTTATTAAGCGCTTACTATGTGCAAAGCACTGTTCTAAGCACTAGGGAGGTTACTAGGTGATCAGGTTGTCCCACGGGGGGGCTCACAGTCTTAATCCCCATTTTATAGATGAGGTAACTGAGGCACAGAGAAGTGAAGTGACTTGCCCAAAGTCACACAGCTGACAAGGCCAGGTGGAGATATGACAAACACGGCTTTTCCACCCTTTGGATCGATTGGAAGGTTAGGGCTCTTTCTGGTCAAGGACTCTTTGCTTGGCGAGGATTTTGGGCCTCCCCTTCCAAGTTTTGTTGAACGCCTACATTTTATGGCTGGCATTTTGAACTGAAGAATTTTAGAGCAAGTCTGGGAGTCAGAGGACCTGGGTTCTAATCCCAGCTCTGCCAAATGCTTGCTGGGTGATCTTGGGCAAGCACTTTTAACTTCGCTTGTGCTTCAGTTCTCCTGTCCTCCCTCCTACTCAGATGATGAGCCCCATTTGGGACAAAGACTGTGTCCAACCTAATTCGCTTGTACCTACCCCAGCGCTTAGAATAGTGTTTGACACATAGTAAGAGGTTAAGCAAGTACCATTACCCCCCAAAAAAAAAAGGAATTTTAGCTTGTTTTTCCTGTTAGATCATGTTCTTGTTCCACATGCTGGTCCTCCCCCATTTAAACTGTGAGCACCTTCTGGGTCAGGGACGTTGTCTAAATTGAGTTTTGTTGAGTAATCACTACAGCTCACTGTGTGAGCCCGTTAATAATGATAATAATAACAATAATCACCAAGGCCTGATCTCCCAAGCCCTGCCCACCGGGGAAGGACCAAGGGGCCAGCCCAAGTTTCCCAGACCATCTGTTCGTGATGTGTGGGTCTCTACCCCAGGGTCAGTCTGCTGGCCAGGTGCCAAGAGCAATAAGTTGGACCCCGTAGATTTCCTGGCTGGGATGTGGGGTGAACCAGCAGCGCTCGAGGTTGTGGCTCTTCGCTACGTGCACAGGAATGAAACTGAATTCCAACGCCCAGAGACTTTGCACAGGCAAGTCTGGAAAGCTTTTCCAGACTGTCGGTGGGTTGGGGGGAAGGGAGAAACACGTGCACCCGGGGAAAACAGGTGAACGGAGGCCTGGTGGGCCATGCTCCCTATTTAGGAGATGCCCCTCTCCTCTTTTCTGGATGTGTATGGTCAGTTTGTTCAAACACCCTCAGAAGGGAGGTCTTCAGCTTTATCCTCTCAGGGCTTGGCAGAGGGTAATCCAGCACAGGATACTCTGGGTCACAGGACGAAAAATAATCTCTCGTCTTTTCCCAATTTCCAAAAAAACTGGATCCCTCAATGCTGGTGTGAGGTTTCTTTCCTTTTCAGCTGTGTCTAACTCTGAAGTTGGATACCTGTCCTGGCCTAGAGGTTGGTTTCATTCTTGGGTGGGGTCAGACTGCCTCAGCCTTCACATGTGCTGTAGAGGAAGTTACCCACAAGATGCCTCCTTGATTCCCCCTTCTTTCCCTGTCTCTGTCAGAGGGAGGGAAGCCCCTTAATGGTTTGGATCCGGGCTAGGCTCCAGAAATAATAATTCCCCCAGATCGACCCTAACCTCCTGCTTCTACAGTTTGCATATTTAGTCCCCAGCTAAGACAGCCTTGCGGTTTGCTCCCTCCCAGGTAGTACCCAAAATAAAATAACTTGGCCAACTCTAAATAGTTACTGGCCTTGGGCAGGAGATGGGATTGTCTCTCTTCATTGCTGTATTATACTTTCCAAGTGCTTAGTACAATGCTCTGCACACAGTAAGCGCTCAGTAAATATGAATGAATGAATGAAAATCACTGCCCCCCGAGACTCGGTATCAGAATGATTATTCCACCTCTGGTAGACCTGGCATGCCAGGAGGGGGTCCCTGGGCTTATATTTTGCGGTCTAGTCTAAGCTGCTCCCCTGGAGCTGGTCCGGGCAATGGTTTATCTCCCTGATTCTGAATGTGGTGACTTGCCTAAATCCTTGGCCTTATCTCTTCCTCTCTCTTTCCCTCTCCCTCAGCTTCACCCAGCTCTCCAAATCTGGTCTTTTAGGCACCCAGTCAGCTCTCCCCCCGACACCTAACCTCGCTTATCTCCCCCTATAACCCATCCTGCACACTTTGGTCATCTAATCAAACCTACTCCTCTCTTCTGCCAATGGGCCAGAGGTAGTGGCCCGCCAAGTTTATCTGACTTTTTATGCCTGTATTTTGGGAAGGAGCAGAGACAAAAATGAAACCGTGAATTAAAGCACTTCTGTCCTCTCGAGTAACCAGAGGGCATTAATGCATCAGAATTGTAAGCTCCCTTGAAGTACTCCCAGTAATAATAATAATAATAACGATGGCGTTTATTAAGCACTTACTATGTGCTCTTTCCACTGAGCCACGCTGCTTATCATTCCGCTGTGTCCGTTAATGAGTTGGACTCCTGGTCTCGGACCTTTGTTATTTGCCCTGATGGATGAAGCAGCGTGGCTCAGTGGAAAGAGCACAGGCTTTGGAGTCAGAGGTCATGGGTTCAAGTCACGGCTCTGCCAATTGTCAGCTCTGTGACTTTGGGCAAGTCACTTCACTTCTCTGGGCCTCAGTTACCTCATCTGTAAAATGGGGATTAAGACTATGAGCCCATCGTGAGACAGCCTGAACACCTTGTATCTCTGCCCCCAGCGCTTAGAACAGTGCTTCGCACATAGCAAGTGCTTAACAAATGCCATCATTATCATTATTATTATTATTATTCTCCCAGGGCAGTTGCGGGAAAGTAGAAGTGTAAACCAGGGAAGACATGAGACAATGCGTATACCAAATGCGGATGTTGGAGGGAGAAGAGAAATAGCCCAGTGTTTGCCCAAAGGACAGCGTCTACTCTTTGTGATGTAGGGTAGAGTTGTGAGATGACCCTAGTCACCAGGGAATAATTAGTTTCTTGGGAAGCAGTGTGGCCTAATGGATAGTGCACAAGCCCGGGAGTCAGAGAACCTGGGTTCTAATCCTGCCTCTGCCTCTTGTTTACTGCGTAACTTTGAGCAAGTCACTTAACTTCTCTGTGCCTCAGTTACCTCCTCTGTAAAATGGGGATTGAATCCTCCTCCCTCCAACTTAGACTGTGAACCCCATGTAGGGGTGGCCTGATTAAATTGCATCTATCTCAGCGCTTAGGTCAATGCTTGAATCCTAGTAAGAACTTAACAAATGCCATTGTTATTATTATTATCATAATTCTTTATTATTATTAGTGACCTTCTAGCCCTTCCCAATGGCCTGATTAAGCTCTGGGAGTTTTCTGGGCTGTGTTGGGCCACGATTTCACCTTTGAAGATTCTTGATGGGCTTGAAGTAGAAGGAGAGGTATTTTGGGGCCATGGAGACTAGATAATGTTTATTGTTGTGCCACCCAGTGGCATCCTGCAAGCTCAGGAATTCCTTTCATAGCTTTCATCAATAAGTTGACTTTTCTCTCCTACCCCACAACGTGCACCTGGAGCTGTAGGAGCTGGGTTCTCCCACAGAATCATTCAATCAATTGTATTTATTGAGCGCTTATTGTGTGCAGAGCACTGTACTAAGCACTTGGGAGAGTACAGTATAACAGGACCGGTAGACACATTCCCTGCCCACAATGAGCTTATAGTCTAGAGGGGGAGATAGGCATTAATGTAAATAATTTAGATATGGTTGTGGACATAAGTGCCTTGGGGCTGAGGTGGGGGTGAATAAAGGCTGCAAATCCAAGTACAAGGGCAACGCAGAAGGGAGTGGGAGAAGAGGAAATGAGGGCCTAGTCGGGGAAGGCCTCTTGGAGGAGATGGGCCTTGGCTAAAGCTTTGAAGGTGGGGAGAGTGATCGTCTTTCGAAGACCTGCTGCTCAAAAGGAGGTAGAATGACATTGAGTTGGGCCCCCTCCAGGAATGGGTTTGATTCCTAGCCAGTCACTGGCGATACCACGACCGAACATTGGCAAGGCATTTGTTTCCCAGCCTTTGGAAGGATCACTGGGCTCTGTAAATGGATCTCCGAGCAGCCTCAAGTGGTATTTCTGGGCGCTCCTCTGACATATAAAAGATAGTGGCTCCTGATAGCCTCTTTATTTTTCCATACTACCAACATGGAAAACATTAGTGAAAAGCATGAATTTGCAACCATCTGGGGCCAGATTGCTACCAGCTGAGCTTTCACGAAATAAACCAGCGAAGGAAAGCATGGGGTATTTTGCCAGTGCCCCAAGTGGGACGTCCGTGGGCTCCGTTTGGGGGAAGTCAAATTTCCTCGTTGCGGCTCACCCGCTGTAGAATATCAACCCTCCAACCTCGGCGGTAGATTGTCTAGAACTGGCGTTCCTGTGGGCCAGCGGCTGGAAACGGGACAGGAGGTCCCTTCCGCTGAAGCTGAGAGAGCCGCCTTAGCCAGAGGGCTGGAGAGGCCACCCCAGGGTTGTCCTGTCTAGACTCTCAAACTCAGTTCCAGAGAATAAGATTTGAGCTCAGGAGCATTGTACTGGTGATGGATTTGATTCCTAAGTGTTTCTGAAAGCCTCCATTTGGATGCTGGAAAAATTGGTGAAAACTATCCTGTAGGAAAAATTGTGGTTTCACAAAAAAAAAAGAAGAACCCCTGCCGTCCAACCCTTTTAAATATATCTGGTTGCAAACATGCCACATTCCAGTCCGCTTGGAGCCGGCTGAGCAGTTTTTCTTTCCTTGAAGCTCTTCTGGCTTGGGGAGGATGCAGAAAGAAACACACTGGTAGCCTAGCAGGAAGACTTTGAAACGCAGGAGCGGATGTTGTTGCTGCTTGTCTTGACAAAAGCAAATCTTTCGGGGGAACTTTGCCACTGCCCACCGCAGCCCCCTCCACGGAACCATCTGTGGCTGTGAGCTGCCCGCCGAGCTCAGTGATACTACATCCTGGGATGGCATGGACTTTGGGGGTCTAATTTTGTTTTAGGAAATTCAGACCCTGGTCCCCTGTGGCCAGCCTGGTGCACGGTTCACGTTGTACATGGGGAATTGGGTTAGCCCAATCTTCAGACTGGTTGCATTGGTGCGATGGAGATGCTGGGAGGGATGTGTTCCGTTGCAAAGGTCGATCTCGGTGGAAATCCGGTGAGAATGCTTACTTCTGCCACTACAGATTTACCTTCTCATGCCATAACTCTACCCTTTCATCAATCCTCCTGTTCCTCTCCGATTGACACCCTGACCTATAGACCTACTCACTAGTGCAGACCCATAATTCCCTTCTGGAGCCTCTGGTTCTCCCCGTGTCCTCCCGTGTCCTCTCTCACACTCCAGTGGCTCACACTCTGTTGTTAAGTTAGGGACCACCTGATGTAAATTTCCCAATGGCTGTCTTTACCCCCTCATTGAAGCAGGATAAAGCCAGGCCTGGGAATCAGAAGCACCTGGGTTTTAATCCTGAATCTGCCACTAGTCTGCTGTGTGACCTAGGACAAGTCACTTAACTTCTCTGTGCCTCGGTTACCTCATCTGTAAAATGGGAATTAAGACTGTGAACCATGTGGAACATGGACTGTGTCCAACCTGATTAGCTTGTATCTACCCCAGCGCTTAGTAAAGTGCCTGGTACACAGTAAGCCGCACTTGTGTATATTTGTACATATTTATTACTCTATTTTATCAATGATATATATATAGCTATAATTCTATTTATTCTGATGGTATTGACACCTGTCTACTTGTTTTGTTGTCTGTCTCCCCCTTTTAGACTGCGAACCCGTTATTGGGTAGGGACCGTCTCTATATGTTGTCAATTTGTTCTTCCCAAGCACCTAGTACAGTGCTCTGCACACAGTAAGCGCTCAATAAATGCGAATGAATGAGTGAAAAATAAGCTCTAAACAAATACCAGAACAGCAGTGTTCTCCTGCCACCGTTTCCACGCTGTCTTCCTTCCCAGTTGTCTCCCAAGAAGAGATTTTCTTTCTACTCTTAAATTCTGACCCCTTTAATTTGTGCTTTGTATTCCATTCACAATCAGTCTGTCTTTTCTTCCTCTGTAATATTTCACGGACCTACCTCTCCTTATGTGCTCTGCACACAGTAAGCGGTCAATAAATACGATTGATTGATTATGTATCATTTATATTAATGTCTTTCTCCCCCCGCTAGACCGTAAGCTCACTGAAGGCAGGGAAAGCAACTGTTAACTCTGTTGCATTGTATTATCCCAATTGCTTAATACAGTGCTCTGCACACAGTCCAATAATTGATCGATTGATTGGGAGGCCCCTGCTGACCCCTTTAATACCTGATTGTTAAAGTCTGAGCCTTGTCTTTCAAGTTGTTTGGTGTGTTCAGTGTTTTTTTGAGCCTGTTGTCAAACTTTGCCCTCCCAATTCTTTGATTGTGAGCACTGTGGAGACCGGTCAGTCAATCAGTGGTAATTATTGAGCATTTACTGAGTGCAAAGCATTGTACTAAGCACTTGGGAGAGTACACTGATGATCCTGTCTTCAAGGAGCTTACAATCTAACAGGCCAGGGATCATGTTTAGTTCTCACCCATGTTTTTTTTTTTCCTCCAGCGTTTGGTTGAGTGCCCTGCACCGAGGAAGTGCTTAATAAACACTATTTCTATGACTATTAATGCTGCCTTTTAGGTGCTGAGCCTCATGTGGGAAAAGAACTGTGTTTAAATCAGATTATGTTGCTTCTGCCTCAGCACTTAGTTCAATGCTTGGCACATAGTAACTGCTTAATGATTATCATCATTATTATTTTTCTGGAATATGAGGGGTTTTCTTTCTCATTAAAATTTAGGGCTGTCACTTGGTTAAACCTCCCTGAATGTACTTCTTGCAGTTTGTTCTACTGATTTCTTAGCTGAATAAATCCTGGGAGCCATTATTTTAAAATTCAGGAATGCTGAGTAATATTTGACCATGGCCCTGGGGTGGGGAGGGTTTTTTTTGCGGGGGGGGGGGATTAAAGCATTTGACAAAGCCCTAGTTTTTAATATTAAATATTTGGTTGGGTTTGGATTGGCAGAGTTGGGATCTTCCGCATCTAGTTACAGGAAGAAAATCCAGAAAGGTGGTGCTTCTTTGCTGTCGTTTTAACAGAAAGTAGAATTGGAGCTAACTGCTGCAGAAGAGACCTACGAGTCTTCAGGTTAAAGGAGGAAAGTCATAGACCTGCTGTGGTTAGAAGCTATTGTCTCCTCTAAAACCAGAGCTCTGGCTTACTGAGAGAGAGCACACCCCTAAGCTCGTCCCACATTGGAGTTCCTACAGCAGAGCTGATTTTGCTCAGTAGCCCCAAATTGAATCGTGGTTTGTGTCTCTGTTAAACTGCAGTCAGGAACCCCAACTCTTCACATCAGGGAGGAATCTTGAGTGCTGCCTTTTTGCAGTTCTGATCCAAAATCCGTGGATTGTGCTTGTAAGATGATGGGCTGTGGAGACTTTCCAGTGTTCATACTGTAAATTAAAACGGGTTCAGTCAGCTGTGGGGCAGAAACTGAAGCCAAAATGTGAAGTTATTTTGGCTGTTGATGAGATGAAGGATCCTGGTGTTGGGATCATTTATGCTGGCGAGATGTTGGCCTCGGGGGGTCTGGGAAAACAAAGGGAAGAGCGATGGCTCAGAGAATAGCTCAGAGAATAGCCGGTGCAAATGGGCCCAACAGAATGTCCTGAGCCTCCAAACTTTGAAACCACGCTCCTTCCTTCCCCAAATCTCCTGTTTTGCCCAAAGGAATACATTTATTTTGCACTGCAAAAGTCAGTTAGCCTCCTATTTAATCCCCCAACTGGAACCAGGGCCCTCTTCCAGCATTTGGTAAAGCCTAAAGCTGGGGACTCTGTCTCCTGGGTGCGTGGTCGGCACCGTTACACTTACAAAACAATTTAGAGTTTCTGTGTCTGCTTTCCTGGGCGATGAGATGTGGCATGAATCCTGGTGTCATCCGGATCCCTCCGGTCCAGCCGTATTCGTCTTCTATTACTAAGGAGTCCGCCTTTGAGAAAACAAGAGGGACTCAGCCATGCGTCGCCTTGGGGAGGAGTAAGATGCTTTGTGCTCTGCGGCTGGGCAAGCACATGTACCGAAAGGTTTGTCTTTCATCACCGGTTCAAATGAAACTCTGCTTGCTCTGGAGATTTCATCATCAGGCTCCTCTGAGAATCACCGTCCTACCATCTCATTGTGTTTTCTCAGCATTAACAGGGCCTCACCACACCCAAGGAGCCGGTTGTTGCTGGGCTTGATTTACAGCCCTGACAGTACCGAGCAGCCTGAGCCTGGCACACTTCCTCCAAGAGGCCTTCCCTGACTAAATCCTCCTTTCCTCTTCCACTCACTTCTGCGTCGCCCTGACTTGCTCCCTTTATTCATGCCCCCCTCCCAGCCCCACAGCACTTGTGTAGATATCAGTAATTTATTTATATTAATGCTTGTCTCCCCTTCTAGACTGTAAGCTCATTATGGGCCAGGAATGTAACTGTTTATTGTTGTATTATACTCTCCCTAAGTGCCCCGCACACAGCAGGTGCTCAGTAAATACAATTGAGTAAATGAATGAGTGGGGTGGCTTTCCTGGGAATAACAACCAGGCATTTTGACTTCGTAACCATCGGCATTTGCCTCCCTCCACTCTGTGAGAAGCAGGGAGAGGAGAGTGTGGGACAGACAAGAGTAGATGACAGCTCTCTTCCCTCTAGACTGTAAGCTCGTTATGGGCAGGAAATGTGTTGGCTAATTCTGTTTTATCGTACTCTCCCAAGCGCTTAGTACTGTGCTCTGCACATAGCTCTCAGTAAATGCGATCAGTTGATTGATCAGAATAGCAATATAGGAGTGGGTTTTCCCTTTACAATGCCCGTCACTCTTCTAGGCCACCACTATGGTCTCCCTCTTCTGTTAGCCCTCTCCTATGGGAATATAAAAATAAGGTGTTTTGCTTCAGTCTAAGCTAATTAGTTCCACAAAGTGCACTGGGGGTCGGGTTACATGTCGATTTTTTTCCCCTCACTCCATTTGTATTGGGGTTGGTTCCCAGGGTTCAGGAGAGCTAGTTGAAGAATTCGTGTACATAAAGCCTCATCTCCCTCCTTGTCCTCTCTCTCCCAGGATAGCAGAATGATGCCCAGGGCAGTAAGTCTTCATGTTTGTCTTGCTGCTCCTGTTTATAAGTACCCTAGTCTTATGAAAGGGAAGATATTATATGTATTTACACAAATAAAATGTAGCTCAGTGGTAGAGCCTGTTCCCTATGTCCTCTTGACATCGGCCCAGCTCAGGAATGACGAGGGGGTTGTGGGGGTTGGTGTCTCAGCTGAGGAGAGTATGAAAAGTCCCAGGAGCCAAGCAGGCACCATAATCTAGTGAAAAGAGCCCCGGTCTTGGCAGTCAGGACCTGGCCTCTCATCCCCATTCCATCTCTTACCTGCTGAGAGGCCATGGGCAAGTCACTTAACTTCTCTGGGCCTCAGTTTCCTCAGGAATATTGGGGGGCTCAGTACCCATTCTCCCTCCCCTCTAGACTGGGAGTCCTAAGTGGGAAAAGGGGCTGGATCTGACCTGATTATCTTGTATCTATTTCAGTGCTTGGTACAGAGTAAGTGCTTTTCTTCTTCTACTTACTATTATCATTATTATATTAACCGCTTACTATCTGCCAGGCATTCTACTAAGTCCTGGGGTGAATTCAAGCAAATCGGGTCGGACACAGTCCCCGTCCCACGTGGGGCTCACAGTCTCAATCCCTATTTTACAGATGAGGTAACTGAGGCGCAGACAAGTGAAGGGACTTGCCCAAGGTCAGAGCTGGGATTAGAACCCATGATCTTCCGACTCCCAGGTTATCGCTATTATTGTTCTAGGAATGGGCACTTGGCTGGGAGGTGAGCCTGCAGACCGTATCCTCTCCTGAGCCGCTAGAGACCAGGGCTGTGAGGAATTGGCCGTTCTCGGTGAATATCTGGCCTGGTTATTAAAGGCTTCAGAGAAGAGGTGAAACAAAGGTTTGGTTTGCCAATGGTGCAGTTTTCAGTGGCCTGGAGAAGATCCTCCCAGGTCTGGAATTGTTTTTGGGGGGTTTTTGCTCGTTTGTTTTTTAAGGTAATCGCTAAGGGCTTACTAGATGTCAAACACTGTTCTAAATGCTGGGGTAGGTAAAGGTTAAATAGGTCGGGCACGATCCCTGGCCCATAAGGAAGAGAGAGAACGGGTATGCCCATTTTACAGTTGAGGAACCTGAGGTACAGAGAAGTTAAGTGACTTGCCCAAGGTCACAGAAGCAAGCAATTGGCAGAGACAGGATTAGAACCCAGGTCCTTCGGTCTCCCAAGCCCATGCTCTCCCCACTAGGCCATGCTGCTTCTCTTGCTCATGGCCCTTCTGGAGGCAGTGATTCAGGGCTGTTGCCGCTGCTGCTTTTAGGAATTTATTAGCTGTTACCATGTCCTCCAGAGCTTTAAGGTAAAGGGGAAGATTAGGAAGAGCCAAAGCTTGGGCAGTCGGCCAGCATTTCTGTAAAGGTTTCAGTGCCTGGGCATCTCTAGGTCCAGAACTCAGCCTGCACATCTTTCAACAGGTTCAGATAAGCGGATCTGCTATTACCTGGTTCTTGGCTCCGCAACTACAGATGCTTGATAAGTTGCCAAGTATTTAAAACAAAGTTAGTTTCTCTCCCTCTAGGAGCCTTGGGGGAGCAGTATCATTCATTCATTCATTCAATCGTATTGAGCGCTTACTGTGTGCAGAGCACTGTACTAAGCGCTTGGGAAGTACAAGTTGGCAACATATAGAGACGGTCCCTACCCAACAGTGGGCTCACAGTCTAGAAGGGGGAGACAGACAACAAAGCAGCGTGGCTCAGCGTGAGAAGCAGCGTGGCTCAGTGGCAAGAGCACGGGTTTTGGAGTCAGAGGTCATGGGTTCAAATCCCAGCTCTACCAATTGTCAGCTGTGTGACCTTGGGCAAGTCACTTCACTTCTCTGTGCCTCAGTTACCTCATCTGTAAAATGGGGATTAAGACTGTGAGCCTCCTGTGGGACAACCTGATCACCTTGTAACCTCTCCAGCGCTTAGAACAGTGCTTTGCACATAGTAAGCGCTTAATAAATGCCATTAAAAAAAACAAAGCACAACATGTGAATAGGTGTCAAGTCATCAGAATAAATAGGAGTAAAGCTAGATGCACATCATTAACAAAATAAAATAAATAGAATAGTAAATATGTACAAGTAAAATAGAGTAATAAATCTGTACAAACATATACAGATGCTTTGGGGAGGGGAAAGAGGTAGGGAGGGAGGATGGGGAGGGGGAGAGGAAGGAGGGGGCTCAGTCTGGGAAGGCCTTCTGGAGGAGATGAGCTCTCAGTATCAGAGAACTGAGGAAACTGAGGAACTGAGAACTGGAAGATCCAATTGAGAGGTCACCTCGGTCAGTCGCCTTGCCAGCGGGACAAGGCAACCCAGACTAGATGGTTGACTCTCTTAGTTACTCATTCCGTCCGGCCAGGCAACTCTTCCTTACGTACATCCCTCGTGCTGCAGTCAATCAATCAATCAATCGTATTTATTGAGCGCTTACTGTGTGCAGAGCACTGTACTAAGCGCTTGGGAAGTACAAGTTGGCAACATATAGACAGTTCCTACCCAACAGTGGGCTCACACTCTAAAAGTCGAAGCCGGTTTCTCGAGTTTTGCCCCCAGGTTATGTGTGTTCATTGTGAAAGGCACAACTCCCTTGGGAATGGAATCTCCACTCCTCTAGACTGTAAGCTCGTTGCGGGCAGGGAATGTGTCTACCAACTCTGGTTATATTGTACTCTGCCCACAGTAAGCATTCAGTAAATACGACTGATTGATTGGTGGTCAGAAGCATTCCTTGAAACACAAAGAACAGTTCTCCATAGAGAGATGCGGGGAACAGCCGGACATCGGAAAGGTAGGTGTGGGAGAGGAGGAGGTAGCCACCGAGCACCTGGTTGGTCTGGGCCTCCCCAGCCAAAATGTGCCCACTCCCTCTCACATTTAGGCTGTTCCCCCTCTAGACTCTAAGCTCCTTGTGGGCAGGGAACCAACTCTGTTATATTGTACTCTCCCCAGTGCTTAGTACATTGCTCTGCCCACCGTCAGTGCTCAGTAACTGCCATTGATTGATTAAAAAGTGGGAAATGAACAAATCCAGGAGGCCCAGACCATGCACCTCACCAAGAGGATTGTAAAAACCAACAAAATTTGTCATTTGGCCTCTCTAGCTGTGTTGGGTTGGCTCAGAAAAATAAGACTTTTTGACAGGGCTTGAAATGAAGTCTTCATGACTACAGCTGAGCAGGCTGTTCTCAAATCCACCCTTTGGGCGGAAGTTCTGTACTTAATAAACTGCGTCAAACCCAGTGGGTGGTAATCAAATACAGGTGGATTCCATCTGACCAGAAAGCCTATCCCTTTTGCAAGCCAAATGTGATTTTTTTTTTTCCCCAGCCTGTGACTTAGCATCCAAAAGAGTTTTCCTGGATAGAGTCATATGTGTGTGTCACAGATGCTCTCTGCCTCTTGCTTTCTCTGTATCTCTGTGCCTTCGCTGTCTTTTTCCCCAGAAAGAAGAGACCTCATTGGATCTACTTTGTATCTTTGTGTTTGTGTGCTCACCTTCGCGTGATTGGAGGAAAAGATATTTCTTTGTTTCCATTTAATTCCCCCCAAATCTTTGTTGTTAAAATCATGTACTGCATTTTTCTTGGCCAGAGTTGAAAGAGTTTGGGTCTCGCCCTGAATATATTACAAAACTGTTTATAATTGTTGGTACTTGAGACAATCCACTTCCCAAGTGACCCCTCACATTTTGCAAGAGTTTTAATTGGAAGCCTATCTGGCGTGGCCCAGAAGTTTTCAATTCCAGTCCTCTGCCTCTTCACATTGGGCCTTCTGCTCCTGCAAGTCCAGTTATTATGTGGCAAGCATAATAATAACTGTTGTGTTTAAGTGCTTACTATGTGGCAGCACGGTACTAAGCCCTGGGGTGGTTACAAGCAAATCAAGTTGGACACAGTCCCTGTCGCACATATGGCTCAGAGTCTTAATCCCTGTTTTACAGATAATAATAATAATAATAATAATAATTATGGTATTTGTTATGCAGTTACTATGTTCTAAGCGCCTTGGGGGGATACAAGGTGATCAGGTTGTCCCACGTGGGGCTCACAGTCTTAATCCCCATTTTACAGATGAGGGAACTGAGGCACAGAGAAGTCAAGTGAGTTACCCAAGGTAACACAGCTGACAAGTGGCAGAGCCGGGATTCGACCCATGCCCTCTGACTCCCAAGCCCAGGCTCTTTCCACTAAGCCACGCTGCTTCTCTGCTTGTCCCACGAGGGGCTCACAGTCTTAATCCCCATTTTACAGATGAGGGAACGGAGGCACAGAGAAGTCAAGTGACTTGCCCAAGGCCTCACAGCAGACAAGTGGCAGAATGGGGATTAGAACCCATGACCTTCTGGCTCCCAGGCTTATGCTCTATCCATAACACCGTGCTGCTTGCCCTTAACAAATCTTACATATCTGTTTGGAGTGCCACACCATGATTGCTGTAGGATTTTAAAGTGTGGGCTGAACATGGCAGGGGAGACTGTGAGCCCACTGTTGGGTAGGGACCGTCTCTATGTGTTGCCAACTTGTGCTTCCCAAGCGCTTAGTACAGTGCTGTGCACATAGTAAGCGCTCAATAAATAAGATTGATTGATTGACTGGTAGTTGGTATCCTAGTACTGACCCATGACAACCACTCACCTGCTTGCTCTGATCAGCTGCCCCTTTTAGGAAAGCTTTTCAAAAATAATAACAATTTTGGGATTTAAGCACATTCTTATTCTCCCCATCTTCAAAGCCGTAATATTGAAGGCACATCTCCTCCAAGAGGGCCATGACTAATCTCTCATTCCTGTTCTCCCCACTCCCTTTTGCCTCTCCCTTACACTTGGATTTGCCCCCTTTCTTAACCCTCCAAGACACTTCTGTACATATCTGTAATTTATTTATATTAACGCCCATCTCCCCCTCTAGGCCATAATCTCATTGTGGGCAGGGAATCTGTCTACCAACTCTGTTATATTGTACTCTCCCAAGTGCTTAGTACTGTGCTCTTCACACAGTAAGTACTCAATACAATTGATTGATTGATTTCTTTGTGCCAAACATTGTCCTAAGGGCTGGGGAAGGTACAAGATCATCAGAATTGTCCCCTCAGAATTGACAGGCACATGTAAAGAGCAAAAAATGATGGTGTTGAATTCCAGAGAATTTTTCAGATTGCTGTGCGCATGTCTGGGTGCTAATAATAATTGTGGTATTCGTTAAGCGCTTACTATGTGCTCGGCACTTTACTAAGTGCTGGGGAGGATACAAGCAAATCGGGTCGGACCCAATCCCTGTTTCAAATGGGGCCCACAGTTTTAATCCCCATTTTACAGAGGAGGTGACTGAGACATAGAGAAATGCAGTGACTTGTCCAAGGTGCCACAGCAGGCAAGTGACAGAACGAGGATTAGAACTCAGGACCTTTTGACTCCCAGGTCATACTGTATCCACTAGGCCACGCCGCTCCTCTGATAACATGGAACAGTTTTCCAGGATGTTGGCGGGATTTTGCAGCCATTAGAGCACCAGTGCGGTACCGGATGGTGGGAAAGGCCCGCTCTTATCCCCGTTTAGTAATGAGGGAGAGGGAAACTCCCTCCTGAGATCGGGTAAGGGGTCAGTGATGGGGCTGGACTTCAGAACCCAAGCCTTTCGTCCGGCCTGCCGACCACTAGTTCCCACCACCGGCCTCTCAAGCTGCTCTTTTTGGAGGAGGACCAGGCCCTGCCAGTGGGTATCGCCCCATTTTGCGGCTCCGTGGCAGGTCAGAGTTCTCCCCCAGTCCCGCCCCCCGGCCAGCGAGGAGCTGTTGGCTGTCATCTTAGTTGATAGGTTGTGTTTATACGCCAAGGAGTTTACATGTGTCTTAATCACCGTGGCTCATGTTAGTACAAGATATAATTACCGAAAGTTATATTGTGAAGGCCTTTTAACCCTTCCCCCAAGCTGGCAAGCTTGCTGTCTCAGGTGTTCTCACTTTTGTCTAAGCTTTCTTGGCCCTAGTGCCATCTGATAGAGACAGTTGCTCCTTATAATTTGTGCTGAGAAACCCACATCCTTTCACATCTTAGCGAAAGTCCAAATCCACGTGTTTCCCTGAAGGTTTTAACCATCCTGAGCAAACATTTGAGTCTGGAGAAGAATGTCTTGAGCATTGCTGCTTGCTTCACCTGAGGAGCAGTATGATGTAGTGGATAGAAGGGCATGGGAATCGGGACCTGAGTTCTAATCCTGGCTGCGCCATTTGCCTGCCGAGGGACCCTGGGCAAGTCACTTTACTTCTCAGAACCTCAGTTTCCTCATTTGTAAATTGGGGATTCAATACCTGTGCTCCCTCTCTCTTAGACTGGGAGCCTCATGTAGGACAGGGGCTGTGATGGAGCGGATTAACTTGTGTCTACTCCAGCGCATAGTTCAGTACTTGGCACATAGTAAGCAGTCAAAGAATACGATTATTATTACTTTTGGTTCTGAAAAGAACAAAGCAGGGTAGATCTGTGGGTTGAAACCCTGGACAGGTGATGAAGTGCAGGTGGGCAGGGGTTGTTGAGGAGATCCAATCCTTAGCTTTTAAGAACACAGTAGCCCTGGCTGGAAAGGCATTCATTCACCTGCCAGGTGGTCTTTTAAAGTCCTTTCTCCCCTTCCAGACTGTAGCGTCGCTATGGGCATGGAATATGTTGGTTATTTTGTTATACTGTACTCTCCCAAGGGCTTAGTACAGAGCTCTGCAAACAGTAAGGTCTCAAAAAATATAATTGACTGACTTTCCAGCTCTGTGATTCATTGATGACTCAGTCATCCGCGCACCCCCTCAGATGGGGGGATATGGAGCAACTTTCCTTTCCCATCCCAGTGACTAGCGAACACTGTTGAGGATGTTTGGAATATTGGAGGTCATTCTACTGGGGTCTTTAAGCCCGGTGGAGGGGGGAGGTGCTACTCAGAGGGAAAATAAAATGCTTGGTTCTGATATGATTATTGATCAGATTACTCTCAATCAACCAGTGGCATTTATTGAACACTTTTTGTGTGTAGGGCACTGTCCTAAGCATTAGGAAAGGTACAGTTACAATAGAGTTGGTGGATACAATCCCTGCCCATAGGGAGTTTACAGTCTACAGAGGAGTTTGAAGCCTATAGTTAGGGTGTGTATTGAGCGCCTACTGAATAAAAAAAAAATCAGTCAAAAAAATAATTCTGATATTTATTAAGTGCTTACTATGGGTCAAATAGTGTTCTACATACTGGGGTAGATGCAAGTCAAGCAGGTTAGACACAGTCATTGTCCCATTCATTCATTCATTCATTCAGTCATGTTTATTGAGTTCTTATTGTGTGCAGAGCACTGTACTGAGCTCTTGGAAAGTACAATTTGGCAAAAGATAGAGACAATCCCTACCTAATGAGAAGCAGCCTGGCCTAGTGGATAGAACACGAGCCTGGGAGTTGGAAGGTCATGGGTTCTAGTCTACCACTTGTCTGCTGCGTGACCTTGGGCAAGCCACTTCACTTCTCTGTGCCTCAGTTCCCTCATCTGTAAAACAGGGATTAAGACCCTGAGCCCCATGTGGAACAAGGATTGTGTCCAACCTTTGTATCTTGGATCTACCCCAGGGTTTAGAACAGTGCCTGGCACATAGGAAGCGCTTACCAAATATCATATTTATAATTATTATTATTAAATGGGGTTCACGGTCTAAGCAGGAGGATGAACAGGTATTGAATCCCTATTTTACAGTTGAGGAAACTGAGGCACAGAGAAGTTTTGACTTATCAAACAGCAGGCAAGTGGCCTTAGATTGTGAACCCGATGAGGGGCAAGGGACTGTGTCCAACCTGATTATCTTGTATCTACCCATTCATTCATTCATTCATTCAGCCATATTTACTGAGCGCTTACTGTGTGCAGAGCACTGTACTAAGCGCTTGGGAAGTACAAGTTGGCAACATATAGAGACAGTCCCTACCCAGCAATGGGCTCACAGTTTAGCAGTCTAGAAGTCTGCACACAAACAACAAAACAAAACATGTGGACAGGTGTCAAAACAAGATAAACAAGATGAAAATAAACAAGATGAGATACCCAGACTAGCTGGTAAACACAAAATCTACCCCAGTTCTTGACACATAGTAGACACTTAACGAAACCATACAAAAAAAAAAGTGGCTGAGCAAGGATTAGCACCCAGGCCCTTTGACGCTCAGGCTCTTTAGTGAGTGCTTACCGTGTGCTTACCTCTCCCCCTCGTCCCCATCTTACCTCCTTCCCTTCCCCACAGCACCTGTATATATGTATATATGTTTGTACATATTTATTACTCTATTTATGTATTTTACTTGTACATATCTATTCTATTTATTTTATTTTGTTAGTATGTTTGGTTTTGTTCTCTGTCTCCCCCTTTTAGACTGTGAGCCCACTGTTGGGTAGGGACTGTCTCTATATGTTGCCAACTTGGACTTCCCAAGCGCTTAGTACAGTGCTCTGCACACAGTAAGCGCTCAATAAATACGATTGATTGATTGCAGAGCGACACATTGTATTGTAGTAAGCTCCCCCAAGGAGCTTCCACTTAGTCCAACTAATGCTCTGGGCTCTCCTTAAGACCCCGCCGTCTGAAGCACCTTTCTTCTTTTATCTCCTCCAGATTTACAGGGACGGACAGGCCGAGCGGCTTTGGCTTCGAGTTGACGTTTCGGCTGAAGAGAGAATCGGGGGAGTCGGCACCTCCCACCTGGCCAGCGGAACTTATGCAGGGCCTGGCCAGATACGTTTTCCAATCAGGTATGGGATGGTGGCTTCCTGCTCAGCAGAGGGCTGCAGTTGTGCTTGACAGCTTCTCGTTGTTTTGGGGTTGGGTCCATCGCCTAGCTTGCTGGGGTTAATAATTTAAGACAGCCAAAGCTACCTCTTTGGGCTTCCTCAGTGAGCAAGCCTGCTGTATAAGGGAGCACAGTGGCCGCAACAGGCGTAGAGTAACTTTTCCTGGGATTTGGGAAGAGCCTCATGGCCTAGTAGAAAGAGCACAGGCTTGGGACTCAGAAAGAAAGAAAGAAATAATGGCATTTGTTAAGTGCTTACTATGTGCCGAACACTGTTCTAAGCACTGGCGGGGATACGAGGTGATCAACTTGTCCCACGTGGGGCTCACAGTCTTAATCCCCATTTTACAGATGAGGTAACTGAGGCTCAGAGAAGTTAAGTGACTTGCAGCAGACATGTGGCGGACTCGGGATTCGAACCCGTGACCTCTGACTCCAAAGCCCGTGCTCTTTCCACTGAGCCACGCTGCTTCTCAGAGGACCTGCCTTCCAACCCCAGCTCTGTCAGTTGCCCACTGTGTGACTTTGGGCCATCCCCTTCACTTCTCCATGCCTCAGTTTTCCGGTTTTCCCTCCTGCTTGCTGTGATCCGCATGCGGGACAGGGGCTACATCCAATCTCATTCATTTGTATCTACCCCAGTGCTTAGCGTTTAACACATCGTAAATGCCTAGAGACACAGCGTGGCTCAGTGGAAAGAGCCCGGGCTTGGGAATCAGAGGTCATGGGTTCAAATCCCGGCTCCACCAATTGTCAGCTGTGTGACCTTGGGCAGGTCACTTAACTTCTCTGTGCCTCAGTTACCTCATCTGTAAAATGGGGATTAAGACTGTGAGCCCCACGTGGGACAACCTGATGACCTTGTATCCCCCTCCAGCGCTTAGAACAGTGCTTTGCACATAGTAAGCGCTTAACAAATGCCATCATTATTATACCCTTAAAAAAATTATACTTTCAGTGATTCCAATTTGTGATGGTTTGAGCTACGCTGTCCCGTTCAGGGTAGTGACAGGGATTTGCCCCACCTCTCCCTCCCGGCCCCTTTCTGGATCCTGGAGACCATCTCTCAGCTTGCATTCCTTGCCTCCACAAAGAGGCCTAGGCCCAGGGTCCTGAAAAGGAAGAAAGGGGATTGCGATCAGTCCTTGTTAGCGCTCAGCAGTCAGTTGTATTTATTGAGCGCTTACTGTGAGCAGGGTTTGTGAGAGTACAATATAACAGACACATTCTGGGCATTCACATTCCCTGCCCACAAGCTCCCAGTCTAGAGGGATGAGATTCCAGTCTACAACATCAAACTCTATTCTCCACAGAGGAGGAAGGTGTGGGGAGAAAGCTGAGGAAAATGGGGCTTAGCTATCCTGCTGCCCCAGGAGCATTAAAAATCAATCTTCGAATGACAGCCATTTCTGTGCTCTATCACTCTGGATACAGCAGACTGTAAATTCCGACTGAGAGGGATAATTTAGCGTCCTACCCTTTTATTGTCTTTTGAAACAATGTGATGGGGAAAGTGAAGTCAGGTGCAAATGGATCTCAGTGATGGGTTTATGGGTCAGGGCATTCTGGAGTGACTGATTTATTACACAGAATCATCACTGCTTGTTTTTTTTGGGTGTCTTGAAAGGAGAAATGTTCAGACCAAGCAAATCTTGTTAGCCACGCTGGTGCCAGGAGAGCAGGGATCATCTGGCATCTCTCTCTCTCTTTCTATCTCTGGCTCTAATGCTTTTTCAGAGACCGGGCAGTTTATAACCTTAAGGCTGCGTAGCCTATGTTTTTGATTAAATCACCTCAGGTACCATCCCCTTGCTCTGACTGGCCGATTTCCCTGTCTTTGACACACACACTGGTCTGCAGTACAGCAGAAAGGAAATGTTCTTCACGTGCCCGGGGACCTGGGCCTAAAGGGAGGGAAGAAACAGACATCAGGACACAGCCAGGAGCATTGTAATAGTATCTATTACGCCCTTACTGTGTGCAGAACACCATACTAAGCTTTGGGAAGGGATACTCAGATGAGAGCTGGTCTCTTTCTGCTCCATACGGTGACAGTGATTGCTTCATTCTCAGAACAGCCCCCACTTCTTTTTAGAAAAACTCATGTGGAGGTAGAGTCCATGCCCGTACCAAGTCTTATATTCCAAGTTGATGTTCCGGATGGTTTCACTTCTTGTGTCCGTTGCTCAGAGCAGCTAAACTGTAAATCTTTTGGCGTGATCATGTTTGTGATTTGGCCCCGGTTTGCTGCTGCAGCCTCTGCACTGTTTGCAGAGCTCTTGCCTAGATGGTGTTTTACTTTTATTGTATTTCTCTTGGACTGCTTCAGTGCAACTTGCTGCTTCCTCCCTGCCAGGCCATTTCTAATTGCACTTCAGTTTGGTGGGCTTGCAGCGTTAATTCCATCTGCCTTACGCATTATTTCTGTCCCTCGAGTACTCGCTCATGAATCTTTTAAAGTTACTCCAAACGTGAGTAGTCACTAGATTAGATCCTGAGAATAAACTCTACAGCAGTCCTGGTCTCTGAGTCATTTCTAGCCTCCTGCTGACTGGAGCCAGTGAGAGAAGATTTTCTTGTCCAGGTACACGGTTTTACCTTATGAGTAGGGCTTTAATTGTGGCTATTAAGGGATTGGGCCGTTGGTCTATCTAGCCCGATATTTTGTCTCCAACAGAGGTTGTGGAGAAGCAGCATGGCGTAGTTGATAGAATATGGGCCTGGGAGGTCATGGGTTCTAATCCTGGCTCTGCCACCTGTGTGCTCTGTCACCTTGGGCAAGTCACTTGGCTTCTCTGCACCTCAGTTACCTCATCTGTAAAATGGGGATTGAGACTGTGAGCCCCACGTGGGACAGGGACCGTGTCCAACCTGATTTGCTTGTATTCACCGCCCACCCTGACCCCAGTGCTTAGTGCAGTGCCTGGCATACTGTAAGTGCTTAACAAATACCATTATTATTATTATTACAGGATGCTGGGTGGAACAATGTAATGGTTGCCCTCCTTAGCACCCAACCCAGTGATTAAACTGTACCATATAACACCCCTTCCCCATTTAGAAGCTAGTTATAAATTTATTCTACTCCCTCTTGAACCCACTCGTTTTTGGTGGGGGGTTTTTGGTTCTGCCCAGCTTTCTGTGGTAACAAATTCCATATACTAACCATCCACTATGTGAGGAAATGCGTCCTTTTGTTTGTTTTGAACCTATCACCCGCAAACTTCTACCAAAAGATTTATCCCAGTGTTGTGGGATTTAATGACAACAATTCCATGTTCGCTCTGTCCTCATCTTCCGATTTTTGTCAATATCAAACAAGTCCTCTTTCAGTCCTTTCCAAAACCGTAGAGTCCTCACCTGTTGGGTCTGTCCTCATATGGAAACTTCTCCATCTCCCTGATTTTCTTCGTTGTCCTGAGCTTGGCATCTTGGGCTATCACGGCCACCTAGACTTTACTGGCCATCGCACTGGATTCTGCTATAGAGAGTCAGTCATATTTACTGAGTGCTTACTGTATGTGGAGCACTGTACTGAGTGCTTGGGAGAGTACACTATAGCAATATAAGAGACACATTCCCTGCCCACAAAGGTCTTACAGTCTAAAGGAGACCATTGGCCTAGATACAAACAGGCCTGTGGCCGAGGCTAAAGGAAATAAACATTTTTTTTCTTTTAAATGGCATTTACGTGCTTACTATGTGCAAGGCACTACAGTACTAAGCACTGAACTAGATAACAGACTAATCAGGGTGGACAAAGTCCGTGTCCCATGGGCTCACAGTCTTAATCCCCACTTTCAGATGAGGTAATTGAGGCTCAGAGAAGTTAAGTGACTTGCCCAAGGTCACACAGCAGACAAGTGGTTTAGTGTAGGATTAGAAGCCAGGTCCTTTTGACTCAAGGACCCATGCTGCTTCTCATGGTCTAGTGGTCTTTGTGCAAGGGTTGGATGCAGGAGAGGGAATAGAGGGATGGAGTAAAAGCAGGAATAGAGCTCTAGAGCAAGAAGGTAAAGGAAATGAAGAAGAGATGAGGATGGATGTCAGAGATCAACAAAGTGCAGGCAAGAGCGAGAGCAAGAGGAGAGAACGGTGCCCTAATGGTGCCGAATATGGCATGGAACTTACAGTTTAGAAACCAGATCAGGGCAGAAGAAATGAGCCAGTCAGTCTGTCAGTGGTATTTATTAAAGGCTTACTGAATGCAGAGTACTGAGCTAAGTGCTTGGTATACTACAGGACCAAATTGGTAGACACATTCCTTGTCCACAAGGAGCTTCCAGTCTAGACAGGGAGAGAGACATTAAAATAAATAAATTAAGATGTACACGTAAATGTTGTGGGGCTGAGGGTGGGGTGAAAGAAGGAGAAAAATTGGGTTCCTGCCTTTCTGTCCTGCCGTATCTCTGCACTGTGGGGCTGCTGTCAGAGGCAAGAATGGCAAGGTCCATAAGTTGGTCCAGGATGCTGGTTCTTAAGCGAGCTTGGGTGGAACAGAGGATGCAAGTTCTTCCACCCTTGATTCTGTCTGTGCACCATCCCCTCCACATGGTTTCTTCAGACTCCTTGATGCGTCCAGTTTAGGGCAATCCAGCCCGAGTTTTGATCATTAGCAAAACCAAGGTGTATTAATCATTCATTCATTCATTCAATCGTATTTATTGAGCGCTTACTGTGTGCAGAGCACTGTACTAAGCGCTTGGGAAGTACAAGTTGGCAACATATAGACAGTCTGTACCCAACAGTGGGCTCACACTCTAGAAGGGGGAGACAGAGAACAAAACATATTAACAAAATAAAATAAATAGAATAAATATGTACAAATAAAATAGAGTAATAAATACATACAAACATACATACATATATGCAGGTGCTGTGTGGAGGGGAAGGAGGTAAGGCGGGGGAATGGAGAGGGGGAGGAGGGGGAGAGGAAGGAGGGGGCTCAGTCTGGGAAGGCCTCCTGGAGGAGGTGAGCTCTCAGTAGGGCCTTGAAGGGAGGAAGAGAGCTGGCTTGGCGGATGTTGGGAGGGAGGGCATTCCAGGCCCGGGGGAGGACGTGGGCCGGGGGTCGACGGTGGGACAGGCGAGAACGGGGCACGGTGAGGAGATTAGCGGCAGAGGAGCGGAGGGTGCGGGCTGGGCTGGAGAAGGAGAGAAGGGAGGTGAGGTAGGAGGGGGCGAGGGGATGGACAGCCTTGAAGCCGAGGTTGAGGAGTTTCTGCCTGATGTGTAGGTTGCGTAGGGCCTGATGCCCATAAGTGGGCAGGTCCCCTTCTTTCCCCAGTCACTCATTGTGAATTAAGTAGCAAAGATGTTTCCACCTCATCATTTTACAATCAGTGCATCCTTCCTGCTTTGAATCATAGTGCGCTTCTGACACTCCCGACCCGCTGCATTTTATTAAATGGGGCAATATTGCCCACCTTCTCAGGACTGGGCCTTTCTGGCTACAGTTCTTATCGTGGCTTTCTATTCTTCATCCTGTTGTCATTTTGTCCAAACCACAAATTCCAAGTCAATTTCACATCCTCACTCAGAAGAAATCAGCCCCATAAGCCTTGTAACTGAAACTTCGTGGGGATTTGAATGACTTTAACTCACGGGGTTAAGTGGTTACTTTCTGAATTCTGTCCAGTTGGCTGAATTTATGACTCTTCCCCTCTAGGGATACTCAAAAAGAAACTCTTTGGGGGTGGGCGATGCATCCTATAGGTCAACTATAGCAATAGGACAGTAAAAGAAATGTGGCCTAGTGGATGGACAACGGGCAAGGGAATCAGAAGGGCCTGGATTCTAATTCTGACTCTGCCACTTTGCTGTGTGACCTTGAGCAAGTCACTTCGCTTCTCTTTACCTCGGTTACCTCATCTTTAAAATGGGGATTGAGACTGTGAGCCCCACATGGGACAGGGACTATGTCCAACCTGATTTGCTTATATCCATCCCAGCGTTTATTACAGTGCCTGGCACATAGTAAGTGCTTAACAAATCCCACAGTTGTTAGTGCTTAGAACAGTGCTGGGCACATAGTAAGCGCTTAAATACCATCATTATTATTAAAAGAAGAAAAATGTAGGTGAAGATGTATTTCCCAAGGAAGCACCCCATGTTTAATAAAAAAAAATGTACTAGCCATGTTAATGAACTCTTGTTCAGACATTGAGGTAAATTTATAGTAATTGGGTATTAAATGTTAATGACTGTGTGAAAGAATCATGCTAAGCATTGGTGTCGAATCGAGATAATCAGATTGGACGCGGCATGTCCCACACGTGGCTCACAGTCTTGAGGTAATAATAAATAAATAATAAGTTGAACACTTGCTATGTGCCAAGCACTGTACTAAGCACTGGGGTAGATACAGTGCAGTTAGATTGGACAAGGGTCTTGTCCCAATGAGGCTCACAGTCCAAGGGGGAGGGAACCTGGTATCTCATCCCCAGTGTCTGAATGTGGATGCTGTGGCATAGGAGGTTGAAGTGACTTGCCCAAGGTCACATATCAAGTCAGTGGCAGAGCTGGGACTAGAATCCAGGGCTCCTGACTCTTAGGCCCATGGACTTTTCCACTTGGCCAAACTGTCATCTCAGTGTTCTCCAATTGACAGAGAATCTGAGAACTTGTCCCATTTCCAGGTTTCTTGGCCTGAGATAGACCGGTTGTGCATGTCGAATGATTTGCAATTAGGGCTTTGTAGAGTGCTGCCAATACATTGTGCGCCATGCAATTTCAACCCAGTGTAGAGCCCATCCATCATGCTGCCTGCTTCTGAAGTTGAAAGTGGTGAACGATTCAGGCTTTCTCCCAAAGTCAGATATTTAATTCAGAAGAGTCACAGAGCAGGTTTTAAAATAAGAGGTCTCAGTACAAGGACTCAGGGAATGTCAGATTCTCATGAACTTTATTCTCTCCCTCTGTGCCTTTGAGTTCTTTAGAGTCAGTGTTATTTAGGAGTTGTTTCTGCTTTTTGCTACATCCTAATTTGAAGCAGCCTAAACTAAGAGGGATCAATCAATCAAGCAGTTGTATTTATTGAGCGCTTACTGTGTGCAGAGCACTGTACTAAGCGCTTGGGAAGTACAAGTTGGCAACATATAGAGACAATCCCTACCCAACAGTGGGCTCACAGTCTAGAAGGGGGAGACAGAGAACAAAACTATACATAATAACAAAATGATGAGCCTGCCTTTGGTCAGTGTACTTCTGGTCACTCCCAAGGAGACTGAAAGTTTGAGGAAACAGAGGGGTGGTGGTTATCGAGTAATAATAATAGCAGTAATAATGATGGCACTTCAGTGCTTACTATGTGCAAAGCACTGTTCTAAGCGCTTGGGGAGGGTTACAGGGTAATCACGTTGTCCCGCGTGGGGCTCACAGTCTTAATCCCCATTTTACAGATGAGGTAACTTAGGCTCAGAGAAGATAAGTGACCTGCCCAAAGTCACACGAGTAGAGTTCTCTAATCTCCTAGTTATGTAGGAAAATGGCATTCCCTCCCCGGCTAAGTTCCATCATAAATCTATAAACTACACAACTTCAGGAGCTTGAGGCCTTCTTCCTCTTTTAGCATTGGAGATTTTTTTGAGTAGCACCTGCAGAGGGGCCGTAGAGGGATGGGGACCGTATCTCCCGCTCTAGACTGTAAACTCCTTATGGGCAGGCAACGTGTCTCGTAATTCTGTTGTCACAACAATAATAATAATAATAATAATGATGATGGCATTTGTTAAGCGCTTACTATGTGTGGAGCACTGTTCTAAGCATTGTAGTCTCCCAAGCGCTTAGTACAGTGCTCTGCACATGGTAAAGACTCAATAAATGCCAGTGATTGACTAATTCCCATCTCAGGATTCTCTCCCAGGATGTACAGTATAGTGCTCTGCACACAATAAGCTCTTAATAGCGACCCTTACTACAACTGTTACCACCACTACTGTAGTTGCTCCACCAACATGCTGACTTTTCACATTCCCTACTATTCACAGTGGGGATTATGCTCTTCTCTGGAGCCGTTAGCCTAGTGGATAGAGCACAGACCCGGGTGTCAAAAGGACCTGGCTTCATATCTCAGCTCCGCCCCTTGTCTGCTGTGTGACCTTGGGCAAGTCATTTCACTTCCCTGTGCTTCGTTACCTCAAATGTAAACTAGGGGTTAAGACTGTGAGCCCCATGTGAAACGTGGACCGTGTACAACTCGATTAGCTCGTATCTATCCCAGTGCTCAGTACAGCGCCTGGGAAATAGAAAATGTTTTACAATTACCATGAAGAAAGATCTTGAACTTGCTTCACTGATGTATTGACACCTGTCTACTTGTTTTGTTGTCTGTCTCCCCCTTTTAGACTGTGAACCCGTTATTGGGTAGGGACTGTCTCTATATGTTGTCAATTTGTTCTTCCCAAGCGCCTAGTACAGTGCTCTGCACACAGTAAGCGCTCAATAAATGCGAATGAATGAATGAAAGGTGCTAAAAACTTTTTATCTGTGCAGAAAGTTTCCCAGCTTGCCCTCTCCTCTCTCCCGACTTGGCTCCTCACTGCCTAGGGGAGTAAAATTAATCAAATGTCTGTATTATGGCCCCGGGACTTCCTTCCCTCTCATTAGCTATTACTTAACCTGATACATGGGAATGACCTGCAAGTTCGCTGCAATGTTCAGCTTGGTTAGAAGAGGAGTTCCTCATGGACATTTTAAGAGCCATAAAAGTTAGTTTCTCAGGCCAGTTTCTAGAGTGAGTTTTAGTATAGGGATCCAGTGAACTTCAACTCAGTCGTATTTCTTGAGCCCTTACTGTGTGCAAAACACTGTAGTAAGCACTTGGTGAGTACATCATAATAATAAACAGACACATTCCCTGACCACAGAGAGCTTGCAGGTTACTGAAAAGAGCAAGAGCCTGGGAATCGAGGGGCTTGGGTTCCAATCCAGGCTGTGCTGCTTGCCTGTTGGGTGACCTTGGACAAGTTACTTAATGTCTCTGTGCTTCAGTTTCCTCATCTGTAAAATGCGGATTAAATTCCTGTCCTCCCCCCTGCTTTGACTGTGAGTCCAACCTGATTATCATCAATCGTATTTATTGAGCGCTTACTATGTGCAGAGCACTGTACTAAGCGCTTACTGTTCTAAGTGCTGGGGAGGTTACAAGATGATCAGGTTGTCCCACTGGGGGCTCACAGTCTTCATCCCCATTTTACAGATGAGGGAACTGAGGCCCAGAGAAGTGAAGTGACTTGCCCAAAGTCACACAGCTGACAGTTGGTGGAGCCGGGATTTGAACCCATGACCTCTGACTCCAAAGCCCGGGCTCTTTCCACTGAGCCACGCTGCTTCTCTGATTATCTGATATCTATTCCAGTGCTTAATACAGTGTTTGGCACATAGTAAGCACTTAACAAAGAGCACAATTATTTTAATCATTGTTGCTATTATCATTATAGTTTTTGGGTATCTGCTATATGTAAAGTGCTGAACTAAACATTTGGGTGGGTACCATAAAAATTGAAACCACAGTCCCTGCCCCCTTAAGAGTTTACTGTCTAATAAAGGAGATAGGTGATAACAAATGATCGTTTAGGAGAATTAAGCTTTTTTTCTTGTTGGATGAACATTTATCTCCCTCAGATAATGATGGCATTTTGTTAAGCGCTTACTAAGTGTGAAACACTGTTCTAAGCACTGGGGGAGAGACAAGGTGATAAGGTTGTCCCACGTGGGGCTCACAGATGAGGTAACTGAGGCCCAGAGAAGTGTAGTGACTTGCCCTAAATCACACAGCAGACAAGTGGCAGAGCCGAGATTAGAACCCATGACCTCTGACTCCCAAGCCTGGGCTATTTCCACTAAGCCACGGTGCTTCTCAAAGCACAACTTCCACAACTCCCCCAAACCCCCAAAACAACTCCCAAAAACCCCAGGTAAGTGCAAACCCCTTTCTCAAGGAAATTGTTCCAAAGGGGACTACTCCTTTTCCCTTTGGAAAAAGCTGCCTCATGTACCAAGTTGGCTAATTGAAGCCAAATGTAGCTGCCTGGTTGTATTAATGTCATTTTTCTTCCTCTTTTCTGTTTCATGTTCCTGACTTTGTCTTTCCCCCAGATTGATTTATCATTACGTTCTGGTTTCTATGGATCTGTAAAATATTTTCGCTTTCATCTGTTTGTAATATTGACTAGCTCCAGGGTAGAAAAGGCTGTGGTTTTCTGACTTTTCCCAAATTTTAGCTTAAGATTGGCCGGGGTGGGGCGGGGGGGAATCTGACTTTTCCCAAATTTTAGCTTAAGATTGGTGTGGGGGGGAGATTTTTTTTTTTTCCTGTTCCACTGTAGAATTACAAATCGCAAGAGCAGGCATTGGTTTGTAACAAAAAACCTGCATCGTTTTAGGAAGCTTGATTATATCAAAGCATGAGAAGTGTGATTGACTAAGATTTTTCCAAGACTCGAGTTTAAAATGTAAATGGGTATAATGTACTGGGAAATCTATAACTTTATGGAGCTTTCTACTTGTGGATCGTAGCTAAGAAATTCATTCAGAGAAGGGGTCACATCACCTCTAGACTGTAAGCTCATTGTGAGCAGGGAATGTTTCTAACAACTCTGTTATTTTGTACTCTCCCAAATGCTTAGTGCACAGTAAACACTCAATAAACACAATTAGTTGATTTTGACCTTTTTTTTTTAAAACCAACTTGGAGTTTTCAGTAGCCCCCCGGAATGATTGTCTCAACCCAGAAGAATTCCGTGGAAATAGGTTTTTAACAGAGGCTGAAAAGTGTATAACTCCCCATGCCCCCACTCCCCTCTCCCAAAAAAAGTTCCTGAGAAAAAAATTATTATTATTACTACCACAAAAATATTTTGGGTATCAGGGTTTATTTTGATTTATAAAAAAGGACTAAATAAGTTTGTAGTGCAATAAACAGAACTCAGTGTAGTTTGCTGCTCAAAAAAAATCAATCAGGTGGAATTTTTTGAGTGCTCACTGTTTGTAGAGCACTGTACTAAGAGCCTGGGAGAGTACAATGTACAAGAGTTGATAGACATGTTCCCTGCCCACAGCGAGCTTACAGTTTCAAAACAAGATGCCGTCATTGAAGATAGTGTATTTCTAAACCCCAGAAGAAAGGCTTTTTAATTTTTTTTAATGGTATTTAAATGCTTAGTGTGTGCTGGACACTACTAAACGCTCAGATAGGGACAGGATAATCAGGTTGGACCTGGTCCATGTCCCGCGTGAGGCCTACAGTCTTAATTGTCAATTTATAGATGAGGTAACAGGCACAGGGAAGTTAAGTGAGTTTTCCATGGCACAGCAGATAGGTGACAGAGCCGGGATTCCCATGCCCGCACACTCTGCCAGATAAATCCCACCCATCCTCCCTGAGGAACAGGAACCACATATGTGTTGTTTCCCGGCCCTTAGTACAGCACTCTGCACAGAGTAAGCCCTCAGTAAATGCTATTACTACTACTACCCATCCTTGACCGGCAGTGAAAACACCTGAGATCTAGCTCTATTAACTTAGTGGCCTTCTCTTCAGCTCCACTGAGAAAGTCATCATCATCATCATCATCATCAATCGTATTTATTGAGCGCTTACTGTGTGCAGGGCACTGTACTAAGCGCTTGGGAAGTACAAGGAAGGATACAGTTTCCAACTACTTTTTAGATATTCTCAAGGTCTCTCTTTTTTTGACCAGCTAAACCAAATTTTATTGAGAAGTTCCCAGGTTCTGAGAAAAGTATCACTGATTGAAATAAAAGTTTTAAAAAAGATACAAAATAATCTGGTCCTACATGGGGCACACAGTTTCAGTAGGAGGGAAGACAGCATTTAGTATAGTGCCTGGCACATACTAAGCACTTAACAAGTACCTTTTTTCTTTTTAAAGAAGTAGCTTTTGAACTACTACTGTGAGGGAGGTGGAAACTAGTCATTAGCCATACTTGGCTCTGGCTCAGCCAATCTGTCCCCTTAGATTACAAACTCCCGGAGGCCAGGGACTGGATTCTACTGAAAATCCTCCCCCAGCACCTAGGACAAAAGCTCGCAGGGTTCTCAGTAAGGAGGTGTTCGGTGATGAGACCCTCCCCTGCCCGCCCCACCCCGTGCCGAGTGATGCGTTTTATAGTCCATCCGAATGGTTTAACCAGGACAGTTTTTGAATCAAGTGCAGCGTGCTGAGTCTGGGGAAGAAGTCTTCTCGTTCCCTGGTCAGCTTTATAGCTGTGGAAGCCGTGAATGGATCTATTAAGCCGGGCCCCGCTCCGCTCTGCTTTCCCCAAGGGAACTGAGTTCAGCGGGCAGTTCTCAGCTGTCAGTCCTGTCCTCTTAAATGGGCTTTAAAAACACACGCTCAGTTGCAGAAGGCGCACAGTAATGGCACTGTTCGTTTCTTCTCGGTGCAGAGCCGGGGCTGGGAGGCGGGTTCGCCCGGCTCATATTCCTCCCATAAACTCAGCATTCACTCGAGAGTCAAACGGAAGGGGTCCCAAATAGCTTGCAGACCCGGGATGGAGTCAGAGATTAGTCTTCATTCTTGGCCGGAGGATGGCGAGGGGGCCATCTCACATGAAGGCTGTTAGAAGGAGTGGAAACGCCAATGAAACTAGGAGGGAGGGGGATGGTTGTTTTTGTTGCAGGGGGGTTTAAGTGTCTTAGCAGGTGGGCTTAAGATCCTGGGCTAGGGGCTTATAGTGTTACCCTTTCCCTCTTGCTATTCTTTGCTGCAGGGGAAATGGGGAAATCAGCTTTCTAGGCGGGACTTGGATGCACGTGGATGCAGGTTGACCCTCTAGGGTTGGTCATCATTGATTTTTTAGGTAGAACAGGGAAACATCAAGCTGCTGGAACAGATCGAGTTGGAGTTAATCCTTCCAGTAGCCTGGCCTTTGGATTGCGGTTCTATTTAAGCACATGGTGTAGCATTGGTGGTCTAAACTCCTTACCATCAGCTTTTAAAGCACTTAATCACCTTGCTCCCTCTTACCTCACCTCACTGCTTTCATTCATTCACTACAACTCAGCCCGCACACTTTGCTCCTCTAATGCCAACCTACTCAGTGTACCTCGACTCTTCTATCCCGCCGCTGACATCTAGCCCACGTCTTGCCTCTGGCCTGGACAGCCCCCCACCCTTCATATCTGATAGACGTTGAGAAGCAGTGTGGCTTAGTGGAAAGAGCACGGGCTCGGGAGGCAGAGGTCGTGGGTTCTAATTCCGGTTCCGCCACCTTCATCTGTGTGCCTTTGGGCAAGTCACTTAACCTCCCTGGGCCTCAGTTCCGTCATCTGTAAAATGGGGATTAAGACTGTGAGCCCCATGTTGGGCAACCTGATTACCTTGTATCTGTCCCAGTGCTTAGAACAGTGCTTCACACATAGTAATCGCTTGAATAATATCATCACTTACATACTTACTCTCCCCACCTTCAAAAGTTTACTGAAGGCTTGTCTCCCCCAAGAAGATTAATCCCTCATTTCTTCTTCTCCCACTCCCTTCTGCATCACCGTTGCGCTTAAATCTGCACCCTTTATTCACCCCTCCCTCAGCCCCACACCACTTACGTCCATATCCATTATTTATGTTAATATCTGTCTCCCACTCTAGACTGTAAACTCGTTGTGGGCAGGGAATGAGTCTCCCAACTCCATTATAGTGTACTCTCCCAAGCAGTGCTCTGCACACATTAAGCGCTCAATAAATACGAGTGATTGATTGATGGTTACCTTGTGTTTTTGCTATTTCTTGATCTTTTTTTCCCCACCCCGCAACTCTGTCTTCTGCTTTTGGTGTTTTCATTTCTCCACACCCCTCCCCGCTGCGTCCCCAGTGAAACAACCCAGATGCTCTCTCATTAAGAATGCATCACCAGCTGGGAAAACCGAGGCATGTGGGCCTTCTCTGCCCACAGGTAGCTGGCCAGAGTGATGTTCTCCCAAGAGATTAAAGCCTGGGCTCTACCTGTAGCCCCAGTTACCTCAAAGGGTAACTCTCTCGAGGCAGTTATAGCTTGGTTCTTTTGCACACAAATTGTGGAGATGCCTAGGTTCAAGGGTTTAGTCTGAGAAACCAAAGTGGTGGCAGTGGGATGGATGGAGACCCTTTGCAAGCTGCCCTCCACAAGGGATGGGTTGGTAAACATTAACTTTGGTTCCTTAAGCAACTAGCAGCTCTTGCGCTGCCAGCCTGTCTTTAATGGATGGATGAATGAATGGATGAATACCAGATGATAATAATAATAATAACAGTGTTCTAAGTGCTGGGGAGGTTACAAGGTGATCAGGTTGTCCCACGGGGGGCTCACAATCTTCATCCCCATTTTATAGATGAGGGAACTGAGGCCCAGAGAAGTGAAGTGACTTGCCCAAAGTCACACAGCTAGCAATTGGCAGAGCCGCAGAGGGAAACCACTACTGCACAGTTAATAATAGCAATAATAATAATAATAATAATATAATGGTATTTAAGCATCTGTGTCAAGCATTGTTTGAAGCGCTGGGATTGATACACAGTGCTCTGCGCACATTCACTCAATAAATGCGAGTGAATGAATGAAAGCACATTAATAAGGTCAGACACAGTCCCTGTCCTACATGGGGCTCACAGTTTTAGTAGGAGGGAGAACATGTATTGAATCCCCATTTTACAGTTGAGGAAATTGAGGCAGAGGAAAGTTAAGGAACTTGCCCAAGGGCACACAGCAGGCAAGGGGCAGAGCCAGGAATACAACCCAAGTCCTCTAACTTCCAGGCCTGTGCACTTTTCACTAGGCCACGCTGTTTTCCAGTTCCTGCAGACGTACTGTTACTGCTGTCAGGGACAGGTTGTTGCCCTGATGAACCATTTGTCTGGCCCAGTAATGACATTTCTTTTAAGCATTCTGGGGAGAGGAGATTCTGTCTAAATAGCAGAAAGGCAGAGCAGTTCTGTAGTATTCAGGTCTTGAATTATGAAGTGCCTTTTATTTTTTAGAATTCTAAAGAATGGGCCAGGGGTTATTAAGCCATTACATAGATGGTGAAACTGAGGCCCAGAGAGGTGGTGACTCACATAGAGTAGGTCGGTGATAGAGCTGAGTCTAGAACCCAGGTCTCCAGACCTAGAGGCCTCTCTACCAAACCCCAAAACCATTTCTATTCAGGGGAGACCTTTGACTTGGACCTGCTGTGGAAGGAGGAAAGTGGCCGACAAGGGCCCAACATCTGCAGTGCCTGCTATGGCTGTCGGCAGGTAGAGCTGAAGTGATATCAGTGGTTCAGTTGAGAAGCCCCCTTTTTCAAGGGGCCTGTGATTCAGCCAACAAAAATAGGCTCATGGTTGACAGTCGGCATTCCAGGCTTCAGACTAGAAGCAAATGAGTATTTTATTAATGCTTACGTGCTTCAGAGTACTATTGATACACTGTAAAATGTAAAAACTGCCAGTGAAAAACTGTGGGTCTGGCCAGACTGTCCTAGTTTTAAGTAGAAGAAAATTCCTTGAGATTCCGATTTGTGAATAAGGTCCCATAATCACTCGTAACCTAGCGTTCCCCGCCTTTATCAATTTAATCTTTAAAGTTATTTAAGCGTGGTTTGAAGGGATTTTTAGTGGACAGTGGGTATTCCTTGGTTTTGTGTAATCAAACCTAGTGAGTCATTCCATAATGGCTCAGCTGCCCGAGGACCTTTCTGTTCAGAAACCCCACGTCTCCTAGCCCAGCAGAGGTTCTTGCGGGTAATTTAAGCGGCTCCATTCTTGTTTAGGGTGGATACGTGAAGCATGAGTCAGTGAGCACACTAAGTCCTCAGATCAGTCGTTGCGAACACGTAGTCAGCGAGGGCCGCGGTGATCATATCTGTTCAGGACTGGGCTGTAATTTCTCTCTCGGCCCCTGCATCCGCTCTCAAATCTACCATCACTGTTAGCCAGCTCGGCTTGTTTGCCTTTGCCTGGGAGAGGGGGGGCTCGTCCATGAAGTCATCAATCAAACGGTCATCAACCAAGCAATTATGGAGGGTCGGTGGAATGCAGAGTCCTATACTAATGCTTGGGAGTGTACACCAGACGAAGAAACACATATCCCTTGCCCTCAAAGGAATTTACAGTCTAATGGATGGTCAGTACCATCAGTACTTCATCATCATCATCAATCGTATTTATTGAGCGCTTACTGTGTGCAGAGCACTGTACTTAGCGCTTGGGAAGTACAAATTGGCAACATATAGAGACAGTCCCTACCCAACAGTGGGCTCACGGTCTAAAAGGGGGAGACAGAGAACAAAACCAAACATACTAACAAAATAAAATAAACAGAATAGATATGTACAAGTAAAATAAATAAATAAATAGAGTAATAAATATGTACAAACATATATACAAGTGCTGTGGGGAAGAGAAGGAGGTAAGATGGGGGGGATGGAGGACTTGTAGAGTGGGTACTCTGTGCAGAGCACCGTAGCTATCTTTGTCCTTTTCTTCAGTCACCCTGGTGTCTAGGGAGAACCCGGACAACTTATCTCCCTCCAGCCCTGTCGAATGGTCCTGTGATTTTGGATTCACAGGACACTCACTGTCCTGCCCCTCCAAAGGGAATGAGGTCTATTCTGGAGTCTTGGGCCTGCGCGGCCCCTTCATCTCATACGGGTGCAACCCCCAACCCCCTCGTCACCCTCCATTTCTGCTTCTTGCTCTGGTGTCCCCACCGTCGGGCCTTTTCCAGAACAGACCCGAAGTTGATTCCCTCCCTCAGATTGGCAGAAATCCGTTGGCTCTGGCAGGGGTGGTGCTCGGTGGATAGCAGTTCATCTCATCACTCTGGCAGTCGCTTCCCCCTCAGCGGACCTGGGGCCTAGTCCCGGCTCCACCACTTGTCTGCTGTGTGACCTTGGACAAGTCACTTCACTTCTCTGGGCCTCAGTTACCTCATCTGGAAAATGGGGATTAAGACTGTAATCCTATTTGGGACAGAGGCTGTGTCCAGCCTAATTAACTTGCATCTACCCCAGTGCTTAGTACAGTGCCTGGCACCTAGTTATAGCACTTAACAAATATCATAAAAAATGACAGATGTCTAAGCCAGCGGAGCTGTTTTAAAAGAGAAATGAAAGCACTTAGAAGAGTTTGTGTCAAACAAACAAGGGACTCCCCAGAATTGGTTGAGTGAGTGCACATTTTGCTTGTTTTTATCCTCTGAGGGACTCGGGGCTCTGGACTTTTTTTATGGTGTTTGTTAAGCACTTATTATGTGTCAAACACTGTCCTAAGTGCTAGGATAGATACAAATTAATCAGGCTGGATACAGTCTCTGTCCCACCCACATGGGCTTCATAGTCTGTGTAGGAGGGCGAACACGTATTGAATCCCCATTTTGCAATTGAGGAAACTGAGGCACAGATAAATGAAGTGACTTGCCCAAGGTCACACAGCAGGCAAGTGTCAGAACCAGCCTCTCAGGACTGTGCTCTATCCATTAGGCCATTCTGTCTTTCCCCTTCTTCCTGGATTGAGGTCCTCCATTTGGCTTGTCTTGTTGAAACACTCCTGTGATATCTCTGGAACCCCTTGGTGAGTGCGACTTCTCTATTTCTCTGTCTCTCATTCTCTCTGACTCAGATAAATGGATAGCTAGATCGATCGGTAGATATAATAATAATAATAATGGTATTTGTTAAGTGCTTACTATGAGCCAAGCATTGTTCTGAGCACTGGGGTAGATACAAGGTAATCAGATTTTCCCATGTGGCAGTCTCAGTCCCCATTTTACAGATAAGGTAACTGCAGCACAGAGAAGTTAAGTAGCTTGTCCAAGGTTACACAGCAGATAAGTCATGGAGCCGGGATTCGAACCTACGACTTCTGACTCCCAAGCCCGTGCTCTTGCCACTAGGTCATGCTGTTTCTTCAACAGATCAATAGATAGTTATAGAAATAGATTTAGATATATCTCTGCTCCAGATATTGGGATCCCTCTACTAAACAATTTCAAAAAGCAACATTAAGTTATTATTGAGAGACTTCTCGTGAATAGGGATATAATGGCCATGGTCATATTTATGACGGGTTCTTACATAATTTCAGGAAGACTGAGTTCTCCATGTAAAGAAATCAATGATGCCATCTCAGAAAGGGCTTCATCTTGAACACTGACAGATATTTAGAGAGTTATAGATATATCACAGTACAGTGCTAAGCGATGCATTATATATTACTTCCCAAGCGCTAGTACAGTGCTCTGCACACAGTAAGCGCTCAATAAATACGATTGAATGAATGAAGGAATGACTCAGTGCTCCAGAGTTGGCGTCTTCTGTCTGGGTTGGGTCCTCCAGTTGGCGTTTTTGGATCTTATCTCTGGAGACCCTTTTCCCCTTGGCAATGGCTCACTCCGAATAAAATCTGCTGGGGTGCTGTTGTCCTTCAAGGGATACTTGCTTCATCATGGGTATGTTTTTGCACCCGTAGAAATATCGAGGTGCTCTTTTATGTTGATTTGAAATGCCCCTGCCAACCTACCTCTTTTAGACAAGGAGGGCCTCCATGGAGAACCCTTCCAGCGTTCCAGAGGTAGACCTCATGTGCCGATCAGGTGGACACAGACCCAAGGAGAAGAGGAGGATTGGAGGACTGTTTCTGTCTTTGGAGAGAGGTCCTCGTTGACCCTGGAAATACTGTTGATCAGGCTTTGTGGAAGGTGGTGTCACTTTAATTTTTTTTATGCTATTTGTTAAGCGCTTGCTATGTGCCAGGCACTGAACTAAGCTACAGTCTAGTCAGGTTGGGCACAGTCCGTTTCCCACAGACGACTCATCGTCTTAATCCCCTTTCTACAGATGAGGTAAGTGACGTGAAGCTCAGAGAAGTGAAGTGTCGTGACCAAAGTCACACAGCAGATAAGTGGCAGAGCTGGAATTAAAAACCGATCCGTCCCATTCCCACGCCTGTGCTCTACCCACTAGGCCATGCTTCTGCTCTCTCCTAATCTTTTGTAGGCACCAGGGAAGCGTAAACAATCGGTGGTCCTGTGCTTTGGTTGTGCAGCTCAGTCTCCTGGAACATGGTGGGGTTGCTCGGGGAGGAGGATAGTCAAAATTACCACAGCTCGCTTTCACTTTTGGGTGGGTCCTTCCAATCCAAGCTCCTAGCTGCCTGATGGCAGCCCTGCCTCCTTCCCCTCATCCACCCTTGGGCCTGTTCAAGGTTTTTCCTTCACGACTCTATTTGCTTTAATTATTGTTCACTTCTTGGGGGGAGAGGAGCAGGAAGTGTTGTAAAATCCCAGGGTGGTGATCTTGAGTGTGTTCTTCTATCGATAAGTTTGTCGAGTGTCTTAAGCTCCCTAAGAAACTTATTTACATTTAATTGGGAGAGTAGAACACATCTTCTCACTCTTTTTTTTTTACGCCCAAAGTGATTTTTTTTTCTTCCTAACAACGCTTTGCAACCAAATTAGCCAGATGAATAGCTGACAAAACGTAGTCCGATCTTCCCTCAACAGTTCATTACGGCTAGCTTGAATGTAGTCAGAGGACTGAACTTTTTCAAACCTTAAACCCGCTTTGTGAATTTCAGGATCTTTTTTTCTCCCTCTCTGGTTGACCACTTGGTTAAAAAAAAAAAAAGCAAGATTGGCCACCACTCTGCTTTGAATAACTTTGTCTTCAAACCACAAAAGCTCAGCGGTCCTTACAGTACTGATAATCTGTTTTTTCACACTTTTTGGAAAAAAGAAAGCCTTCTGTCTAGCCCGGCCTCTTTGGAGGAACCCAATTCGAAACCCTGCAGTGGGGCCATTGTGTGATTGTGCCTTGGGATTTCATTCTTTTAAAGGCATCTTGTCTGGTGAGAGAGAGAGAGAGAGAGAGAGAGAGAGAGAGAGAGAGAGAGAGAGAGAGAGAGAGAGAGAGTGTGTGTGTGTGTGTGTGTGTGTGTGTGTAGGCCCTAGTGTGACGGACTGTGCAGTTTTGCACTACTTTGGAGTTTTGCACTACTTAAGAGTTTTCTAAGCTGCAACTATTTCCTTTTTCCATGCAGGAGGTAAAGTGTTAAAGCCAAATTACAAAGGGAGAGAGTCTAATGTATTTTCCCACCTTATTTGATGTGCATATATGTATATATGTTGCATATATGTTTGTACGTAGTTATTACTCTATTTTATTTGTACATATTTATTCTATTTATTTTATTTTGTTAATATGTTTTGTTTTGTTCTCTCTCTCCCCCTTCTAGACTGTGAGCCCACTGTTGGGTAGGGACCGTCTCTATATGTTGCCAACTTCTACTTCCCAAGCGCTTAGTACAGTGCTCTGCACACAGTAAGCACTCAATTAAATACGATTGAATGAATGAATGAGTGCACACATCATGCTTTCAAATTCTATTTAAAGTTCTTTACTTGGGCAGTTCCTCCAAAGTAAACCTCTCCAGAGCTCGAAATGGAGATGTAAACTTGCAAAATCTGCCAGTATCCAGCCCCAGTCACCTCACGCTAATGTTCCCCTCTCCTAATAACGGCTATTAAATGAAATGTGAATTTGACAAGTTGGTAGGCACTTACTCCCTAAATTAGGGTTAATTTTGTCTTTTGGGTAATCTAACCCCCCAAAAGAGCATGGCAAACAGACACCTATGATGCAGATCCTTTCCTTAATGCAAAAACTCTTAACTTCACTGCCTATGTCAGATCACCAAAAATTGTTTCAACATTTAATTTTGGAATTCCCTAAATTTAAGGACTCAACCTGAGCACTCATGAAATGAAAAGAGAATGTTTCAGTTCTCCCTTTCTGCTCTTTCCCTTGTGCCCGGTAATTGTTCAGCTGCGCTGTGGATTGCTGACTTGAGGTAATGGCGGCAGGATTAATAGGGAACTCAGAAACAAATGGAGAGCCAAGGATGGAGTGAGTGGTCTGTGCCCCTCTGCCTGCCAGCTGGTATGATGATGATGGTGATGATGTTGATTGTATTTAAGTGTTTACTATGTGTCACATACTATTCTCAGTGCCGGAGTTGATACAAGTTAATCAGGTTGGACAAAATCCCTGTCCCACATGGGGCTCGCAGTCTAAGTGCGAGGGAGAACAGGTATTTCATCCCCGTTTTGCAGGTGAGTAAACCAAGGCTCAGAGCAGTTAGTGACTTGCCTAAGGTCACACAGGAGGCAACTGAGAGCTGGGATTAGAACCCAGGTCCTCTAACTCCCAGGGCCCTGTTCTTCTCACTAGCCCAACGTGCCCTACATACTATTCTTCCCTGTGTGCACTCTCTCCCGCTTTCTTCCCCTGACCCCCTACTTCTAAAATGGGAGTCTGGGAACTGTGCTTCTGATCTGTCGAGCTCTGAGAGATTCAAAATAAATGCAGACCAGAATGACCCTTGTCACGCACAGGGGGAGAAAAGATGAGAGATGTGTGTCAGAGAAATGCAAAGAGAAAGTCCCAAATGGAAATGGAGAAGGCAGAGAGACCTTTGCTCACATAGACTGCCTGCATCTTCAGGTCAGAGCAGCAGTGAAGACACAGGAGAATCAGTCAGCCCAACCCAATTACTTAAGTCCATACAGTGTCTGAAGCCCTTCTACTCAGAATACATCCATAGACACAGTCCCTAGCCCACATGACTCTCAATCTAGAGAAAGGAAGACAGCCACCCAAGGAAAAACAACAACAAAAAACCAAACAGTTTCAAAAGTTAGACCAACCAGATGCTGGGCAGCACGGTCTAGTGAAAAGAGCACCTAAATTCTTATCCCAGCTCTACCACTTGCCATTTTTATTTCCACGGGCAAGTCACTTAAATTTTCTAGGCTTCCATTTCTGCATTAACTACCTGTTCTGCCTCCTACTTAGACTATGAGCCTTGTGAGGGGCAGGGACTATGTTCGACCTAATTAGTGTGTATCAACCCAGTGCTTAGCATGTAGTAACCGTTTAACAAATACCCTAATTATTATTATCATGAGAAAGGAGATTGAAGAATGAAGGGTGAAGTCTTAGAACACCCGTTTTTGCAGTTCTGCAAGCCATTCTGGTTGCTGCATCTTAGAAGCAGGAGAAGGAATAGAGAAGCTCAGCCAAGATGATCAGAGGACTGGAGAAACTGCATTTTGAAGCCTCTGTGTCAGACAGGAGGAAGGTGGACAGCCCAAGCCTTTAAGCTACTTCTTGCAGACCTGGGAAGCAGAACTGATACAGGGAGGAGGGGTTATGCTGAGTGGAACACAGAGTGCCTGTCCCGTGCCACATTTCCTGGCCCTACCAGCCAGTGCTGGGCTGTCCTTGACTGAATTGGGCTAATGGGAGCACTCAGAGACAGGGACCCAGGCAACACTGCTTGCAGTTGGATATAGAAAGAGATAAATAAAAATGTCATCTGTCCACCCCATAACTGGAAATGCTGGTAGAGTTTCAAATTCCCCTTGCAGATCCTTATGCCTTGTGTTAGAGAAGCGAACTGAGGCCTTGCCCGGTGGGCTAAAAGGCGATATTCCCTCTAGACTGTAAGCTAGTTGTGGGCAGGGATTGTATCTTTCCCAAGCACTTAATACAGTGCTCTGCAGATAGTAAACACTCAATAAATACAATTGACTGACCGATATTACCCCTTCCCTGAAATCTCAAACTGTGGAGCAGAGCTCTCAGAAATGTCTTTGCTTCTTAAGTAGTCTGTCTCTATGAGGTGGAGAATTGGAAGGAAAACTCCTGTGATTAATGCCGGGGAGAAGGGGCTGTGCGGTGTACCATTGGTTGATCTATTTTGGGTAGTGGGTGACTTGGGTGACCTTGCCAGGACGAAGCGGTACTGAGTAAGGATACATAGTCTTGGAGGGGACCAGAAGGGCTTGTGTTAAGCTTCAGCATCATGAATTTAGGCTTGTTTCATCCTTTACTATTCTATTTATTTTGTTAATGATGTGCATTTAGCTTTAATTCTGTTTATTCTGACGACTTGACACCTGTCCACATGTTTTGTTTTGTTGTCTGTCTTCCCCTTCTAGACTGTGAGCCTGTTGTTGGGTAGGGACTGTCTATATGTCGCCAACTTGTACTTCCCAAGTGCTTAGTACAGTGCTCTGTACACAGTAAGCGCTCAATAAATGTGAATGAATGAGTGAATGAAATCCTACCAATTCCCTTCCTCATACCCCCAGAGTTAGTATTTAGGGTTCAGACAATGTGACTGCAGTCCACCAGGGCTGAAAGAGCTACTTGATGGGGTGCTGGATTAAGCCTAAGCACTGTCAGATATGGCTACAGATGAAGAGAGAGACGGTGTACCTCCTTTCCTGGGTGCCGTATAAAAGAGTCTTAAATTCCTCTCTGCCCTGATGATTAAATAGAGGCTTCATGAAGGCCTAGGAGATGATCTCGATGACCCCCTAAAGACCCTTCCAACCTAAAGTTCTATCCATTAATCAATGGCATTTATTAAGCACGTACTGCAGAGCACTGTACTAAGTGCTTTAGAGAGGACAATACAATAGAGTTGGTAGGCTTACCGCCTTCCCCTCCCCACAGCACTTGTATATATATTTGTACAGATTTATTACACTATTTATTTTACTTGTACATATTTACTATTCTATTTATTTTGTTAATGATGTGCATATAGCTTTAATTCTATTTGTTCTGACGATTTTGTCACCTGTCTCCGTGTTTTGTTTTCTGTTTCCCCCTTCTAGACTGTGAGCCCCTTGTTGGGTAGGGACCGTCTCTATGTGTTGCCGACTTGTACTTCCCAAGCGCTTAGCACAGTGCTCCGCACACAGCGCTCAATAAATACGATTGAATGAATGAATAGGCACGATCAGTGCCCGCAAGGAATGTACAGTCTCGAAGGGAAACCAGACATGAAAATAAAGTACAGGTAGGGGAGATGGCCGAGTGTGAGAATGGGAACATTAAGTGCTGTAGGGCTGGGCTGAGTATCAAAATGCTAAAGGGGTACAGACCCAAGTAGGTAAGTGATGCAGAAGAGCGGGCAAATAGAGTGGGGAAATTCTGTAATTCTGCCGGCCTTCCCTTTTTTTAGGATTGGTGGGGAAGCAGCGTGGCGCAGTGGAGAAAAAACACAGGCCTGGGAATCAGAAGTCCTGGGTTCTAACCCTGGCTCTGCCTTGACTGCTCTGTGACCTCGGGCAAGTCACTTCACTTCTCTGTGCCTCAGTTTCCTCATCTGTAAAATGGGAATTAAATCCTGCTCCCTCTTATTTAGCCTGTACGCCCTGTGCGGGACAGGGACTATGTTCTTGGCACAGAGTAAGTGCTTAATAAGTACCATAATTATTATTGTTCCGGTCAGGGGCTGGAATAGTGGGGGAGCTAGCAGAAAACAGCAGACCTGAGAGACTCTCACTTAAACATAGGTAAATCCTGTAAATTTGAAGTTTGTTGGTTGCTTTAAAAAGCACAGTGAGTGTGTGACTTGATATAAGTAAGAGTACCCAACCCCTCTGGAGAGTTGTCAAGTGATTTAGATCCTGCACTGTTTGTTAAAGTGCTACCAGTTCTTCCACTTGATAGTTATCTCGGTTAGTACCTCCTGAGGGTCTCCAGGCCTAGCTTTCAGTTGGGTTTTGTGTGCCGTGAATTTCGCAATATTAATAAACTGCCAAGTTGAGCCATGGAGACTGGACACAGAGCAGCAATACAACAACAGAGCTCGAGAAGTTGGAAAGAGAAGGTCTCTGAACTCAGAACCCTAAAAATCCAGGGATTGGGACACTGCATTCGATCCTCTTTCCTTTATTTTTCTCCTCCTTTCCTCCAACTCTCCTCTCTCTCATCTGCCCTATGTTCTGACTTATCTAATGACACCACCAGTCACAATGGTGACTAGTAGGAGATTAAGTTTTTAATATTATCAGTAGTAGCAGTACTGTATTTAAGTGCTTACTCTATGGCAAGCACTTGTTCTAAGCACTGAGGTAGATACAAGATATTCAGGTTGGACACAGTCCCCGTCCCATATGAGGCTCACAGTCTAAGTAGAGGGAGTAAGAATTAATCCCCATTTTACAGAAAAGTGAAGCGACTTGCCCAAGGTTACACAGCAGACAAGTGGTGGAGCTGGGATTAGAACCCAGGTCCTCTGATTCCCGGGCCCGTGCGCTTTCCACTAGGCCACAGTGCTTTCAGTGGAACTGAGGGGACAGCAGTCCTTGTCATGAGGTTCAGAGAAGCAGTTGCAACTCAACTCAGGTCAACTCTCTTGGATATTGTGAGGGTTGGTGGTGGAGGTTGTAGATAGGACAGGGTGCTAGCTAGCTGAATAAATACCAAAATTATTATTTAGGGGCGAATTGCAGAGCTCTGCTGGAAGTTACTCCCAAGAAGGATCCCAAAGGCCGAGATAGAGGGAAAGGGGTGGCAATTTTGGAGCTGTTTTTAAAAAATATTGCCAGGATTGTACTTTGACCCAGTGGGAGACTTTAATGATCTAAGCAGCCCAGAGAAATTGAAGCCTTTATAAGATAGTTGGTTTTTGAATGTGTTTTCCTTTCTAACTTGTTTCATCCTTTGCTATTCTATTTATTTTGTTAATGATGTGCATCTAGCTTTAATTCTGTTTATTCTGACGACTTGACACTTGTCCACATGTTTTGTTTTGTTGTCTGTCTCCCCCGTCTAGACTGTGAGCCTGTTGTTGGGTAGGGACTGTCTCTATATGTCGCCAGCTTGTACTTCCCAAGCGCTTAGTACAGTGCTCTGTACACAGTAAGCACTCAATAAATACAAATGAATGAATGAGTGAATGAAATCCTACCAATTCCCTTCCCCATACCCCCAGAGTAAGCAAATTTAGGCTTCGGACAATGTGACTGCAGTCCACCAGGGCTGAAAGAGCTACTTGATGGGGTGCTGGATTATCAGCTTCCTGTCAAGCCAAAGAGAAAATTAGGATTTAAAGAAGTTCGGTGTCTTCTTAGAACTTCACAATACCTGAACTTTGAGGATTTTCTCAAATAAGTAGGCAACAGAACCTAACCCCATGATCGCAAAACTACTTTTTGTCCATACGTAATTCATTATTTCCCATAATCCAGAGGTGTCCAGAGGTACCGGCTGCTTGATCTCTCCAGTCAGTGGATATACAGTTTTAGAGTACCAAGGGGATGTGAGTTCAGGAGTAAGGGTTAAAGAGTCATCCCTAGCCTTGGAGGTCAGAAGGAATCTTACCTGAGGTCAACGTGTGGCTTGGTTTGATATTTTTCCAAGTGGTTTTAATTGAATAATCCCTAACAGTCCGTGGTAATCAGCCGAGTCAAAGAAGGGAGAAAGAGTAAATGGAAAGAGGAGTGTGTTTTCTAGGGTTCTTCTTGGGGCAGAGGCAAACAGGTGTGTTTCCAGCAGAGGCATTAGCATATGAAAACCCACTTTGAAGGGACCAGAGGGGCTTCAGGAATGAGCTGCCCGAGTGGTGAAACCAGAAACCAGCTAGCGATCGATCAGCATAGAATCGAGTGAACAGTTGAGGCCCAGAATGTCATGGCATAAAGACCCAAGCCGAGAATGAGCCCTTTGTGCCTTTGTTCTAAGCCTTGAAAACTGTGACCAAGGAGCCTTTATCCTTTAAAAAATGAGTTATCTCCCAAATCCCAGCCATCGGATTTCTGAGACCCAAATTAGGACGGTTTGGGGAAACCCTTCATGAAGTCAAGACTCAGTGTGCTGTCGAGATTTCTAATTAAAGCTTGTCTTTTAGAAGCTGTCATGGGTTTTGTTTTTATTTTTCTGTTTCCCCCTTAGGCTTAAGCAGTAAATTTGCAAGTCCGAGATGAATTTTGCATGATAAATTGGGGAGAGACTTTATCTTTTTTCTCTTTTTTTTAATGGCATTTATTAAGCGCTTACTATGTGCAAAGCACTGTTCTAAGCGCTGGGGAGGTTACAAGGTGATCAGGTTGTACCACGGGGGGCTCACAGTCTTAATCCCCATTTTACAGATGAGGTAACTGAGGCACAGAGAAGTTGCCCAAAGTCACACAGCTGACAATTGGCAGAGGTGTGATTTGAACCCATGACCTCTGACTCCAAAACCCGTGCTCTTTCCACTGAGCCATGCATCTTCCCCCATTCTGGTTATCTGGTTTAATCTATTAAGTGTTACTGTCTGGGAAGGCTTTGGGATTATTTAATTGCTTTTTTTAATTGTTTTGGGTTGGGTTTTAGGTTTTCCCCCATTCTGGTTATCTGGTTTAATCTATTAAGTGTCACTGTCTGGGAAGGCTTTGGGATTATTTAATTGCTTTTTTTTATTGTTTTGGGTTGGGTTTTAGGTTTGTTTTTTTGTTTTCCCGAAAGGAATGCCAGGTCTGATTAGTAATAGGCGGTCTTCTTGGGGCCACCTCTGTTTCCGCAACCCGCAGTTTCCCAGCTTAACTCATTCCCGGGATTTGGAGTTCATTTCAGTAGTCCCCAAAATCTAAACTTAGAACAGTGCTCCAGCGCTTAGAACAGTGCTCCGCACATAGTAAGCGCTTAATAAATGCCATTATTATTATTAAACTGAGAAGGAAGTGTTTCCGAAACAGGATCGCGACTCTCATTCGGAGCTGTGGGGCCATCTACTGGAAACGGTCAGGAAAAGCTGCGTGCTCCAGAGCTGGGAGCTCTGGCTCTTTTCATTTTATGATGGCATTTATTAAATGCTTACTATGTGCAAAGCACCGTTCTAAGCGCTGGGGGGGTTACAAGGTGATCAGGTTGTCCCACGTAGGGCTCACAGTCTTAATCCCCGTTTTACTGATGAGGTAACTGAGACCCCGAGTAGTGACTTGCCCAACAGCTGACAGTTGGCAGAGTCAGGATTTGAACCCACGACCTCTGACTCCAAAGCCCGGGCTCTTTCCAGTGAGCCACGCTGCTTCCCTTCTGAAACCAACAGTGCCTCATCTCTCCGGAGTTGGGCAGCCCTTTGGTTGGCCGGATGATGAAATACGCCGATTGCTCGTGGAACTGAGGATTTTGAAGTCCATCAAGACTTCAGCTCCCTCCCGCCCCTTCCTTATAAGCAGCAAGTTTGCACAACCAAACCCATTGAGGTGCTGATTTCACCAAACCATTGTACATCCACCAAGCTAGCTCTCTTCCTCCCTTCAAGGCCCTACTGAGAGCTCACCTCCTCCAGGAGGCCTTCCCACACTGAGCCCCCTCCTTTCTCTCCCCATCCCCCCGCCTTACCTCCTTCCCCTCCCCACAGCACCTGTATATATGTATATATGTCTGTGCATATTTATTACCCTATTTTATTTGTACATATTTATTCTATTGATTTTATTTTGTTAATATGTTTTGTTTTGTTCTCTGTCTCCCCCGTATAGACTGGGAGCCCACTGTTGGGTAGGGACCGTCTCTATATGTTGCCAACTTGTACGTCCCAAGTGCTTAGTACAGTGCTCTGCACACAGTAAGCGCTCAGTAAATACGATTGAATGAATCGCACTTTTTTTGTGTCCTAGTGTCCCACAGAATCTTTTGGGATCGCAAGGTATCTACACTTCCAAAGTAGAAAGATAAAAATAGGAAGTCCAGTAGCTCTCACTCCCTCCTGATGCTTCTGAGCCCTGATAAGGAGAAACTAATTCTGCCCAATCAGGGCAATCTCGAAGCAAGAGGCAATACTTTATTTGCCCAGAGCAAAGTCTTAATCTTCCCATCTGCCCCTCTCCCTCCATACATATTTTCATTGTCAAAACTCCAGCCAAAGTCTCCTCCCACCATTCACCAATCTTCCCTAATTTAGCAGTGATATTGATTATAACAGGCCTAAGGAGTCAGGAGACCAGACTTCTAATCCTGACTTTGCCACTTTCCTTGTGCAACCTTGGGCAAGTCACTTCATTTCTTAGTGCCTCAGTTTCCTCATTTGTTAAATGTGAATTAAATACCTGTTCTCCCTTTTAGACTGTTGGTCCCATGTGCGACAGGTACTGGGACTGACCTGATTATCTTGGTGAATAATAAGTGCTTATGAAAGACCTCAATTATTATCATCATCATCATTACTGTTAAAACATCAAAAAAAGGAAAAAACCTTTCTTAAGTTGCTTCTGGATTTGCATGCTCACTTTTTGGTAAGCGCAAAACTGGGTAATCTTTAGATTGTGTGAAGACCTGTTTTCAGTGTAGGTAATTCTTCAACTTTAAAAATTCCTCCATTGTGTAAGCCAATTTACGGCTGGGAGTCCAGGAGCCCCAATGATTGGTTGTTCGTACTTTTCATACAATTCTGAAAAAAACCTCTCAGGAGCTATATTATTAGCCCTTTTTCCATTTAGCAGATCAAGCCTTTCTCCCTTAATACCTATCTCTAACAGAGATATCGAAACCCCTGCAGAAATGCATCCCAACCCTTGGTTGTGGAGAGAGCTTGCCAAAAAGAACACTCAGCCTGGGAGATTTGAATTAGTTTTTTAAATTGTCCTTTGATTCTTTTTAATGGCATTTGTTAAATGCTCACTATATGCCAGACACTGTACTAAGCCAGCTAGATACAAGATAATCAGATTGGACACAGTCCCCATCCCACATGGGGCTCATGGTCTTAATCCCTATTTTACAGGTGAGGTAACTGAGGCACAGAGAAGTGAAGTCGTGACTTGCCCAAGGTCACACAACAGCCAAGGAATTAGAACCCAGAGGACTGATCTTTCTACTAGGCCATACTGCTTTTCAACCTGGGCTTCAAGCTCTCTCCTGGTGAAACATAGTCCGAACTCCTTAATGCCCACTGAAACCTTTGGATTAAGATCCCATAAATGGTGAAGATTTGTGGTGTGAAGTGATGTACTCCCAATGCTCTTCAAATAGAGGGCACTCAATAGATACTGTTGATTGTATGATTCGTCCCAGACATTCATATTGTGTGTGCTCTGTGCAACACTTGTGAGTGTTTAATGAACCGAAGAATACTATCTCACCATCTGCCCAGCTGTAGATTCGTTGTTTTGTTGTGGCCATAGCCGAAGCAGATTCTAGATTGAGTTTTCCTGCTAGCCAAAGTGGTTCATTTTCTCATTAAAATGCCACTGAATCTAAGGTCTTTTCTGTGTGAATCCTACCTGCCTGGTTGAAATCCTGGTGACTGCTAAAATAGCCTACTCAGCCTTCTAGATCAGGTGAAAGAAATCAGAAATTAGGTGAAAGAAATCAGGTTAGCCTGCTTCTGTGGAGCTGCTGGGCAAGATTTGATTGGCCTGCCAGGTTTACTTGGGGTGGGGGGCTGCTGATGGGCGGGGGCTGGATTTCTGCCTTGCCTTTTCTGCATTTAAGCATTTTTATTTCCAAATGTCGAAGTACAGTGTCAGGCATCACGGCTGCTCAGGAAATGTGTGATACAGTTGACTGACTTGCTGCATTATATCGTCATTACCACAACCCTCAGGAGAAATTAAGTGAGTGAAAGTAACAGAGGGGAAGTGAAGCAAATTATATTTTCTTTTGTCTTCCCGGAGCTGTGTTTTCAGACTTTTTCACTGTCCTTTTACTGGAGTGAGGCTGGGCGCTGATTGAATTAGAGGGCCGGGGTACAGCTGGTGCTTGAACCTCAAGGCCATCAGCACGATCCCTTAGCTTCTGTTTAAAACACATTTTTTGAAGCCAGTGAAATAATGGCCTGGATTGGTGGGGGATCGGCGGAAAGTGGCAGGACCGCCCCCCTTCACTCGACCACACCAGCTGTAAACCCAGTGAAGAGTGGGGCTTTAGGAACCTTTGTTTCTCCCTCACAGAAAACACATTCTGCAGTGGAGACCATGTGTCCTGGCACAGCCCGTTGGATAACAGTGAATCGAGAATCCAGCACATGCTGCTGACTGAAGATCCTCAGATGCAGCCAGTGCAGACGCCATTTGGGGTGGTCACTTTCCTCCAGGTAAACCCCTTCCCTCCCCCTCCCCCCCCCTCCCCGGGGGGTTGTCCCGCTCCTGGAGGGGTTATTTCCATCTGGTCATTCTAGCTAGATTGGCTTCCTTCCCTTCTCTTCACTCCCCTGCCACAGTCCAAAGGATGTGTTGTCATTGGGCTGAACTTACCATTGCTTTTTACTCTCAACGTCATCAAAACAAGACCTGGGTCTAGGACTTCGGCTGTCTGTGACAAAGCTGGTGGCATTGAGATGGTGGCTATTTGTTTTAAAATAAACTTAACCAAAGAGAGTGAGGCTAGTTTGAGTCGCTATGACGGGTCTTGGAATTTCCATGGATTGTTTTCCACAAAATGAAAGTATGGGTGACTGCCTTCTTACCCTGATTTGGGATGAGCCTTGGGACTTTCACCCTCTTCATTGACTTTGGCCTCCAGCTTTCCCCTTTGCCAGCTGATAACCATGTGTTTGACCATTTACCCAGTCCTGGAGGTGAGATTGAAGGCAGCTGTCGCTCGTTGGGCTTCTTGCTGCTGGGTTACCAGCTTTTCCACCCGTTGGACATCCACTCTTAAACATTCGTAGCTGCTACGGGGAGAAAATCCCACCTTGGAGTTTACCTGCTTCCAGTTGGCCTCCGGGATGTAGGGGCGGATGGGGATAAATCCCCGGGTTTATTTTTTTCCCCCTTCTTTAGATTGTTGGTGTTTGCACGGAAGAGTTGCATGCAGCCCAGCAGTGGAACGGGCAGGGCATCTTGGAGCTGCTTCGAACTGTCCCTGTGTGAGTGTGGAATCAGTGGTGTTTATTGAATGCTTGTTGTGTGCAGAACCCTGCACTAAGCACTTGGGAGAGTACAGTGCAGTTGGAAGACACCATCCCTGCCCTCAAGGAGCTTACAATCTGGGTCCCTTAACCCCACCGCTCCCTTTCCCAGTTGAGGTGATGATGATGATGGCATTTATTAAGCGCTTACTATATGCAAAGCACTGTTCTAAGCGCTGGGGAGGTTACAGGGTGATCGGGCTGTCCCACGGGGGGCTCACAGTCTAGGTTTATGTGGGGAGGGGGCCTAGCTCTTTTGCCCCTGTGATGAGTGATTTTTGCTGCCCATAGAAGTATATACAGATGGGCAAGATCCTCTCCCTGGTTGGCATTTGGCATCTAACTTTACATTTCAGGGGCAGGCAAAGGGTTTACCAGCTGGGGCTCCTCTAAACCAGCACCCTTTTACTGACCTATTCCAATGAACTCGAACGGGTCCAGGCCAGGAAAGCAGTGTGCAGAGTTGGCCAGGGGCTTCTCAGCCCCATAGAGTCTCCCCTTTTTCCCTTCCTCACAAGAGAGGGCATCATCTGGGGTGGAAAAGGAGTCCTTTGATGTCCTGAGTGACCTGTTGTGAATTAGTCTCTCTTTCCTTCCTTCAGAGCCGGGGGACCTTGGCTGATAACCGATATGCGGCGAGGAGAGACGATATTTGAGATTGATCCACACCTGCAAGTATGTGTTTAGTCAGGGAAACTGTCTCCACAGACCTGCTTTCCCTCTGTCCCGGAATAACTCATCTCCTACAGATGAGGGACCGAATCTAGCCACTTGCACACGACGCGAAGAAGTGTTCCCTTTTTTAAAATCCAGCAGCCCTTACACCGGAACGTTGAAGTTTAGAATACGTATTCATCTGCCCTTTGCCTTTCAAGAAACTCAGTCCCTTGCTTGGTATGACTATGTGTAGTTGTGTAGTTGTATGTGAAGTGAGACTTTACATGTGCACTTGTGTACACACCCACCCACACTGAAACATTGTCCTGGCCACGTGGTTCTGGTCCCTAGGGACGTGAAGTATTGCGTTACCCTTTATTATGAAAAACTTCTTTTGTAGAGTACTGATAATAATATTTGTGGTATTTAAGTACTTACTATTTGCCAAGCACTGTACTAAGCACCGGAGCAGGTATGAGATGATCAGGCCCCACATAGAGCTCACATTCCAAGTAGGAGGGAGAGCAGGTGTTAAATCCCCGTTTTGCAGATGAAGAAACCGAGGCACAGAGAAGTTAAATGACTTGATTAGGGTCACACAGCAGGTGTGTGCCAGAGCCAGTATTAGAACCCAGGTCCTCTCACTCCCAGGTCTATGCTCTTTCCACTAGTTCACGCCGCTCCTCTGTATACTGTATCCCCTTGGTATTGTGGCATGGAGTTTCAGAATACAAATGGATTTTGAAAACTTTTCTAGCCACTTAATGCAAAGGTGATTTTCTGGTTAATGGAATGAGTGTGAAACAGTATCTTAGCACAGGTTTCTCTTTCTCCCTCTCATGCTCACCCTGCCTCACATATACATGCATGGGCGTCCTTTTTTTCACCTTTCCAAGACTCTCAGCATTCCTTCAAAGATTTTTTTGAACTTAATAAAAGCATCTGGGGGCTCTTTCAGGATCTAAGGAACTCCTTTTGCTAGAAGCTGGACAGATTTTTGTGCATCAGCAGCACTGTGTTTCTACCCATCCCCTGAGAAAACCAAATGTATGGGGATGTAGCCAGGCCAGGCTTATTAAGAAAGATCTCCTCCTTTGTCCTAGTGCCATTTTACCTCATCATTTCCAAAGTGCCAATTGTAGCATATACATCTCCTCTGTCACATCTTTCTCTCACCATTCACTTGGAGAAAGAGTCAGATAAACTTAAGCCATGGTAGATTCTGGATTGCACTGGGGGCTGTCTATTCTATTTGCAGACTGCCTTTTGACCTTCACCCTAAGTATCGGCTGCTCTGACGGGACCCTTTTACTTTGAACCAGAAGGACGGAGCCTGATTGAAGCCGAAAAGCAGTGCTCTCCCCTCTGAACGCCAAGAGAAACACTCTGTGCTCTGTAGGGATGCTCTAGCCCGGGCAGGAGAACCAGAAGTTCACTTCAAGGTCTTTAAGAAAAATAAATAGTAAAAGTGAGGGGGATGAGGGGGAACAGCAAGCAAGAGCAACTATCCAAAATAGCTGCTTTATGTGTTCAAGTTGAATTCTGTAGGAACCACAGTTCCCCGTTCCTGAGTGCGTCTAGTGTTTCCCTTAGTGGCTCATTACTCTTATTCGAGGGGTGGGCCCGCCTCTGGGAAGTTCAGGCTGATTTCACCTTGAACGAGAGCCCTCACTTTCTCTGCCTGCTTCCCTGCTGGCCAAAATGCTCTGCTACTGACAGGAAAAGGAGGGGAGCCAGGGAAAATCAAGCCAGAGGCGGCAACGTAGAGGACCTGGCCACCTAGGCAGGTCACAGCATCATCATCATCAATCGTATTTATTGAGCGCTTACTGTGTGCAGAGCACTGTACTAAGTGCTTGGGAAGTACAAATTGGCAACATATAGAGACAGTCCCTACCCAACAGTGGGCTCACAGTCTAAAAGGAGGAGACAAAACCAAACATACTAACAAAATAAAATAAATAGAATAGATATGTACAAGTAAAATAAATAAATAGAGTAATAAATATGTACAAACATACAAGTGCTGAGGGGAAGGGAAGGAGGGGGGATGAGGGGGAGAGGAAGGAAGGGGCTCAGTCTGGGAAGGCCTCCTGGAGGAGGTGAGCTCTCAGTAGGGCCTTGAAGGGAGGAAGAGAGCGAGCTTGGCGGATGGGCAGAGGGAGGGCATTCCAGGCTCGGGGGTTGATGGCAGGACAGGCGAGAACGAGGTACAGTGAGGAGATTAGCAGCAGAGGAGCGGAGGGTGCGGGGTGGGCTGTAGAAGGAGAGAAGGGAGGTGAGGTAAGAGGGGGCGAGGTGATGGACAGCCTTGAAGCCCAGGGTGAGGAGTTTCTGCCTGATGCGCAGATTGATTGGTAGCCACTGGAGATATTTGAGGAGGGGAATAATATGCCCAGAGCGTTTCTGGACAAAGATAATCCGGGCAGCAGCATTAAGTATGGATTGAAGTGGGGAGCGACACCACTCACCTGCATGGACACTGCTCTCCTGTTTACCTGAGGTGGGCCCATCACCTGAGCCGAGGTGGAAGTGACTAAGGAAGTAGGGTCTCCCCCGACAGAAAAGAGGACTCGGGTTTCATCCCCTGCTGGAGGTCCCAAGTCCGTCACGCTCCTAGCCAATCCCCCCAGTTTTGATTGCACGGGACTATCCTTCTAGGCACCCTCCTTTGCCCTCTCCAGGGCCTGGGGTGGCAGCTGGGAAAATCTGGCCCAAACAGGTAATTAGGGGCTGCACGAGAAGAGGAGCCAGATGCTGGAGGGAGGTGGGAAGGAAAAGACCCGCAGCATGGCCTAGTGGAAAGAGCACGGGTTTGGGAGTCAGAGGATCTGGGGTCTAATTGTGGCTCCTCCACTTGTCTGCTGTGTGACCTTGAGCAAGTCTCTCAACTTTTCTGTGCCTCAGTTATTTCATTCATTCAGTTGTATTTACTGAGCGCTTACTGTGTGCAGAGCACTATATTAAGCAGGTGGGAGAGTACAGTACAACAGTAGACACATTCTCTCCCACAACAAGCTTACAGTCTAGAGCAGGGGGAGACGGGCGTTAATATAAATAAATAAATTACAGATATGTACATAAGTGCTGTGGGGATGTGGTGGGGGGGGACAAAGGGAGCAATGCAGAAGGAAGTGGGAGAAGAGGAAAGGGGACCTTAGGGAAGGCCTCTTAGAGGAGATGTGCCTTCAGCAAGGCTTTGAAGGAGGGGAGAGTCATTGTTTTGAGATGGGAGGGCGTTCCAGGTGGGAGGCAGGACATGGGCGAGGGATAGGCAGCGAGAAAGACGAGATCGAGGCACGGTGAGAAGCACGGTGAGAAGGTTCGCGTTAGAGGAGCGAAGTGTGCAGGGTTCTGGGTTGTAGTAGGAGAGTAGGGAGGTGAGGTAGGAAGGGGGAAGGTGATTGAGTCCTTTGAAGCCAATCATGAGGAGTTCTTGTTTGATGCCAAGGTGGATGAGCAACCACTGGAGTCTTTTTGAGGTGTGGGGAAACATGTCCTGAACGTTTTTATAAAAAAAAAAAAATAATCTGGGCAGCAGAGTGGAATATGAACTGGAGTGGGGAGAGACAGCAGGTTGGGAGGTCAGCTAGGAGACTGATGCAGTAATCCAAGTGGGGTAGGATGAGTGACTGTGTTAACATGGTAGCAGTTTGGATGAAGAGGAAAGGGTGGATTTTAGCAGTGTTGTGAAGGTAAGACTGACAGGATTTAGTGGTGGATGGAATATGTGGGTTGAATGAGAGAGAGGAGTCACCTTTAAAGTGAGGGTTAAGACCGTGAGCCCTTCGTGGGACAGGGACTGTGTACCACCCAATTATCTTGTATCTCCCCCAGTGCTTAGTACAGTGCCTGGCACCTAGTAAACCCGTAACAGATACCACAATCATTAGTTAATGAAGCGCCTTGGGCAATTAAGGTTGCTTAGAATAAGGTTGGAAGGTGTTGGGGTTTTATTGTTTTCTTTTTTTTCTTTATTTTTTCTTCCCCCCAACATTGTCAGCCTTTAATTTTCAGTCCCAACCCAGGCTGTCCAACGCAGGAAGCGTCGTATAGCTGCGTTACGGGAGAGGCTTGGGCAAGAATGAGTGGAGATGTAACCTTTACATCAGGTTGCGTTTGGAAGCTCTGATGAGGCTCTTTAATGCCGGCATAGGTCTGTGCAGAAGCTCAGACTTTGCTCTGAAGGGGACCACAGGGGGAGTTGATGACCTCTGTCCTGCCTTCTTCCACGCAGGAAACTCCCTGAGTCCTGTTAAGAGAATATCTGGCAGCAGTTCACGGCTTCTTGGCATATTCCTGCGGGCAACGAGCGATCTAACTGCACCCTCTAGTTGTTGAAAGATAAAATTTCATGTCCCGAAATCTGGAGAGAAGTTCCCCCCGCCTCTTTCCCGCTCATCTTTTGTGGCAGGTTTTTGCTCGTCCCACGTTGAGAGAGGGAAACAGCCCAACTGCGAGAAGGGGGAGGCCCGACGTTCAGCTTCTCGGCTCCGGTTGGGCTGTAAACAGTGAGTCTTGACGCAGCCTTTTAGACTGTGAGCCCACTGTTGGGTAGGGACTGTCTCTATATGTTGCCAACTTGTACTTCCCAAGCGCTTAGTACGGTGCTCTGCACACAGTAAGCGCTCAATAAATACGATCGATTGATTGAAAGCATTAGCAGGAGTGAGGGATTAGGAACCAGAGTTGAGGTGAGAGTGAAGGACGCTGCTGGATAACTGCTCATTGATGATAAACCCAGGAGGCGTGATTGGCGTTGAGCATCTCTCTGGCCTCTCCCCTCGTAGAAGTCGGCCCACGTCGAGGCCGCAGGCTGCCTGGCGGGAATCGGCGCGGCCCACGGTGGGCTGAGCTGCCGTGGGAGGCTCTGTCCTGTTAGGGCCTGGGACGGGGCGGCAGGGGTGGAAGCCCAAAGCTCACGTTCAAGGAAACGTCCGAGTGATGGCCTCGGCTCTCTGGATCTCTTCAAGCAGGAGAGAGTGGACAAAGGGATAGAGACCGATGGTTCCAACCTAAGTGGCGTCAGCGCCAAGTGCGCTTGGGACGACCTGAGCCGGCCGCCCGAGGATGACGAGGACAGCAGAAGTATCTGCATCGGGACGCAGCCCCGGAGACTGTCTGGGAAAGGTAAGAGGCACCCCACCATCCCCTCTTGCCTGCCGCCTCCCAAACTGTTGCTCCTCCCTTCCCCAGGCCCAGAAGAAGTAGATTTGGGGCCATCAAGGGCGGCCCATGGATAGAAACAAGATTCCCACCCAAACCGACTGGCAGCCAAAGGAATGGCTTGTTTGAACCAAGGAGAAAAGATGGAAAACAACCCCACATAGGACTTACCCCCTAGACTTGGTAGTTGCCACTCTGCAGATTTAGCAACAACAATAATAATAATAATAGCTGTGGTATTTAAGTGCTTACTATGTTCCAGGTACTGTACTAAGCGCTGGGGTGGTTACAAGCAAATCGGGTTGGACACGGTCCCTGTCCTACTTAGAGCTCAGTCTCAATCGTGTTTTACAGATGAGGTAACTCTGGCACAGAGAGACAAGATGGAGCCTTTTCATTCGGGATCAGAGATACTACCTCGATGCCTCCATATTTAGAGTTTCAATCGTTAATAGCTCTTTTTCACACTTGGCTGTGGGACAGTGATGGGGCCCTACCTTCGAAATGGACCAACAGAGCCTCAATCAAGAGAAGCAGCATGGCTTAGTGGAAAGAGCGTGGGCTTGGGAGTCAGAGGTCATGGGTTCTAATCCCGGCTCCTCCGCTTGTCAGCTCTCAACTTTGGGCAAGTCACGTAACTTCTCTGTGCCTCATTTTCCTCATCTGTAAAATGGGGATTAAGACTGTGAGCTCCACGTAGGACAACCTAATTACCTTATATCTACCCCAGCACTTAGAACAGTGCTTGGCACATAGTAAGTGCTTAACAAATATTATTATTATTATTATTATTATTATTATTATTATTATCCAGCCCCAAAGACTTCAGGGCCAAGAGCCCGGCAAAGGAATTGATTGTAGCTCTAATTGGTTTGGGCAGTGCCATGCATTGTCTCTCCTCCCGGGCACCGGGCGCAACAAGGAAGTAGGTGGGCAAAGGTGCAGTGCACAAGTGGCCTACAAGAATTGCATATTCTACATATGACCTTGGTCTCTCATTCATTCCTTCAGTAGTATTTACTGAGCGCTTTCTGCGTGCAGAGCACTGTACTAAGCACTTGGGAGAGTACAGTATAGCAGTAAACAAACACATTCCCTGCCCACAACAAGCTTACAGTCTAGAGACAAGTTACAACTTCTGTGCCTCAGTTTTCTCATCTATTAAATGGTGATAAAATTGCCTGTGCAACCCCCCCTTAGACTGAAAAAGCCCTGTGGGGGTCACGAATTGTATCCGATCTAATTGTATGTTATCTACCACAGTGCTTGTCACTTGGGCACTTAAATACCACGATTGTTCTTACATACAAAAGCCGTTTTTGATCGGAACTACTGTGACTTGGGGCCATTGCTATGTGGTAGTGCCATTTGCCAGCCACTGCCAAGGAAGCCACTGCAGTCTTTGCTGCCCGTGTTAGTTATTTCAGGATTCCTGCTGAGCATTCTGCCACACATGATGTCCTCGTGGGTTCTTCAGTCAGTAGCCTTCATCACTAAAATGATTAATGGTCCAGATGTGGTCATTCACACATAATTGTGATTATGGACTTGCTTTCACCTTCCCTTCCTCTGTTAGGATAACAGCTTAGGCATTGGCCCTCTTAAAAATATAAGATGACATTCAAAGAACATGTCATATTTTTATCCTCTCCTTAAAGGAGAATCAGTTGGAGGAGTGGGGCCTAGCGGGAAGAGCTTGGACCTAAGAGTTAGGGAACTCTTCAGTCCATCTTTACTCAGATTGTGAGCCCCATAATAATAATAATAATAATAATAATAATAATAATGTTGGTATTAAGCGCTTACTGTGTGCCAAGCACGTCTGATCCGGCAGCATGTTTATATCGACTTCAGTGCTTAGCACACGGTAAATACTTACATCCCAAACTAATTCAACTTCACAGATCTGATAGTGGAATTTCACTCACTCTCCTGTCATCCTCTGTTTTTCTCAGCACATTCCCAGAACACAGACAAACTTAAGAATTCAACTGGGAAGTTTCTTACTACTACTACTACTAATAATAATAATAATAATTACAGTAACCATTATTGTTATTACTGTTGTATTTGTTAGGTGCTTACTATGAGTTAAGCATCGTACTAAGTGCTGGGGTAAGGTAATAATAATAATAATGGCATTTATTAAGCGCTTACTATGTGCAAAGCACTGTTCTAAGCGCTGGGAAGGTTACAAGGTGATCAGGTTGTCCCACGTGGGGCTCACAGTCTGAGTAGGAGAGAGAACTAGTATTAAATCTGCAGTTTGCAGATGCGGGAACTGAAACACAGAGAAGTTAAGTGACTTGCCCAAGTTCTCACAGCAGGCAAGTGGCAGAACTGGCATTAGACCCTAGGTCCTTAAGACTCCCAGGCCTGAGCTCTGTCCACTTATCCAACGCCCTACCTTTGTTCTCTGCTTTTATTTGATCGGTGCTTCCCAAAGTGGCACTAAATGGAGGCTGTCATTGCAGACACAGAACAGATCAGGGAGACGTTGCGGAGAGGACTCGAGATTAACAGTAAGCCCGTCCTACCTCCAATCAACACCCAGCGGCAGAATGGCTTGAACCACGACCGGGCACCGTAAGTTTCCTCCTTCTCTTGGAGATTAGGGGCTGGTGGGTGCCGTGCTTCTCTCCCTGTTTTCATCTCCTCCATCGTCCCCCACCACCAACCACCACACATAGGTGGGAGTCTGATCTACCTTCCAAGAGTTTTAGCTCTGATGCCGGGTGGGTTGTCTCACCCCAGGCTTTGTCTGTCCGACTCAAGCGCGGGACCACCGAGGACAGAAACGGTTTATGGTCCTCGGTGAATCATGGGTGTCTGGGACTTCTGGGGGGAAGAAATTTGTCAGTTGTAGGGGAAAAAAATCCCCTAGAGGGTATGTGAGGTGTTAAGATAAACATGTGTAAATATTTACATGGGCTCTCTGCACAGTCAGGAGGCCAGGTTTGGGAGAGAAGTCAAATTTGGGGCCTTCCAGCCTTGACTGTAGCCATTGTACTGAGCATTTCTCCTTTCCTTATCATAGCCACAGCTGTGGTGGCCCTTCCTTCCTGGAGCCTGTTCTCCCGCCGATATCCGCCGCCCCACAGCCTTCCCGCCTGACCCACCGATAAACTGCTCTGCTGCTGTCTGTACCACTTTGGGAGCTGGAGCAGTTGTTCCTGCCTCTTCCAGGCTCTTGGGGGTGGGGCGGGGGGGGCGGGAAATCCTCTTCCAGACTACGCTGCCTTCTGTGTAGTCAGCCATTTCCTGTATGTACATGGCCTGGGTCCCCAGTCCACCCCTGCCCTGAGCAGCGGGGCGTTCTGTCCATAGGCCACTCTGGTAGTTATCACCAAGACTTAGTTTCTTCTACCCAGCTCAGGCAACCGGGGCAAAAACAGGCGCTTTCCCTTTCCCTTCTGCCATCCAAAAATCAATGTTGGGGAGCCTGGCCTCTCTCCCTCAAAATGTTGCTGCGACCCAATTAGCCGTCATTTGCTCTCCTCTGCTCCTTTCGGGGTCCAGCGAAACAGAAAGCGGAGATGGCCGTGCTTTGCGGCCAAGAATTTGAATAAATAGTAACTCCCAGGAAGGGACAAAAGATGGGGTGATATCGGAGACAGAGAAGGACCAGTTTAGGGCAGCTGCAGCCCAGTGACCAGAAGCACGGCTTGCTCACTGTTTCTTGTATCGCTCTGAGTTTTGAGGCGCCTTTCAGCTCTGGCTGAAGTAGGAGTTGCCATCTGAGGATTTCCTGAAAAGATTAGGGTGCCTTACCCAGGAGAGATGCTGGCTGAAATTGGTCATAAATGTAGTGTGCCGTATGATGAAAGGGGTTTGTGATCAGCAAATCCCACAACACCAGGATGGGGGTTGGGGGTTGGAGGATTGACCTAATGAAGTTTGAAAATGGTGGGTTCAAAAGGAAAGGAAACACTTTTTCACCCAGCAGGTGGCAAGCATATGGACTTCACCACAGGAAGTGGTAGGAAGTGGTGCAGGCCGAAAATATCAAGGAAGGTTTGGATAAGTTTCGTGGATGAGAGATCCATAACGAAGGAAACGTTAGGGGCGGGCGGGAGGGAGGGGGAAGTTCAGTCTGAAAGAAGGCTTAAGAGGGTAAAGGCTTGAAAGTAACAAAATCATGAAGGGTGCAGAGGGGCGAACCTAGACTGTTGTTGACCAGATCCCACACCACCGGAGTGAGGGGGCATCCACTGAAGCTTGGAACTGGTAGCTTCAAAACAAACAAGAGGAAACACTTCTTCACGCAGTGGGTGGTAAACATATGGAATTCATTACCACAGGAAGTTGTGCAGACTGAAAATATCAGTAGGTTCACGGGGCGGGGGTTGGAAGAGAGGTCCGTAATGGGTCCGTTTTTCCGTAAGAGGAAAAACAAGGATTGAAGAGGGAGACGTGAGGGGTGTTTAGATGGCACATCTCCAACCAAGGGTTTAGGTGTCCGAGAAGGCATCAGCTCCCACACTTTCTCTGCACATCTGTTGTTGCCATAGCGGGGACAGAGTCCTGAGCTGGGTGGCCATTGGGCTGATCCCCCACTGTTGGGTAGGGACTGTCTCTATATGTTGCCAACTTGTACTTCCCAAGCGCTTAGTACAGTGCTCTGCACACAGTAAGCGCTCAATAAATACGATTGATGATGATCCAGGAGTGACGCTGCTAACGTTTCATCCGGGACCTGAGCCCCATGGCTAAGACTCTCGTAAAGTTTTGCCTGCTTCAGGCTTTGGGTCGTTTTTCCAAGGCTCAGTAAACTTAATAGCTTTTTTAAGGATGTTACTGGAATCTGCCCCGTGTTGTGCTCACAGCCATGCCCCCTGTTCCCCTTTCTCCTCTCCTTCCTCATGCCCGCAGGATTGCTGCTCTCCTTGCACCACGTCCAAGATCTTTTCATTCATTTTCTCTCTTCCTCCGTCACTTACAGGCTTTGAATCCTATTTCACGGTGTCTGAGAACTCAGCTCCATAAGGCGAAAGCCCTGCGCTCAGGCAGACCGTAGGGGTCACTGCAGACTGGAGTGTAGGGAATCTGCTCTGGATTTCTGTAAGGCGGGCATGGAAACGGACTTGCTGAGTCGATCCAGGGGTGTCGAGGAGGTCACGACTGTTCTTAACACGTGATAATCGGCGCTCTCTGAATCTCAGATTCACACTGCCAGGGAGTCCGGGGGATTACGTATCAAAATCTCCCCCAGCGCTGACGTTTGCAAACCTGCAGAGAACCACAGTGCCTTGGATTAGTTCTCCCTGTTGCTGGGTGTTCCCGGTACAAATCCAGCAGAGGCCCATTTGTCGGGAAGAGCTGGAAAATGGTTTCTTCCAAATGGTTAGCCCGCGGAACAGTGAGCCCAGGGAAATGAGAATACGTGGGAGAGACCGGGGGCTTAATATGCCCAGTGCTCACTTGGGGCCCAGACCTTATTTGGAAAAAAACAGCAGTTACGGTGGGAGCAATCCATCCCAAAGTACACTGGCCTCCGAGTGGTCTGGTGCTTCTCTGCGGAGAGCAAAATTAAATCCTCATTCTTTTGGCCCGCATTTTGGCTTTTCGTTAAGTCAGAATTCCACTGTTGTGAGGCAGGGACCCGTATCCTAGAGGCCTCGGTGGGTTGGAAGTTAGTGGGTCTGGGCCAAGCCAAACGCTAGAACTCGAGTGTCCAAAGGTGACTCAGGACCAGAAGAGAGGCTGGGGCCGCATTTCCAGGGGGCCCTGTCACAGCCGGGCAGAGACCTTGGCCACTAAAGAGTGGTCTCAGCAGCCAGGGCAAATCCAGCACTCATCAGTGCCCCGGCGACCGTGCAGTGGGTCCCTCGGGCCAAGGAGGAGCCCTCCAGAGAGCCCACCGAGTCCCGAAACAGCTGGGATTTGACGGGTAATATGTTCCTCCTGAGCTGTCTCCCTCCTGGCAGTTCGGAGGGCAGCCGGGACTCAAAGAGAACAGCAAATTGGGAGTTCCCGGGAGAAGCCAGGTCTGGGGGTCTTGGCCTGGAGAGTGGGAATGGTTCCCTTTGCCTCCATCACCTGAGCACCACGGGGGTTCTTAGTGCAGGTTTAACTCTGGCATGGAACTTGCCTCGGGTTGTTTTTTTCGAGATAAGCAAATTGTAGCTAGTCCTGAAATGGACTTTGGCTGACACATTCTCTGCCACGACATGTGAAGTCCTAAATCTGAAGCTGCCGATTCCTCTCTTCCTTTCATTCATTCAGTTGTATTTATTGAGCGCTTACTGTGTGCAGAGCACTGTACCAAGCGCTTGGGAAGTACAAGTCGGCAACATATAGAGACGGTCCCTGCCCAACAGCGGGCTCACAGTCTAGAAGGGGGAGACAGACAACAAAACAAAACATGTAGACGGGTGGCAAAATCGTCAGAACAAATAGAATTAAAGCTATATGCACATCATTTAACAAAATAAATAGAATAGTAAATATGTACAAGTAAAATAAATGAGTAATAAATCTGTGCAAATATATATACAAGTGCTGTGGGGAGGGGAAGGAGGTAGGGTTGGTGGGGTGGGGAGGAGGAGAGGAAAAAGGGGGCTCAGTCTGGGAAGGCCTCCTGGAGGAGGTGAGCTCTCAGTAGGGCTTTGAAGAGAGGAAGCGAGCTAGCTTGGCGGATGTGTGGAGGGAGGGCATTCCATGCCAGGGGAAGGATGTGGGCCGGGGGTCGACGGCGGGACAGGCGAGAACGAGGTACAGTGAGGAGGTTAGCAGCAGAGGAGCAGAGGGTGCGGGCTGGGCTGTAGAAGGAGAGAAGGGAGGTGAGGTAGGAGGGGGCGAGGTTGTTTGTCTCACTTCTTGATTTCCGAGGTCCCAGAGCTCCCCATTTCCTTATCTCCCCCGCCCCCGGCCAGCATCAAGAGAAGTGCCTCCCCAGACTTCTAGGCCAGTGTTTCCAGCTTGTGTGAGAAAAACCCTCAAGTAGTACACTGGACCATCCCCCTGCAGCCTGCCTCTCATCCTATCCCAACTGGATTACTCCATCAGCCTCCTCTCGGATCTCCCATCCTCCTGTCTCTCCCCACTTCAGTCCGTACTTCACGCCGCTGCCTGGATCGTCTTTGTGCGGAAACGCTCTGGGCATGTTACTCCCCCCCCTCAAAAATCTCCAGTGGCTACCAATCAACCCATACATCAAGCAAAAACTCTTCACCCTGGGCTTCAAGGCTCTCCATCACCTCGCCCCCTCCTACCTCACCTCCCTTCTCTCCTTCTACAGCCCACCCCGCACCCTCCGCTCCTCTGCCGCCGCTAACCTCCTCACTGGGCCTCGTTTTCGCCTGTCCCGCCGTCAACCCCTGGCCCACGTCCTCCCCCTGGCCTGGAATGCCCTCCCTCCGCACATCTGCCAAGCTAACTCTCTTCCTCCCTTCAAAGCCCTACTGAGAGCTCGCCTCTTCCAGAAGGCCTTCCCACACTGAGCCCCCTCCTTCCTCTCCCCTCCACCCCACCGCCTTACCTCCTTCCCCTCCCCACAGCACCTGTATATATGTTTGTACGTATTTATTACTCTATTTTACTTGTACATATTTATTCTATTTATTATATTTTGTTAATATGTTCTGTTTTGTTGTCTGTCTCCACCTTCTAGACTATGAGCCTGCTGTTGGGTAGGGACCGTCTCTTTATGTTGCCAACTTGTACTTCCCAAGCACTTAGTACAGTGCTCTGCACACAGTAAGCGCTCAATAAATACGATTGAATGAATGAATGAATGAATGCCTGCCTGCCTGCTTGCTGGAATGAGGGTCTGAAAAATGCAGAGCAGAAATGCATAGTGGAGCACAGACAAAAACTCATTTCTCAGGTGTGATGGGAAAGCCAAAGCTTAAACTTGCTCCTTATTTGAGGTCATTTGATTGTATTTCTCAGTCGAGGCAGACTCCTTGGGCCCTTTGCCTTCCCCCGCTCCAACTTCCATTCCCTAATCCTCCTCGATAATCAGGTGCATTGCATTTGGAAGTTTGAGATTCTCCAAAGAGAAAAGCCAGAAGCAGTGTGAGCTGGAACTTTGAGTCAGGATTCCAGGATCCGGTCTTAACCCTGCCAGTGACTCACTGGGCAAGTCCCTTTTGTTCCCTGCTCCTCTGCTTCCCCACCAAATGACTGGGTCTGATGCTCTAGGCTGGCCTTACTGTGAGTGCATGTGTGTGACAGGGACGGGCGTGGAAAGGGAAAAGCCAAGGATTTCTGATGACGATAAAGGACTTGGGGCTCCTCAGCTGTCAGATCGAAATTACTAAGATCTTCTCTCGGTTGTGGTAAATACAGCTTCGGGGAGCTGTATTTTAAATCCCTGTGGCAGTCTGCCAGAGATCCAGGATTTATCACCATGCCTCACCCCTTCTACAAAGGTAAAACACTTTGCCCCCACCCAGTAGAGGCGAGGCCGAGGGAAAGAACTGGTTCGCTAGCAGGCCCAGAGAGGTATAGACAACGGGGAGAGCGGGAGCGAGAGGTCGGTGGCATGCGAGTTGAGAGTGGGGCACAGTAAATAGGTTGGCATGGAAGGAATGAAGAGTTTGAGCTGGGGTGTCATGGGAGAAGAGAGTGAATAAGCAGAAGGGAGAGTGCTGAGAGACTGCCTTAAAGCCAACAGTTGGGGAGTTTCTGTTTGAGGCTCAGGGTGATGGGCAACCATCGGGAGAGTTTTGAGGAGTGTGGACTCTTGTGCAGGACAACATTTTAGAACAGTGATCCGGGCAGCTGAATGAAATATGGACTGGGTAAGGGAGAGATTGGAGTCAGGGAGGTCAGCGAGGAGGCTAATGCAGTAGTCAAGCCAGAATATTACAAATGGTGGCCGTTTGAAAGGAGAGGAAGGACGAATTCTGGAGAAGCTATGAAGGAAGAACCGACAGGATTCAGCAAGATGAGAGAGTGAGAGGGACCGGGGGCGGGAGGGGGTTGTCCTTCATGCTTGAAGACATTGACAGTGAAATTTAGCTATGAGTGCAATTTTGACTGAAGAGTGCAGTCGCAACCCTCACACCCAGACTGTCCCATGTATTGTCACATGTGGCATTGACAGCTCCTGGTGCCATTTTCACTTTGCCGCCTCGTCTCAGGATCCAGACAAAGATTCTGCTCAAAAGCAGTTGCTCCTTTCCTGGTTGCAGGGCCCTGTGTTAGTCCCTGTGGGGCTCTTGACTCCCAGTTATCAGCTGAGGGTCAGCATTGTCTGAGCCTTTGTTTTCCTGAGTCCTGAAAACTCTTCCTCTCTCCTCCTTTGCTTTTGGTTGCCCAACATCAGCTCCCCTTTCAAGCAGCTGTTTGGGCATCCTGTTGACATATCCATTCTGCTCACATGTCCCACCCAGTGCAGCCGTGAGGCGGGGAACATGGTTTTGATGCTAGGGGATTGACGTCATTCTGGCTCTTCGCTTTTGTGATTCCCAAAGCCCTTTGATGTGGAGTGTGGCCCCAAACCGATGCTAATAGAAATTGGGTGCGGCATCTGTGGGGATTCTAGGCCTCCCACCTGAAGGGAGAAGACTGGGCAGTGCTACAGCTTTGTAGACCTTTACTTTTGGTCTGGAGGCTCAAACCGTGCTGTCACCACACCGCTTAACCATCTCCCAAAAGAGGTGGTGCCTGTCTTTAGGCAGAAAAAGGTAGGAGGGCCTGGAAGTTTGCAGCTGGCATGGCTCAAAGAAAGATGGTAATTTGTACTTCCCAAGCGCTTAGTACAGTGCTCTGCACATAGTAAGCGCTCAATAAATACGATTGATGATGATGATCCTCCTACCAGGGACCGTGATGCCCACAGTCTTTGGTATGGACCCAAGTGGTTCATCAGGGTGGTCACCAACACTTGGTGCCTTAGTTTCAATGCATTTGACTTCTCAATCAAAATACTGTCACCCTGTTTGCGGTTAACAATCCAGTTTATTTTTATTGAAATTTTTCATGCTCAGTGTCACCCAACACTTCAAGAGTGAGTCACTCATCCCTGGGAGAGCAAAGGAAGGCTTGAAGGTGAGATCTAAAGAGGGGAAGTGACTCAGTGCCTCGGAAAGACAAAAGGAAAGAGTTGCAGGCTTCTCCCGTGGAGAAAAAACTGGTCCTCTTGCTTTCCGTGTCTGAATCGGAAGGGCAAGAGACCTGATGTGGGGAAATGGAGATATTTTAGACTGTGAGCCCACTGTTGGGTAGGGACTGTCTCTATATGTTGCCAAGTTGTACTTCCCAAGCGCTTAGTACAGTGCTCTGCACACAGTAAGTGCTCAATAAATACGATTGATGATATTTTGAGTTGATGATGATATTTTGATCTGGCCCAGGGGGCCACTACAGCCCATCCTGCACACTTCACTCGGCTAGTACCAGCTTATTCACTGTGCCCCAGTCTCGTCCATCTCGCCGCTGACCCCTTTCCCACGCCTTCCTCCTAGTCTGGAACTCCCTCCCACTCCATATAATTAAAAAAAAATAATAATAATATTGGTATTTGTTAACTGTTAAGCGCTACTATGTGCAAAGCACTATTCTAAGCACTGGGGAGGATACAAGGTGATCAGGTTGTCCCACGTGGGTCTCACAGTCTTAATCATCATCATCATCAATCGTATTTATTGAGTGCTTACTATGTGCAGGGCACTGTACTAAGCGCTTGGGAAGTATAAATTGGCAACACATAGAGACAGTCCCTACCCAACAGTGGGCTCACAGTCTAAAAGGGGGAGACAGAGAACAAAACCAAACATACCAACAAAATAAAATAAATAGGATAGATATGTACAAGTAAAATAAATAAATAAATAAATAGAGTAATAAATATGTACAACCATATATACATATATACAGTCTTAATCCCCATTTTACAGATGAGGTAACTGAGGCACAGAGAAGTGGCTTGCCCAAGGTCACACAGGTGACAAGAGGCTGAGCAGGGATTCGAACCCATGACCTCTGACTCCCAAGCCCGCGTTCTTTACACTGAGCCAGACCACCACTCACTCCATCTTCAAAGCATTTACTAAGGTCACATCTCCTCCAAGAGGCCTTCCCCAATTAAGCCCTCTTTTCCCTGCCTTGCTTTCCCTTCTGTGTCATCTATGCACTTCAATCTGTGACCTCTGGACAGTTGATATTCGCTCCACCCCCAACCCCACAGCCCATATCGTTAAATTATATATTATAAAGTAGTCATATTAATGTCTGACTTCCCCTCTGGACTGTAAGCTTGTTACAGTCAGGGAACGCGTCTGCTAATTTTGTTGTATTTTACTCTCCCAAGCGCTTAGTACTGTGCTGTCATTCATTCATTCATTCGTATTTATTGAGCGCTTACTCTGTGCAGAGCACTGTACTAAGCACTTGGGAAGGACAAGTTGGCAACATATAGAGACGGTCCCTACCCAACAGTGGGCTCACAGTCTAGAAGTCTCATCTTGTATTAGTGTTTCTGGGGCCCCCAGCAAAGCTTTCTGAGGGACTTCAGTGGCTTCGGGAGAAGCAGCGTGGCTCAGTGGAAAAGAGCCCGGGGCTTTGGAGTCAGAGGTCATGGGTTCAAATCCCAGCTCTGCCAATTGTCAGCTGTGTGACTTTGGGAAGTCACTTCACTTCTCTGTGCCTCAGTTACCTCATCTGTGAAATGGGGATGAAGACCGTGAGCCCCCCATGGGACAACCTGATTACCTTGTAACCTCCCCAGCGCTTAGAACAGTGCTTTGCACATAGTGAGCGCTTAATAAATGCCATCATCATTATTATTATTGCCTGGTGAGGATGGTGTTATTTATTAAGCTCTTACTATGTGTCAAGTACTGTTCTAGGCTCTGGGGTAGATATAAACTAAGGTTGGCACAGTCTCTGCCCCACATGGAGCTCACAGTCTTAATCCCCATTTTACAGAGAGGTAACTGAGGCACAGAGAAGTGAAGTGACTTGCCCAAAGTCACACAGTGGACAAGTCATCAGCATCATCATCAATCGTATTTATTGAGCGCTTACTATGTGCAGAGCACTGTACTAAGCGCTTGGGAAGTACAAATTGGCAACATATAGAGACAGTCCCTACCCAACAGTGGGCTCACAGTCTAAAAGGGGGAGACAGAGAACAAAACCAAACATACTAACAAAATAAAATGAATAGAATAGATATGTACAAATAAATTAAATAAATAAATAGAGTAAAAAAATATGTACAAACATATATACATATATACAGGTGCTGTGGGGAAGGGAGGGAGGTAAGATGGGGGGATGGAGAGGGGGACGAGGGGGAGAGGAAGGAAGGGGCTCAGTCTGGGAAGGCCTCCTGGAGGAGGTGAGCTCTCAGCAGGGCCTTGAAGGGAGGAAGAGAGCTAGCTTGGCGGATGTGCAGAGGGAAGGCATTCCAGGCCCGGGGGATGACGTGGGCCGGGGGTTGATGGCGGGACAGGCGAGAGCGAGGTACGGTGAGGAGATCAGCGGTGGAGGAGCGGAGGGTGCGGACTGGGCTGGAGAAGGAGAGAAGGGAGGTGAGGTAGAGAAGGGAGGTGAGGTACAGTGACAGACCTGAGATTAGAACCCAAGTCCTTCTGACTCTCAGGCTCTATCCACCTTTCCAAGCTCCTTCCCTGCCCTTTCGGTATTTGGTAGCTGCCTTGGTCAATGAAAGGGGAGCATGTGTTGACTCCAAGATGGAAGGCCCCAGTCCCCCCGACCCTCTTCGAGAGTTTGACAGGATAAACTTTTCCCTAGGTGACTCCCAAGCCTTGTGTGGAGGTGCAGGGCTGCAGGCTGTGTTGAAGACATCCATTTTGCTACTGAAGGAGTGGGAAACTTAAACCCTCAGTTTTTCTTTTACGGGCGAAAGTGGAAAGGGGGGCAGAGATTTTAGGGAGGGGGTAAACAGGACAGGGCTTGGGAGAGGCTGGCGGGCAGAAAGACACAACTTTCAGGTCTGGTTGGAGACTGAGTCGCACAATCGGTCAGTCATTTATTGAGAACTTACTGGGTGCAGAGCACTGTACTAAGCTCTAAGGGAGAGTACAATATAACAGAGTTATTAAGCATGTTCCCTGCCCACAGGGAGCATACAGTCTAGAGGGGGACACAGACTTTAAAATAAATCATTCATTCATTCAGTCATATTTATTGAGCACTTACTGTGTGCAGAGCACTGTACTAAGCGCTTGGTAAGTACAAGTTGGCAACATATAGAGACGGTCCCTACCCAACAACGGGCTCACAGTTTACGTTACGTACATGTCTTTAAATTGCATATTATAAATTACCTATTTATCAGTACTTCTGTCTCTCCCCCCCCCCACTAGATGGTAAACTCATTATGGGCAAAGAATGTGTCTGCTAATTCTTTGTAGCATACTCTCCCAAGCCCTTAGTGCAGTGCACAGCCCTTTTAGACTGTGAGCCCACTGTTGGGTAGGGACTGTCTCTATGTGATGCCAATTTGTACTTCCCAAGCGCTTAGTACAGTGCTCTGCACATAGTAAGCGCTCAATAAATACGATTGATTGATTGATTGATTGCAGTGCTCAGCACATAGTGAGCACTCAATAAATAGCATCGATTGATTGATAAGTGCTGTGTGGCTGAGGGTGAGGTGAATAAAGCATACAAATCCAAGTGTTAGGGTGAGCAAGACATTGTCCCTGAAGCTGAAGACCCTCTGAAATAATAGTCTCTACTGTCCCCATGAAGTTGGCACCTCTGGCCCTTTCTGAGGGTGAGAGTGGGTGTCCTTTCAAGAGCAGTAATTTCCCCATCTTGTGCCCCACCTGGTACAGCCAACTTAGCCTGGGGCCGAGCCTCCCAGACTTTTGGTTCACCTCTGGGCTTATTAGCCTCACCTTGGGGCCTAGGCCTAATCCCAGGAGCAGCTGTGTTGCTAAATGGAAAAGGCACAGGTCTGGGAGTAGAAAACCTGGATTCTAATCCCAGCTCCACCACCTCCCCACCATATGACCTTTGGCAAATCACTTAACTTCTCTGGGTCTCGGGTTTCTCATCTATCAATTCAATCCCCCACTACTTAGTCTGTGAGCCCCATGTGGGAAAGAATAATAATGATAATGGCATTTATTAAGCGCTTACTATGTGCAAAGCACTGTTCTAAGCACTGGGGAGGTTACAGAGTGATCAGGTGGTCCCACGGGGGGCTCACAGTCTTCATCCTCATTTTACAGATGAGGTAACTGAGGCCCACAGTTTAGACTATGAGCCCACTGTTGGGTAGGGATTGTCTCTATATGTTGCCAATTTGTACTTCCCAAGAGCTTAGTACAGTGCTCTGCACATAGTAAGCACTCAATAAATACGATTGATTGATTGATTGAAGTGACTTGCCCGAAGCCACCCAGCTGACAATTGGCGGAGCTGGGATTCGAACCCGTGACCTCTGACTCCAAAGCCTGGGCTCTTTCCACTGAGCCACGCTGCTTCTCTGAAAGGGTCTGTGTCTGACCTGATCAATTTGTAGTTTGCCCCAGCACTCAGAAGATGCTTGACGCGTGGTGTGGCATAGTGGATAGAGCACGGGCTTGGGAATCAGAAGGCAATGGGTTCTAATTCTGGCTCTGCCCCTTGTCTGCTGTGTGGCCTTGGGCAAATCACTTCACTTCTGTCTGCCTCAGTTACCTCATCTGTAAAATGGGAATCGAGACTGTGAGCCTCACACGGGACAAGGGACTGTGTCCAACCCGATTTGCTTGTATCCACCCCAACGCTTAGTATAGTGCCTGACACATAGTAAGTGCTTAACAATTACCACAATTATTATTACGGTAAGCGCTTAACATGTACAGCAATTATGATGGTGATTATTTGATTTCTGGGTACAGAGGGGAGGGAGCAGGTGCGCACATGTTCAGTGTGTCGTACATGCATGTTGTGTCCACACACAAAGTATCTATCTTATTTGTGAGACTACGCCATGATATCACAGTTGTCATGTCTCCTGGGAAAACCATTCCCAAGCCTGACCTTTTCAGTAGCCCGGCCAATTCCGGCCTGCGGGCTTGGTTGGAATCATCTGGACCGTGCTATGTGGCCATGGTTTTCTGGGGTGCAGAAAATCACCCCAGATTCTTCTGGAAGAATCACCCCCTCAGAGTTTAGACTTTCCCCTGGCATCTCCTCTTTGCCATAGCAACTTGAGAGGGGCTGTGAGAGGGGAAAAAGAAAACAAATCAACAGGATAATTAGACCATGCCGGTGAGCTGCTTTTTATTCTTTGTCGAAAGTGGAGCTGACAACCATGCGGAATGCAGCAAACTTGTATCTGCCGTAGATTTAATACCTTGTCCAGCCCACGCAGTTCATGCTTCTGCATCGGTGTCCAGAAAAACCAAATCAGCAGAAGACAAGAGTTGCCGCCTGCACACAGGAAATACCCAGTCAGGAGGATTGCAGATTGAGCACTTTGTGAACTCTGGGGTTTTGGGGTTTTTTTAAATATATTTTTAAGAGAAAAGATTAAAACGCATTTTCAAGTGATTGAAGATTGGTGGGAGGTGTAAATGTAGGCCCGTGTCACGTTAATTCTTCAGATGATTAAACTGTTTTTCATTGCTTTGAAGCTGTTTGTAGTTCGGTTTGATGTCCTCCTCCTGGGTGAGTGTGTTGCTGCAGTTTCTAAGGTGACTTTCGCTGACTTTAAGCAGTTTTGCTTCCAGCTTGAACCTTGCCAGCTGCAGCCTGGTTGTTTTGGTTCTTCCTGGTCACCCTTTTCCCTTTTTGCCTTTTAATTTTTGCATCGGTTCAGCTGTCTTGTTAAACCTGGGGAGGGTAAGATTTCCAGGAGTCCTTGGCCCGAGAACACTCTGGGATCCAGCCTGTGGTGCTCGTCTTTTGTGTGACATCTCCTGAAGCATTGCATTGGGGGGATCAATCAATCAATCGTATTTATTGAGCGCTTACTGTGTGCAGAGCACTGTACTGAGCGCTTGGGAAGTACAAATTGGCAACATATAGAGACAGTCCCTACCCAACAGTGGGCTCACAGTCTAGAATCTAGGATCCTTGTGCTCTCTTCTGAAACCGAGATCTCTCCTGTTCACTTTAAGGAGTTCAAAGGCCCCTTCCTGAGGACCGTGGAGTTTCTCTTATCAGTCGATCTGTGGTATTTATTGAGCACTATGCGGAGCACTGTACTAAGGGTTTGGGAGAGTGTACTCCAATGGAGTAGGGAGACACAATCCCTCCCCTCAAGTCTTGTGGTGTCTCTAAGAGCCTGTTTTGAATTCGCATGGTCACTTATGTTTTGGCTGGTTTGTAGGCCTGGTCAGCGGCTTGGGAGAGAGAAGGATAGACAGGTTTCAGTTGTTAAAACGGCTCTTTCTTAGGGAATGAGCCAGGTGGTAGTGTCATTCCCAGAAAAAGCTGGGAAAAGGTCAAGCCGCTTCTTGGGCTGCAACTCCCGGTACACATTCTTCTTCTGGGATTTGGTTCTGGGGCATTCTGCTACCGTTCACCCCCTAGTTTTGTGTCTTTGAGTCCCGTGCCCCTCCACTGGCACCATGTCTGGAGGCCCCAGACACTTCCTGCCTGGTACAACCTGCTATTTGTTCCATTTAAATGTAGGGACCCTGGCGTCTGGCCTTCCCAAGTCGGCGGGTCCCAGAATCATGTGTGGCTCAAACAGGCCGGATGGTAAATGAATCGAACGCCTCTTCCAGTATTTTGATGGACACTTGGGTAATTGTGCAGAGGCGCACAGTCCAAAACTAGGAATCCGGCCTTTTGTTGGTGGCAATGGGAAACCCACAGACTCGGCTGAAATGCTTTTGAAAGGTTGTCAGTCGAAGCAGCTGAATCTGAAAGAGCAAATGTTAGTTTGCAAACACACCCGGTGACCCAGTTTGGGGGTGGGGGCTGGAGAGAGACTGTGACATTAGCATCTCACTCCTGGCATCTGCCCACTGAGAGTGAGAGTGAGAGAGACACACAAACAGGCAGAGAGAGAGCACAAGCACCTCATGCTGAGCTCCCTGGGACTGATGGAAACCGAGGAGTTTGGTGGGGGTCGGAGGGAGTCTCATTGTTCTTTCTGATTGCACTCGGCAGCAAAATTTCTCCAGATTGGCTAGCGGCTTCCAACAGCGGGGAACAAAGGGTGGGGGGAGGAGGGGCAGGGTCCTACTATTGCTCCCCTCCAAGAGTCCCATTTTCTCTTCCTCCACCAAAGCATCTCCTTCCCAGGGTGGAGATTTTTGGATGGCTGCTGGGCCAGACCTGATTTTACGGCAGCCCAGGGAGCGAATGGAAGCCCTATGGAGCTTGGTTCTGTGGTGGGCTGCTGCCCTAATTCGACCCTAGGAGGTGTGCCCTTAGGGCCCACAGGCAGGAGTCCAGAAAACTCTTGCCCCGTCGGTCTGTCAAAATGGGATGATGGGCCACCGGGTCTTAGGTTCTTGTGAAATCCAAATGAGCAGTTCTCTCCTTTGTTCCGTTTCCCGATCGGACACTGGTCCTCCTGGGGTCCTGCTGTTGAGGCTTGTGGGGTTGGGGTCCATGGCCGGGCGAACACACACACACACACACACATACACACACACAGCGTGGCTCAGTGGAAAGAACGCGGGCTTGGGCGTCAGAGATCATGGGTTCGAATCCCAGCTCCACCACCTGTCAGCCGTGTGACCTTGGGCAAGGCACTTCTCTGTGCCTGTTACCTCATCTGTGAAATGGGGATTAAGACTGTGAGCCCCACGTTGCACAACCTGATCACCTTGTATCCCCCCAGCGCTTAGAACAGTGCTTCGCACATAGTAAGCGCTTAACAAACGCCATTATTATTATTATTATTAAACACCATAGCGGGAATGAAATGCTGGGGTACTAACCTGTGCTAAATCCGTGTGTTTGTTTCTTAGGAGTCGCAAAGACAGTTTAGAAAGCGAGAGCTCGGCAGCTATCATTCCTCATGAGCTAATCCGCACAAGGCAGCTTGAGAGCGTACATCTGAAATTCAACCAGGAGTCTGGGGCACTGATCCCCCTCTGCCTAAGGTGAGAGAAAGGCCGAGAGGAGCCCATTTCAGCTCTTTTTAGCTGTGCCGCGTGGTCGCAGTGCCCCCCCCGCTTCCCCCCGGGTCTCCGGGTGGCAGCCCGACGGGCTCACTTGGCTGCAGTAGGCAATGCAGTCCAGAGCTCGCAACAAACAGTCAAACCTTGGCACACCCGGGAACCTCAGTGAGGGGGCTCCTCGCCCACACAGCCGGGCCCGGCTTGAGTTGGCCAGGGGCCGGTGGGAGCCCAAGATGCCCCGGGCGAGGGAGCCCTTGGTCGCCAGGACCTGAAAGCCACTGCCTCGGGTCACGTTCTAGGAATCCTAAGCCCAGTTTAATGTAGTCGCTACGCTGGGCCTGCTGCTTTTTGTAAAAGAAAACGCCTCTCATAGCATGTGTGGGGGCTGAAAGGCTCTGGGGAGAGGACTTGGAAGGAAACTTTCTCCTCTTCATTCCCCTCCAAACCAAGCCCTCGGGAGCAGTGGCTGAACTCCGTAGCGGGGCCATTGGGGCGGAGGATGGAGCGAAGCTGCTGGCCTCCAGCCCAGTTCCTCAGCAGCGCTCCACACCCTCCCCACCGGCAGCCATGTAATGGAGAGTCTTAGGAGAGAGGCCAGAGACTCACAAGCCCTAGTTCGCCGCCATCTAGGCGGGCCCAGTTTGGACATACGAAACACTCTGGGCTAGAGACTTGTCTGTCAGCCCAGCCTTCCCTGGGTTAGTTCCCTGGCCGTGTATGTATAAAATCGTCCAAGAGAGACTCTTAGCCCTTGGGGAAGGAGTTCTGGGAAGCCTTGAAGAGGCTTCCTTTCTTGCTGACTTTCATTTCCAAAAGGCTGTTTTCCCGATCTAGAGTTGGTCGCCCCGGGGGAGGTCCAGCTGTTGTCTTTTCTGCCTCCGACTGCTCTGCCAGGAATACCGATCCTTTGGCTCGACCTCCACCCCCAGGCCCACCACCCCCTGGTAGGACCGAGTCGGATCAGTTGAGGTCCGGCCCCTGGATTTCGGGTCAGGAAAGTCAGAGAGAGTAACTCCCACACTCAAGGGACGCCGATATGGAAGAAGAGGATCGCATTTTCTGAGCTCGCCCCTCCCGGAATTAGAATGACACAATGGATGCCGGGCGTGGGGGTGGGAAGGGCCCGGCCCGAAGAAGAAGGGTTGGGTAGAATCGGAAGTTCCCTGCAGCAACTCGAGACCTTGGGCTCCGTTTGGGCATTTGGAAACCCAAGCTCTAGGAACTACCGTGGCTGGTTGGTTCCCCTGGAGAAGGCCTCCTCTGCAAAGGTTTCCTTGGCCAAATGATCGGGGAGATGAAGAGCCTCCAAACAGCTTGAGCTGAAACCCAGATTCGAACACTTCCTCTAGGCATGATTGTTTGACCTTGGTTTTGTTGGGCGTGGGTTTGGACCCCAGGAGCCAGCTGAAGGGTAGCTTACAGTGCCTCATTTCCCCGTTGCTTCAGTTGCTTCTCTTCCCCTGTTAGGCCTTCCAGCCGTGGGTTTGCGGTGGCTGGCTGGGGCTGTCCAGTCAATTAACCAGTTGTATTTATCAAGCGCTTACTCTGCAAAACACTGTAGTAAGCGCTTGGGAGAGTTCAAGACAACAAAACTAGCGGACACGTTGACGGGTTTTACAGGCCAGCATAGCTCTGTATTGAACCATTCATTAGAAAAGCCCAGAATGCTCCCAACTCAGTATTGACGAGTTGATTCAAAATGGGAGTTTGTTATTCCGGTCCAGATGTAGCCGAAAAGTCAGTGAACTGGCAGCACGTGAAAGGGCCACGGAGAGACTAGTATTGTGTTAGGGGGTACGTACTGTGTTGTGGGGCTCTTAAGAGCTAATCCTGGCTCTTGCCAATTTGAGTGAACTTGGGGAAATCACTCTGCCTATAAAGTGGGGCCCGTCTTCCTTACCCTCCTGCTACCAAGTAATGAAGAAAAGTGGTGCAGGGTCACTTATATAGAATGCTTTGAGCCTCTCAGATCATCTGTAGGATATAAAAGGGGTTGGCCGGGGCCCCTCATGGGGGACAAAACTCCTACCGGTGGCTTCTGCAGGAGGAGGGGGCACAGGAAGCTTTTCCACTTTTTCCGGCTGGCAGATAGTCATCACGGCTTCGGAGGAGCAGGAGCGAGTATCTCAGCCCCTCGGAAGGGCTCCCGTGGGCACAGGCCGGGGTCTTCCTTTCTGCATCCCCAGGTTCGGCTCTGACCTTCCTGTTGACTCACCCTGCGTTTTTTCTCTGCAGGGGCAGATTGTTACACGGACGGCACTTTACCTATAAAAGTATTACCGGGGACACAGCCATCACGTTTGTTTCTACCGGAGTGGAAGGCGCTTTTGCCACAGAGGAGTATCCCTACGCAGCGCACGGACCCTGGTTACAAGTGAGAAGCCTTATTTACTTTCCTACCCCTTCCCTGTTCTGCATTCCCTCTCTCCTCCGCCAACCACTGTCATCCCTATTGGATGGTCCCGACGTGGGTTCTGATGGGGTGCCTCGTGGGTTGGTGGTTTTTTTTTTTGGAGGGGGGCAGTTAATGTTAAACGCTTACTATGTGCCCGGCACTGTACTAAGTGCTGGGGCAGATACAACTAATCAAGTTGGACGGTCCATTTGAAGAATCAATCAACCAAACATTTATTGAGCACTTACTGTGTGCAGTGCTCTCTGCTGAGCACTTGAGAGAGTTCAACAGAGTTGGTAATCACGTTCCCTGCCCATGACAACCTTGCAGTCTAGAGGATGAGTTTACAGTCTTAGAGCCCCCGGTCTTAATCCCCGTTTTTTTTACAGATGAGGTCACTGAGTCCAGAGAAGTTAAGCATCTTGCCCAAGGTCACACAGCAGACAAGTGGCCGAGCCAGGGTTAAAACCAAAGGTCTCTCTTATTTGGTCTTCAGGCTGCTAGAGCCTTTTGCCTCTGGGGATTTCAGATCATTATCAATAATTATTCATTAGGCACACATAGACACCATACAAGGGGTTTAGAGCCGGGGGTCACACACAAATAATAAACATCCTTGGTCTCGGGGAGCGTGAAATCTCATCGGGGAAATGAAGCAAGTTTGCGGGCAACCAATTTGTGCCTATGCCCCCTCACCCTAACAGCCCCAAGAAAGAGTTATGGGCATGGAAGGGAGCGTAGTTTGGCCTGGCCCATAGGAGAATGGGCAGGAATAATCCAGGACAGCTTCCTGGAGTAGGTGGGCATGGAGAGGTGAGAGGAGGAGCGGGGTATGGTGAGCCAAACGGGCAGGCGGGCTGGTGCCAAGCACAGAGGAGGCTGTGGGCAAAGGCTTGGAGATGGATGGAGACCTGGGTATGGAAGAGCTAGAAGAAGCCCACAGAAAGAGCCGAGAGAGAATCAGAGCGCTAGTCACAGAGCCGGCCCTGGACAACTACCTGTTGTCCCCGCTGTAATGGCCAGCCTACGTGCCATTTTGTACCAGTGCCTCAGTCACCACAGGCCCTGCCCCAGGGACCGTTCAGGGCCTGTCCCGTGAAAGGCCAGAAGGGAGTCATCTGGGAAAGGGAAACTTTCCGCCGCCGCCGCCTGACTCGCTGAAGGAAGTGAGGCCCCGAGTGGGAAGGGAAGCAGGGGATGTTTGGGAGGCATCTTGTGTTCAGGCAGAAGTCACACTCTGCCAGATGCTTAGGAACAAAACCGAATTAGAGCCTAAAGCGGGAGCAGCGTGGGCTGGAACCAGTTTCTGGGACGCCCAGTTCCGTGGGAAACCCAGACCTCTCAACTCCACCCCGGGCCCCCCGCTGCCTGCGGCGAGAGGGTCGACCCCGCACGCCAACCCCTCAGCGCTGCCGGGGGAAAGGCCGCTTCTCCATCCGGGTGACTCGCCACGATGTGGGCGGGGGCGGAGCCGCCCGGAGGGATGGCAGCGCCGCTGGCCAGGTGGCAGGAGAAGGAGAGCGAATGAGTGGACCTGTTCAGAAAGCGGCCTGAATGGCCGGGAACGGGGGCGGGCCCCTCCCGGGGCGCAGTGGGTGTGCCCCAGACGGAGCCCCATCCCTTGAGGGAAAAGGACCCGCCCAAAACCCAGAGACGGGGCAGCGAGACCGGAGAAGAACCACAGGGTGTTTGGTTAATATCGCAGCATTTGAAGCTTAAGCAACCCCCAACAGGAAAGGGAAGGAGGCCAAGGGAGCGTGGTTTGGAGGTAGACAGAATTCTAAATGGAAGGTTGGGTTGGCCGGGGCCCTGGAGGAGACGGTATTCCTTGGAAAATAAAATAGATGTATTTCTGCTTGCAGCAGAATTTCCCTGCCCCCGTCCTCACCAAAAACAAAACAAAAACCACCCTCGGTGAAAAAAAAAAAAAGTCAAAAGCGCACACCAACTAACCCATAATATAAATCAAACCTGGTGCTTTAGGCTTATTGTGCTCCATAAATTATCTTGACTTTTCCCCACTGTTGTTATTACATTGTTTCATAACAAAATTACTTTGAGCCATAAAGTTATAAATACATTTTTAAAGTCCCACTTGGTCACGCTAGACTGCTGGGCGGTGCCGGTAGTGGCTGCAACCCACCCGGCAAAATGTACCGTTTTAAACTCGCCCCGCACCCACACTGAGCCCCCATGCTCGTTCTCGTCTGTCCCTCGCCTCTCCCACCGGCACATAGGGAGCCCTCGGTGGAGCACGTGTGGCAAGCCATCCTCTCCCCCGTGGGAGGAAAGGGCACATGGGAAACGGGAGGGAATGGGAGCATGTGTGACCTTGCCGCTTCCTCGGTTGCGCTGAGTGGGGACGATTCACGCCCCCTTTCCCACCCCCAGCATGAGCCCCGTGGATGGTGCAGCCAGACGGGTCTCGGCACACACGTCCTGAGGACGGTGACGTGCGGGAGGGTTCAGAGGGTGGCATGGTGGGGTTGGCAGATGCTGGATTCAGAAGAGGCAGGGCCTGGTGGAAATAGTCTAGACCTGGGGAATCAAAGGACCTGGGTTCAAGTCCCAGCTCTGCCACTTGTCTGCTGTGTGACCAAAATCATTTTGGTTCTCTCATTGTCGTCAGATTGGGGGTTCAATACCCGTTCTCCCTCTTACTTAGACTGTGAGCCCCTTGTGGGCTCTTGTATCTGTCCAAGTACTTAGTACAATGCTTGAACCGTATTATTATTATTATCACTATTACTACACTTCTCTGGGCTTCATTTTCCTCAGGATTCACTTCTTATTTTCCCTCCTTTGTAGACTGTGCACCCCATGTGGGTCAGGGATTACACCTGACCAGATTATCTTGGATCTTCCCTGGCACTTAGTATAGTGGTTGGCATATAGTAGGCTCTTAACAATTATTTTTGTGAGGTGATTAGAAAGCAGGAACGTGCGGTGCTTGGCTTTGTAATAATAATGATGATGGTATCTGTTAAGCACTTACTATGTGTCAAGCAGTGTTCTAAGTGCTGGGGTAGATACAAGCTAATCAAGTTGGACACAATCCCTGTCCCACATGGGTCTCTCAGTCTTAATCCCCATTTTACCGATGAGGTAACTGAAGCATAGAGAAGTGTAAACTCCCCAGCGCTTAGAACAGTGCTTTGCACATAGTAAGCGCTTAATAAATGCCATTATTATAAGTGAAGTGACTTGCCCACGGTGTTACAGCAGACAAGTGGCGGAGCCAGGATTAGAACCCAGATCCTTCTGGCTCCCCAGGCCCCTGCTCTATCCAGTAGGCCGTGCTGCTTCCTTGATTCTGGCCCTCATTACTCTGAAATTAATTTACCCCCACTGCTGCCTTGTCCACCTGGTTCCTCTTCCCACCGTCCCCCACAACCCCTTAGATCTCCAAGCCCCGCTCTGGAAGAACTCTGAAAATCACCTTCTCACAGTCAACCAGTTGCTGCCCTGATGGTGGATGATGATGGGCCCAATGCAGGGAGACCAAGCTGGGAGACCCAGGCCTTCAGTGGGCGGGTGGGGGGCTTCGTCTCGGACCCTGGGCCTCCAGACCCCTGTGTCACGGGGGACGTGCTGGAAAAGAAGGGAGCAGAAATTATTTTTGGTTGGTGAGCCAGCAAGCACCAGCTAACAGCCCGTGCTCTGCCAGTCCATTGCCTGAACCGCAAGCAGTGCGGTGAGGAAGGGGGGGAAGGAGCCTGCTGGCCTTGTATTCCAGTTTAATGGCCCTCTGCTTGGGGCTGTCAGAGGGGTTTGTGCATTTGAATTCAGTAGTGTGGTCCACAGGAGCCCCAGGGGATGAGCGCCAGCTGCTCCTCTCACTCAGCCGGCTCAGCTTGGTTGCTCGCTCTCACTTGGATTAGGTGGTCACTTCCTGAGCTGTCCAGGAAAACACGCAGGCCCAATCAATCAATCGTATTTATTGAGCGCTTACTGTGTGCGGAGTACTGTACTTAGCACTTGGGAAGTCCAAGTTGGCAACATATAGAGACAGTCCCTACCCAACAGTGGGCTCACAGTCTAAAAGGGCCCACCTCTGGGCCTCAGCTCCCCAGCCTGGCCAGGAAAATGGAACTTCAGTCAGTCAATGGAGAAGCGGCGTAGCGGATAGAGTTTGGGCCTGGGTTCTAATCCTGCTCCACCACTTGTCTGTTGGGTGACCTTGGGCAAGTCACTCCGCTTCTCTGTGCTTGGTACCTCATCTGTAAAATGGGGATTAAGGCTGTGAGCCCCAAGTGGGACAAGGACTGTGTCCAACCTGCCTATCTTGTATCTACCCCAGTGCTTAATACGGTGCCTGGCACATGGTAAGCGCATACCAAATACCATTTAAAAAATGGTATTTACTGAGTTATGTACTGCTGCAAAGCACTAAGAGCAGTAGAGCAGGTAGACGTGATCCGTGCCCATGAGGAATTTACGGTCAAAAGGGAAGACAGACATTAATACTAAAATAAATTGTAGATATATAGAGGTCATATGCATATATATATATATAGAGAGAGAGAGAGAAATATTAGAGAAGCAGCGTGGCTCAGTGGAAAGAGCCCGGGCTTTGGAGTCAGAGGTCATGGGTTCAAATCCCAGCTCTGCCACTTGTCAGCTGTGTGACTTTGGGCGCGTTACTTGACTTCTCTGTGCCTCAGTTCCCTCATCTGTAAAATGGGGATTAAGTCTGGGAGCCCCACGTGGGACAACCTAATCACTTTGTATCCTCCCCAGCGCTTAGAACAGTGCTTTGCACATAGTAAGCGCTTAATAAATGCCATCATTATTATATATAGACAACCCTAACCCCGTGCTGCTGGGGAGGGGTGCAAATTAGAGTGCATAAGCGTTACAGACCCAGGTGCATAGGCACTACAGAAGGAAGGGTCGATTTGGCAGAGACGGGGGTGACACAGAAGGGAGGGCAAATAGACCCAATTCATTAGCTCTGGGTGCCAGGCCCTTGGGTGGATTTGGCTTTGAGGGGCTCACCAGGACCCTCCTCCAGAGCTCCCAGTCTTGGGCTGGCAGTGCCAGGGGAGTCAGCCTGGAACTGAGGCTCTCCTGCCCCCACTCTCACCACCCGGTGGGCCAGGGCTCATTCCCGCTGGGTAATCACATCTGCACCTTTATTTATTTATTTTATTTGTACATATCTATTCTATTTATTTTATTTTGTTAGTATGTTTGGTTTTGTTCTCTGTCTCCCCCTTTTAGACTGTGAGCCCACTGTTGGGTAGGGACTGTCTCTATATGTTGCCAATTTGTACTTCCCAAGCGCTTAGTACAGTGCTCTGCACATAGTAAGTGCTCAATAAATACGATTGATGATGATGATGATGATGGAGGGGACTGGAGACCCCAGGGGCCTCGGCTAAAGGAGGGCCAGAGCAAACACAAACTGAGGCCTGCCAGCAGTCAGCCACTACTCTGCCTTTCCTGTTTGGGATGTGGCCAGGAAGGGCTGAGTACGGAGGTGGGGTCCCCGGGAGGCTTGGAAGCTCTTTTTCCCTCCCACCTTTAGGTCCTTGTTGCTAGCTTGACTTTGAGGCTGAATTGGGGAATGAGCTCTCTGGGGAGCCCAGCGAAGGGCAGGGGGTGCCTGCAGACCCCACCAGGGAATGTCAGAGGCCTGGAAACAAAGGAAAACTGGGATGCAGCTCTGGAGCCAGAGACTCCCTCTCTCCCTCCCACCCACCACCACCACCCCACCCCGGCCTCCCACAGTCAAGTGCCTCTTTGGCCTGGGCCCCGGCCGGCCGGGATGTTTGCACCTGTGCCTCGCCCTCCCCTGCCTCTGCATTCCAGACTCACCCAGGCCCCCAGGCAGAGGCTCCACAGTCCCTATTCCGGCTGAGCGGGAGAACAGGACTTCCGCACCGGTGCACGCGGCCTAGACCTAGACCGGCCCCGGGCAGGGCAAGTGTGAGCCGAGGGAGGGAAGCAGCCCCAGTCGTTGGAAGTTTTCATCTGGTCTCTTGGGATCGGGCATGCTCCGTCCCAGCCTCGAGCTCTCTTAGGTGACTGCAAATGTCGGGGACAGGCACTTCCATGATCTTCTGGTCGCTTTCCCAGACCCAGGAACCCGAAGCTGGGACGACGGCCAACCATTGATCATCTCGTCCGTTCCTCTGCCTCTGGCCTTTTATCGTTCCAAACGAGCATCCATTTGGTTCTTCAAGATCTCCAGGGAAGGAGGGAGAGTCCGCAGCTCTGTAACCCCGACTTAGTGTCCAGCCCCTTTTTGCCAACAGGGTTGTTCTTGGGCCGTGCCTTTTCCAGCAGTGCCTGAAAGTTTTTGGACTTACTGGGCGTTTCTCTCCCATTTGCCTATCTGACTCGGGTTGAGGAGGCAGTTTAGTGTTCCTAGAAATTTGAGGGATCCAGGCCTTCCCTCATGTCCACTCTGATCACTTCTACTGATTTTTCTGCTGGGCTTTTTTTAGAGGAACCCAGCGCTAACAGGAGCAGAAAGTGGCTCACCTGTGATGGGCAGGGGTATTTCCCCTACTGGAGTGGGGAGCTCCTACTGAGAGCTTCCCAGACTGAGCCCCCTTTTTCCTCTCCTCCTCCCCATCCCCCCAGCCCTACCTCCTTCCCGTCCCCACGGCACCTGTATATATGTTTGTACAGATTTATTACTCTATTTATTTTACTTGTACATATTTCCTATTCTATTTACTTTGTTAATGATGTGCATCTAGCTTTACTTCTATTTATTCTGATGACTTGACACCTGTCCACATGTTTTGTTGTCTGTCTCCCCCTTCTAGACTGTGAGCCCGTTGTTGGGTAGAGACCGTCTCTAAATGTTGCCAACTTGTATTTCCCAAGCGCTTAATACAGTGCTCTGCACACAGTAAGCGCTCAATAAATACGATTGAATGAATAAAAGGAGATAATTGATGTGAAAGCCCTTGGGGAAAAACAGAAGCAGGGAAGCACCGTGGCCTAATGAATAGAGCATGATCCTGGGAGTCAGAAAGACCTGGGTTCTAATCCCAGCTTTGCCACTTGTGTTACCTTGGGCAAGTGGCTTCACTTCTCAGTGCCTCAGTTCCCTCATCTATAAAATGGGGATTAAAACTGTGAGCCCCATAAGGGACCGGGGGCTGTGTCCAACCCGATTAGCTTGTATCTACCCCGGGACTTAGAAGAGTGCTTGACACATAATAAGCGCTTAACAAATGCCACCACCTTCAAAAATAGAAGCAGTCTGCAAAGACGAGGTGTTCTTAATATTGTGGGGCCAGGGAATGCAGAGTGGACCTGCCTTGTATTCTCCTCCAGCTTTAGTGGGCTCCCTGGGCCTGTGAGCCTGCTCTCGGAGGTGGCGCAGGCCAGGAGACATGAATTTCCCCGGGTTGGGGCTCGGCAATGAGCCCCTAGAGCAGACAGCGATGCTGCTGTTTGTTGATGGGGATAGAGCAGGTGGTCACTGGTGCTCGGAAGAGAGCGGGGGAGGGCACGGACGATCGTTCCCAAAGACATGTTGGGAGTCGCCTTGCTTAGGGTGTGCAGCCAAGCCAGGCAGAGTGCCAGAAATCCAACAACCCTCCCCTTCCTTCCCTCCCCTCCCCTCCCTCCCTGCCTGCCCTGAGTGCTGTGGGCATTAAACCTGCTTCCAGGTCCTGTCCCCTCATTTCGTAATGAGCAGTTGTTTTCCTTTAATGCCATCCTCCTTCCCCTTTTCTTCCTCCTCTCCTCTTCTCCCTCTTTTCCTTTCCTTCTTCCTCCTCCCCCGTTACTTCTGTTCCTCCTTTTTCCCCTTTCCCTCCTCTTCCCTCTCCCCCCACTCCACCTCCTTCTTCCCCTCCCCCTCCTTCCCCTCTTCATCCTTCTTAAATTTATAGCGAGAAAAGAAGACCTTTCATAGGTTTGAACTTCTCCACCCTACTCGGGCACAAGGAGGCCTTTCAGAAAAAAGCTCCCAAGGGTTTGCCCTTCCCTTGCTCCCCCACCACCTACCCCATGATCTTTATCAATAGCCTTAAAGCTGGTATAACCTCAAGATTGAGGTGGAAATAGCGTGTCAAAGCACTCGGTCACTCCTCTGAATAGACTTCCAACCAGGGAAGAGATGACACTGTGGGTGGTCTTGGTGTCAGGGAGCCAGTTCCAAGACAAGATGCCCCCCACAAGAAGAGTTTGTCCGGCTACGTCCTCCGATCGGCTTGGCCACCTCTGAGCCCACCCATAAACATCACTCTCCCTTCCTGATCATCAACTACCGGTCACGGGCTTAGAGTGCCCGGTGGTTTGGAAAGGACAGAAGACAGTGCTGGCTTCCGGGCCGGGAGTGAAGGGTGCTGCCTAGGTGCTCAGATCTGGGTGGCAAAGGCTTGGAATGGGTTCCTTGCTCTTCCCTTCCTGACTCACAGGTTGCCTCTGCCAACTGCCTTTTTATGTCGAGTGGGGGAATGTCGGGAGAAGGCTCCGAGAGCCCGGGACCCGTTCTCTGGGAAATCTCCTGGTGCTGCAGCTGGGGAACTGTTAGAACCCTTCCTTGGGCCCCCAGAGGGGCTTGACTCTACCTGAAAGGTCTTCCTCATTGAGTGGAAGGCTGAAGCAAATCTCCCGAGGGAGGAGGAAATCTTGGAGTGAGTCCTCCTAGCCGGCTGAGGCCCCAGCAGTTGGTTTCCTCAACACGTACCGTTGTCGTCGTGCGGAGTGATGGCCCGAATCCTGCCCCTTCCGGGGGCAAGTCACTGCCCGAATTGAGTATCCGGAGGGGTGCGGCAAGGAATGTTCTACCCCCTACGGAGGAAAAAAGCCATTCGTTCGGTCAGCTCAGCTCCCCTTCCCGCTCTTCCCTAGTCTGTGGGGCCAAGCACCTCCTCACGGCCAGCCAAGGGGAATCAAGACAGCACATTTCCTTCCCTAAAGAAGTTTAGGGGGGTGGAGGGAGAGCCCAACTTGTTGGGAAATGAGAACAAGTCAACATGCAGGGTAAACAAGTCGCCGGACAAAGTGGAGATTGTCTTTTGGGAAAGGAAGGCATGGCATTGGCAGCGCCGTTGGCCAACTGAAAAATATTATCGACCACAAATGCTTGAGTCGGTGTCAAATCGGCAGCAGCTGGGCTGGCTTCTGCCTCGGCACCGAGTGCCTCACTCCAGCCGGACTTGCCTCACTTTGGGAATTGAGGGAAGAGACTTGCCTAGTTCGTTCCGGAAACGTCCCAGAGGTAGTTGATGGCGGGCAAGTGGGTGTCCCTGCAGCCAGGGCACATTTTCACCCTCCGTGGGGCTTGTGCTACGTCAGGCTCCCCACTCTGCACAGCAGACCCTGTGCAGCAGGTCCCACCGTGAAGAACTTAGTCTTTCCCCCAGTATTTGTCCCGGAACCCCGCTCACCCGGCTGGGAAAGGGGATGGCTTTCAGCCAGTTAGCTCCCCCCTGGGATTCAGGGACACGGTTCTTATTCACCCAGGGAAGCAGTCTGGCCTAGTGGAAAGATCACAGTCCTGGAAGTCAGAGGACCTGGCTGCTCATCCCAGCCCTGCCACTTCCCTGCTGGGTGACCTTGGACAAGTCACTTTCTCGGGGCCTCCATTTCTTTAACCGTAAAATGGGGGTTCAACACACGTTAGAGAAGCAGCGTGGCTCAGTGGAAAGAGCCCAGGCTTTGGAGTCAGAGGTCATGGGTTCAAATCCCGGCTCCGCCAATTGTCAGCCGTGTGACTTTGGGCAAGTCACTTCACTTCTCTGGGCCTCAGTTCCCTCATCTGTAAAATGGGGATTATGACTGTGAGCCCCCCGTGGGACAACCTGATCTCCTTGTAATCTCCCCAACGCTTTGCACATAGTAAGTGCTTAATAAATGCCATTATAAAAAAAAGTAAGTGTAATCTCCCCAGTACAGTGCTTTGCACATAGTAAGCGCTTAATAAATGCCATTATAAAAAAAAAGTAAGTGTAATCTCCCCAGTACAGTGCTTTGCACATAGTAAGTGCTTAATAAATGCCATTATAAAAAAGAAATTAAAAAAAAAATCACTTCACTTCTCTGGGCCTCAGTTACCTCATCTGTAAAATGGGGGTGAAGACTGTGAGCCCCATATGGGACCACCTGACCACCTTGTAAGCTCCCCAGTGCTTAGAACAGTTCTTTGCACATAGTAAGCGCTTAATAAATGCCATCATCATTATTGTTATTAATCAATCAATCAGTCGTATTTATTGCATGCTTACTGTGTGCAGAGCACTGTATTAAGCGCTTGGGAAGTACAAGTTGGCAACATATAGAGACAGTCCCTACCCAACAGTGTTATTATTATTATGTTCCCTTCTTAGTCTCTGAGCCCCTTGTTTCCGACCTCCATATACTGTGTCTACCCCAGGACTTAGTACAGTGCTTTGCAAATAGTGAGCACTAAAATACCACAATTATCATTGTTGTATTTCTCCAGTGAAGAATCATTGTTGTTGTATTTCTCCAGTGAAGAGTCTTTGGGATCCATCCCCTTCTTCAAAGGGACTTTAGGGGTCATTTTACTCTTCCCTTGGACCCTCCAGCAGAATGTTCTGGGGACTGAGGGAGGAGTCCGAGATGACTGAGTGGGCTGAGGCTGGGCTAGCTCTGCGCTCAGCAAGTTTCTGTTGTCTGGAGCGAAAGAGCTGTAGGCGCAGTCTAGGCTACATATCTTCGAGGAAAACCCACAACCTCAGAACCAGGAACCCCAGCTTTGTTGTTGTTTCCTGCAGAATAATAATAATAATTGTATTTGCTAAGCGACTACTACGTACCAAGCACCGTACTAAACACTGGGGTAGATGCAAGATAATCAGGTCTCAGGGAGGGCTCACGGTCTAAGTAGGAGGGAGAGCAGTTTTGAATCCCCATTTTGCAGATGAAGAAACTGAGGCCCGGAGAAATTAAGCGATTTGTCCAAAGTCACACAGGAGATAAGTGGTGGAGCTGGGTTTAGAACGCAGGTCCTCTGACTGGCCCAGGGGCCCTCCCTTGATTGACCATCTTGGGCCCCCCCGGCCTGGCAGCCAGAAGTGGATGCAGAGACCGGGCAAGGTCAGCAAGGGGGGACCCTCCAAAGTTGGGCCGAAGAATTGCCGCTTCTTGCCGCCAGCCATCAGGACAGGGTGGCTGCGGAGATCAGGAGACAGCTGTTGTGGGGGAGTGGAGAGACAGCTGTCCCAGTGGCCACCGCCCCGGCAAGCCTCGTTGAAGGATCTCTTGGCCGTCTGGGCTGCCTGGACACTCCCCATGCCCAGTCCCCAGACACCAAGGAGGAACAGGCGCCTCAGAGCCTGGCCAGGAAATTTCATGGGAGAGCAGGCCCAGTTTTGCGTGTTGCACCAGTTGGGTTCCTGCGGCCTCGGCCTCACACGCCCTTCATTTATTTATTTATTTATTTTAGTGGGATGTGTTGAGCGCTTACTTTGTGCCAAGCACCATCCTAAGCACTGAGGTAAATACAAGCTAATCAGGTTGGACACTGTCCCTGTCTCACATAGGGCTCACAGTCTTCATCCCCATTTTACAGATGAGGTAACTGAAGGACAGGGAAGTTGCCCAAGGTCACTCAGCAGGCTGGGTGGAGCTGGGTGGAGAACCCAGGTCCTCTGACTCCCGGGCCAGTGCTCTTTCCACTAGGCCACACTGCTTATCCATTCATTGACTGATTGAATTAATAAGCACTGGATGGCGGCGGGGGATGATAAAAGCTCACTCCTGGCCTTCCTCCTCATCACGGACCGGCTGCCACCACTTGAGTAGGTCTCAAACGTGTCCAAGCAGGAAACCGCCTTCCCCGTTTATCCGCAGCTGTATCACAACAGTGAGTCTCGGACTCTTTGGAGGGTACGTAAGCTCTTCCATCACGGCTGCCTCTCTGCAGTGTCCCGTCGATAAGATCTGTTCACATTCGTTGAGTCCAAGTTGGAAGCGTACAGAGAACAGGACCCGTTGGTTCAATTGCATTTCCTACGTTTTACTTCCCCAAGGAAATTAAATGAGGTGCCTGGAGCTGTGACAGTCTGTCATGCTTCTTTCTGAGAATGTCACTTGTAATATCATGCAGATCTAATGTGCCATTTATTTTTATTTATCTTAAGTAATGTGGTGAAGTTTCCTGCAGAAACCTGCAAGTCAGAACTGAAAATTGGGGGGGAAGAGTTTTATGCCATTGCCACCCCCAGACTCTCTCCTCGCCTCTCTGCATATGTTTGCTCTCCGCTTTGGAGGTTTTTCTGCGGGTCAGAAAAGCCACCTTTTCTGCCTTGGTCTGAAACAGCTCTAGTCTCAGAGAAACCTGGCCCCAACTACAATTCAGTGAGGCTTTTGGGGTTGGTTGGGGAAACCGTTGGGCTTTTTGTCCCCCTCTTTGATCTCCCAAAGAGGTCTAGGGGCCATATTTCCTCAAACTTTCCTCCTCGAGCACCTAGGCGACCACTCCCCGAGGAGGGTGATGGCCCCCAGGGCCGCAGCGGGACTTCCAGTCTCACTTCACCCCGGTCCCTGACGAGACTGGAGTGTTTCCAGTCAGGGCCCCATAATGGTGGCTCTCTGGGATGTTAGCTCTTCAAAAGCCTTTCCCCACCAAAAAAATCTCTGCTTCTCTCCCTCCAGTTGAACCGTTGGCACCTCTGAGCAATTGAAGCCCCATTCAGTAATAGTAATAATAATGATAGCATTTGTTAAGCGCCAACTATGTGCACTGTTCTAAGCGCTGGGGGGATACAAGGTGATCACGTTGTCCCACGTGGGGCTCACAGTCTTCATCCCCATTTTACAGATGAGGTAACTGAATCTCAGAGAAGTTCAGCAACTTGCCCAAGGTCACACAGCAGACATGTGGCGGATCTGGGATTCGAACCCATGACCTCTGACTCCAAAGCCCGTGCTGTTTCCACTGAGCCATGCTGCTTCTCTGTACAATACAGTACAGCACCCTCTCTTGAGTTGAATTTCCCCCCGCGTGGCCTCGGCCCTCAGAGCAGGCTTCTTGCCTCCCTGAAAAGGAAAAGATGTCTTTGGGGATGAATGTGAGGGAGTCAGGGATTCAGTCAGGCTACCGGGGCCCTGAGTCAGTCGTCACTTGGGCCTTTAGCATCCGTCTCTCCATCTCTGGATGAAGGACACAGCTGGAATGCCATGGATTCAGTGTGATGCATTCCTGCTCAGAGCATCTGTCCCAGATTTCTATTGCGTTCACAGCAGACTCTCCTTTCCTCGGGGGCCCCCCACAAGTGGGGGCTTTTCGGGTGAGACCTGTTTCCTTCCAGCCCTGAAGTTTCATTTGCCCATCTTCTCTCAGTGGAACTGTGGCCTACCAGAATCGGGCTCAACCCCTTCTTTTTGCTGTTCCCTGTTCTCTATTTCTCACAAGGAATCTCGGCCCCCAAGATAATCAATGTTCCAGAATATACTAATAACCCCAATGGCACCATTAAATTTATCTCCATCTTCCCCCGTCGTCCCTCCATTTTAAACAATGTTTTGGTCACCCGCTCCAACCCTTCATACAGCTTCCCTTCATTTCACCTGGTCTTTCCCCCTCGTCCCCCTCTCCATCCCCCCATCTTACCTCCTTCCCTTCCCCACAGCACCTGTATATATGTATATATGGTTGTACATATTTATTACTCTATTTATTTATTTATTTATTTTACTTGTACATTTCTATCCTATTTATTTTATTTTGTTGGTATGTTTGGTTTTGTTCTCTGTCTCCCCCTTTTAGACTGTGAGCCCACTGTTGTGTAGGGACTGTCTCTATGTGTTGCCAATTTGTACTTCCCAAGCGCTTAGTACAGTGCTCTGCACGTAGTAAGCGCTCAATAAATACGATTGATTGATTGATTTGACATGATGGCTTGTTCCGTCCTCCCTCTCATCTTGACCCTCTTTAGCTTGCTGGTCCGTAGGCCTCTCCGCTGCACCCCATCTCAGGCTGTTCACTTGCTCATATTGATGCCTTCCAATCTGATGACCCACTCCCTCATCCTTCTCCACTCCCCCTCCTTTAATCTGGAAGTGCCATGTCACTTTCCCTTGGAATTACCTTTGCTTCTCGTCCCCCCCCCCAACACACCCGTTTTTTCCCCAATGGTATTAAATGTTTTCTATGTGCCAGACACTGTATTAAACGCTGGGGTAGATAAAAGCTAGTCAGGTTGGACACGGTCATTGTCCCACATGGGGCTCACAGTCTTAGTCAGTGGCCCCCTCTGCTCCTATTGTCACCTCCTAGTTCCCATCCCCACTAAAATCCCCTTTGCTTTCTTCCCCTTTCCTCCCCATTTCTTCCCCCCCCAACACAGGCCTTGAGTCTTGTGTCCCAGATCCTTTCATGCATTTATTGAGGCCTGCTGTACACCCTGCACTGTCCTAGGGAGAAGGGGGTAGGGGGCTTGGTGGTTATAGTGGGGCTGAATGGGATATTGGGGTCAGGCTTCTTGGAATGGTTAATCTTCCAAACCTTTTGCCTGATCCTGGAAAGCAGCATTGCTGTGTATGGAGGACTCCTTTCCTCCTCTTCTTCTTATTCCTCCTCCTCCTCCCTAAAACCAGCACCGACTAGTGATAAAGAAGACATTAGTGATAAAGAAGGCATCGATGAAGTGCTTACTTGGTGGCAAGCATCCTGCTGTGCACTGGGGTAGGAGCAAGATAATTAAATCAGTCATACTCTCTATCCCAAGTGGTGTCCCCCAGTCTGAGGGAGGGAAGTGCAGGGATCTTCTCCCCATTTTACAGATGAGCAAACTACAGAAAGGTTAGGTGACTTGCTCAAGGTCACCCAGAAGGTGAGTGGCAGAGTTGGGAGTAGAACTGGAGTCCCTTGACTTCCAGGAATATGCTCTTTCCTTTAGGCCATGCTGCCAGACCAACTCTCGCCCCACATTTCAGTATTGCTGAATCTCACCTTCCCCTTTCACAGTTGGATTCATTCATTCATTCAACTGTATTTATTGAGCGCTTACTGTGTGCAGAACACTGTACTAAGCGCTTGGGAAGTACAAGTTGGCAACATACAGAGACGGTCCCTACCCAACAGCGGGCTCGCAGTCTAGCAGGGGGAGACAGACAACAAAACAAAACATATTAACAAAATAAAATAAATAGCATAAATATGTACAAGTGAAATAAATATGTACAAACATATATACAGGTGGATTAATGACAGTGTCCTCTGTCTCCCATCTCCCCAACTCCCCCCGATTCTCCCCCCTCCTACATATACCCTCTCTTTCTACCCCCCCACCCCAATACGTACATACACATTTTTGATCCCATTGTTCTGGACTAGTATGTGGAAGGAGCATGGACAGTCCGGAGGGTGATCGAGGGTGGGGTGAAGCCTGGACGCGAGAAGTGGAAATCAAATTAAAGGCCTCAAACCTTTCCTTTTGTATCTCTGAAACAGGGGTGGGAGGGAGGAGGAATCAAGTCTCTGCACAGTATAAAGTCTGTTGCTTGGCAATTAGGTAAAGTATAAAAAAGTAAAACTCATGTGTCTCCTTCCCAGATCCTCTTGACAGAAGAGTTTGTAGAAAGAATGCTGGAGGACTTAGAAGATTTGACTTCGGAAGAAGTAAGCCATTTTATATATTTTATAAAAGTATTTTCCAGGCTGGGAGTTGAGGGTGGGGGAGGGGGAAGTGAATGGAAGAGGTGAGGGAGTGGAGAGGGAGGGAGAGACTCCCATTATATTAGTTAAATAGCCTCATTTTTTCCCCTCTTTTCTCCAACCCCACCCTACTTTGGCAGCCTAGATCTGGGTGGCAGTATCTAACTTTCAAGTGGTAAAGTTCCCCCTGAAAACCCAGCCCTGCCATTTCAGTTTGGCCTCGCTCTTCCCGCGGGCCCCCACCCCTTCCCTGCTCTGCCCCCCTGCTGGGTGCCGGCCCAGGCTGGCTGCCGGGGGCTGTTCCTCTCGGAAATACCGGTGAGCTGCCAGGGCTCTGACACCGACTCGGAATGCCCCTGCTTAGCTTCTCTGGCCCCTTTCAGTTTTCTGGTCAGGAGCTTCCCCGCTCCCAGGGTCACCACTGGGGCCAGGGAAGGGCTTCCCGTGAGAGCAAAGCCCTCCCTGGGGGGCTGAAGACCCTCATTTCTAGGTCCTGTGCCCTCTGCCCCCAGACAGCCATCGCACCACAACCTGCAGGACTCTTAATCCCATTGTTTTTCCGGTTCCCTGCATTCTCTTTAGGAGAGACTTACCTCATCTCGGAAAGTCCCTTCCTCCCCCCCCAACCCAACTTGCCTTTCCCAAACAAAAACACCTCTGCATGTTTTCAGTTCAAGCCTGTTTGCATCCATACCCCGGGTATCAGGAAACCCTGGCACTGGCACCCGGCAGGACCCATCTGGTCCCTCCACCTGCCTCGGGGCGGGATGACTCCTAACCCACCCCACCAGGGCCCCTCCTGGTCCCCAGAGACCGGGTCCTCCAGGCCCCTTTCCCTCGGGGTCAGGCTGGCCATCAACCCAGCTGGATTTGGGATGCCGGCCAGATCCTTAGTTCCAAGTGGCCAGCAGTCTGCACAGGCCTGGGCACAGCCCTCCTGGAGTTATTTGACTTCCCTCTTATTTCACGAGGCAAAAGGCCGGCAGAGGTGCCCAGGCCTGCCAGAAAACCTTGGAGTCCTTGACACTGACTTTTCAGCAGCTTGGAAAGATCTGGAGCCGAGGTGGATGGAAAGAGAAGTTTCTTTTCCTCCCAAAGTCTTGTCTGGAGCCCTTCCCGGCTTCCCCCTTAAGAGGCGTGAGTCCTGAGGCTTGCCTTGTCAGTGCCCTAGAGCCCCAGGCCTGCCTTGCTCCCCACAAGGGCTGAAACTCTCACAGTCAGGAAAGTGCCCAGAAAGATGTTCACAACAGCATTGTACCAAGCTCCATTTTTAGCCTTGTTTGAGGTGGGGCTTTTCCAAGGGGAGTGAGCAGAGTGGGGAGTGGGGCGTGGGAGGAGTCAATCTAGCCTGGAAGCCTAGGAAAGTGGCTTTTTGTTACGTTGTAGTAATCCCTAAAGCTTTCCACTCCTGCCTCATCCCCACCCTCTTCCTCTCTACTTCCTCTCCTTCTCCCCTTCCTTCCCTCTCCTCCTTTCTTCTCTCACCTCTTCTTCCTCCTCCTTCTCCTCCTCCCCTTCCCTACTTTCCTGCTGTTGCCAAATCCGGTTCCCAGACCCACGTGGTGGAGTCGGCTTCTGGTCTTCTGGCCAGGAGAAGGGAGGAAGGAGGGGGTGGGAGGTTTCAAACCCGCCCAGGCTTTCAGCCGATGGGTTCGGTCAGGAAAATGTTGGAACTTTCCCCGCTGCCACCTTCCATTCGAAGTGGCGGGGCCCCAGAATCGGGGTGGCCCCAATCCCACTGTCCAGGGACAGCCTGTCCTAGGGAGTGGGCCCTGGCGGAGGGGGTCCACGTTAGCCCTTGGGGAGTGGGCTTGTCCGGAGACACTCCCAGGCGGAAGCACTTGTGAGGTGACCAAAGGAATAAGAATACAACCTAGGACTCTGAAACCCTTTATCACCTCCGTGTCCCACCCACCCCCCAATTTAGCAGCCTCCTCCAGTCCCCCTGGGCCCCACCTCTGGAAGGGAGGGGGAAGGGGAAGTCAGAAAGGGCCACTTGGGACATTCCACAGCTCCCTCCCTGCAGCAGAGCCCATATTGGCGCAGCTCTTCCCCAACCAGGCCCCAAGGTGATGGGGCCGGGAACGTTTTTATCAACCCTGTTGTCGTGCACTCTCCCGAGGGCTTCGTTTTGGTGCTCTGCACATACTGAACGCTCAGTATTGATTGCTGAAATCACTTCTCAGAGTCTTCTTGCAATGCTTCCCCTCTGTGGGGAAAAGGAATAGAAAGAGGCAGCTGGGGCAAAAAAATCCAGCCCAGGGCAGCTGCTTCTATGCAGGCACGGCCCTGGGCCGCTGAGCTCCCAGCACTGCTTTGTCTGGCGTAGTAGGAGCTGCAGGATCACCCGGGTGGCAGTGAGCAAGCCCACACAGCCTGGAAGCACCACCTCCTCTGGGCCTGGTTGTGGGACAACCTGGGGGTGAGGGAGAAAGAGGATCCGTGCGGTGGAAGGGGTGGGGGGAGCTGGCCTATGGCTAGTTCTGGCTGAGGAGGGAAGAGAAATGGTTCTATAAACAGCAGTCAATGTGAGGTAGTTAGGTCCCTGTCCTTCCTATCTCCGACTCGGTGCCGGTACTTGAGGAATCAGCCATGTTATCAAATGGCTGCCGCTTCCCGGCGGGCCCCAGGGGAGATGGGATCACCAGTGCGGCCAGTGGATCCATCAGGGTCCCAGAAAAAGAGCCATCTGAGATTTTAACTCTGTGTCTGTCTTTCTGTCCCTCTCACTTCCAGTTTAAACTTCCAAAGGAATACAGCTGGCCTGAAAAGAAACTGAAAGTCTCCATTTTACCCGACGCAGTGTTTGACAGCCCGCTGCACTAGAGCTGAATTCCAGCCTCCCGACAGCGGGCAGGCGGACCAGCCCAGCCCAGCCCGCTCCCTCGCTCCCCAGTGACTCACAGTGTAACGAATGCAGTAAAAAAAACTATTCCTGCAAATAAAGGGAAGACAGAGAGAGAGAGAGATAGAGAGAGAGAGAGAGGACTGTACAGCCACTGCAACCTGAAAATGAGTTTGCAAGCAGAGCCTAGTTTGGACCCGCGCAGTCTTTAGCCCCTGAGCATATGGTTGGGGCTGGGGGCAGCTGGGGTTTGGACCCGGGGTGGGGTAGGAGCTGCTCCCATTCAGACCAGGACTGGGGACGACTTGGCAAGGCTACCGTGTCACTGCTCCTTCCCAACTTCTGTTTTGGGGGTTTGGCTCCAGGACCTCCCCACACCACCCCTCAGCTGGCATTCCCCCCCCCCCCCCCCCCCCCCCCCAGCCTGCTGGCCTTGGCCGTGTTGGTCTGAGGGTGACCGGCCCAAGACCTTTCAGTGCAATGGGCTTTCTCTGCTGACTCTGGAAGCCTTTTGTTAGTCAAGCTCCTCCTGACTACAGAACAATTCCTCCGTGTGTGTTTTGGTTTATTTTTCTTTTCCTTTTTTTTTTTTTTTTTTAAAGAAAAAAGAAGCTGAAGGTATTTAATTGCTCCACAGAGGTGGCTAGAAGCAGTCGTGCTTTATTTTGTTGTTGTTGTGTTGTTTAACTGAACTGGTTTTCACGATGGACTTTTTTGTTTTCCCAGAAGAAAGCAACTCAGCCCGTACAGTGAGACAGTGCATGGTGCTTATCTCCAAGGGAGGAGAATGCTTGGAAAGGGGGTTTCTCTTCCTGGCTCCTTCCCCGCCGTAGCCGGGTGGGCGGTGGCCTGTGGGAATGGCCGGAGAGGCCCTGCAGAGCCTGGCTGGCTTCAGGAGGATGGAGCCAGGAGGGGAGAGGCTGAGGGGGAGAGAGCTCCCTGCTTGCAGATTGGAGCCTCGGGACATCTCCCCGGTGGGACTTCCTTGGACACTGGGCTGGCTGGGCTTCCAGGCCTCGAATCCCAAACTACCAGAGGTGCAGGAGCAAGCCCGGGGCTGGCTCCCTCTCCCCCTTAAACCCCACAGTCCTGGCTGGCTGGTGGGTGAAGGGGGAGCTCCCCTGAACTGACCCTGACTCCCCGGAGGTGGGAACCAAGGGTCATGAGGGTGGAAACTAGTCCCGCTCTGGCCTCTGAAAGCCCCGAACCATTTAAGTTCTGGGCTCTTCTTCACTCCACCTTTGAAGGACAAGGGGTAGGGAAAAGACCTCTGCAAGATTTTTCTCCAACCTGGAGTCCCAGAATCTTCTCCCTGGCGTGCTGCCACTCATCATCACCTTCATCATCATCCTCATCATCACCCACAGCAGTATTTATTTGAGCCTACTGTGTGCATGGCACTGTCCTAGGCCCTTGGGGATATACTGAAGTAGCATAAAACAAGGTCCCTGCCCTTGAGGAGTTTACAGTCTCCTGGGGAAGACAGACAGACATAAATGGATGACGGTTCAATAGTTAAAAGAGCGTGAGAATAGATATAAATAATAAATATAAGCTGTCCACTCCCCCACCCCTCCCCATCCCAGGCAGCCCTTGGACATTCTTCCTGGGACTCTGTCTGTCTCTGACCCCCCACCTCCCCACCCCGGTTTGATCTTGTCTTCCTGTGGGCCCCCCGGCTCTCTGGCTTGTTAAAAGCTGAAAAATAAACTTCCCGACATCTGTCTCTTTCATTTTGCAAACAGTAAATTCCTCCTCCTCCTTCCCCTCCTCCTTCTCCCAGTACTTCCCTGACGTGCTTTCTCCCTCTCTCCTCCTTCCCCATCCCTCCTCTTCTCTCCCAATTTCTGTCTCCCACTTTCTCTGTGCTCTACCCCTCTCTGTTAACACACACATTGGCACATGCACCATTGAAGCGGGGCCATGTTTATTGGTGCCCAGCTCTGGTGATTCTTTAGGATCTCTTACACTGCCCCTCGGAGCCCACTCCCTTTTCCGGGGACTAGCTGCTGATGATAGGGGTTTGGGTCCTAGCAGAGAACTAGGCCATTCTAGGCAACAGAGATAGGAGTGGAAACTATGGCGTGGAGAGAGGGGAAAAGCAGGAGGGAAAGGGCCAGTGGGAGACAGTGACTCACAGTTCCCCAAAGCCAGGATAGGGAGAAGCCCTTGTTCAGGCTCAGATCCCAGGAACCCTCCTCACCCCTTTTGCGCCAGAGACCAGGGAGAAATGTCAACCAAGGCAGTAGAGGTTGCGGCTGGGTTGGCAGTTGGCCTTTCCCTCCAGGTCCCAGGAAGAACTCCTCCCCGCCGAACTCCGCTACCAGAGTTACCATTCCTCAAGCCAGCACCGGGGCTAGCTGGGCCCAGGAGTCACTGGCCTATTGGGGCCAAAATTCCCAAATTCCCAACCTGAAAGCTGGCTGGAGAATTTTCTCACCGGGCATCTTTTGTAAAGGCTCAAGTTCCTGGCCCTTATGGGTCTGGCCAGGCCTTATGTGCCATGGAGCAATTCTCAGCTTCCTGGTCACCCCTGGCTCAGAGGAGCCCCAGGTAGCAAGGACAGTTTTGGAGGCCAGTCGAGGGGCGTGGAGTGCCACGGGATAGCCCCAGTGCAAACCGGACCCAGCGGCTGTTTCGGACGGAGCCAGGACCAAGCTGCCCGTGGCTGGGGTCAGCTCGTGACCCCTTCCCCAAGGGGTGCAGGGGGCTAAGGTTTTTGGCTAGAGCTCTGAAGTTGAATCAGAGCCAATTAGAGGTTTTGATAAGCTCTCTTCACCTCGGGATGGACAAGGGGGGCCTGGGAAAGTGAAACTGTGGGAACATCCCGTTGTCAGTCTCTTCCTCACCACCCATCTGGTTTGATTTCTCATCTCCATTCCCCAATGCGACTGCCTCCCTCCTAGGTCTTGCCTTGAGGATCTGTGGCTTCGGCTGCCGTCCCCCCTCAGCTAGATTGCTGAGCTGAAGCAAGAGCTTCCTATAGGGGGGTCATGGATTGGGCCAGATCAAGATGGGGTCTGGTATTCTGAGATTTATTTTTGACTTTTTGCTCGGGTGGTGGAAGAAGGCTCTCCTGAGTCTGGAGGAAGCCCATTGTACTGCCTTTTCAAGTGCCTCTCCGGTCTTTGGACTGCCGCGGCAGTCACCTCGGGTGGGACCCAACTAGAAGGGTTAGCCAGGAAAATTGCAGAGGAAGGCGGCTCAGAGGCCCTGGTCCCTGGCTGCGGGGTTGTGGCTGGGAATCTGTGGGAAAGAGCGGCAGAGGCTCTGTCCTTTTACCCCTCCAGCCTCTTCCCCCACTCCCCTGGCCTCAGCTCCTCCATCGTGGGCTGGCCGGTCCTTCTGAAGCTTGACCCCGGGGATGGGGACGTGGCCCCCACACCCTGCTCTTGGCAGCTGGAGGCGTTGACACTCCTTAGCACGCAGGAAGAGCAGTGGCTCAGAAAGGCCCCTTTCAGTCAGCCTGCGTGGGGGCTGGGAGGAGGGAGTTGAAGGGGTCGCCCCTCACCACCACCACCCCCGCCCTAGAGGAGATTAGGAATTGAGAGCCACGTCGTCCCGGGGCAAACCGTCCTGTTGCTAGCCTCTTAACTGGGAGCCCAAGCCAGCTTTGGGTTTGGGGACCTAAAGGGCAAGGAGCAACCCGGAGGTCCACAGGGGTGGTGGGGTGGACTGGTCCTTAGGCCTGGGGGACCAGAGAGTGACTGCAGGGTCCCCTGTGCAAAGCGTGGGAGTTTCCTCCTTGATGCTCACCTCCTCTCCTTTTCCTCTCTCCACCCGCCCCCCACCCCCTTCGGGGAGCCTGCGGCCCCAGGCCAGAGTTTTGTAGCTCAATTTGTCATTTTTCTTACGGAAATCCAAAAGCTGAAAACTAGCAGAGTTTATAACTTTTTTATATTAGTTTCTAATGGGAAAGGCGACTTTGTTAGCGTGGGGCCCTCGGCCAGCCAGGACTTTTGTAATTCTTTTGTGACTCACTAAAACGTGTTTCCTCTCCCCCTGTGTATTCTAAGTGCATTAAACATATTTGCAGAATGCCCGGTTCTGTGTGCGCTCCTTTCTGGCCATCCTTTCCTACCCCCGCCCCCTAGGAAGGGCCCCTCCCTCTGCCCCTTGGGAGTCTGTTGTGTTTCTCCCCCCCCCCCAACCCCGTCCCTGGGGGAGCAGCCTGCCCGGCCGCCGGGGAAAAGCTGACCGGGCCCCCTCTGAGGACGGACACATAAGACACTTGATTACTCAGCTGACAGGCGGTGATTTCTCAGTCACGCAGAAATGACCCAGGGCTCGGGGGCCCACGGGCATAAATTCCTGTGAGGTCAGAGGGAGGCTTTGGGAGTGGACGGAGAGAAAAGCTGGAGAGGCAGGGGTCAGGTCCCTCCACAAAGCCCCCCACCCGCCGCCCTCCCTCTGCTAAGCAGGCCAGATCCCCCTCCTTGCTTGCTGGCACACCTAAAACCAGTGATGCGGGGGCGGGAAGAAAGGGCCCCGGATGTCTGATCGGGGAGGAGCTCCTTGCTCCCCGACCCCCGACCCGCCATTCCTTCAAACCACTGCAGTTCCTAAGTGAGTCACATAGACACAGAAACACATTCATTGCCTCCTCCAGCATCCTGTGACAGCCATGGGGGGAGAGGCCCTTCAGCAAAATACCAGGGAAGAAGCCAAGGCCGGAGGTTGCACTTGTGTGTGTGTGTATGGGGGGGTTGTGGGGGAGTGGTGTGTGTCTGGCACCCCAACGGTAGGGAGCAATACCAGCTGGGAGGCTGGGCCTCCTGACGGGCGAAGCCGGAGTGCGGGGAGGGAGGGCAGGGGCATCCTGTCCAGGGGAATGAAGGTTCCCCTTAACCCCCGCCCACCCGATGCTTCCCCCAGCTCCGGCCTCCGCACGTCCTGTCTGCATGCGGACTTAACCAGATTACTGCTCTGGAGGGAAGCGAGAGAGCGTGGAGAGCTCAGCAGTGTTTCCTGGAACCTGACGGGGCTGTACTTGGCCCCCACACAGTCTTCAGTTTCCTGCTCGGGCAGGTTTGAGACCCGGTCGAGTTCGGTGGCAGTCTTCAGTCTCAGCCCAGGCCGGTCGGTCTGTGGGGAGGAGGGAGGGCAGGAGTGACCAATTAGCCGCTCCACCCTCCTCATCCCCAGTGCTCGTTATCCATCGATCGATGGAGGAGCAGCGTGCCTAGTGGGAAGAGCACAGGCCTGGGGAGGACCTGGGTTCTAATCCCAGCTCTGCCGCTTGTCTGCTGTGTGTCCTTGGGCAAGTTACTTAACTTCTCTGTGCCTCAGTTACCTCATCTGTTAAATGGGGATGAGAATGCATCCCCATGCATCCTTTTAGACTGTGAGCCCACTGTTGGGTAGGGACTGTCTCTATATGTTGCCAATTTGTACTTCCCAAGCGCTTAGTACAGTGCTCTGCACACAGTAAGCACTCAATAAATACGATTGATGATGATGATGAAGACTGAGAGCTCCACATAAAACAAGGTCTGTGTCCAACCTGACTGCCTTGTATCCACCCCAGCGCTTAGTAAAGTGACTGGCACATAGGAAGCTTAACAAATACCATTGAAAAAAATGAGCACTTACTATAAGAAAAGCACTGTACTATGCACTTGGAAGAGTCCAGTAGAGTTGGTCCTCCTGGGCCAATTTCTCAATCAATCAGTTATTTATTGAACATTTACTATTTGTAGAGCACTGCACTCAGCGCTTGGGAGAGTACAATACAACAGAGTATCTCAGGCTCAGTTCTGCTGCTCTCTTTGCTGCTGCTCTCCTCTCATGGGGGAGAGATGGGAGAGAAATTTTTGCCTCAGCTGTTGGGAAGCTTGGTGTCTGTTCCTCTACCCTAACTCTCACACAAATTCCTCCTCCACCCTTGCACCCCTCTGTCCTCCTGCACCTCCCCAACCCTCTGAGGCCAAGATTCCTTGATGGGACGAGGGATTTGGCCCAGAGGACTGAATGCCGGTTCTGGAGAGCTTACCTAGGCAGCAGGCCTGGCCAGGGGCCTCCTCACTGCCATCACACACACACATACACACAAACACACAATGACCTCCCCCTGAACCACAACAAAGTAAACCAGCTTTTCCTTCGGCTGTACAGCAGGTCCCAGTGCTTACCCTCGTCTGCTGTGTGACCTTGGGCAAGTCACTTAGCTTCTCCGTGCCTGTTACCTCATCTGTAAAATGGGGATTAAGACTGTGAGCCCCACGTGGGACAACCTGATCACCCTGTATCCTCCCCAGCGCTTAGAACAGTGCTTTGCACATAGTAAGCGCTTAACCAATGCCAATTATTATTATTGTTGTTAACTTCTCCATGCCTGTTACCTCATCTGTAAAATGGGGATTAAGACCGTGAGCCCCATGAGGGACAGGGACTGTGTCCCACCTTATTATATCTACTGCAGCACTTAGAATTGCGCTTGGCACATTGTAGCGCTTAGCAAATGCCATCATCATCATCATTCTATTTATTTTATTTTGTTAGTATGTTTGGTTTTGTTCTCTGTCTCCCCCTTTTAGACTGTGAGTCCACTGTTGGGTAGGGACTGTCTCTCTATGTTGCCAACTTGTACTTCCCAAGCGCTTAGTACAGTGCTCTGCACACAGTAAGCGCTCAATAAATACGATTGATGATTTTGTTAGTATGTTTGGTTTTGTTCTCTGTCTCCCCCTTTTAGACTGTGAGCCCACTGTTGGGTAGGGACTGTCTCTCTATGTTGCCAACTTGTACTTCCCAAGCGCTTAGTACAGTGCTCTGCACGCAGTAAGCACTCAATAAATACGATTGATGATTTTGTTAGTATGTTTGGTTTTGTTCTCTGTCTCCCCCTTTTAGACTGTGAGTCCACTGTTGGGTAGGGACTGTCTCTCTATGTTGCCAACTTGTACTTCCCAAGCGCTTAGTACAGTGCTCTGCACACAGTAAGCGCTCAATAAATACGATTGATGATTTTGTTAGTATGTTTGGTTTTGTTCTCTGTCTCCCCCTTTTAGACTGTGAGCCCACTGTTGGGTAGGGACCGTCTCTCTATGTTGCCAACTTGTACTTCCCAACCGCTTAGTACAGTGCTCTGCACACAGTGAGCGCTCAATAAATACGATTGATTGATTGATTGATCATCATCATCACCTTCCCCACAGTGGTCTCAGCTTGGTCTCTACCCCTACACAAAGCCCCAGGCTCCCCACCCACCCCTCCAGCGTGTAAGGCCGGATCCTTTTGGAATTCCTGCCTGGAGGGGACTGGCTTGGGATAGCCATTGATCTGCAAGGGCCACCTCTCTCTGTGAGAGAAGAGGAAAAGGAACAGCACCCGGGGTGTGGTGGCGGAGTTGGGCGGAAGGCCTGGGCATCTCCATCAGGGCTCACCATCCCAGGGAGACGCCCCAAATCTAGCTGATATCCTGAAGGACGGGAGTCTGGAAAGCTTGGTTCTGTACTCTGCCAGACCCAGTGTCCCAGGGACAAACAAACACAACCACCCCCCCCACTCTTTCTAATCCCACCCACTCCCTGCAGCTGAGGGAACTTCTCCAGGAAAAGGGCAGAGGGAATCCAGGATTGGAGAATCTGACACCATTTCCCGACAAGCCAGTCTCATCCACACAAAGGGGGCCCCTGCCTGTTACGGAGGGGAGGGAGGCGGGGGGCACGGGAGGGGAGAGCTGGGGTGAGAAGATTCGCCAAACTGGCCCAACCGGACTGCAGCTGGGTGGGAAGGGGAGGTGACTCAGCCCCCAGCTGAACAACTGGGAGGGTGAGGGGGCAGGAAGGGTTGGGAGAGAGGGGGTGCTTAGGCCCAGGTGGCCCCACGGTGTTGTCTGATTTACCTGGAGAGATGCCCGGGGGTGGTTGGATAGGGAGCTGTGAGGGATGGTTTTAGACTTTTAGACTGTGAGCCCCCCTTTTAGACTGTGAGTCCACTATTGGGTAGGGACTGGCTCTATATGTTGCCAATTTGTACTTCCCAAGCGCTTAGTACAGTGCTCTGCACACAGTAAGCACTCAATAAATACGATTGATGATGATGGTTTTAGACTTTTAGACTGTGAGCCCCCCTTTTAGACTGTGAGCCCACTATTGGGTAGGGACTGTCTCTATATGTTGCCAACGTGTACTTCCCAAGCGCTCTGCACACAGTAAGTGCTCAATAAATACGATTGATGATGACGATGATGATGGTTCCAGAGAGAACACACTAGTGGAGTTGGGAGAGGAGACATAAGCTGTGGACAGGGATCTCCTCTCCTCCCCGCCCCGGTACTGCCTGTCCCTTGGATCCGTGATGGCCCCTTCTCTAGGGAAGACCAGAATTCAGATTCTAATCCCAGCTCCGCCTCTTGTCTGCTGTGTGGCTTTGGGCAAGTCACTTCACTTCTCTGTGCCTCAGTTACCCCATCTGGAAGATGGGGATTGAGAGTGTGAGCCCCACGTGGGACAAGGGACTGTGGTCAGCCCGATTTGCACGTAGCCACCCCAGTGCTTAGTAAGTGTCTGGCACATAGTAAGTGCTTAACAAGTACCACAATTATTATTATTAGACAGAGGTTGGGCAACCCCTGGAAGCTCCCCAGCCCCTTCCACACCCCAAGGAAGGCCCAATTTTCAGCTCCCTGCCCCCCACACGGTGGGGAGGGAGGAACAGGAAGAGTCAATCATATTTATTGAGCACTTACTGTGTGTAAGAGCTTGGGAGTACAATATAACAATATAAGACACATTCCCCGCCCACACGAGCTTACAGTCCGGAGGGGGAGGCAGATACAAATATAAATAAATAAATGACAAATATGTACGTAATTGCTGTGGGGCTGGGAAGGGGGGATGAATAAAGGGAACGAGTCAGCAGGAGGGAGTGGGAGAAGAGGAAAGGAGGGCTAAGACAGGGAAGGCTTCCTGGAGGAAATGTGGCTTTGATAAGGTTTCGAAAGGGGGGAGAGTGAACTGGTCGGATTTGAGGGGGGAGACCGCTCCAGGCCAGCGGCAGGACGTGGGCCTGAGGTCGGTGGTGAGATAGACGAGCTGGAGGTACAGGGCTGTACCTGGCGAAAAGGGTTGGGGAGGGGTCTTTGCCACCTCATCACCCCCAGTTCCTCCCCCCGGGTCGACCCCTGTTAGACGGCCTGCAGGAAGCGAAAAGCCCCTTTGTGTGGTCCCAGCCAGGAGCGCCTAGCTCAGCCCCCGGTATTAATCACCGAGGACAGGAGCCCGGCCCCTTCAAACAGCAACGCGGTGGCGGTGGTGGCAGCTGCCACTGCAGTCCCTTCTGCAGGCCCACAGCCCTTCCCCCGGGGGGGAGATGGCGGAGCTGGGAAGGCCCGGCCTGCAGGAGGAAGTCGGGGGAGGCAGGGCGGGTGGGACGGAGCGCCTGTGTGGTTTTCCCAGAGTAGTGCCTCGGTGGGCTTTGCAAGCTCGGGTGTGGGTGTACCCACAAATGTCAGCAGATTCCTGGGTCCGTGTGAGATGCGGGGAGCCGGTAGTGGTCTCCGCTCCCTCCTCCAGAGCAATGCCAGGAGGTGCCGGGGGGCTGGTACCCATAATAACACCCATAATAACTGGGGAAGCAGCGTGGCTCAGTGGAAAAGAGCATGGGCTTTGGAGTCAGAGGTCAAGGGTTCAAATCCCGGCACCACCAACTGCCAGCTGCGTGACTTTGGGCAAGTCACTTCACTTCTCAGTTCCCTCATCTGTAAAATGAGGATGAAGACTGTGAGCCCCCCGTGGGACAACCTGATCACCTTGTCACCTCCCCGGCGCTTAGAACAGTGCTTTGCACGTAGTAAGCGCTTAATAAATGCCATCATAATAATAATAACTGTGGTATTTGTTAAATCCTGTCTTTGGACCGTGAGCCCCTTTAGACTGTGAGCCCACTGTTGGGTAGGGACTGTCTCTATATGTTGCCAATTTGTACTTCCCAAGCGCTTAGTACAGTGCTCTGCACACAGTAAGCGCTCAATAAATACGATTGATGATGATGATGATGATGATAAGCGCTGGGGTAGATTCCAGGAAATGGGGTTGGACACAGTCCCTATCCCTCATGGGGCTCCCAGGCTCAATCCCCATTTGACAGATGAGGTAACTGAGGCCCGGAGAAGGTCATACAGGAGACACGTGGCAGAGATGGGGTTAGAACCCTCGCTTAATAAACACCACTTATCGATTGATGGCGATTTGCGGAGGCAGTGAGCATCTATCCGCCCCTCCCCATGGTACTGATGACTCACTGTGTGAAGAACCCGGTCCCGGATTTTGGACTGACAGAGGAACAGGAAGAAGAGACCTTGGGGGCGGGGGTTGAAAGTCTCACGGGCAGGGCTCAAAATGGTATAGTGAGTGACAGCATTTCTCATTTAAATGGTCTCCTGCACAGAGTCCAGAGCGGTAGGGGAGAAGGGGACACAGTTTGCCATTTTCTGCCTAGGGAGGGGGGAGCCTCCACCCCCAGTTAGAAACGGGACCCAATCCATCGCCTCCGCCGCAGTCCAGATTCCATTCCCTCGCCCCGCTAATAGGCGAGACCAGGCAGAGAAACCAAGGCACCAGAACATACAAGTCGACATTACATACAAGGGACAAGGGACAAACACAGACCTGGAATTCCAGGAGACCCAGGTTTTCCTCATTGCAGCTCTGCCAATTACTTGCCCGACATTACATACAAGGGACAAACACAGACCTGGAATTCCAGGAGACCCAGGTTTTCCTCATTGCAGCTCTGCCAATTACTTGCCCGACATTACATACAAGGGACAAACACAGACCTGGAATTCCAGGAGACCCAGGTTTTCCTCATTGCAGCTCTGCCAATTACTTGCCCGACATTACATACAAGGGACAAACACAGACCTGGAATTCCAGGAGACCCAGCTTTTCCTCATTGCAGCTCTGCCAACTACTTGCCCGCTGGGTGATCTTGGGCAAAGGGCTTAACTTCTCTGTGCCTAGGTTTCTCCTCTTTAAAATGGGATTCAGTCCCTGTTCTCCCTTCTCCTTAGATTGTTAGCTCCCAAGTGGGACGAAGACTGTGTCCAACCTGATTACCTTTTATCTACCCCGGCGCTTAGCACCAAATTTGGCATATACTAAGCACTTAAATACTATATTTACTATTATAAACAAATGGAGAGAATGGAAATATATGCCATTGATTATTTGGAAATCCTCTGGACTGTAAGCTCCTCGTGCGCAGAGAATGTGTCTACCGACAGTCCTTCCAAGAGCTCAGTGCGGTGCTCGGCTCACAGTAAGTGCTCAAAAAATACCACTGATGATGATATTTGTTAAGCTTTTAGTCTGTGAGCCCACTGTTGGGTAGGGACTGTCTCTATATGTTGCCAACTTGTACTTCCCAAGCGCTTAGTACAGTGCTCTGCACACAGTAAGCACTCAATAAATACGATTGATTGATTGATTAAGCGCTTACTGTGTGCCAAGCACTGTTCTAAGCACTGGGATAGATACAGGGTAATCAGGTTGTCCCATGCGGGGCTCAGTTTAAATCCCCATTTTACAGATGAGGTAACTGAGGCACGGAGAAGTTAAGTGACTTGCCCAAAGTCACACAACTGACAAGTGGCAGAGCCGGGATTAGAACCCGTGTCCTCAGACTCCCAAGCCCGGGCTCTTTCCACTAAACCACGCTGCTTCACCGGTGATGATGATGCCACGCCTGAAGGCGGCCCTAATCTAGGAAGTCTTCCTGGAAGGGGTGAGTTTTAGCAGAGTTTCGAACTAGGGGAAAGTCCAGGTTTGGAGGAGAGGTTGGAAGAGGGCATTCTAGATATGAAGAATATATTGAGCCACAGTGTGGCCCAGTTCATAGAGCACAGGCCTTGGAGTAAGAAGGACCTGGGTTCTAATCCTGACTCTGCCACTTGTCTGCTGTGTCCTGGGCAAGTCACTTTACTTTTCTGTGCCTCAATTCCCTGCTCCGTATAAAACGGGGATTAAGGCCATGAGTCCCCTGTGGGACAGAGACTGTGTCCAACCTGATTATCTTGTATCGATCCCAGCGTTTAGTACAGTGCCTAGCACATAGCACTTACAAAATACCATTTGAAAAAAGTTAGAATGTGTAGTTGTAAGTTTGCATGTTATTTGTGGAGATGTTCATTTATTTAGGAGTATGTAGGCCTATGCTCCTTCCTAAGCTATTAATAGCATTTATTAAGCACCTCCTGGATTCAGAGCACTGTACTAAATCAATCAATCAATCAATCATATTTATTGAGCGCTTACTATGTGCAGAGCACTGTACTAAGCGCTTGGGAAGTACAAATTGGCAACATATAGAGACAGTCCCTACCCAACACTGGGCTCACAGCCTGGAAGAGTGTAAGAAAATTAGTTGGCAGATTCTCTGCCTTCCAGGAGCTTTCAACCCGGCAGGGGCGGAAGACACTAAAATTCATTCAGGACTTCCCAAGCGCTTAGTACAGTGCTCTGCACACAGTAAGCGCTCAATAAATACGATTGATGATGACGATGACAATGGCTAGAAATTAGAGCAGTTGTAGTCTTCTACTCTTTTTGATCTCCTCCATCCTCTGAAACTCCTTTCTTCCCCTTATCTTCTGCCCACCCTGAAGAAGGTAAAGAGGAGCTCTCAACCCTCTTGAGAGGGGTGTGAAGGAGTGCCGGGGTCACAGGCGTTGTCCTCTAGCAGAGTGGCTCCACCATTTGTCTGCTGTGTGACCCTGGGCGAGTCACTTAACTTCTCTGGGCCTGTTACCTCATCTGTAAAATGGGGATTAAGCCTGGGAGTCGGATGTGGGACAGGGCCTGTGTCCAACCCATTTATCTTGTATCTACCCCAGCGCTTAGTACAGTGCCTGGCACACAGTAAAAGCTTAACAGATACCATTAAAAAGAGAAAAAAAGAAAAAAAAGAAAGCGCTCAGGAGCTACAAGATAGGTATGGGTAAGGACTGAACTAGACCGGTGGGCAAGGCGGCCCAGCTGTGTCATCTTAATGAGGTGTTTCCTGGGTTTCTATGGAGGGAGTGGATGGAAGGGTGATGCTGAGAGCCACACCACCCAAATCATCATCATCATCAATCGTATTTATTGAGCGCTTACTATGTGCAGAGCACTGTACTAAGCGCTTGGGAAGTACAAATTGGCAACATATAGAGACAGTCGAGAAGGGGAAGAGGCGGGGCGGACTGGGAGGGCAAAGTCAAGGTGAGAACCGGGGTTGTCATCAACATCATCATCATCAATCGTATTTATTGAGCGCTTACTGTGTGCAGAGCACTGTACTAAGCGCTTGGGAAGTACAAATTGGCAAATTGGCAACAGTGTCATGATGCCACTCGGCCCTCACACCCAGGGGCAGCCTTCCTACCCTCCCACACCTCATTCTCCCTCCCGCCCCCACCTCCCTTCAGCTCCTGAGGGGTCCATTATAAGGGGATCAGAACCGGTGGCCCCTAGTCCTGAGCCTTCCCAGTCCCCACCAATCAATCAATCAATCGTATTTATTGAGCGCTTACTGTGTGCAGAGCACTGTACTAAGCACTTGGGAAGTCCAAGTTGGCAACATATAGAGACAGTCCCTACCCAACAGTGGGCTCACAGTCTGAAAGGGGGAGACAGAGAACAAAACCAATCAATCAATCAATCAATCGTATTTATTGAGCGCTTACTGTGTGCAGAGCACTGGACTGAGCACTTGGGAAGTCCAAGTTGGCAACATATAGAGACAGTCCCTACCCCAACAGTGGGCTCACAGTTTAAAAGGGGGAGACAGAGAACAAAACCAATCAATCAATCAATCAATCAATCGTAGTTATTGAGCGCTTACTGTGTGCAGAGCACTGTACTAAGCGCTTGGGAAGTCCAAGTTGGCAACATATAGAGACGGTCCCTACCCAACAGTGGGCTCACCAGCCAGGTAAAGGTGAGGGCGTGGAGTAAGGGGGGGGAAGGTGAAGCAGAAACCTGAAGTATGATATGATCTCCCCTCCTCCCCCTCCCTTCTTCCCCTCCCTACAGCACCTGTATATATGTATATGTTTGTACGTATTTATTACTCTATTTATTTTATTTGTACATATTTATTCTATTTATTTTATTTTGTTAATATGTTTTGTTTTGTTCTCTGTCTCCCCCTTCTAGACTGTGAGCCCACTGTTGGGGAGGGACCGTCTCTATACGTTGCCAACTTGGACTTCCCAAGCGCTTGGTACAGTGCTCTGCACACAGTAAGCGCTCAATAAATACGATCGAATGAATGAATCAGGGCAGCAGAATGAACACCCCCAGCCAACATGTCGCTTTGATAATAATAATGACGGCATTAAGCACTTCCTATGTGCAAAGCACTGTTCTAAGCGCTGCGGAGGTTACAAGGCGGTTACAAGGAGGTTACAAGGTGTCCCGTGGGATGACCTGATCACCTTGTAATCTGCCCAGCGCCCACTCGTTTGCACATAGTAAGCGATTAATCAATCAATCAATCGTATTTATTGAGCGCCTACTGTGTGCAGAGCACTGTACTAGGCGCTCGGGAAGTACAAGTTGGCAACATGTAGAGACAGTCCCTACCCAATAGTGGGCTCACAGTCTAAATAAATGCCATCATTAAGGTGATCAGGTTGTCCCACTGGGCGCTCACAGTCTTCATCCCCATTTTACAGATGAGGTCACGGAGGCCCAGAGAAGCGAAGTGACTTGCCCAAAGTCACCCAGCTGACAATGAGCGGGGGTTGGGATGTGAACCTGTGACCTCTGACTCCACAGCCTGGGCTCTTTCCACCGAGCCACGCTGCTTTGGTGGGGGCTGGGGTCCCCCAGTGAATTTTGACACTTTATTACTCTATTTATTTATTTTACTTGTATTTATTTTATTTTGTTAGTACGTTTGGTTTTGTTCTCTGTCTCCCCCTTTTAGACTGTGAGCCCACTGTTGGGTAGGGACTGTCTCTAGATGTTGCCAACTTGGACTTCCCAAGCGCTCAGTACAGTGCTCTGCACACAGTAAGCGCTCAATAAATATGATTGATTGGTTTTGTTCTCTGTCTCCCCCCTTTTAGACTGTGAGCCCACTGTTGGGTAGGGACTGTCTCTACATGTTGCCAACATGGACTTCCCAAGTGCTTAGTACAGTGCTCTGCACACAGTAAGTGCTCAGTAAATACGATTGATTGATTGATTGGTTTTGTTCTCTGTCTCCCCCTTTTAGACTGTGAGCCCACTGTTGGGTAGGGACTGTCTCTATATATTGCCAACATGGACTTCCCAAGTGCTTAGTACAATGCTCTGCGCACAGTAAGCGCTCAATAAATACGATTGATTGGTTTTGTTCTCTGTCTCCCCCTTTTAGACTGTGAGCCCACTGTTGGGTAGGGACCATCTCTATATGTTGCCAACTTGGACTTCCCAAGCGCTCTGTACAGTGCTCCGCACACAGTCAGCGCTCTATAAATACGGTTGATTGGTTTTGTTCTCTGGCTCCCCCTTTTAGACTGTGAGCCCACTGTTGGGAAGGGACTGTCTCTAGATGTTGCCAACTTGGACTTCCCAAGCGCTCAGTACAGTGCTCTGCACACAGTCAGCGCTCAATAAATACAATTGATTGGTTTTGTTCTCTGTCTCCCCCTTTTAGACTGTGAGCCCACTGTTGGGTAGGGACCGTCTCTACATGTTGCCAACTTGGACTTCCCAAGCGCTCAGTACGGTGCTCTGCACACAGTAAGTGCTCAATAAATTGATTGATTGACAGATGCAGGCGTGCGCCTTCGGCGCCTCTCTTTAAAGCCGCAGACGCGCTCGGGGCTGGGGCCCGGGGAGGACGCAGCGACGGGAAGCGGGGCCGCCAGGGGGTGCGCGCCGTTGCCCTTTTAAGAGCGGCGGCGCGCGCGCGGCCCGTTTGATGTAGCGAATGGGGGCGGGTCACGTGACGGCGGCGGGCCAATGGGCGGAGCCGATTCCTCCTTCTGCGGCCTGGCCTGGTGCAGCCCCCGACGGATGGATGGACGGGCGAAGGGGTGGCAGCGACACATCCGGACCGGACCGCTTTCCCCTCCCCCGAGCTAAGCAGGCATTCATTAAACCACCCTCCTCCTCTTCCTCCTCCTCCTGTCCACTCCCTCCCCCGTTCCCAGTTTGAAAGAAGTCGATGGAAAGGCCGGCTGGGCAGCTGGAGGTGAAGCAGGCTCTGCAGGAGGAGGAGGAGGTGGGAGAAGGGGATGGATGGATGCAGCCTTCGGGCTTAGCACCCCCCTGCTCCATCCCCGGACGGAACAGAGCCCCTCCATCTCCCCAGCCGGGCCTTCACTCACACCCATCGTCAATTGGAGGTTGGAATATTTAAGAGGGGTGGGGAGGGGGGGCCGCCGGCCCCGCCTCGTCGTTACCCAACATCTAGCCCATCCAGAGCTGTTAGGCACCATTTATTTATAACCCAGTCCCGCAGCCTGCCCCTCTTGAGGCGTGGTGAAGTGTTCTTCCCGGTGAAACACGTATACGGCTTGATTTTGCTTCTCCTTTTTATCCCCTCCAAACTGAGGGACGGGATCGCCCACCTCCTGTGTGTCCTTCCCGGTGAAACACGTATACGGCTTGATTTTGCTTCTTTTTATCCCCTCCAAACCGAGGGACGGGATCGCCCACCTCCTGTGTGTCCTTCCCGGTGAAACACGGATACGGCTTAATTTTGCTTCTCCTTTTTAGCCCCTCCAAACCGAGGGACAGGATCGCCCACCTCCTGTGTGTCCTTCCCGGTGAAACACGGATACGGCTTAATTTTCCTTCTTTTTATCCCCTCCAAACCGAGGGAGGGGATCGCCTACCTCCTGTGTTTGGCCGGGGGGCGGAGAGGAAGGAGGGCAGAGAAAGAGCAGCCCCGAGCTTCCTCTCTCTGGCAGATAATTATTTTTATTATTACTAAAAGGGAGGGGGGGGAGAAGGGTCTCGAGACGTCTATTTTTATTAAACGGATTTTTTTTTTAACCCCCACACCCAAGATGGCTGAAGGTGGCTGTGATGAGTTGTGTGTTGGCTTTTTTTTTTTTTTTTTTGATCTGACGATAAAGCCAAAAGGCAACAGCAGCAGCTGCTGACTCGCACAGTCTCCATCCGGAGTTTCCCCTCGGCTGAACAGAGGCAGCGGCTGGAGGAGGCGCCGGCCGGGGCAGGGAGACTCTAGCGAAGGACTGGCTGGTTGGAATCGGTTTGGTTTTGATTACCGAGGGGGTGTGTGGGGGGGTCAATCCGCCTTTTATTTTTTCCTCTTTAAAAGAAAAAAGAAATTCCCAAGATGGCTGGGGACTGAGCCCCGTCTCCCCGGAATGGCCCAGAGTTGAGGCCTCCCTAGGCCCCGGGAAAGAAGAAAAGAAAGTGGGGGAGGAGGAGGAAGGACTTGGGCAGCGTTGTGCATTAGCAGTGGAGAAAAATTCCTTCCCACTTGGATCAAGGCTTGTTTTCCCAGCGGCCCGGGCTTGGATTCCGGGGAGCGGGGGCAGAGCGGCCTTCTGCTTTCCGATTTAAAGAGCCGGAGGTGCGGGGAGGAAACTCACCCGGGAGACGAGGAGAAAGACTGGAAGCGTCCCCCTCCCCATTTTTTTTTTTACTTTTCTCCCCCTTCCCTCCCCCTTTTTTTTTTCCCCTCCCCCTTCCGTTTCTATTTGTGAGAAGAAGAAGAGGAGGAGGGAGGGAGGGAGGGCCGGGCTTCTCCGGCCGCGGACTGGAATTTCATCTTGAATGAGTGAGCGGCCGGGCCCGCTCCGGTTCCCAGCCGGGATTGGGGTGCGGGAGAGGGGTTAAAGGAGGGAGAAATCCGTTTTTTTTTCCCGGTGTCCCGCATCTGGATCGTACTGGGGGTGGGGAGGGACGTGGATGGGGCTGGGGCCGCCCCTCCTGACCTTGGGTAAGTGGGGGTTCGCACCGGCCAACTTGGCCTTGCCAAGCGCTTAGTACAGTGCCCTGCACGCTGTAAGCGCTCAATACGACCGACTTGGACCCGCATGTCCGCCGCCGGTGGCCTGGGGACCGTCCTGGATTTTGGCCGGGTGTGTGGGTGAGAAGGGGGGTCCCCTCCTTTCCACCCGGGGGTCGGAGGGGGAGGCAGGCGGCCCCCTCCCCGCCCCCCTCCATCATTCACCGAACCGCGTTTGTCGAGCGCTCACCGTCCTAAGCGGCCGGCAACGATGGCCGAGAACTGGAAGAACTGCTTCGAGGAGGAGCTCATCTGCCCCATCTGCCTGCACGTCTTCGTGGAGCCCGTGCAGCTGCCGTGCAAGCACAACTTCTGCCGGGGCTGCATCGGGGAGGCCTGGGCCAAGGAGGGCGGCCTGGTGCGCTGCCCCGAGTGCAACCAGGCCTACAACCAGAAGCCGGGGCTGGAGAAGAACCTGAAGCTGGCCAACATCGTGGAGAAGTTCAACGCCCTGCACGTGGAGCGGCCGGCCGCCCTGCTGCACTGCGTGTTCTGCCGGCGAGGCCCGCCGCTGCCCGCGCAGAAGATCTGCCTGCGCTGCGAGGCGCCCTGCTGCCAGTCCCACGTGCAGACCCACCTGCAGCAGCCGTCCACCGCCCGCGGGCACCTCCTGGTCGAGGCCGACGAGGTCCGGGCCTGGAGCTGCCCGCAGCACAACGCCTACCGCCTCTACCACTGCGACGCCGAGCAGGTGGCCGTCTGCCAGTTCTGCTGCTACTACAGCGGCGCCCATCAGGGACACTCCGTCTGCGACGTGGAGATCCGGAGGAATGAGATCCGGGCAAGTATTCCGGCCTTTTCGGGCCTACCCGCCGGGCGCACCTGCCCCCCGGGCGCGGCGCGCGGGGCGGGCGCATCCTTGGCTTTTCTGGCCCCTGGGGGTTCCAGCGTAATAATCATAGGAACGGGGGTGTTTGCGAAGCGCTATGTGCCTAATAAGAATCAATCAATCAATCAATCAACCGTTTGGTGCGCGGGGCGGGCGCATCCTTGGCTTTTCTGGCCACTGGAGGTTCCAGCATAATAATCGTAGGAACGGGGGTATTTGCGAAGCGCTATGTGCCCAATAAGGATCAATCAATCAATCAATCAACCGTTTGGCGCGCGGGGTGGGCGCATCCTTGGCTTTTCTGGCCACTGGGGGTTCGAGCGTAATAATAATAGGAATGGGGGGATTTGCGAAGCGCTGACTATGCGCCTAATACTAATCAATCAATCAATCAATCGTTTGGCGCGCGGGGCGGGGGCATCCTTGGCTTTTCTGGCCACTGGGGGTTCGACCATAATCATAATAGGAATGGGGGGATTTGCAAAGCGCTGACTATGCGCCTAATACTAATCAATCAATCAATCAATCGTTTGGCACGCGGGGCGGGCGCATCCTTGACTTTTCTGGCCACTGGGGGTTCGAGCATAATAATAGGAATGGGGGTATTTGCGAAGCGCTTACTGTATGCCTAATAATAAGAATCTTGGTATTTGTTAAGCGCCTACTATCAATCAATCAGTCAATCGTATTGTTGTCAACTTGTACTTCCCAAGCGCTTAGTACGGTGCTCTGCACACAGTAAGCGCTCAATGAATACGATTGATTGATTGATTGAGCGCTTACTGTGTGCACAGCGCTGGACTAAGCGCTTGGCGCGCGGGGCGGGCGCGTCCTTGGCTTTTCTGGCCACTGGGGGTTCGACCGTAATAATAATAGGAATGGGGGTATTTGCGAAGCGCTGACTATGCGCCTAATACTAATCAATCAATCAATCAATCGTTTGGCGCGCGGGGCGGGCGCATCCTTGACTTTTCTGGCCACTGGGGGTTCGAGCATAATAATAGGAATGGGGGTATTTGCGAAGCGCTTACTGTATGCCTAATAATAAGAATCTTGGTATTTGTTAAGCGCCTACTATCAATCAATCAGTCAGTTGTATTGTTGCCAACTTGTACTTCCCAAGCGCTTAGTACTGTGCTCTTCACATAGTAAGCGCTCAATGAATACAATTGATTGAGTGCTTACTGTGTGCACAGCGCTTGGTGCGCGGGGCGGGCGCATCCTTGGCTTTTCTGGCCACTGGGGGTTCGAGCATAATAATAATAGGAATGGGGGTATTTGCAAAGCACTTACTATATGCCTAATAATAAGAATCTTGGTATTTGTTAAGCGCCTACTGTCAATCAATCGTATTGTTGTCAACTTGTACTTCCCAAGCGCTTAGTACGGTGCTGTGCACACAGTAAGCGCTCAATGAATATGATTGATTGATTGATTGATTGAGCGCTTACTGTGTGCACAGCGCTGGACTAAGCGCTTGGCGCGTGGGGCGGGCGCGTCCTTGGCTTTTCTGGCCACTGGGGGTTCGAGCATAATAATCATAGGAATGGGGGTATTTGCGAAGCGCTGACTATGCGCCTAATACTAATCAATCAATCAATCAATCGTTTGGCTCGCGGGGCGGGCGCATCCTTGGCTTTTCTGGCCACTGGGGGTTCGAGCATAATAATAGGAATGGGGGTATTTGCAAAGCGCTTACTGTATGCCTAATAATAAGAATCTTGGTATTTGTTAAGCGCCTACTATCAATCAATCAGTCAGTTGTATTGTTGCCAACTTGTACTTCCCAAGCGCTTAGTACTGTGCTCTTCACATAGTAAGCGCTCAATGAATACAATTGATTGAGTGCTTACTCTGTGCACAGCGCTTGGTGCGCGGGGCGGGCGCATCCTTGGCTTTTCTGGCCACTGGGGGTTCGAGCATAATAATAATAGGAATGGGGGTATTTGCGAAGCGCTTACTATATGCCTAATAATAAGAATCTTGGTATTTGTTAAGCGCCTACTGTCAATCAATCGTATTGTTGTCAACTTGTACTTCCCAAGCGCTTAGTACGGTGCTGTGCACACAGTAAACGCTCAATGAATATGATTGATTGATTGATTGATTGAGCGCTTACTGTGTGCACAGCGCTGGACTAAGCGCTTGGCGCGTGGGGCGGGCGCGTCCTTGGCTTTTCTGGCCACTGGGGGTTCGAGCATAATAATAATAGGAATGGGGGTATTTGCGAAGCGTTTACTATATGCCTAATAATAAGAATCTTGGTATTTGTTAAGCGCCTAGTATCAATCAGTCAATCGTATTGTTGTCAACTTGTACTTCCCAAGCGCTTAGTACAGTACTCTGCACACAGTAAGCGCTCAATACGATTGATTGATTGAGCGCTTACTGTGTGCACAGCGCTGGACTAAGCGCTTGGCGCGCGGGGCGGGCACATCCTTGGCTTTTCTGGCCACTGGGGGTTGAGCATAATAATAATAGGAATGGGGGTGTTTGTGAAGCACTGACTATGCGCCTAATAATAATCAATCAATCAATCAACTGTTTGGCGCGCGGGGCGGGCACATCCTTGGCTTTTCTGGCCACTGGGGGTTCGAGCATAATAATAATAGGAATGGGGGTATTTGCGAAGCACTTACTATATGCCTAATAATAAGAATCTTGGTATTTGTTAAGCGCCTACTATCAATCAGTCAATCGTATTGTTGCCAACTTGTACTTTCCAAGCGCTTAGTACGGTGCTCTGCACACAGTAAGCGCTCAATGAATACGATTGATTGATTGATTGAGCACTTACTGTGTGCACAGCGCTGGACTAAGCACTTGGCACGCGGGGCGGGCGCATCCTTGGCTTTTCTGGCCACTGGGGGTTCGAGCATAATAATAATAGGAATGGGGGTATTTGCGAAGCGCTTACTATGTGCCTAATAATCATCATCATCATCATCAATCGTATTTATTGAGCGCTTACTATGTGCAGAGCACTGTACTAAGCGCTTGGGAAGTACAAATTGGCAACACATAGAGACAGTCCCTACCCAACAGTGGGCTCACAGTCTAAAAGGGGGAGACAGAGAACAAAACCAAACATACTAACAAGATAAAATAAATAGAATAGATATGAACAAGTAAAATCAATCAATCAATCAATTGTATTTATTGAGTGCTTACTGTGTGCAGAGCACTGGACTAAGCGCTTGGGAAGTACAAGTTGGCAACACATAGAGATGGTCCCTACCCAACAGTGGGCTCACAGTCTAAAAGGGGGAGAAGGTTGGTATTTGTTAAGTGCCTACTATCAATCAATCAATCAATCAATCGTATTGTTGCCAACTTGTTCTTCCCAAGCGCTTAGTCCAGTGCTCTGCACACAGTGAGCGCTCAATAAATACGATTGATTGATTGATTGAGCGCTTACTGTGTGCAAAGCACTGGACTAAGCGCTTGGGAAGGATTAGTCAGCAACACATAGAGACGGTCCCTACCCAACAGCAGGCTCACAGTCTAGAAGGCCTACTATGTGCCTAATAATAATGTTGGTACTAGTTCAGCACTTACTATGTGCCAAATAATAATAATAATAATAATGTTGGTACTATGTGCCTAATAATAATAATAATGCTGGTATTTGTTAAGCGCTTACTATGTGCCTACTACTACTACTAATAATGTTGGTATTTGTTAAGTGCCTACTATGTGCCTAATAATAATGTTGGTACTAGTTAAGCACTTACTATGTGCCAAATAATAATAATAATGTTGGTACTATGTGCCTAATAATAATAACAATGTTGGTATTTGTTAAGCACTTACTATGTGCCAAATAATAATAATAATAATGTTGGTACTATGTGCCTAATAATAATGATAATGTCGGTATTTGTTAAGTGCTTACTATGTTACAAATAATAATAATAATAATAATAATAATGTTACTATGTGCCTAATAATAATAATAATAATAATGTTGGTATTTGTTAAGCACTTACTATGTGCCTAATAATAATAATAATAATGTTGGTATTAGTTAAGCACTTACTATGTGCCTAATGATAATAATAATGTTGGTATTTGTTAAGCGCTTACTATGTGCCTACTACTACTAATAATAATGTTGGTATTTGTTAAGTGCCTACTATGTGCCTAATAATAATGTTGGCACTAGTTAAGCACTTACTATGTGCCTAATAATAATAATAATGTTGGTACTATGTGCCTAATAATAATAATAATGTTGGTATTTGTTAAGTGCTTACTATGTTACAAATAACAATAATAATAATAATAATGTTGTTACTATGCGCCTAATAATAATAATAATAATAATGTTGGTATTTGTTAAGCACTTACTATGTGCCTAATAATAATAATAATAATGTTGGTATTAGTTAAGCACTTACTATGTGCCTAATGATAATAATAATGTTGGTATTTGTTAAGCGCTTACTATGTGCCAATAATAATAATAATAACAATGTTGGTATTTGTTAAGTGCTTACTATGTGCCAAGCACTGTTCTAAGCACTGGAAAACACTGTTCTAAGCTGCTGGGGAGGTTCCAAGGTGATCAGGTTTTCCCACGGGGGGCTCACAGTCTTAAACCCCATTTTACAGCTGAGGGAAGTGAAGTGACTTCCCCAAAGTCACAGAGCTGACAATTGGCAGAGCTGGGATTTGAACCCATGGCCTCTGACGCCAAAGCCCACGCCCTTTCCACCGAGCCACGAAGCGTGGCTTGCTGGAAAGACCCCAGGCCTAGGAGTCGAAGGTCCTGGGTTCTAATCCCGGCCCCGCCACTTGTCGGCTATGTGACCTTGGGTGAGTCACTTCACTTCTCTGTGGCTCAGTTACCTCATCTGTAAAATGGGGATGAAGACCGTGAGCCCTGCGTGTGACAACTTGATTACCTTGTATCTACTCAAGCGCTTAGAACAGTGCTTGACACATAGTAAGCGCTTAACAAATACCAACATTATTCATTCATTCATTCAATCGTATTTATTGAGCGCTTACTTTGTGCAGAGCACAGTACTAAGCGCTTGGGAAGTACAAGTCAGCAATATATAGAGACGGTCCCTGCCCAACAGCAGGCTCACAGTCTAGAAGGGACCCTAACTAATCCTTAACTAACTAACCTAACTAACCCCTCGGGCATGGGCGGTGCCACAGACCAGATAATAACAATAATGGCATTGATTAAGCGCTTACCATGTGCAAAGCCCTGTTCCAAGCCCTGGGGAGGTTACAAGGTGATCAGGTGGTCCCACGGGGGGCTCACAGTCTTCCTCCCCATTTGACAGATGAGGTCACTGAGGCCCAGAGACGTTAAGCGACTTGCCCAAAGTCACACAGCTGACAGTTGGCGGAGCCGGGATTTGAACCCATGACCTCTGACTCCAGAGCCCGGGCTCTTTCCACTGAGCCACACTGCTTCGGGAGGGCAAGGAGGGAGGACGCCTGCGGTCTGGGTGGGGGGATTTTTGTAAAAGAGAAATACATAACTGCATGCGACAGTTGCAGAGGGGAGGCAGGGGAAGGGTAAAAAAAAAAAAAAGAAAAATCACCTGTCGTTCATTCAGTCGTATTTATTGAGCGCTTACTGTGTGCAGAGCCTAGGACTAAGCGCTTGGGAAGTACAAGTCGGCAACATAGAGAGACGGTCCCTACCCAACAACGGGCTTACAGTCTAGAAGGGGGAGGCCTGGGGACCTTGGGTGAGACGGCCAGGCCTGAATTTTGCTTTTCTCTCCCTCTTCCCACCCACGCCATAAAACTCCTGGGAAAGTTGGATAATAATAATAATGGCATTTATTAAGCGCTCACTATGTGCAAAGCACTGTTCTAAGCGCCGGGGAGGATACCAGCTGATCAGGTTGTCCCACGAGGGGCTCCCAGTTTTAATCCCCATTTATAGATGAGGTAACCGAGGCACAGAGAAGTTGTGACTTGCCCGGAGTCACACAGCTGACAATCAATCAGTCGTATTTATTGAGCGCTTACTATGTGCAGAGCACTGTACTACGCGCTTGGGAAGTACAAATTGGCAACACATAGAGACAGTCCCTACCCAACGGTGGGCTCACAGTCTAAAAGTCTGACAAGCGGCGGAGCAGGGATTTGAACCCGTGACCTCCGACTCCCAAGCCCGGGCTCTTTCCACCGAACCGCAGTGGGAGAAGATTCTCAGGGTGACAGCCCCAATTTTGCACATACAGACGTGTGTATATGTAGTCCTATTGCAGCGTGCTGCGGAGCATCCGGATTTAATCTTCTGACTGGGGTTTTAGGATTTTTTTTTTGGGTGGCGGGGGGGTTCTTTTAAGGCAGGCGGTGTTTATATAGGACCTTCATGAAATCACCGTGTCAGTGACCCCGGTTGCCGGCTCCCCAGCTGCTGTTTATGTAATGAACGTCCCGGTGCCATTGCTGGGCTGACATGATACATGATGCTGGCATACCAATTAGGAAGTAAACAAAAGCAGCCATGTTAGCTTCAAGCTCCATTAGAAACACATGTTGGGGGAGGTGGGGGGCGGCGGGGAGGAAAGAGGGGAGAGCTGTGTTTATTCAGATGGAGAAAGAATGGAAATCCACGGAGGACCGGACCACCTTTTCCAAGCGTTATTCCAGAAGCAGGGTGTCAAGAGGCGAGAGAGAGCGAGAGCGCGCGCCCCTCCGTCCGGATGAACAATCTTTCAAGTATTTGCTTTCCACTGCAGGGATTTGGGATTTGTCACCCGTTGCCCTGAGACCTTTTCAGCCGGCCCGGTTTCCAGCACCGCTCCCGGATGAGGGGGAGAGAGAGAGGGGAGCGGTGGGGGCGAAAATCCAGTAGGTTTAAGGTTGAGCTGCGTTGAAATCTGGTTTCAGGCAGCTCGCTCCCCTGGGCTGTGAGCCGCGTTGATGACCGTGCATCCCTCCCATTGTAAAGCCCGTCAATGTCAAATCGCAGCACCCCTCCCTCTGTCGTCTCCCCGCTCCCCCCATCAAGTCCATCGTGCACACCTCCCCTCCCTGATGGGACCTAGAGGCTCCGGATGATGCAGTGTTTCCAGCCTTTCAGCGGGCTCCGGGGCGAAGGGTATTTCCCTGCTCTTTGTGCTCCCTGCCAATGCACCCCCTCCCCAACCTTCAATTTGGGGAACCCCAGCCACCTGCACACCCAGCTCTTTCACTTTCTGGGGACTGAATTCTGAATTCTGGGACTGAGTTCTGAATTCACGCTCCTGGTGGGAGGGATTGAAGGAGTCCCTCCTGTCTGTGTCTCTCTTTTTCTCTCTCTCACCCACCCCAAACACACGACCTTCTCTGCCAACTCATCAAGGCCCATGTTGAGAATAGGAGGAGGAAGAGGGGGGATGGGGGCACCAGCCCTTTTTATAACCAGGTCTGGAAGGACCGGACAAGTTTTTGGGGGGGTGGGGGGGCAGTGGTGGTATGTGCCAAGAGGAGGACCCACTGGGGATGCAGACACTCTTCAAAGGGCTGCCCAGGCGAATTACTGTAAAATGGGGGGGGGAAGGCTTCGAGTGAGTGTGTGTTAAAGCAGCCAGAATGAGTCACCATTTAGCAATAAAAAACTTGAAAAAAAAAGGCCTGAAGAGGATGGGGAACGGGGGTGGAGAGTAATAAATAAAAATTGCTGTATAACAACTTTCCAATTGGATAGCCAGCCGCTGGGGTTTCTGTGCAGGGAACGGCCCAGTTAGCCTCTGAAGAAAGGCTTGGGAGAATGTGAGGTTGATCGGGGGTTGCGGGGAGGGCAGCGTGGAGCAGACCACTGCAGCCTCAGATTTGGGGGAAAAACCAAAGGCCGGCCCCAGGGAGGGGTGAGGTCTTTGCCCTACCCACAGAAAGAGATCTGGGAGACACCAGTGCTATTAATAAGATTTAAAAGGGGCAGGAGGGAGAGCCGCAACAGAAAAAAGTGCAAAGGCAGGAGAAAACAAGATGTCCAGCTCCTCACCCCCAGACCTGCCCCTGACCTTGGCACCTGGAGGAGGGTCCCCGAGGAGGGTGGGGGCAAGGGCTGGGGCCGGGGAGAGTGACCGCGGTGCCGTGGCTGCTGCTTTTGGGTTTTTCCGATAACCAAGGCCGATCTATACTGAGTTGCCCAGAAAGCAGAGGGCCCCTTTCTGGCTGCCGGCTCCACTCCCCGGTTTCGGGGAGGTAGGTTGGTGTCTCCGACCTTTCCCTGTGTGTGCATTTTCAGTAATGATTCACAGAGTAGTGCAGCAGGCCACCAGGCCCAGAGACCACCACTAGTTCTTAAAAAAGAATAAAGGAGAGGGGGGTAGAGGAGAGCACAGAACTTTAAAGGCAGCTGGTATTTTGGGATATTGTGTGTGTGTGTGTGTGTAGCTCTGCGAGGTTTTGATATGGGCATGTGTATTTGTGAGCTCAGCATCTTTAAAAACCCAGTCGTACTACGTTCCTCGGGGTTTTAACTGTTTTCAGTCGGGCAGTTTTCCATCTCCCATCTTCATTTAGAAATGTGACTTCTTGGCCTGTCACTTATTTTCAATTATTTATGTTGGAAAAGCACTTTAAATGGTCTAGGCGAGCATCGTTCGTGGGCCATTTGTAATTCTCTTTTTATTTATTAAACAGCTTTGGCCCCATTCTGCAGGCAGCCCCCACCTGAGGGCAAGCGGGGAACTAACAGAACCAGTTTTTGAAACAACAAACCCCACTGCCCCTCCAGAATTCAGCTGTTAGGTTCCTGGGAGCAAACAGCCTTGCCAGTCGGGGTGTGGGAGCCAGGGTTGGGTGGGTCTCCCTGGGAGGCCCTGGTTCTCCCATTTGCTGCCCTGGCTGGGGGCTCTGGACTCTGGCCTTGGAAAATGACTCCTTTCTTAGAGGGGCCCAGAGCTGGCCATTTGCTGGTCAGGGTTTTCCAAGCCAGGAGTAGGTGTGGGAGGAAACTGTGTGACCCCAAAATGAACAGACCCCTTGTTTTTGGTAAAGGCCTGGAATAACTCAGTCCTGTTCCGTTTGTCCGATCCTAGCCTACCCAGTCTCTCGAGGATATGTTGACCGGGGGGGAAATGGCAGTGAAAAAAGAAAAGGGGGAAGGAGTCTTCTAAACTGGATGCAGGAAGGTGGGTGTGGGGCAAGGAGGAAGTCGGTATTTGCCAGGATACAAGAGGGGGTGGGGGGGTGAGAGAGATGGGGGAGGGAGCAGGCCTGTACTGCCTGATAAGAGTTGGGGGTAGAAGGAGCGGCCTAGGCCGTATCCCTTTGATGCTGACTTCTCTGCCCAGATGTGCTAAGGGGAGGATAAACCAGGGGCTTTTGATATGTAGCTGAGGGCGGGAGTGGGGAAGGCCCCCTGTGGAAAGGGGAGGTCTGAATGAATGCCCCCAGCCGGGCTTCTGCATCTCTGGGAGCCGTTCCAGAGCTTGTGCAGGGGTCCGAAGAGTCTCTGTTCCGCCCCCTCTCCCCCCACATCCAGGGCATGGGGCAAGGCAGGGGCAGAATTAGCAGGCAGTGGAATGGGAGGAAGCCCTTGGGGCTTGTTCCCCTTCAGAGCTTGGGAGAGGCACAGCGAAGGTCCGGTGACTTGGTGTTTAAGGGGCCGGGTTCTCTGCCAACTGAACTCGAGTTCAGAGCTGCTGGACTCTGAAACCCCTAGGGCTCCCTGTGAGAGCATTTTCCAGAGGGCGAAACTGAGGTTCAGATGAAAAGAAAAAAAGAAAAAAAAGCTCAGTGAGTTGGAGAGCCCAAAGCCTCAATCTGGGACGGAGCCCCATGTCCACGAAGGCCCCACCTTCCTGCACTTCTCTCCAGCGTGGGGGAGCTGAGGCCTGCCAGCCCCAACCCTTCCCTCTCCCTGGGGTCGCACCAGGGCCCACCGGGAAACTGGAAGATGGATTTGAAATCCAATTATCCATCTTGTTACAAAGTTTAGTGGTCTTGACGGAGTAAGCAGGGTAGAGCAGGGGTGGGATAATAATAATAATAGCATTTGTTAAGCGCTTACTATGTGCAAAGCACTATTCTAAGCGCTGGGGGGGATACAAGGTGATCAAGTTGTCCCACGTGGGGCTCACAGTCGTAATCCCCATTTTACAGATGAGGTAACTGAGGCACAGAGAAGTTGTGACTTGCCCAAGGTCACACAGCAGACATGGAGGAGCCGGGATTCGAACCCATGACCTCTGACTCCAAAGCTCGTGCTCTTTCCACTGAGCCACGCTGCTTTTCTGGGATGGGATGAAGGGTAGGGACCCTGACGTTCTTCTAAAAGAGGAAGCTGATCCTTGCCCTCCTCCTTCCTTCCCTTTAAGGGCTCGTCTTCCTTCCCCATCTCCTCACAGATTGCTTCCTCCTGAGCGCTTAGTTCAGTGCTCTTGCACCAAGCAAGCACTCAGTAAATGCCATTGATTGATTGATAGGCATTGCTCCCCAGAAGCGGAAGGGTGAATGGGTGCTTTTTTTTAGCCCAAGGGGGATGGGCCAGAATTGTATTAGCCAACATCCTCAATAAAGTGGATTGAAACATGCCAGCTGGGAGCAGCTGGGGGATGGGGAAGGAGGAAGGGTACCAATATACCCTCCTTTCCTGCTCCTCCCACCCTACCTCGACTGGCTCCCTCACTGGGCAGTGTGGAGGTTGATCCTGGGCTGCCGGAGATGGGAGCAGAGCTCTGAGGCTCAGTTGAGTGTCACTCCTTCCCTCTCCCCTCTGTCTCGGGGTCCTAGGGAGCATAGGTCTGGGCTTCCTTCTGGGACCGAACACTTCTGAGGCTTCCAAATACAGTCGATTCCTCTAACTCCAATTCTGTTCATATAAATATCTTGTCAATGGCATTTACACAGGTAGAGAGCACGGTACTAAGGGCTTGGAAAAGTTCAGCACGGTAGAGCTGGTAGACACAGTCCCTGCCCACAAGGAGCTTATACTGATCTATTCCTAGCACCCTGACACTGGGACCCTTGGTTTCAAAGCCATTTTTTCCCCTTCCTTCTCCACAAATTGATGCCTAAACCACCTTCCTACCCTACCCCCTAAATGGGGTTCAGCAAAGAGATCCATCTCTCCTGTTGGTCCACAACTCTCAGAGACTCTGGTGACAGGGGTTTTGAGGCCTTGACATAGACGGTGTCCGGAATTGATGATGCCGCAACTTTTGTTTTACCTGCTCTAGTACTTGTAGATTTTCAGGTGGAGTGGGCCTGCTCCGGTCTGGTGATTTGGAAGACATGTCCCTTCAGCCCGCCCAAATCCCAGGAGGGTGGGGATGGCTGTTTTTCACCTGACGGGGAGGGTCTGTTAGGTTGTAAACTTTTCACTAGATTGTAAACTCCTAGTGGGCAGGGAATGTGGATTTCGCTTCAGTTGTCCTTTCCTAAACACTTAGCATACAGCATTGCATTTAGTAGATAACAAAATTACTTCTGCTGGTGGGTCACCCCTTTCTCCCTCTCGTGGGTCTTTGAGAATCAGGCAGAGAATCAGACCTTGAGTTACCCTAGAGAGCCTTGGGCCTGGAACTTCAGAGAGGGCATTCTGGGCAGAAGAAAGTTGAGTGTTTTCAGAGGGAGTAGGGAAAGGTCAGACTGGGCTGTTTGAGGAGAAGGCTGTTGCATAAAGTCCACTAGCCCAGGTCAAAGGGTTTTGGGGATGGAGAAGAGGTGGAAGCTGTCTGGAGAATCCAGCTGGGAACCTCCCTCCCGTCCTGTCCCCTTCAAGGTGTTGAGCACCGAGGGATCCTAGGGGCCAAGAGGAGCATACATAGCCATCACTTGGGGGGAGTCGGGGGAAGCAGGGGGGGCCAGGCCAGAGGGGTGGGGTGGGGGTGGAGAGTGTGTGTGTGTGTGTGTGTGTGTGTGTTTCCAGTGAGAGAATTTGACTCAGTGACTCTTGCCTGGGTTCTGACCTGGACAGATCTGTTGCCTTCTCTTGGAAGCCAAGCAGAAGTTGAAAAGAGTCAAATTCCTATTTCCCAGATGAGAATGTCACCCTCTCTCCCCCATCCCACCCTGCCTCTCTGAATTGGCCTCCCCAAAAGGTGCTGGAGCCACTGCTGAAGGCAGAGTGTGAGGAGGCCTTTACAGGGTTGATTTGGAGCTTCCCGTTGAAAGAGTTTTAAAATGGACCCAGCCCAGAAAGTGCCAGGGATGCTGGGAGAGCGGTTTGGCTGTGTGGTCCTCCCTGGACTCTGGAGGTTTGGTCCTGGAAGGCCCAGGCAGAATCTAGAAGTGGGTGTGTGGAAGGGGCTCCCAAATAACCCATTCCCCAAGGTGGGCTGGCTTCCCCTCTCCTTCCTCTGGCCCCTCCACTCCACACCCATATCTGGTATTGATTCCCCGGGGTCCGAGGGCTGCTTAGTCCTGGGGCTTCTTTTTCACAATTTCCTCCATCTTGCAGGGGAAGGTTGGGCTGGTGGGCGGCCAGAGACTAGTTCTGGGTGTCATTTGGGGGCGTAGGGAGTGAAGGGGGTTGCCTCGGACAGTGAATTTGAGGCGCTGTGAGCAGAGTCGGGAACCCCTATCAATGACTGTTAAAGAATGGCTGCTCCCTGGGCTTCGACTTTCTCTAGTCCTTCCTCCCTGCCCACCTCCTCCCCTCCCCTACCTGAAATCTGAGGCTCTGCAGCCCGGCAGCCAGGCCAGCCCAGCCCAGCAAGTTTGGGCGGGCTGGCCCAGAAGATCTCTGTCTGGTCTGCCCTTCTTCCTTTTCCCCCAGCCCAGGCGGCCTGGGTGGTAGCAGGAAGGTGCCGTGGCCACATCCCCTGAAGGGTAGGACCTTTCTCCAGGGTCTCCACCTTTTCCACCGGGCAAAGCTCCGGTTGGGGAATCCGGAGGTCCGAGCGGAGCTGGTGGTTTTGTGGGCTGGGCCTCAGACTCCCCCCCAACCCGTCGCCCCATCCCCCCAGGTTCCGCACCAAGCCTATGTCCTGCTGACGCTGCATTTGAGCCTAGAGGCTCCATCAGTGGCCCAGCATCTTGGTTTTTGTGTGTGTGTGTGTGTGTGCGCGCGCATGAATGCATGGGGACAGGGGCTTTCTCAGCACAAGGGGGAGGGGAGAGGAGACAAGATTCTCCGTAAGGTTTAGGTTTTGTTATCTGGGTATGTGGAGCAGGAGAGAGAGGCCGTAGCATCGGCGGGAGCTGAGGGAGGGCTGCAGGTGGAGTGGGGAGGAGGGGCAGGGGTAGAAGCAGAGGTGATGATGTGGGGGTGGGGGGGAGGGAAGGGGAGTGGGAGAGAACCCCCAACCGCAGGCCAGCCTCGGCTTCGCTGGAATCGCTGTTCTCCCGGCCCCGGCGTTTGTGCTCGCAGACAAAGGGCGGCTTTCTGTGCCTGCCTCTTTGTTCTCCCATCCTGGTGTGAAGCGCTCCCTATGGCAAAAGCTAATTCCGCTCAGCAGCTCGGAAACCGTGTGTGTGTCCCCATCTCCAACGGGGGTGGTCGGGGCAGGCCTCCCAGAGGGCAGAAGGGGCGGAGGCAGTTGGGGTGATGGGAATTTGGGAGCCGAGCTGGAGCTGGGAGACTTCCTCTTCTCTCTCCACCCGTTCCCCAGCCAGGTAAAGCGGGTGGGAACACCCCCGACCCCCCAGAAGGGAGATGCAGTGGTTCTGGCCTTATAGAGCGCCTGGGACCGGCTCTCTTGGCCGCACATTGGGGACAGGCAAGGCTGCCCGTCCGACGTGTCTCTCCCCACCTCCCCCGGGTCCCCTCCCCTCCCAGTAGGGCTTGGGGGTGTCACTCTGCTTCTTGATCTACCTGGCTTCATCCTGTTGGAACACCCACCCGTTCCCCTGATCCTGTTGGAACCTGCTGGGGCCCCGCAGGACAGAGTCAGTGGGGGGCTGTTGGCGGTGAGCAGGGAAGGCAACAGGAGGGATCTGTTCACCTGACGGACTCCTCCCAGGCCCCTGGGGGTGGACCCGCCCCGGACTCCCCCCACACCCCACCAGAGCCCGCTCCAAATGGGATCCCTCCAAGTGTCCACACCTACCCCAGGAGCTAGCATGCCTCTAGCTCAAAGAGGGGAAGGAGGTGCAGTGAGTCATGGAGCAGGCCAGAAGTCAGCATCACCAGGTTTTAACGAGCGCCCGCTATGAGCCGAGCACCGTACCGGACGCTTGGGACGAGTGAGAGAAGTTGAAGACCGGTCCCAATCTTGGGGCTTGCGATCGAATGGAGAGAGAGACAGCGGACGGGGATCGATGAATGTGTTGGGTTGGGAGTGGGAGAATAGCTCTAAATAGCAGGCGCCAGAGAAACGATAGGCGATAGATAAATTGGTGAGTGCTGAGGCGGCTAATTGGGATGACGCCACCAGGTAGGTGAGGGTGAGGAGTCGCTCCAGGAATGTCTCCTTGAGGACATGGCGCTTTGGGGAGCGATTTGGAGGAGGCGAGGGATGGGGTTTGGTAAACCCGGGAAGGGTGGAAGTTTCAAGTAGGAGAGAAGGCCTAAGAGCAGGGATCCATCGTGTCTGCTAACTATTCTATTCACCCAACTGACTAGTACAGAGCTTGGCCCATGGAAAGTGCTCAGAAAGTGCTATTGACTGAGGAGAACAGAGTTAAGAAAGCCGAGAGTGAAGGACTTCTAGACTGTGAGCCCACTGTTGGGTAGGGACCGTCTCTATATGTTGCTTGTTACTTGTACTTCCCAAGTGCTTAGTACAGTGCTCTGCACACAGTAAGCGCTCAATAAATACGATTGAATGAATGAGAGGACAGCTTGAAAATTTACTCCCAGCCTATCTACCTTGGACTCTCTCCCTTAGGGGGCTCCCCCATCCCTGCCCACCTGCACCTGCTCCCGCCCACCTTCTGCAGGAGTAACTGGCCTCTCCAAGCCTCAGGGCCCCCCCCCCCCCACCTTTTCTGCCGCAGCCCCCTGCTTGTTTGCAAACTCTGCAAAGCCTGCTGCTGCGTCAAGCCCCTGGGGCCCCGTTTCCCTCCTGACCTTGATTCTCTCCAAGGTTGACTTGAGGGTTTTATTATTATTATTTATTAACTTTTATGCAGCCCCAATGTCCTGTATCGGAGTGCCTTGCCGGGCAGCTAACTGTCAGCCAACTCCAGCAACGCCTCTGGGGGGCTAGGGAGCCAAGACCGGCAGTGGCTTTGAAGCCCCCCCTAACCCCGGGGCTGCACGGGCCCCCACCCTGGACTGTTGGAGGGAAGAACCCCAGGCTCTTGGCCTGAAGCGAGTCCAGGGATGGGGCCCCTGGAGGAGAAATGCAAACCAGTTTGGCAAGGGGCACAAGACCCACCCCGGGAGGGCCGTTGGCTCCCGGAGGAATGCAGTCCCCCAGCTAGGGCCCCGGGAACGGCCCGCGCCCGGCTTTAGAGGCAGCTGTGGGAGTCCTGCTCAGACGGGGGACCGGTGAGAGACTCGGCCCACGCGAACCAAACCCGCTGTGGCTTCCGGGTCGGAACCAGGCGTGGACGGACCAGAGAAGCCCCTCGGCACCGACACCGCTTCCTACAGCCCAGAGCTGGGGCCCCAACCAAATAATTGCCCTTCCTATGTGCTAAGCACCGTGCTAGGCACTGGGGTAGGCACCGGGTAATCAGGTTGGTGGTGGTGATGACGGTATTTAAGTGCTTACCATGTGCCAAGCACTACTCTAAACACTGGGGTAGATTCAAGGTTATCGGGTTGGATGCAGTCCCTGTCCCACGTGGGACTCGCGGTCTTAGTTTCCATTTTACAGATGAGGTAACTGAGGCCCAGAGAAATGAATTGACTTGCCCAAGGTCACACATCAGACAAGAGGCGGAGCCAGGATTAGAACCCAGGTCCTTCTGACGCCCAGGCCCGTGGTCTGCCCACTAGGCCACGCTGCTTCTCGTGGGGGACCGTTGGTTCCTCATGGGGATCCAAGTCTAAGCAGGGAGGGAGAACAGGCGTGGAATCCCGTTTTTACACACAAGGAAACAGAGGCTCAGAGCAGTGAAGTGATTTGCCCAGGGTCATCCAGCAGGCAGATGGCAAAGCTGGGATTAGAACCCAGGTCCTCTGATATCCAGGCCCGCACTCTTTTCACTAGACTATGCTGTTCCCCCTAGGATCCCCTACGTCTAGGAAGTAGTGGTTGGCAGCCGGGACCAGAGAGGGGCCTGTTGCTGTTTGGTTTCCCGCAGTTACTGGGAGAATTGTGTCCTAAGACATTGAGTCTCCGAGCTTCCCTCCGAACCACCCAGCTGTGGGCAGTGAGCCTCCAATCTAGGTGGCGGTTACGTGCCGTCTGCCCCAGAAGCTTGGAAACTTAAAATTCCGACGACTCGTACTTGTGAGGCCCTAAAGAACCAAAACGGGTGACACAGCGTGGCCTAGTGGATTGGGCTCGGGCCTGAGAGTCGGGACCTGGGTTCTAATTCTGGCTCTTCCATCTGCCTGCTGTTTGACAAGTCACTAAACTTCTCCGTACCTCGTTACCTCACCCGTAAAATGAAGATTAAGACAGTGAGCCTCATGTGGGACGTGGACTGTGTCCAACCCGATTACCTTCGGTGCCTGGCACATAGTAAGCGCTTAACATACCATAAAAAGGCCTCCAGACTACAGTGGCTGGTGATGAAGTCCATCCTGATCTCTGTGGGGGTACTGCCTGGCCGACGGAGGGGGCCCCAGGGCCACACCCCGTCGTAGTGTCCCACTTGGGGTCCCGCTGTCAGGCTGTTCCGACGAGCAGAAACGTTTTGACCTGAACAGGAGAATGAGGCCACCCCTGTAGCTAAGTGTGTATGAATCTCCATCCTGCTCTTACCTTCCCTCCTGCTCATTCATTCATTTAATTGTATTTATTGAGCATTTACTGTGTGCAGAGCACTGTACTAAGTGCTCAGAAAGTACAGTTCAGCAATAGAGGTAATCCCTGCCCAAACCAGGCTTACAGTCTGGAAGGGGGAGACAGACATCAAAACAAGTAAACAGGCATTGATATAAATAAATAGAATTATAGGTATGTACGTCTATACACAAGTGCTGTGGGGCAGGGAGAAGGGGATAGAGCAAAGGGAGCGAGTGGGGATGACGCGGAGGGGAGGGAGAGCTGAGGGAAGAGGGGTTTATCTGGGAAGGCCTTCTGGAGGAGGTGAGCCTTCAGTAGGGCTCTGAAGGGGGGAGTAGAATTGGCGGATTTGAGGAAGGAGTGTGTTGCAGGCCAGAGATAGGATGTGGGCCCAGGATCAACATTGGGACAGGTGAGAACGAGGCATAGTGCGGCAGTGGTTAGCACCAGAGGAGCGGAGTGTGCGGGCTGTTATATAGAAGGAGAGAGAGGAGGTGAGGTAAGAAGGGGCAAGGTGATGGAGAGCTTTGAAGCCAATAGAGAGGAGTTTTGTGTGATACGATGGTTGATAGTCAACCACTGGGGTTTTTTGAGGGGGGTGGGGGTGACATGCCCAGAACGTTTCAATAGAAAGATAATCCAGGCAGCAGAGTAAAGTATAGACTGAAGTTGGGGAGAGACAGGAGGTTGGGAGGTCAGAAAGGGGGCTGATGCAGTAATCCAGTCGGGATAGGATGAGAGATTGTACTAATGTGGTAGCGGTTTGGGTGGAGAGGAAAGGGCGGATCTCGGTGTTGTGAAGGTGAGACTGGCAGGCTTTGGTGATGGATTGGATACGTGGGGTGAATGAGAGAGCGGAGTCAAGGATGACCCCAAGGTTGCGGGCTTGTGAGACAGGAAGGGTGGTTGTGCCGTCCACAGTAACAGGCCAGCTGCTGCAATGTTTGGACCTGGGCCCCACTCTTTTTAGGGTGCCCCAGCCCATGTTGGCCTTGTCTTGCTCTGCCCCTAAATTCCATCCCACTTTCTCTCCCACTCTTGCAAGTAAGGACCACCGTTTATCAACCCCAACGTATATCATTAGACCCGAAGACTATAAGAATAATTCTGGTATTTAAGTGCTTACTGCGCTGGAGCAGTACGAGATAATCGGGTTGGACACAGTCCCGGTCCCACATAGGGCTCTTAGTCTTATTCCCCATTTTACAGATAAGGTAACTGAAGCACAGAGAAATGAAGTGACTTGCCCAAAGTCACACAACAGAAAAGTGGCAGAGCTGGGATTAGGATCCAGGTCCTTCTGACTCGCAGGCCTGTGCTCTATCAACTAGGCCATGCTGCTTCTTTATAATTCTATAAAAGAAATAGCCAGCATATTTTTCTCACTCCCTGAGAAGCCAAAGGGCTCCGCTGGTAGGGCTGATTTTTGGGGAGCACAACTCTGCCCAGGACAAGCTGGAGAGCTGTTATGACAGCGGATCGGGAGTTGGACTGGGTTCGGGAAGACTTGGTTCCTTTTTCACTGCTTCCTCTGGTTTACTTCCCCACCACAAGCCTGAGAGTTCTGGAAAATGGGGGTGGTGGTGACTTGCTTCTTTCTTCACAAGGAAAGAGAAGGGAGGCATGAGACTGTGGGCTGAGGCTGTTGTTTCCGGTTCTTCGGAGGGAAGGTGCAGACTGGAGCATTGATTGTTCCAAAATGGAGAAGCCGAGATCCAGGAGAAGGGTGAGGGCCCAAGCCTCAGGCCAGGGCACAACCCAGGCCCACACTGTCTTCTCTTGGCAGGCTCAGCAGCCTGCTTTCCATTTGGTTCCCCTCTGGGACCATTGCAAGACAGTTCCTAGATTGTTCCTCTCCCTTCTCCTTTTGGGGTCTACCCCCTCCACTGGCCCCTGAGACATGTACCCACATGTGACCTGGCCTGTTCCCCCTCAGCCCCTTTCTCCTCGAGCCAGTTTCCTCAAGTTCATATCTCTGAGTTTTCCTTCAAACCAGACCACAAAGTTGCCTCTGTCCTTTCCATCCACCTGCAGTGACCCGTCCCGCAAGGACTTTCAACTTCTGGGTGTTTCCAGAGACCGGGAAGCTAGAACTACTGGAGGGGCTTTTTTTGGGCGGGTTTTTTTTTTGTTTTTCAGGACATCTGACCTTTCTTTTCCTTCCCCCCACTCTTTGCTGCTCCCTTTCCCTATCCCACTTCGGTCCACCCCACCACAACCACACGCCCCGCCGCCAACCTGCTGTCCCGGCAACTGAGTCTCTTGGTCACGTGGGCTGGGGCCGAAGGAGGCCACGGTGGCTGTTGCCGTGGTGACAGCTGAGCTTCCGGGAGCCCCAGCTCAGAAAACCGTAGGCTCCTGCCTGGTCCAGTCATCCCTCATGTCATCGCCCGCATCCCGGCCACCTCCCATCCCCAGTCTCCCCGCTCCGGGGGCGGAGGGGGTGGTGGGGGAGATGATGCACTGTCGTCCCGCCGCCGCCGCCCCCCTCCCTCCCCGCCTCAACCCCAATCGGGGCCTCAGATAAATCAGCCGGCGCCCTGGCAGCGGGCCTGGGTCACGTGGCTTTGGCCTGCTCTGCAGGCCCTTTGTTAGCAGGGACAGAGGCTGCCTATCCGCCTCGCCCTGGAGCACTTGGGCCCGGGACCCAGCGGTGTGGGCTTGGAGCTTGGGTGGGTCAGAACTGGGTTTTCCTCTCTGTGTTTCCTGAGCTTGAGCGGGGCGGGGTGGGGTACTGTGAATTGAGGTAACTGCTGCCCCCTGCACCTCCTCCCAGCCGGTGGCCAGGGTAAGGCAAGGCCCGCTCTACCCACCTCACCCTGTTACTCCCACAAGCTTGAGCCGAGTGGTGGCCTGCCGGCCGCCCTTCTGACGTGATGTGGAGAGCCGAGAAGATGGCCAAATCCAAGGGCCCGGTTGTCTGAGGCCAGCCAGGGGCCTCAGCACAGTGCCAGCGCCAGGGCGGCAATGGCAGCTACCACCCCCTGGGATTCCAGCTGTGGGGGAGAACCAGTGTTTATGCCGCACAGTTCCCTGGCCCGCTCTCCTTCCCGCCGCCCACGCAAACCTGGGTCTTCAGGCGGACCCAAGAGCTTTTAAACACGGCTGAGAACTCGAGTGGGGGTAGAAAAATCTGGATTTGGGTCTTCTGGGCCATTGAGCTCTTTCTTTGCCTGCCATGCACTCCTCCGTACACAGAAAGGCCAATCCCTACCGTCCGAGAGGTTTACTCTTATTTTGTTAGCGTGTTTGGTTTTGTTCTCTGTCTCCCCCTTTTCGACTGTGAGCCCACTGTTGGGTAGGGACTGTCTCTAGATGTTGCCAACTTGTACTTCCCAAGTGCTTAGTACAGTGCTCTGCACACAGTAAGTGCTCAATAAGTACGATTGATGATGATAATGATAGGAGGGATACACAGAGCCTTTCCAAACCTCCAAGATGTAAAAGAGTAAGAGCCTAGCTACAAATAATAAGAACCAAAGCAATCAGTGGACCGTCTCTCTATGTTGCCGACTTGTACTTCCCAAACGCTTAGTACAGTGCTCTGCACATAGTAAGCGCTCAATAAGTGCAATTGAATGAATGAATGAATGAATGAATGAAATAAGGAGATAATGTAAGCAGTTGGCATGGCAGAACTAGAAGGCCATCCCATTCAGTGCCTCACCTTCTTTCCCCCGTCTTTCCCAGAGACTTTTGCAGTAGACCCTGGGGTTTACAAAAAGCCCAGCCAAGGGCTCTTGAGAGAAGGGAAAGATCCCTCCACGCACACTTTTTCTGCAAGATGGAGGAGGGGCAGGGCTAGGAGCTTGAGAGCTCTGGTGCACCTGGCAGTGTCCTTGGGGACAGGAATCAGGTCTGCCAATTCTATTGTATTCTCCGAAGTGCTTATTACAGTGCTCTGCGCTCTGTAAATGCCACTGACTGATTGGCCAGATCAAGTAGGAGCTGACTCCAGTGTTTTGGGCCCAGTTTTCCCCCTTCTCTTTCTCCCCCTCCCACCCCTCCCCAGCTAGATTTCTCTGCGTCAGATGCTCAGTGGTGGGTATGCATACCCAACAATGGGAGGAAGGTAGGTGGGCCTGCAAGTGTGCAGAGCTGTACGGGAGGAACAGTCTCTAAACTGCTTCTTTTCTAGTGGAGGGTTGGTTGGTTGGGGAGCAGCATGGCCTAGTGGAAAGTACACGGGCCTGGGTAATAATAATAATAATAATGATGGCATTTATTAAGCTCTTACTATGTGCAAAGCACTGTACTAACCGCTGGGGAGGTTACAAGGTGATCAGGTTGTCCCATGGGGGGGCTCACAGTCTTAATCCCCATTTTACAAATGCGGTAACTGAGGCCCAGAGAAGTGAAGTGACTTGCCCAAAGTCACACAGTTGACAATTGGTGGAGCCGGGATTTGAACCCATGACCTCTGACTCCAAAGCCCGAGCTCTTTCCACTGCGCCACGGTACTAATCCCAGCTCCACCACTTGTCTGCTGTGTGACCTTGGGCAAGTCTCTTTTTTGTGTGTCTTAGTTCCCTCATCTGCATAATGGAGTTTCAATACCTGTTCTCCCTCCTACTTAGACTGTGAGTCCCATGTGGGACCTGATTATCCTGTATCTATCCTAGTGCTTAGTATAGTTTGACACATAGTAAGCACTTACCAAATACCGCAATTATTATTTCAGGGCTAGGTGAAGGGCAGGTGGCTGTGGCCTGATTTGGCTGGGTCCCAAGAAGTCTGGATTCGGGAGAAAAGACCGTTTTGGTTGGCTAGCGGTTGAGCAACAACTGGGAGCCCAGGAAGGCAGCTGAGGGGCATAGAGAAGCAGCGTGGCTCAGTGGAAAGAGCCCGGGCTTTGGAGTCAGAGGTCATGGGTTCAAATCCCGGCTCCGCCAATTGTCAGCTGTGTGACTTTGGGCAAGTCACTTCTCTGTGCCTCAGTTCCCTCATCTGTAAAATGGGGATTAAGACTGTGAGCCCCCCGTGGGACAACCTGCTCACCTTGTAATAATAATAATAATAATAATAATAATAATAATAATGTTGGCATTTGTTAAGCGCTTACTATGTGCAACACACTGTTCTAAGCACTGGGGGGATACAAAGTGATCAGGTTGTCCCATGTGGGGTTCACAGTCTTAATCCCCATTTTACAGATGAGGTAACTGAGGCTCAGAGAAGTTAAGTGACTTGCCCAAGGTCACACAGCAGACATGTGATGGAGTCGGGATTTGAACCCATGACCTCTGACTCCAAAGCCCGGGCTCTTTCCACTGAGCCACGCTGCTTCTCTAGTAACCTCCCCAGTGCTTAGAACAGTGTTTTGCACATAGTAAGCACTTAATAAGTGCCATCATTATTATTATTATTATTATAAACCTGGAGACACCCTAGTGGCCAGTTGGGTAGCTAAGAGACCTATTTCCTGTTCCACCCCCTCCTCAGTGAATCATCATCACCAGTGGCATTTATTGAACGTTTAACTACGTGCAGAGCCCTGTACTAAGCACCTGGGAGAATCCGGCCTCCTCCTCTTTTGCTCCCTTGGGCTCCCTGTCTGAGCCTTTAGGAAAAGAAGCCCTGGCTCCAGGGCTCTGAGATCTACAGTGATAATAATTGTGGTATTTGTACTCTGTGCCAAGCACTGTTCTAAGCAGCGGACTAGATCCAGCACCGCCTTCTCTTGGAGATGTCCTAACAACCGTGTCCTTTTGTCCCGAAGCAAGAAATCCTAGATCCGTCCCCTTCTTGCAGGGCAGTGTGGTAGAAGAGGGTGCAAAGGGGCAAAGCTGAAAGGCCTGGAGTCCAGGGAAGCGGAGAGCAGAAGCCGCCACCACCATTTTGGTTCCAGTTAGCCAGAGCTGGGGTCAGAGGACAGTCCTCCCGAAACCAGAGGGTTGGGGTAGCTGGTGGGACTTGAGGCAAAGTGAGGCAGACCCAGGGGCCAAGCTGGAGCCGCCCCCAATGCATCCCCCATTCTGGGTTTCGGCTGGTTTGGCCCCTGCTTGGAATGGAGTTTGGAAGTCTCAGACTTCCCTTCTGCCAGGCGGGATTTCCAGCTGTGTCTTTCGAGTTCTGGGATGGGAAGGGGGGAGGCTTTTTAAAGTCCCTCTTCCCACCAGCGCTAGGGCCGGATAGGGAGGAAGCCGCTGCCCGGGTCTGCTGCATCCCTGCTGCCAGGAAGTATCCGGAATGGAGAATGTTCCCTGCCTCGTTGGCTACTAAACTCCAGGAGATTCTGCCGTTTTCCCTCACTTGGCCAGGTTCTGCTGGAAAGCCACACAGTTACCTCCGGGGTGGGGGTGGGGCCTGTGGGCTTCCGCATCCCATTCCCACCGTGCCTGTCTGAACTCGGAGGGTGGCTTGGGGTGGGATCCAGGAGACAGAAACAAACCCCCTTCCTCCTTCCCTCCCTCCCAACATCCTGTCTGCCAGTGCAGCCAGCGAAGCAGTGTTGGAGAGGTGGTTCCTGCCTCCCCCCTCCCCATGTGACTGCTGCATCCAGAGAAAGGTTGGCAGGGCGGTGAGAACAGCTGGTGTTCTTGAGTCTCTCCAGCACATTTGGACTACAGAATTCATAAAGACAATAATCTAGGCCTTTAGAATCGCCGAGAACAACCGATCCCAAAAAGGGAGGAACGGCCCTTTCTCCTTCAAGCAAGGATTTTTTTATGTCATTTTCTCTGCATCTCTGTTTCTGTCTGTGGTGATTTTCGAGTCTGCTAAAGGGATTACCACCACCCCCCCACCCGCCCCCATCCAGCAGCAGCAGTTGAACATCAGCATTTCTTTGCCAATATGCAAAGTTCCAAGACGGGTTTCTCTGGTTTGGGGTTCACCCTCTCGGGCTTGACAGTGTAATAGGGTTTTAGCTCCCGCTTCAGTTTAATTATTAATTTCTTTCTCTGGGGCGCTTACCCTGCCCATGTATCGAGTTTAAACATAAGAGGCAGCTGCTCAGCCTGGAGCTGGGGTTGCGGGGGGGTGCCGCAGGGGTGGAAGAGGGTGGGTGGAAGTGTGAACGCGGAGGAGCGTGTGGCCTGGGGCCTGGGATCCCACAGGGAGGGTGGGTGGCCCCAGTAGAGCCTGGGGGGTGCTGGTTCTGACTCACAACAGGACAAGGGCTGAGTCACTTTACCCCCAGCATCTGGGCGAGGGGGAGCCCCAGAATCTGGCTCTGGGGATGCCTCTCCCCGGGGTGGGGGGGACTTCTCCTCAAGTCACAGAGCAGTGTGCCAAGCTGGTGCCCTGAGGGAAGGATGACTTGGGACCTCAGAGCACATGTGCAAATCTGGCTAGCTGAGGCCCCAGCGCTTGTTTGGACCTGAATTATTGGGATGATTTGCATGTAGAGACATGAATCCATAGAAATCTGTGCTCTGGGGCCGGGGGGACTTCTCCTCAAGTCATGGAGCAGTGTGCCAAGCTGGTGCCCGGAGGGAAGGATAACTTGGGACCTCAGAGCACATGTGCTAATCTGGCTGGCTGAGGCTGAGGCCCCAGCGCTTGTTTGGACCTGAATTATTGGGATAATTTGCATGTAGAGACATGAATCCATAGAAATCTGTGCTCTGGGGCTCCAGCCAATTAACTCTCCCCTCATGTGTGTGTGCACGTACATGTGCACACACATACACCACCCCCCGCCCCCAGCCACCATGTAGACTGTGTCATGAGGCCTCGAGCCCCGGAGGCTGCTACCCTCACCGCAGAGGGAACTGGGGACGCAAATTGGACTGGCTGGGGAAGGAAGAGGTTCAGTTCCCAGGGGAGGGTAGGACGTCACCAGCCAGGTGTGGGGCTTATCACCAGCCAGGTGTGGGAAGGTGTCTTCCCTCCCACCCCTCAGCCCGAGGCATGGGGGTGGATGCCAGCACCCAGGCTGGAGGGGTAGGACCAGGTGGCTAAGGGGAATCGGCGGCGGGTACAGTTGTGCCTTCGGAGTTCCAGTTCCCACTGGTTAAGATGAGAGGGGCCACCTCCCTTCTTGGGTCCTTAGCCCCTGGGAGTGTGGGATTTGGGTCATCTCAACCTGAACTGTAAGCTTGTTGTGGGCAGGTAACGTGTCTGTTTATTGTAATATATTCTCCCAAGCGCTTAGTACAGTGCTGTGCAGACAGTAAGGGCTCAATAAATACGACTGACTGACTGGGCTTCTGCGCCTCCTGCCCCATATCCCTGCAACTGAGAGGTTGGGCAGGGCCAGGAGCCCCCATGGAGCGGCCTGGTGGAGGAGAGCCTGCTAGAGGGGAGAGGCAGGATTTGGCCTCTGGGACTGGTGGGCCAGGGACCTGGGACGCGGGAGCCAGAAGTTTATGGGGCAAAGGTCTCTGGAGGAAAGAAAAGGCCGATTGTTCAGGCCTGGAGGGAGTGAGGCAGATGCAGCCCGAAGGCTCCTCTCCCTTTAGGGAAAGCCAGAGCAGAAAACCTCCCACCCTTCCTTCCCCACAGCCGCCGCCACCACCTCCTCTCTCTTTTCTGCTGCCTGGCAGAGAACAGGTCCTCCCGGGCAGCCAGCCTCTGCCTTTGCCCCGAGGTGCCTCGCCCTGCGGACGGGCAGGGGACACCTGGGGGGCCTCAAGTCCTGCCCCCTCCTTGCGTTCACCCACAGCCCTGGCCCCACATCTAGCCTTGGGCTCCCGAGCCAGGGAGGCGGCAGCAGCTGGGAGCTGGGCAGGGGTGAAGGGGGTGGGGGATCAGAGGAATCTGGGATGGCAGGTGTGGAGGGAGGCTGGCTTGGGGACCGCTGCCTTTGTTTGCATGGCCGCCCCGGCTATCAGCTCAGTAAACAGTGGCAGGCCCAGCCCTGCTGCCCAGAGAGGAAGAGGGGGAGAGAGAAGGAGAGTGTGTGTCTATGTGTGCGTGCATGCATGCATATGTTCATGTGTACCTATGCACAGGTTCAGGCAAAACTCAAGGCCTGGCTGCTGATCCTGTTTCTCTTCTTCCTTCCTATCGTCTCTCTCCTGCCAGCACCCCCACCCCCCTACCACTCTCTCGCTTTCTCTCTCTCACACACACGCCGTTCCCTTCCCCAACCCTCCCCACCCAAGACCTCACGCAGACCTGGACCGGGTAACCGGACTGCGGGTGGAGGACTGTGGCCTACATTACTCCCGTCTTTCTCCAGCCAAGGTTTTGGGCCCTGCCCCAAGCTGGGGCCTGAGGCGTCTGCCTGAACCTCCATCAGGGATGCCCCCCGCTCGCCGTCCACCCCCACTGCCCTGCCCCGCGGTTGTGAGGAAGGCCAGGATATGCTGCCAACCTGGGCTGGGAGCCAGGACTCCGGGGTTCCATCCCCAACTCTTGTCCTTGGCTGCCTGGGTGGCCTGGAGTTGGAGGGACAGGCCCCCTCCTCTCTGAGGTTTCTTCCCTCACATCTCCCCCAATAACACACATACTCCAAGGCAAACCCATTCCATCCCTCCCCCTCCCTTCATCCTGCAGCTACCGCTTTTGGCAAGAAAGGGGGAACCCCATCCTGGAATCCTGGATAATAATAATAATAATAAGGCATTTATTAAGCACTTACTATGCGCAAGGCACTGTTCTAAGCGCTGATCAGCGCTGGATCAGGCCCTTCGGCTACACCCCTTTCCCCTGACCCTCCGGTCAGCACTCCCAGGCCGCCCTCTCGGAAGGCTACATCTTCCTGGATCTTTTCTGAAGGGACCCTTAGAAAAGGAAAGTCCCCAACCCACGAGGGACTGATTTAAGGGGAACGTAGGAAGAGTGGGTGGGTGCCTTTTGTACACCAGAAACCTCTCCGACCCATTTCCCGGCTCCAATCCCCCCAGCCCCTGTGACCCCTTCAACCAATGATATTTACTGAATGCTTACTCTGTGCGTGATCCTATCCTAAACCCCACTTCAGGACTTCGATTTTCCACCGAACAAAGTTCGCTGGTGGGATAGGAAGAGGGTGGAGGAGGAGCATCCACAAATGCTGAGCTTCTCGTTGACCGGCTGGAACGGTGGGCCCGTGTAAAATGAGTGCTGGGTTACTCCGGGTGTATTTATTACCCCTGCTTGAGGGGCCGGTGACGGAACACACTGGCCTGGAGTTACGGGGCTTGGGTCTGAAACCTGACTTGCTCTGTGAGCCTGGGTAAGTCATTGGCATCCTGGGCCTCGGTTTTTCCATCTGTAAAATGCTCCTTGCTGTCTCCCAGTGAATCTCTGCCTCTGTGAGTCTCTGTCTCAGGCCAGGCCAGCAGAAAAATGGCTCTGAAGTGTAGGGGAAAGCAGGCGATCAATCCGGAGTCTGTGGCCGACTAGCTGTGTGTCCTCAGGCAAGTCACTCTATCTCTGAGCCTCAGCTTTCTCCAGTGCAAAATGGGGATCGTCATTCCTACCTCTCCCTTACCCCTGGGGATCCAGCGCTTAGAACAGTGCTTTGCACATAGTAAGCGCTTAACAAATGCCATTATTATTATATTGAGATAAGTAATGCGAAAGTGCTTTGGAAAGCGAAACTCCCCTTTATTTCCCTCCACCCTCGATACCCTTTTTAGGGATTCTGAGGGCCAGTGGAGCAGTAGCCCATGTGGCAGGGCATCGGCATACCTGTTGTCCCATGGGTTATGGCTGCATGTGCCCAGGGGGGCTTTCTAGGAGATCGGCTTCGGCCTTCTCCATGGCAGGGCTGTGGCGTGAGGGACAGTGGGATGACTGAGCTCTTTGGAGACCGGGGCAGCAGGCAGCGTGAGCCTTAATATCTTTCTCAATCAGTCAATCAGTGGTTTACCGTATGCCGAGCTCTGTACTGAGCACTTGGGAGAGTACAATACAACAGTTGGTAGATGCGTTCCCCTCCCACAGTGAGCTTACAGTCTAATAGGTGCCGGATTGCCCTTTCACGGAATTCCTTTCTCTTCATCATCATCAATCGTATTTATTGAGCGCTTACTATGTGCAGAGCACTGTACTAAGCGCTTGGGAAGTACAAATTGGCAACATATAGAGACAGTCCCTACCCAACAGTGGGTTTCTATCTCTCAGGCCTCAGTCAAGAGGAGGCCCCGGTCCGGGCGGGAGGTGGGCTGGGAGGAGAGCCGAGGCTCATCCGCCGCCCCCACTACCCCCCCAGCTACCCCCAAGGCCTCACAAGAGGCCCAGAGCTGAAAATAGCTGCCTGGTTTGGCAGAGCGGGGCCCAGTCAGTAGAAGCCGAAACCCCAGCTGCCGGTTTCCTTCCTGCTTGCTGCACCAGACGCCCAGCTCTGGGGCTAGGGGCAGCCTGAGGAGCCTTGAGCTGGTTCTCTCTGCCTCCTCTGCTCCCCTTGCCCCTCCAAGGAGCCCAGACTGGAGGAGGAGAGGGGGGAGCCCTCAGACCCAATGGAGAGCTAGCTGAGCTGGCAGGTTGCCGTGGCAATGGGAAGGGAGAGCTGCAGAGGGAGGGGAGAGGTTTCCTCTGAGGGGAGAGGCTGTCTGGATTGTGCAGCTGGCCAGTGTTGAGCATTTCTGGGCTGGGCCTAGGCTGGGGGTGGTGGGAAACCGAAGCCGGACTATTAGTGGGCCTTGACAGAGGGCGGGTCCTGCCATTCAGAATTCTATGGATATGTTCATTCCCCAACTTCCAGAGGATGGGAATGAGCACACGAGGAGCCACACTGGAACCCTGGCGTCCCAATCCCCCACTCCACTGATGGGGGCAATGGAGGGGAGGTTGTGTGGAGATCATCATCAATCGTATTTATTGAGCGCTTACTATGTGCAGAGCACCGTACTAAGCTCTTGGGATGTACAAATTGGCACATATAGAGACAGTCCCTACCCAACAGAGGGCTCACAGTCTAAAAGGGGGAGACAGAGAACAAAACCAAACATACTAACAAAATAAAATAAATAGAATAGATATGTACAAGTAAAATAAATAGAGTAATAAATATGTACAAACATATATACAGGTGCTGTGGGGAAGGGAAGGAGGTAAGATGGGGGGGGATGGAGAGGGGGAGAGGAAGGAAGGGGCTCAGTCTGGGAAGGCCTGGGAGATGCAGCTTTGGTTTGGGACCTGCCTTGAGGCAAGGGTCTTTTTTTTGTTGTTGTGTGTGTGTGTGTGTGTGTGTTAATAATAATGATGGCATTTGTTAAGCGCTTACCAAAGGGTCTTTATTTTTGTTTTGTTTTTGTGTGTGTGTGTGTGTTAATGATGGCATTTGTTAAGCGCTTACTATGTGCAAAGCACTGTTCTAAGCGCTGGGGGGGGGATACAAGGTGATCAGGTTGTCCCGTGTGAGGCTCACAGTCTTAATCCCGATTTTACAGATGAGGGAACTGAGGCACAGAGAAGTTAAGTGACTTGCCTAAAGTCACACAGCAGACATGTGGCAGAACCTATTACTGTCTTTTATTCATCTAATTGCCTGTTTTACTCATATTAATGTCCGTCTCCCTTTCTAGACTGTAAGCTTGTTACGGGCGGGGAATGTGTCTGCTAAATCTTTGTATCCTACTCTCCCAAACACTTAATACAGTGCTTGGCATGTAGTAAGCGCTCAGTAGATACCAGTGATTGATTGAGTTTGGGCCCTAGCCCGCCCTATGGGGAGGCGCTTGGGGGGAAGGAGTCGGGGGGTGGCTGCCCCCGGGAGCTGGCTCTTGTTTGGGATGCTGAACGTGAGTCCATGAGGCATAACTGCTCCCCATGCACGCGGCCTTCAGCCCTTTGGGAGCAGCAGGGCAGCCTCGGCCCCCACGGACCGGCCCTCGTGATGGTCACACAAGCCTGGGGCCGGGGGGCCAGGAGTTGGGGTTGAAGGTCACCTCCGATTGTGAAAGCCAGTGTGGGTGCCCAGGGTATTTCAGGAAGAATCTGCAGCTCCTGATCATCATCATCATCATCATCATCATCAATCGTATTTATTGAGCGCTTACTATGTGCAGAGCACTGTACTAAGCGCTTGGGAAGTACAAATTGGCAACATATAGAGACAGTCCCTACCCAACAGTGGGCTCACAGTCTAAAAGGGGGAGACAGAGAACAAAACCAAACATACTAACAAAATAAAATAAATAGAATAGATATGTATAAATAGAGTAATAAATATGTACAAACATATACACATATATACAGGTGCTGTATGTATAGCTCAAAGCTATAAATGTAAAGCTGATGTAAAGCTCAACATCTGTTCAGGTCTTAGAACGGTGCTTGGTATACAGTAAGCGCTTAACAGGTACCGTTATTATTGTTATTATTATTATTCCAGAATGGGGCAGCTGCCTCTCCTGTTGAGGAGAGGAACTTCCCAGGAGAGCGGCTCATGAGGTGCTTTGAGATCTTTGAAGAAAAGTGCTACTTGAGCGCCATGCCCGGGAATCCGGGTCACTAATAAGCTTGTGAGGGTGGGGCGGGGCGGGGGGGATCTCAGCCCATCCTTGTTCCAGGGGAGAAATAACGAAGTCCTGGGAGGGGAAGCCAGAGAGCTTGCAAGCCCCAGAACCTGCTAAGAAAAGAGATTGGGGGGATGGAGGTCAGTCTCCACAGCCCTGCGGTGGGCCAGTAATAGTAAGAGCTGAACAAATATCGCAGTTGTAACTATGTACCAAGCACAAGGTAGATACAAGATAATCAGGTTGGACACAGTCCCCTACCCCTCATGGGTCTCACCATCTAATTAGGAGGGAGAGTGGGTAATTAATCCCCATTTTCCAGGTGAGGAACCAGAGGCACAGAGATGTTAAGTGACTTGCCCAAGGTCACACAGCAGGCAAGGGGCAGAGCTGGGATTAGAACCCAGCTTCTTGCTCTTTCTGCTAGACCACGTCACTTCTCCACTTCTACAGAAAGTGCAGGGTGGCTTGTCGGGGGAAAGAGCTGGGTTTGGGTCGGTGGGTTTTGGGTCGGTGCGGGGGACACTGAGCAGGCAGCAGCAAGCAGAATGACTGCCGGGAGGTTGTCCGTTGATTCAAACACAGTGAATTGTGCATGGGTAGAGTTCCCGGTCGCCACAGTGACCCCCTGCCCCTGGGTGGGAGGGAGGCTCAGTTGGACACCGGGCTGGGCCGGGCTTGGGCCGGGCCTGGTGAGGTGCCAGTCGAACCCCAGGAAGCCCGTGGCTATCCTGCCGCCCAGACCTGTGAAGGGATTTGCTCACTGTGGGTCACCGGACCGCTGGGCTCAGTGTCCCATGGACACTAGACCCTTCCCGTACATGTTCCGAACATTGTGCCGATGGTCACCAGCTGCGCTCTGCTTGCCAGGGGATGACGGTCACCACGGGGGAAGCAGCGTGGCGTTGCGGAAATGATGATGATGATGGCATTTATTAAGCGCTTACTATGTGCGAAGCACTGTTCTAAGCGCTGGGGAGGTTACAAGGTGATCAGGTTGTCCCACGGGGGGCTCACAGTCTTCATCCCCATTTTACAGATGAGGTAACTGAGGCACAGAGAAGTTAAGTGACTTGCCCAAAGTCACACAGCTGAGAATTGGCGGAGCTGGGATATAGCCCAGATTTGGGAGTCAGAAGACCGGGATTCTAGTTTGAGCCCCGCCACTAGCCTGCTGAGTGACCTTGGATAAGTCACTTAGCTTCTCTGCCCCTCAATTTCCTCAGCTGTAAAATGGGGATTTAAGAGATATTCTACTTTCTGCGTAGACTGTGAGATCCCTGTGGGACAGGGCCTTTTTCCTACCTGCTTATCCGGTATCCACCCCAGTGCTTGGTACAGTACTTGGCACACAGTGCTTAACAAATACCACAATTCTTATTTGATCACTGTGGACGCAGGGGCTGGAGGGTGAGAATCCAGCAGCCGCCAGAGTCTTGCTCTGGCCAGGAAGCTGGAGCCTGGCCTGCAAAGGCCCTGAGGGGGGGTTGGCCAGTCAATCAGTCATATTTATTGAGCGCTTACTGTGTGCAGAGCACTGCACGAAAGGTTTGGGAGAGTGCAATCTAATAGACACAATCCCTGCCCACAACGTGCTTGCGGTCTAAAGGGAGTGGCCAGAAGTGCTTTTCCGGGGAGCACCACGGCAGCGGGAACCGGCTCTAGCCAATTCCAGTCTTGAGCCCGGTGGCTCAGCCGGTGGCACAGGCCCTGAGGACTCTCCAGGGCCTGTGCACGGGTTGAGCACCTCCCCTTCCCCCAGACCCTCCCTCCCTCCCTGTCTGCAGCCGGCTGACAGCCTTCATCTTCCCCTTCCTTTGCAGAAGATGCTGATGAAGCAGCAGGACCGCCTGGAAGAGAGGGAGCAGGACATCGAGGACCAGCTCTACAAGCTGGAGTCTGACAAGAGGCTGGTGGAGGTAACCGCGCCCGTTGCCATCATCATCAATCGTATTTATTGAGCGCTTACTATGTGCAGAGCACTGTACTAAGCGCTTGGGGAGTACAAATTGGCCCCAGGGAGCGGGCAAGAAGGAGGAAACCAGGTTGAGGGGGTCACACACGCATCCACTCCACTCCCTCCTCTGTACTATAGCCCCCAGCCCTTGCCTGTGGCCCCAGGAACAAGGACCCACCAGGTATAACTATGACAAAGGATGGGTCAAGGAGGTTTTTGCCAGATGGGGAAAGGCCCTGAGTTTGAATCCTGGCTCTGCCCCTTGCCTGCTGCGTGACTCTGGGCCACTCGTTTGCTGCGTGGTCTTGGGCAAGTCACCTAACTTCTCTGGGCCTCAGTTCCCTCATCTGTAAAGTGGAGAGAAAAGTGGTGAGCCCCACGTGAGTCATGGACTGTGTCCAACCTCATTAGCTTGTATCCACCCCAGCACTTAACTTCGGTGCCTGGCACATGGTAAGCACTTAACGAATACCGTTAAACCAAAAAATGGGGATGGGCTTACTAGAGGGGAGGTCAAGGGGTGGTCCCCGGCGTGGGCTCCAAGTTGCTCCAGATCCACCCCGCTGCCTCTTCCTCCGCGCCGTCTCCCTTGTCCCCCTGGGGCCCAAACCTGACCCCTCGCCCCATGTCCCCAGGAGAAAGTGAGTCAGCTGAAGGACGAGGTGCGGTTGCAATACGAGAAGCTGCACCAGCTCCTAGACGAGGACCTGCGGAAAACCATGGAGATCCTGGACAAGGCCCAGGCCAAGTTCTGCAATGAGAACGCCGCCCAGGTCCTACACCTCAACGAGCGCATGCAAGAGGCCAAGAAGCTCCTCAGCTCCGTCCAGGTCATGTTTGACAAGACCGAGGACATCAACTTCATGAAGGTGGGCTGGGGGTGAGCCGGGGAGCCCAAAGTCCGGCCCCTGGGCCCGGCTGCCCACGTTGCCTCATTCTCGGGCAGCTGGAGAGGGGGGCACGTCCCGGGTCAGCTGGGAGCGGCGGGTGGCCGGGGCAGGGTTGTCGAGCGGGAGACTGTGCTTCTGCCACCGGGGCCAGAGGGAGCCCAGTCCTGTCCTGGGCCCCTGGTCGAAAAGAGACCCTGAGGATCCTTCAGATGGGGCAGCCTTGGGCAAACCCCGTTACCAGGGGGAGCGTGGCAGGTGCGTGGCAGAGAAGGCAGGTCTGAGTCTTTGACTCTTCTGGAGTCGCAGTGGCTCGTTCAGGTCTTTGGGGTGGCAAAGGCTGGTTGGGGGAGTGAGCCCGTTGTTGGGTAGGGACCGTCTCTATATGTTGCCAACTTGTACTTCCCAAGCGCTTAGTACAGTGCTCTGCACATAGTAAGCGCTCAATAAATACGATTGAATGAATGAATTGGGGGGGGGCAGGGCAAAGTGAGAGGGGGCCATTGAGCCACTTGGTTGGGGTCTCCTGGGCTGAGGGTAAAGAGGTTTGAGTGCCACCCCTCACCCCCACCAGGAGGAATCAGGGAGGCCACTTGGCTACAGCTTCCCCTGTATTCTGGGAAGTGAGAGCAGGGTCTGTCCCCCAAAGCTAGGGATGGGGAGGGGGCCCACCCCCTCTCCCTCTCAAGTTCCAGTCTCTGCAGGCCCTCCCCAGCCCCAGGAGAGCTTGGGGTCTGCGGGGCCGGTCCTGGGGAGATGCCAGGCAGGTTTGACTGGCTGGGGGTGTGGCCAGCTGGGTTATGGGTGGACCCCAGGGTGGGGTGAGGCTGGGGCCCCTGCATTAATTGGGTCCCCTAGGGCGCTGTCCGTTGGTCTGGTGAACTCTATGATCCCAGGTGCAGCTGGCGCCGTTGGGCCGGACCCCAGCAAGGGCGCCCGGGGGTCCGTCAGGACCAAGGGAGCGGCTGGACGGTGCTGAGGGGCCCAGGGGCAGCTGGAGGGGAGGAAGGAGCAGCCCTTCCTCCTCCCCTCATCCCAGTCTCGGGAAACAGGTTCTGGGAGGTGGGCACCCTGTCCCTCCTGGGCTGCCTCTTCTGACTGCCCCCTTCTCTCTCCCCTTCCAGAACACCAAATCCGTGAAGATCTTAATGGACAGGTGAGCCACTCCTCTTCCCTCGCTGGCTATTGTGGGGGTGGGGGGTCTAACAAGTCCCTGTGCCTCCTCTCCCCTGCTCCACGGCCTCTCATTGCCCCCATCTCTCTGCACCCCCAGAGCAGGTGGGCAGAGTTCAGGACAATGGGCCAGATTCCTCCTGGAATAGGAATGGGATAGTCGTGGGGAAGGAATGGGGTCCTTGGCCTAGAGCCCGACACCTCTGCTTTCCCCCGGGGACCCAGGCCCTCTGGGTTGGAGGTGATGGCTGTCTCACAGCATGGGTATCTTTCTTCCCCCTCCTTCCCCCACCCCCAACCAGGACCCAGACCTGCACGGGAGGCAGCCTCTCCCCACCTAAAATCGGCCACCTGAACTCCAAGCTCTTCCTGAATGAGATAGCCAAGAAGGAAAAGCAGCTCAGGAAGATGCTGGAAGGTGAGTAGCCACTGCTGGCAAGAGCCCAGGCTAGGTGGGGGAGGCCTGACTTGTCCCCTGTACCCCTACTTCCCAGCCAGGTCCCAACTTAGGGCAGAGGGACCCCACTGGGGGTCCAAGGGCAGCAGGAAGGACGGGGAGGGGTCGAGGGTGACCTCCAGCCTGTCCCTCGCAGCCCTCGGGCCTTGGCCCGGGCATCAGTCCCCAGGTCGGCGGGGCCCATCCTGCTTGGCTGGACCTCCCTATTCTGAACACAAGCCCACCTTGGGGATTCTCCCACTTCCCTCTGACCCAAGCCCCGGGTGCCCTAACCCCAGTCCACCCTGAATCGAGAGCCAAGACTGGAGTGGCAGAGTCCAGCCTGAAGTTGGGAGACCCACGCTGGCGGGTGCCGACGTGGGTGGTGGGTCTGAACGTCTGGTGTCCCAGCAACGCTCGGGGTTGCTGTGCTTGGGTGGGCAGGGGTGGGTGGCTCCCAGTTCCCAGCCTGGGCTCCCTCCCCGCCCTCCACTCCCCCCCGGCAGGTCCTGTAGGCCGACCGTAGCCCCCTTGCTGACCCCTCCGCTGCCCTCCCTCTAACGACCCGCCCTCCTCTGCTCTCGCAGGCCCCGTGAGCACCCCGGTGCCCTTCCTTCAGAGCATCCCCATGTACCCGTGCAGCGGGAGCGGCGCCGGGGCAGAGAAACGCAAGCACTCCACGGCCTTCCCCGAGGGCAGCTTCCTGGACCCCTCCCCCGGCCCCGTGGGCGGCCAGTACCTGGGCCAGGGGGCTTCGACCGGCGAGGGCCAGTCCGCCCAGCCCCTGGTGCCTTGCAGCTCCACGCAGCACATCGTCGGACTGCCCAACGGGCCCCAGCCCGTCCACTCTGGCTCCGTCTTCAACCCGTCCCACTACCCCAACAGCACCTCATCTCAGCAATCCATGCTCTCCCAGTACGGCGGGCGGAAAATCCTGGTCTGCTCCGTGGACAACTGTTACTGTTCGTCCGTGTCCAACCACGGCGGCCACCAGCCCTACCCCCGCTCCGGCCACTTCCCCTGGACAGTCTCTTCCCAGGAGTACTCCCACCCGCTCCCGCCGGCCCCCTCCGTTCCTCAGTCGCTGCCGGGGCTCGCCGTCAGGGACTGGATCGACGCGTCCCAGCAACCCGGGCACCAGGATTTCTACCGCGTGTATGGCCAGCCCTCCACCAAACACTACGTCGCCAGTTAACCCGCCCGCCACCCGCCAGCCCGCCCTCTCTGCCCCATCAAGGGGGGACCAGGGAGCCTCCTCACCTATGCACCAGAGACCCCCGCCCCACCCCGCCTCCTCTTTCTCTCCTGGATCTGGTTGAGTTTTCTTTCCCCGTTTTTCCTTTTTTATATACATTTGCCGCGAGCCAGGAAGCAGGATGGGACCCGGGGTTGGGCATTGTCCGCCTCAAGGCTGGCCTCTCTGGAGTCGGGAGGCTTCGTTAGTTCTAGCCGTTTGTCTCTTTCTCTTTTCTTTCATCTTCTCCTGCCCCTCCACCTTTCTCTTCCCGTCCCTCCACTGGAAAGGAGGAGTGTGCTGTAAGCTGTGGGGGCTGGGCCCGGGCCCCCTGGGAGGGTGATGATGGACAGATTGGAATTTTTTCTTTCCTTTCTCTTTGTCTCTTTTTTTTTTTTTTAAAGTTCGATCACTGATTCAGTAAGAGATGATCCGTATAGATTGTGTGTTTTGGGGGTTTTTTAATGCTGATTATTAATTTTTTTTTTTTTTTTTTTGAGTTAAAAGGCCACTTATCATGCAGCTTGGCCTCCTCAGTTCTGGAGCAGAATCTGTAAATACACAATGGCAGGAAACCAATGCACAGGAAAGGGAAAAAGAAACTTTTACAACAACAACAACAAAAAAAATAATAATTAAATAAATAAATAAATAATTAAAAAAGGAATAAATAATGTGTTTAGGTCTGGGGTGGGGGGGGTGTTGGGGGAAGGGGCCGTCCCGCAGTTGGGCCTTCCTGAGTTGTGACAACGCAGCTTCCTGTAACGAGCACTTTGTATAAAGCGTGGACTTCCTGTTATCGAGGGGCAGGGATTGATTCTGTAACCCGTCTTAGAGCACACACCAAACGCCGACCTTCCAATAAACGTCATGGCGCCAACATGGTCTCCTCCTCCTGCTCCTCCCCTTCCCATCCCTCCCGCTCCTCTGGGGCTCTGAGGCCCAGGCTGGCTGCATCCGCATCCCGGCGTCCACCGCTCTCCCTCCAGAAACCGTTCTTTCCTCCGGGCTCCGGTCCTCGAGAGACGAAGAGAGGGTGTAGAGGCCGGGGCCAAAGCGGAGGCCCCGGCCTCTACAGCGGAGGGTTGTGTCTCAGCTGATAAGGGATCTTCATCGTTTCTCTTTAAACAGTTCAAAATTAGCTAATTGCCACCAGTTGGCAAGTGTGTGCTGGGAGGTGGGGGAGGGACCACCTGTGAGGGGAGCAGTGCGGGGTGGGTTGTCAAAGCCCTCTGGACTAATGTAGGGTGGAGGTAACTGTGCTGACCAACCGCTGCCCACTGCCACCTAACCCGGTTGTTTGGGGTGGGGAAGGGGTCTTATCTCTGCTGCCCTGTGTAGGGGGTCGTCCCCTATTTACCAGCCATGCTGGTGCTTATGGTTGGAGTCCGGGAACTGACCTGATCCTTCCGTGGTCCTGGGCTCCACTCACCCGAGCCCAGCATCTGTGCCCGTGCTGCTTTCGATCAACAGGTTAGAAGGGCACGACTGCCGAGCCAGGGGGTGGGGAGTGGGGCCAGGAGTGGGGCACACTTGCCCCGCAGGCTGCAGGGACTTGCACAGTTACCACTGCTTCCTAGCTCTCCAGGGTGGCCACCCATCTGTCTTCCCCGGGGCCCCGAGAGCCCTGGAGCAGGGCAGGCTTGGGCTCCTTGGAGGGCATAGCCTTGGGCTCAAATATGCAGGCGGGCAGAGTCTGGGAGGGCCCAGCTTTTGTCTTGGCATCTGTGGGGGGCGGCTGGGCTGCCAGCTGCTCCCACCCTGGGGCTTCTGGCCCCCTTCAGAAGGAAGGGGGAGGCAAGGTAAGAACCCATCCCTTGCACCTCTGGCCCCAGAACTCATTTTCCTCCCCGAGTCACTGTAGTGGTGGGGGCAGGAAAGGGCCCCTCCAGCGTCTTCCAGGGAGGGGTGGGAGTGTTCTGCCCCCCTCTCCGGATGTCTGCCCCGTTGCCCTCATGTTGGCACCTCTCCTGGAGCTTGGGCCTTGAAGTCAGTAGGCTGGAAGCCTGTCTTGTGGGTGTAAACTGGAGGGGGACTGACTTCAGTGAGGGCTTGGGGCACCCAAACTGCCCACACCTGTTAGGAGGGGCTGACTGCAGTGAGGACTTGGGGTACCCAAACTACCCACACCTGTGTGTCTTGGAGGGGGCTGACTTTAGTGAGGGCTTTGCATTTTTCCTATCACTCATCTAAATGCTAACTTACATTAGTCTGCACACATACATCATCATCATCATCAATTGTATTTATTGAGCGCTTACTGTGTGCAGAGCACTGTACTAAGTGCTTGGGAAGTACAAGTTGGCAACACATAGAGAGTCCCTACCCAACATTACGAGTCCAACTGTATTCTTTTTCACCAGAGCCCCACAGTTCCCTGTGCTGGGCCCACTTACCCCCGGTCCTCTGTTTGAAGGGCCATTAGTTCAAAGGACTGTGTTTGGGGTGCTTTGCACACAGTAAGTGCTCAATAAATCCAATTGATTGATTGATAGCTTGGTTGGTGGGCCTCCCACTATGGGCCAGGAGGAGGAGGGAACCAGGAGAGAGGGCCTTGCAGCTGCTTTATTGAACCTCCAGTCCTGCCCTTCCCTGAGTCCTGAGCAGGGTTGGGGGTTGGCATGGGGGCATAGGCACAGTGGCATTTCTCCTAACAGAGGAAAGGGGCAGGTTACCCCATTAAAGTACCTTCCCTGCCTGGGCTGCCACACCCCTGTGGGCACCATACCCCAGACCTGGACGCGACTGTCTCTATATGTTGCCAACTTGTACTTCCCAAGCGCTTAGTACAGTGCTCTGCACACAGTAAGCGCTCAATAACTACGATTGATGATGATGATGACTGTGCACACAGTGAGGGCTCAGTAAATACCATTGATGGATGGATCGATCGATCGATTGCCCTGCCTGCGTCAGATCCCCTCACCTCAGGGCAGTTTCCTTGAGAAATTGGGACTGATGGGGTGAATGGTGATTGTCCATCCCTGCTCCCCCCCCTCCAGCCTTGGTCCTTGCTGGGCAGAACCAGCAGTAGAAGCAGCATGAGAAGCAGCATGGCTCAGTGGAAAGAGCCCAGGCTTTGGAGTCAGAGGTCATGGGTTCAAGTCCTGGCTCTGCCACTTGTCAGCTGTGTGACTTCGGGCAAGTCACTTAACTTCTCTGTGCCTCACCTCCTCTGGAAAATGGGGATTAAGATTGTGACTCCCCCGTGGGACAACCTGATCACCTTGTAACCTCCCCAGCGCTTAGAACAGTGCTTTGCACATAGTAAGCGCTTAATAAATGCCATTATTATTATTATTAGGAGGCTGCTGATGGGGTCTGGGGGCTGTCCCGACTCTCCCTGCATTTTCTTGCCCTGCTGGGTACCCCAACCCTCTCTGCCCCTTTGACCAGAGGCTCCTTTCAGGAGCAGGGGGCCACCTCTCCCCCCAACCCCGGGAGCTCTGGTTGGAGGTGGAGGGCGGGGGGTCAGGCTGGCATCCCCCGGGCCTTAATCACAAGCTCGGAAACATCAAGTTTTGTGATTCAGCTTTTCCGAAGTCAGTAATTTCTAGTCCTGACCGGGTGGGTGGGGGCTCCGAGCCAGGGCTAGGTGGTGGGGAGGGGGCGTCGGGAGGGGCAGCGGTTTTCTAGGAGGATGGGGACCACCCGCTCCCCCCTGCCCGGGGCCTGTGCCACTACCCTCCTTCAGGGGGGCAGCGAGGTCTGTGGCCGTCTGGGCTGGGGGTGCGAGGAGGCCTCGAGCTGCCACACCCAATCAGCTATGTTTAGGACAGGACCCAGGCATCCAGGCTCCCCACCACCCCTGTCCCGCCCTTTCCTGAGGGGATGAATGGTGACTCAGGCCGAGGGGACCGCCTCTCACCCCACTCCCGTTCCCCCTGCTCGATCTCAGGACTGGGAGGAACGTGGGAATGGCTGGATCCTGCCCGCCCAGAACCGCAGCCACCTCTGGGGTGGGACATCTGGATATCTGGATGCGGTGCCCCGGCCCACCCGTGAGAGGGGAGGGAAGGGATTCCGGAGAGGAGCCGGCTGCTGAGAGGGAGCCGGAGGCCGGCTTTCCCAGGCCCTGAGCATGGCAGGCCGCCCTACCCACCCTACCCACCCTCTCAGAAAGTTTCAGGCCCCGCGGTCCTGGTGCCCAGGACAGTGAGGTCATGAATCCATCGCTCCTTCCTGGATGGATCGTGGATAAGGGGAGAGGAGGGAGGGGCAGGCTGATCTTGATCCATTAGGCTGCTTCTCCCTTTCCCAGCTCCTCTCCGGCTCTCCCCTTTCCTTCTTTGGCCCCCCATGCTCACCCCCTCCGCCCACGTACCCCCACGGTCCGTCTTTCACCTTCCCCCGCTCTCCCCGCAGCCGCCGTCAAACTTCCGAGAGGGACTTGGTGGCTGGGGAGAAAGACACAATATAATTTGCCGGCTGTGTGACCTTGGGCAAGTCCCTTAACTTCTCAAGTTAAATTTCAGTTTCCTCACGTGTAAAATGGGGGATTCAGTACCCGTTCTTCTTCCTCCTTAGACGGCGAACGCTGCGTGCGACCGAGAGTGTGTCCGATCTGATTGTATTTATAATCATTTATTAAGCGCTTACTAGGTGCAGAACACTGTTCTAAGCGCTGGGGAGGTTACAAGGTGATCAGGTTGTCCCACAGGGGGCTCACAGTCTTCATCCCCATTTTACAGATGAGGTAACGGAGGCACAGAGAAGTGAAGTGACTTGCCCAGAGTCACACAGCTGACAAGTGGCGGAGCTGGGATTTGAACCCATGACCCCTGCCTCCAAAGTCCGTGCTCTTTCCACTGAGCCAGGCTGCACTTCTCTAACTTAATACAGTGCTTGGCATATTGTAAGATAATTATTATTATTTTAGAGGAACCCTAAGGGCAGGGCAAGTAGTGTCACAGGCTCCATAGTCCCCTGGGCTGCGTCAGCAGGCACGGTTGCACCCAAGGGGTGTTGGGGAAGGGGAAGGGAAGAAGACAGGGTCTGGAAGACGGGCTATGCTTATTCCCCATGCATTGGTTAGGGCAGAGCAGCTATAATTTCTTTTTAATGATATTTGTTAAGCTCTTACCATGTGCCAGGCACTCTACTGAGCCCTGGAGTTAAATACAAACTAATCAGGTTGGACAGAATCCATATCCCACCTGGGGCTCACAGTCTTAATCCCCATTTTACAGATGAGGTTACTGAGGCACAGAGGAGGTAAGTGACGTACCCAAGGTCACACAGCAGACAAGTGGCGGAGCTGGGATTAGCCCCCAGGCTCCCTGATTCCCAGATCCGTGCTCGATATCCACTAGGCAGCACTGCTCCTCTGAGATTGGAGTAAACCGTAAGCCCCCACCATTCTCAGGATGTGTTCGGGTGGAGGGGTCGGCGGTCGGCTTCCCAGCCCTGTATATCGTCCCCTGCTCCTAGATCATCAATCGTATTTATTGAGCGCTTACTGCGTGCAGAGCACTGTACTAAGCGCTTGGGAAGTCCAAGTTGGCAACATCTAGAGACAGTCCCTACCCAACAGTGGGCTCACAGTCTAAAAGGGGGAGACGGAGAACAAAACCAAACATACTAACAAAATAAATAGAATAGATATGTACAAGTAAAATAAATAAATAGACGGCCCCCGATGACCAGAAACTACAGGGGTCGTGAAAAGGGGGGGGCGGGTGGAAAAGGGAACTCGTCCGTTCTGATTCCAACTCTCTCTTGCCCGGAAGCTTGCTGTCTTTCAAGTCTCCCCGCAAAACTCAGAGAGGACCCCCCCAACCCCAGTTGGGCAGGCAGACGGACAAATGTACGGTCAGATGGCCGTCAGGCCCAGAGGGCAGACAGGAAGAGGTAAACCAGTTAGAAGGGAAGACAGAGCTCCCTTCTTCTTCCCACCCGGCCCCCGCATGCCTCAGCTTCAGCGGTGGCAGCTGCAAAGCAGCTGCAGGGGGACACCCCCCCCCCCCTTTCTTTCTCTCTCCCCCACTCCCACCCCCCGTGCCAATCTGCTCAGACCTGGGTTTGGCCCAGAGCTCAGGACCAGGCAGCTGCTCTTGGTGGGGAGGGCGGACCAGCCTAGTGGAGTCTCTCTTCCCCAGGGGCCAGGCCGCCGTGGGCCGCCCTCGCTGGCCCCGGGCCCTCCAGAGCTGCGGCTTCTTCCCTCCAACTAGGAGAGTCTGGGCAACACTCACTGTTTCCACCGGGCTGCCTCAAGAGAACAAGGCCCGTTGGTTCACTGTTTAGATCGGGTTTCACTTCCAGATTCTTCCTCGGGGCTGTGGCCCGTGGGTTCCCGGAAAGGCGAAGGAGCCCCACCTCCCAGAACTGCCCCTGGGGAAGCAGCCCCACTGCCCCTCAGCCCTTCCCTGTTTTTCCTTCAGCCCCTTCCCCCGGGGAGGGGGGCAAAGCAGATGTTCAGGAGGTCGGCCCTCCCTCACCCTCACAGACCCCGATTGGCACCGGAACTCGCCCCGTAAAGTCACCAGAGAGGGCCGGGCCAGGCCCCAGCACAGCAGGCTGGTGGCGGGGTGGGGGGGACAGGAAGGAGGAATGGAGGGAGGAAAGGACAGAGGGAGGCGGGGTGAGAGGTGGGATGAGTGGGGCCTGGGCAGGAGGCTTCTAAAACGGGTCACTCTGGCTAGATCAGAGGGATGTTTGCCCTGTCCACCGGCTCTCCCTCCCCTTCCCATCACCCCCACATGACCAAACTCCTGCTCTTACTCCCCAGGCCCCTGCCCGGCCCTCTCCGGACTGCTTTGACCTCCGGGATTCTTCTACAACCTCCAAGTCCAGCTCCGGTTGCCCCCGAGGTAGATTCTTTCCCCCCGTCACCAGTGGCATTTCTTAAGGGGTTACTACGTGCCAAGCACTTTTCTAAATGCGGGGGTAAATTCAATTTAATCGGCCCATAGAGTCCTTGACCCATACGGAGCGCACGGTCTAAGTAGGAGGGAAAACAGATACTGAATCCTCATTTTGCAGTTGAGGAAACCGAGACTCACAGAAGTTAACTGACTTGCCAAAGGTCATACAGCAGACAAGTGGGAGAGCTGGGATTAGAACCCACATTCTTTGGCTCCCAAGCCCACGTTTTATCCACTCTGCCATGCTATTTCCTCCCCTTCCCCAAAGGGGTTGAGGCCCGGAGAGGGATTCAGAGGTCTTTTTGTTTTTGTTTTTTTAAACGGTATTTGTTAAGCACTTACTATGTGCCAGGCACTGTACTAAGCACTTGAGTAGATACAAGACACAGTCCATGTCCCACATGGGGCTCGCAGTCTTGACCCCCATTTTACAGATGAGGTAACTGAGGCACAGAGAAGTTAAGAGATTTGCCCAAGGTCACACAGCAAACAGGTGGTGGAGCTGGGATTAGACCCCAGGTCCTCTGTAGCCCAGGCTAATGCCTTTTCCACTAGGCCACGCTGCTTCTCAGAGTTGGCTGAGGTCACCCAGCACCCGAACTTGAGGATCCCCTCCGCATGGGCACACGCACCCTCACTGACCCTCGCACACACAAGAAGCAGCTACACGCCCAAGGTTCAGACACCCAGAGAATGCACGTAGAGTCAACCCATAGACACACACACAAAATGTATATATAGAGGTCCACCCTGAAAGCTCGCATGCACAATACACACTCCCAGAGACACACACACCCCACTGCCCCTGTCATCTTTGCACACACCTCCATTGTACATTGTCCCTGTGCATACGATTGAATGAATGAATGAATCTACAGTGGACCCACATGAAATGTACCTCCATACCCCCTCTAGACTGTGAGCCCGCTGTTGGGTAAGGACCGTCTCTAGATGTTGCCAACTTGTACTTCGCAAGCGCTTAGTACGGTGCTCTGCACATAGTAAGCACTCAATAAATACGATTGAATGAATGAGTGAAGCTCATGGCTATGGGCACCTCCCTCTCCCCCAGAGCCTTCCGGGAGGGAAATCTCTCCCTCGCCATCATCAATCATCAATTGTATTTATTGAGCGCTTACTATGTGCAGAGCACTGGACTAAGCGCTTGGGAAGTACAAATTGGCAACATCTAGAGACAGTCCCTACCCACCAGTGGGCTCACAGTCTAAAAGGGGGAGACGGAGAACAAAACCAAACATACTAACAAAATAAAATAAATAGAATAGATATGCACAAGTAAAATAAATAAATAAATATGTACAAACATATATACAGGTGCTGTGGGGAAGGGAAGGAGGTAAGATGGGGGGGGGTGGAGAGGGGGACGAAGGAAGGGGCTCAGTCTGGGGAGCCTGACCAACGCTACAGGCTTCTCCCCAAAGACACCCAGGATGCCCTGGAGCAGCTGCCCCTTGGCTTGATGTAGGAAGGGAGGAGGAAGAAGGCAGCAGAGGCTCATAACTAGGCCAAGCCCACTGCAGGGCGGGCCAGGGCCCCTTGCTGCCCCAGCAGGGGCCGGGGCGCCTGCAACCCAGATGTGGGGAGGCCGGCAGGGAGGGGAGGAGGAGGCCACTGGTGGTGCCTGCCCCCCACGCCCCCCTCACCCTGACCTCCCCCGGCTCCTTTCATGTGGTCCCTTTGTCTGCTACTTGGGCTCAGTACTGACCCCCCCTTCCCTTCCTAGCTTCTCCCCCCCTGGCTCCCCTTGCTCCCTTTCCCTCCGGCCCTGGCCCATGGCTGGCCCTTCAGATTCATTCATTGCCTCCCTCCTGCCCCTCTGGCAGCCCCCAAAGGATCCCTGCCCTGGTGAGGCAGCTGGGCCTGGGGCCCCCCACCAACCCCGGAGCCCCCCCTTTTCACACGCAGCTGGTCTGGGCCCCCCACCCACCCCTCGGAAGCCCGAGGCCAGTTGTTACTGGGCTGTGGCCTCCCAAGCCCCCAGCTGTCTGGGGTGGGGCACCTCAGCTGGAGAGCAGCTGCAGAGCCCCGGGGCAGGGGAGCCAGGGGGAGAGGAGGAGGAGGAGGAGGAAGAAGGGGAGGAGGAGGAGGAGGAAGAAGGGGAGGAGGAGGAGGAGGAGGCTCAGCTTGGGCCTCAGAGATGTTTGGGACAGATGGGCTTCAAGCAGCGTGGCTCAGTGGAAAGAGCCCGGGCTTTGGAGTCACAGAGGTCATGGGTTCAAATCCCGGCTCCGCCAATTGTCAGCTGTGTGACTTTGGGCAAGTCACTTCACTTCTCTGGGCCTCAGTTCCCTCATCCGTAAAATGGGGATGAAGACTGTGAGCCCCCCCCCGTGGGACAACCTGATCACTTTGTAACCTCCCCAGCGCTTAGAACAGTGCTTTGCACATAGTAAGCGCTTAATAAGTGCCATCATTCCGTTTAGACTGTGAGCCCACTGTTGGGTAGAGACTGTCTCTATATGTTGCCAATTTGTACTTCCCAAGCGCTTAGTACAGTGCTCTGCACATAGTAAGCGCTCAATAAATATGATTTATGAATGATGATGATGATAGCCAGCACATCCAGCTCTGATTCTGGCCTGGGCAGAGGCGGGCTGTTGACCTTCCCTCCCTGATCCCACCCCAGTTTGTTTTTTTTTCCGATGGCATTATTAAGCGCTTACTGTGTGCAAAGCACTGTTCTAAGCGCTGGGGAGGTTGCAAGGTGATCAGGTTGTCCCACTGGGGGCTCGCATTTAATCCCCATTTTCAATCAATCAATCAATCAATCGTATTTATTGAGCGCTTACTGTGTGCAGAGCACTGGACTAAGCGCTTGGGAAGTCCAAGTTGGCAACATCTAGAGACAGTCCCTACCCAACAGTGGGCTCACAGTCTCAAAGGGGGAGACAGAGAACAAAACCAAACCTACTAACAAAATAAAATAGAATAGATATGTACAAGTAAAATAAATAAATAAACAAATATGTATTTCCAGATGAGGTAACTGGGGCACAGAGAAGTTAAGCGACTTGCCCAAAGTCACACAGCTAAGTGGCAGAGCTGGATTTAAACCCATGACCTCTGACTCAGTTCTCCCCTTCTCTCCATCTGTCCCCCCACCCCACCCACTCTCCCACTTTGGGGGCTGCCAGGACCCTTGGGGTTCCCCTGGGAAGGGGCAGCTTCTCTCTCCCTCCTCTGCCTTTCTTTCTCCCACCTGCACATCTGTCTGCCCCCACCCACTGGCTCCTTCTCTGCACATCTGGGCCCTGATGGTGAGGTGTGGCCTCCCGACACCCTCCTCCCCCCCCCCCCCCAGAATACTGGACACAGGGATCAAAGCCCGGCCCAAAAGGAATTTCAAAAGACCAAGGAAGCCTCCCATGGTGGGCCCCTCCTCCTCCTTGGCCCCCCTAAAAATCTCTCTGTCGGTTCCGGTTCCCCTTCCTGCTCAGCCGGGAGCAGGAAGCCTCCTCCCTCCGGACCCACCCCCCACCCGCCAGATCGGAACAGCTCCAAGGGCCCCGTACTTGCAGACACACAAAAACATCACACGTTCACACATCCCTTCCCAGGGGCAGAATCCCAGCACACAAACAGCACAGGCTGAGCTCTGGGTCCGCCCACGTTCTCCTTGGCTCGCTCACACCCAGAGTCCCAGGAACACTGGGCCATTCGTCCGTTTCAGCCGGACACCGTGTATATCATCATCATCAATCGTATTTATTGAGCACTTACTATGTGCAGAGCACTGGACTAAGCGCTTGGGAAGTACAAATTGGCAACATATAGAGACAGTCCCTACCCAACAGTGGGCTCACAGTATGATCGGAGAAATGTGTCAGAACTGGAGGGCGCCCAACGCTCCGTCCCTCCCTCCATACACCCAGCTCCAACTAAAACCACTCTGACTGGAGCCTTAGTTTGCCAGGACTGAACACTGGGCATTAGGGCATTTCCAGGGAGGTTAGGGAGGAAAGGGCTGTGGATAAGAGGTCCCTTTTCCTTTCCCTAACCCCCAATCCCATGGAGCAACTGACTGGACTGCAGCTTTGACTTCAAGATCTGTTCTTATTTTCCAACGAAGCCTGGTGTCCCGGGGAGGGAGGGGGTAGGATGATCCCTTAGCTCAGGGAGGGGGCAACGACCACTTCTCCTTCCTTCCTCACCCTTCCCCACTCTGCCAAGGATTGCAGAAATGGCCAGACTCCCTTCATGGGGGTCTTCCACCCCCTGACCCTCATGTCTGAGCAGAACATCGCTTCTGGCCTTCCCTTCTCCCCCAACCTGAACTCTCCTAGATGTGGTCTTTTGGAGTTGAGAGATCTCTTGGCCTTCTTCAACTCAGCCCTCTGACTGATGGGAAGTTCTTTCTGATGTCTTACTCAAATCTTTTCTAGTGCAATTTGGGCATCTTTTATCCTGGGGACTCTAAGATGCACGCAAGCTCCCCTGTCATACCCCCCACCTTTCCCCCCAGTTTGGGGGACTAGGCTTCCACCTCCCTCCTCCTGCGCCCTGCTCTGCCCAGTTTCTCTAGGGTGTGGCAGGGTTACGTGAAGTGCAGTGGGAGGGAGTTGGGGGCTGGGTTGATTGGGGGTGGGAGCAGGTTGGGAATGAAGATTGGGGGCGAGCTCGTAGGGGCTGTGCAGGAGGGGACTGAGGGGGAGCTTTAGGGATGAACCACTTGAGTGATGAAAGTGGAGAGACAAACAGGAGCTGAGGACAGACATGAAGGAATTCAGATGGACAGGCAGCTTGTGGGTAAGGAGGTGGGGGCAGTGAGAGGGAAGAAGGGGTGGGAATTGGTTCCTGTTGAAAGACCAGAGAGCCGGAGGAGAGAAGGACGGGGTGGGGGTGGGCGGGTAGGGGGGAGGTGTCGGCCAGGGGCCCAGGGACACTGATCAGGGAAGACAGATGGGAAACAGCTGGAAGCGGGCAGGCGCATCTGCCAGGATTTCCTCTAGCCTGTTGTGGCCACAGCCCTTCCTCTTGAACCCACCTCACTGCCACTGGAGCTGGGACCTGAGCCCTCCCATGGGGGCCCGAAGGGCCCCACTACTCTCATCAGGCCTCTCTTCCTCCAGGAAACCTTCCCAGATTCCGGTGCACAGTTATCACCAAAGGGCTTCCACTTCTCTCCCCTTTGATTGCGGTTGGTGGTGATATGTGTGTGTGTATGTCTGTGTGTATGTGCACTGGGTTTATAGGGCTCAACTTAGCCATTTCTGAGTCTCTACCTGAAGATTGATGCTCTCTCTTGGCCCATCTCGATTGTCAGCTCCTCGAGGACAGGGACTGTGCCTTCTCTTGTCAGCACCCACTAGTGAGACCTGGAGAACTGGGTTCTGGGGCTGATGAGACAGTCTGTGGGGTAGGTGGGGCTCAGGAAGGGGAGGGGAAATAAGGAGGGGGTGGAGGCCTTGGAAAATCTGCTGAGGCCTCCCTCTCTGACACTAGAGTCACAACCCCAGGGCCAATGTGGCTTCCTGTGCAGCTGGGTCTGGGCAGAGACATTGCTGCTGCACCCTTGCTCAAAGGAGGAAGCAAAGGAGAAGACTGATGGTTCCCATGAACAGACTGGGGCATCCATGGGGCAGCCGATGGAGAACTCTCTCCCTCCCATCATGTGCTCATCCCCTAGGACTTCCCTCAAAGATAACCCAGATGGCTCAGCCAGTCTTTCTGGCACTCAGGATCTTCTCTCTCTCTCTCTCTGGGCTGGTGTCTCTGCCTCTGGATATTAATCTCTCCCAGCTTCTTCTGAGGCTGTGTGTCAGAGGGATAGCCTCTGGGCCTCTCTGTGTAGTAATGGGATTTATCGAGCTCCTTTTGCGAGCCACCCACTGTAGTAAGTGCTTGGGAGAATTCAAGAGATAGTAGGCAGGGACCGTGCTTACACTAAAGGCGAGAAATGCTGACAAAATCATTAACAAACAGTGGACGTGTAGGGAGAACAATGATCAGATGGGTAGGTGAATGAATGTGCTGGGATGAAAAGTCAGATTAAATTATTGACTAGGCAATTTTATATAGATAGACAGTGGCTTATATATGTGTGCATATATATTATACATAATACCAATGTCAAGGATAGATATAAACAAGCAAATGTCACTTTGTGAGTCTGTGATTTTTGTTTGTTTTTTGTTTTTTTGTGTGTGCGTATGAGCTCACCAGGCCAGACCAACCAGCCTGCGAATGGGGCGTCTCTGGCTGGGGCCGAGGGAGTGGAGGGGGCATCTCTGGCTGGCTCAGATGGGAATCAAACCGGCAGAAGCCGTGACACTAATGTGGTGAATTCTCCTTCATTATGCTGACAGCTGCTGCAGCAGCCAGAGAACTGGCTCGCCCTCCCTCCTAGGGCTGGGGCCCAGGCCACCCTCCTGCACACACACACACATAGGCACGCAAACATGCACATGCACACACGCACACGTGTGCACAAAGATTTGTGACGCCAGTGGGCTGGGCCTGGAGGTGGTGTCTATAGGGCAGCAGGGTGCAGTAATGGTGGCTCTGCCCCTCTCTCAGAACTCCGGCCCTCCAGAACCTGAGGCCAGGCCTGCCTGCTCAGCTCTGGGGAGGGGGGCGGAGGAGGAGGAGGAAGGAGCCAATAGCTCTGCAACCCCTCTCTCTGAGCTGTGGCCCTGGACTGTAAATCCTGGGGTGCATACCACACATCATTCTCCCACTCAGTACACACACAGCGTGCCTCTCTGCTGCCAGTCTCCCCTTGCTCCCTGTAGCTCAGTACTCAAGTGGCATCTCCAGCTGCTCACCTGGCCTGTCCCTGCAGAGAGAATGGCCCCAGGAGCTCAGAGACAGGGGGATGATTAATGGCTTTAGAGGGCAGCTGACGCCCACCATGCATGTGTGTGCCCATGCACACCCACGCCACATTCACTTACAGTTCCACCCACAGACTTCCACCAGGATCCAGGCACATACCCCCAAGGGAGGCCCCCAAGCACACTTTCCTCCTCCTTTCCCCCCCGCGTCCTTTGTCTGGCTGGGATTCCCAGCCAGAGCCTCAGCCCCGTGGGACTGGCCTCAGCCCAAGCCAATACTCCTGTCTATCTCCTGCTCGGGAAAAAGCCCAGCCGATTTTGCTGACCAATGGTCTTGCTTGCTCTCCTCCCACGGAGCTCCCTCCCCTCAATGCCTGCCACCCCACTCCCACCCTGCTGCGGCTCCCACTCCTCTCCCCTCACTGCCTGCCACCCCCCTCTGCCACCCTGCCGGGCACCAGCCTTTCCCGGGAGAGTCAGTGGGCCTCTCTCATTCCCAGTGGAGGGAGCTGGACAGGGGCAGATCCTGAGCCCAGGACCCAGCCTGGCCCAGTCCAGGATTCTCCTCTTCGGCCTCAGGGGTCGAAGGACACCTCCCCTTTGTCCCCTAAGGTCACACAGCTTCCTAGCCAAGGATTCCACCACCAGTGCTGGGAACCAATACCTCGCCCCCTCCTCTGCTACTCCCCTGTCTGGTCCCTCCTGAACCACATTCCCTCCCCAGTGGTTCTTCCATCCCGCTCCATCTTCCCCCTCTTAATCCTCACCCTCTGCTCCCGCTCCGACTTTGGGCCCCAGACCTTGCCTGCTCCTCAGGACCCTGACCCACACCCTGGCCCCCCGCCATGCCCCCTACCCCCTCCTCATCCCCTGCATGCCCAGGCCCCCCTCGGCTCCGGCCCCTCCGCCGGCCTGGCGTCAGCAGAATCAGCGGAGCAGTGTAGAGCAGGGTTGGGGGAAGGCGGGGGGCGGTGGGGGTGCTTGAGGAGCTGCCATTGTTTGCCTCCAATCAAGATGTTTCAGAGGAAATCAAAAGCACCAACTGGGTAAATCATCATCACAAAAAAAACTTCTGCCTCCAAAATAGGTCAAGTAAGACTCAAAGAGAAAGAGCGCGAGAGCTCGCCGCACTGGCGGGGAAGAATGGAGACAGCTGCAGCCTCCAGTATATATGTATCTGCGGATAAATATATAGATATCCATGCATATGGATAACGGCGCACAGCTGCCCGGCCTTCTGTTCATTAGGACCAACTGTTTCAGCGGGAGAGGGAGAAGTGGTGATGGTGGTGGTGGTGGTGGCGGTTATAGTGGTGACGAGGGTGGAGTGGGGGTCTGAGCAGGCAGAGAAGCCAGAGTAGCCACCAGCCCTGCCGTCCCCTCCCTCTCTTCCCTCCCAAACTTTTCCCACCCCTCCATCCGGCTCCCCTCTCTGGCCAGCTGTGCTCCCTCAGTCCTCCCGGAACAGCAAACATGACGTCCCGCTGCTCGCCAAGACGGAGCTGCCCGTGGCCCAGACCCCAGTCTGGTTCAGAGTAACAATAACAGCCGTGGTATTTGTTAAGCGCTTACTGGGAGCCGAGCTCTGCACTAAGCGCTGTAGGAGCACTCAATCAGATTAATCACAGTCCCTGTCCCAAATGGGACTCACTCTCTAAGACGGAAGGGAGGATGGGTATTTTATCCCCATTTTATAGATGAGGTAGCTGAGGCACAGAGAATAATAATAATGTTAATTGTGGCATTTGTTAAGCACTTATTATGTGCCAGGCACTGTACTAAGTGCTGGGGTAGATATGGGGTAATTGGGTTGGATACAGTCTCTGTCAATCAATCAATCGTATTTATTGAGTGCTTACTGTGTGCAGAGCACTGTACTAAGCGCTTGGGAAGTACAAATTGGCAACATATAGAGACGGTCCCTACCCAACAGTGGGCTCACAGTCTAGAAGGGGGAGAGGGCTCACAGTCTTAATCCCCATTTTACAGATGAAGGAACTGAGGCCAGAGAAGTGAAATGACTTGCCCAAGGTCACACATCAGACAAGTGGCAGAGCCGGGATTAGAACCCGGGTCCTTCTGGCTCCCAGGCCCATAATCTATCCACGAGGGCGAACTGCTGCTTCTTCACTTCAGAAAAGTGAAGTGACTTGCCCAAGGTCACACGGGAGACATGTGAAGCAGCTGGGACTAGAACCGAGGCCCTCAGACTCCCAGGCCTAAGCTAGGCGGCGTTGCTTCTCAGGTTCAGCAATCAATCAATCAATCAATTGTATTTATTGAGCGCTTACTGTGTGCAGAGCACTGTACTAAGCGCTTGGGAAGTCCAAGTTGGCAACATATAGAGACAGTCCCTACCCAACAGTGGGCTCACAGTCGAAAAGGGGGAGACAGAGAACAAAACCAAACATACTAACAAAATAAAATAGAATAGATATGTACAAGTAAAATAAATAAATACATAGAGTAATAAATATGTACAATATGTACAGCAGGCCCAACCCAGGCCCCACAGAAAAGAGGGTGGGGAGGCCCCCCCCACCCCCCCAAGGACGTAACGAGGAGAATCTGAGGCTCGGAGCCGCATCTGCCTAACAGGAGAAACCACGTTAGTCATCAGGGAGAAAGCAAGGTAGCAACTTCAATCAATCAGTCGATCCATCAATGGTATTTATTGAGCGCTTCCTTTCTGCAGAGCTCTATACTAAGAGCTTGGGAAAGTACAATGCTAGACACGATCCCTGCTCTCAAGGAACTCACACTCTAGTGGGGAAGATGTATGTTAAAATCAATCAATCAATCAATCAATCGTATTTATTGAGCGCTTACTGTGCGCAGAGCACTGTACTAAGTGCTTGGGAAGTACAAGTTGGCACCATATAAAGACGGTCCCTACCCAACAGTGGGCTCACAGTCTAGGAGGGGGAGACAGAGAACAAAACAAAACATATTAACAAAATAAAATAAATAGAATAGATAGGTACAAGTAAAATAGAGTAATAAATACGTACAAACATATATACATATATACAGGTGCTGTGGGGAAGGGAAGGAGGTAAGGCGAGGGGGATGGAGAGAGGGAGGAGGCGGAGAGGAAGGAGGGGGCTCAGTCTGGGAAGGCTTCCTGGAGGAGGTGAGCTCTCAGTAGGGCCTTGAAGGGAGGAAGAGAGCTAGCTTGGTGGATGTGGGGAGGGAGGGCATTCCAGGCCAGGGGGAGGACGTGGGCCGGGGGTCGACGGCGGGACAGGCAAGAACGAGGCACGGTGAGGAGATTAGCGGCAGAGGAGCGGAGGGTGCGGGCTGAGCTGGAGAAGGAGAGAAGGGAGGTGGGGTAGGAGGGGGCGAGGTGATGGACAGCCTTGAAGCCCAGGGTGGGGAGTTTCTGCCTGATGCGTAGGTTGATTGGTAGCCACTGGAGATTTTTGAGGAGGGGAGTAACATGCCCAGAGCGTTTCTGGACAAAGACAATCCGGGCAGCGGCGTGAAGTGTGGATTGAAGTGGGGAGAGACAAGAGGATGGGAGATCAGAGAGCAGGCTGATACAGTAGTCCAGACGGGTTAGGATGAGAGCTTGAACGAGCAGGGTAGTGGTTTGGATGGAGAGGAAAGGGCGGATCTTGGCAATGTTGTGGAGCTGAGACCGGCAGGTTTTGGTGACGGCTTGGTTGTGAGGGGTGACAGCTAGGGGAAGTATACGAGTATAAGGATGTGTACATAAGTATGGCAGAGGGTGGGAATGGTGGGGGGAGTATTTAAGTGCTCGGGGGGTGACTGCCTGACTTCTCGCTTCAAGGATCCATCCATCTCCCCCCAGTTGACCAGCCCTTCCCTGCAGGCTCCCCCCGTTCCTGGCTCCTCCTTCCCTCTCTGTCTTCATCTACCTCAATCCTCAGCTTGCATCCTTCTCCTCCCTCTCCTCCTCTTCCTCTTCCTCCTCTGCTCTGCTCCTCCCGTCTCACTCACAAGCCTCCGCACACATTTCTCCCATCTCCCAGCCTCCGCCCATGCCATTCCGTGCACCCAGAATGCTCTTCTCATTCCTCTTTGACAAACTCCATCCCTCCCTGCTTCCAAAACCGTAGTCAAAACCCACCCCGTCTTGGATGTCTCCCCAGGGCACTTTGGTCGCCTCCACTCCCTCCAACACTTCCTTATATTTCTGTAATTACGGTTTGTATATGTCAGGGCTGGACGTGTTCACTGGTATCTGTTTTGTTCTCTGCTTCTGTGACTAGGGCTTTGCCCGCTTTTCTGTCTGTCTGGATGTCTGTCCTTTCCTTGCCTCCCCCAGCAGGGCCATTTTAATAACTGGGCCAAGGGAGTAGCTTCCCCAGGGCCCCTGGACCTTCCTCCTGAGGGTGGTCCCATCACCCTTCTCTCTTCACTGCTTTCCTCTCCCCAGCCTGGACTCTTATTTGGCTCCAGGCGTTCCCGAGGTAAAACACAGCCCCTGCAGTGGCCATGGGGGAGGAGTGTGAAGAGTGTGAGCTCTTGGGTGTTTAGAGTGGGTCTCTCTGCTCTGGCTCACCAGACCTGTCAGCTTTCTGATGGCAGGAGCAGAACCTTCTTCTTCTGATACAGCCCAGTCCATGACTCCGCCTTAATACCCAAAATAGTAATCAATATTACTATTAGTTCTTAAATACTTCTTAGTAGTTCTTAAGCACTTGTAGATACAAGATGATAAGACTGTGAACCCCATGTGGGACGTGGACTGTGTCCAACCTGATTGTCTTGTGTCTTTCCCAGTGCTTAGTATAGAGCTTGACACATAGTAAGCACTTAATGAATCCCATAAAAACAAAACAGACATACCGGTTGGATCTGTCCATTTCCCTGCCCAATCCCTGTAAGACTGAGTCCAGCACTGGCCCCAGCAGGAGAAGAGGGTGAAGCTGGGAATGGGTCAGGGGCAGGAGCCAAGTGCTGGGGTCGGGTGCTGCAATCCCATCAGGGATGGGTAGACATCTTACCTCCTTCCCTTCCCCACAGCACCTGTATATATGTATATATGTTTGTACATATTTATTACTCTATTTATTTATTTATTTATCTTACTTGTACATATCTATTCTATTTATTTTATTTTGTTAGTATGTTTGGTTTTGTTCTCTGTCTCCCCCTTCTAGACTGTGAGCCCGCTGTTGGGTAGGGACTGTCTCTATGTGTTGCCGACTTGTACTTCCCAAGTGCTTAGTACAGTGCTCTGCCCACAGTAAGCGCTCAATAAATACGATTGATTGATTGATTGATACACAAGGTTGAATAAGGAGTTCTGTCCCCACACTGCTTTTCCCTCAACGTCATGAATGTTCTATTTCCTCTGTCTTTAATTTAACAATCAATCATATTTAATGAGGGCTTACTGTGTGCAGAGCACTATACAAAGTGTCTGGGAGAGTACAGTATGCCAGAGTTGAGAGACACATTCTCTGTCCACAAGGCGCTTACAGTCTAGAGGAGGAGAATAATTGTGGTATTTGTTAATATCGCCATTCTATGCCAAGCACTGTACTAAGTGCTGGGGGTAGATAAAAGGTGATCAGGTCTCACCTGGGGGCTCACAGTCTAAGTAAGAGGGAGATATTGAATTCCCATTTTGCAGATAAGGGAAACGAGGCACAGAGAAGTTAAGTGACTTGCCTGAGGTCACACAGCAGTAAGGGACAGAGCCCAAATTAGAACCCAGGTCCTCTGACTCCCAGTTCTGTGCTCTTTCCACTAATAATAATAATAATAGTGATGGCATTTGTTAAGCACGTACCAGGCACTGTAATAATAATAATGATGGCACTTGTTAAGCGCTGACTATGTGCAAAGCACTGTACTAAGCGCTGGGGTGGATAAAAGCAAATTGAGCCCACTCATTCACCCTACTTCCCAATTTATTTCAATCTCTGCCTCCCTCTCTAGACTGTAATCTTCTTCTGGTCAGGGATCCTGTCTACCAATTCTGTTGCATTGTACTCTCCCAAGCATTCAGTCCTGTGCTCTACACACCATAAGCGCTCAATAAATAGCATTGATTAATTAACTGTGGGGTGTAACTCTGGTTTGTCTATGTGAAGCACTCTGGGAGAGTGGTTTCCTTCTTCCCCCCAGCCCCACTAGGAGTTCAGTGGGCCTCAGTTATCATCATCATCATCATCATCAATCGTATTTATTGAGCGCTTACTGTGTGCAGAGCACTGTACTAAGCGCTTGGGAAGTCCAAGTTGGCAACATCTAGAGACAGTCCCTACCCAACAGTGGGCTCACAGTCTAAAAGGGGGAGACAGAGAACAAAACCAAACATACTAACAAAATAAAATAAATAGAATAGATATGTACAAGTAAAATAAATAGAGTAACAAATATGTACAAACATATATACAGGTGCTGTGGGGAAGGGAAGGAGGTAAGATGGGGGGGTGGAGAGGGGGACGAGGGGGAGAGTTACGATACTGGTGAGGGTGGGATCGAGACTGGGCCACCTTCTTGCCTGCCTCCTCCTTCCCCTCCACCCCTATGCCCAACTCAGAGGGCCCAAGGAGTAGCGGGATGCCCGCCTCTTCAGTCTCTCCTTCTCCTCTGCCCCCTCAATCGATCAATTGTATTTATTGAGTGCTTTCTGTATGCAGAGCACTATACTAAGCGTTTGGGAAGTACAAGTTGGCAACATATAGAGACGGTCCCTACCCAACAGCGGGCTCATAGTCTAGAAGACTGTACCCTCCTCTGCCTCCCCTTAGCCCCTCATCCTTTTCCCCCTCCTCCCAACGGCTGTGGCAGTCCCTCACCCCTGGATTCCTCCTCTCAGCTCCCCTTCAGCTGTCCAGGCCCCCCCAAGCCCGGGGAGGTGATTAAAACCCCACCAGTGGCCTCAAGGTCTAATAGGGATCTAACACCCGTCCCCTCCGAGACAGCTGGCACAGAGGAGCTGGCGTCAGCTCCCCCCGCACGCCTTGGAGAGCCACCCTAGATCAATGGCAATGGGGGTGAGAGTGGGGGGTCTCTTCGCCAGTCGGATCACCCCTGGGGAGGGATGGAGGGGGGAACAGGCCCCTCACCTCCCTGGCCCTTCTGGGCCTAGAGGGTGCCTGGGGGGATGAGGAAAGGCCGCTGGAATCAGGCTGTCTAGCCTGGAGAAAAGAAGGCTAAGGGGTGAAGGGGGAATGGTAGGGAAGAGGAGGAGGAGGAGGGGAAGGGGATAACGGCTTCCCAAGCCTCTGACAGATTATTATGAGGACACTGTCCAGAGAGGAAATGGGCTTAAATAGCAGCAGGAGAGAACTGGGGAAGGAATAAGGAAGAACTTCCTGTAGGCCAGGGCGATTAAACATGAGGGGGGCGAGGTGACTGAGGAGGGGGTGGTCCGCAGAGGTTTAAAACAAGAAAGAGACCCCTCTGCCCGGTGTGGGTTAAGCATTCACATGCCTGGAGGCAGGGATTTGGACCGGAGAGCTTTCTGATACCCCTTCCAGGGCTGGGAGCCTGGAGAAGGGCCTTCCTCTTTCCCCGGATGGGCCTGAGCCGTGACTCTGGAAGGAGATTGAGGAGGCTGGCAGGGACCGGGGAGAGAGAACTCTTGTCTCATTAAGAAGCTGGTTCTGTGGAAAGAACAAGGGCTTTGGAGTCAGAGATCATGGGTTCAAATCCCGGCATCGCCACTTGGCTGTGTGACTTTGGGCAAGTCACTTAACTTCTCTGTGCCTCAGTTACCTCATCTGGAAAATGGGGATTAAGACTGTGAGCCTCACCTGGGACAACCTGATCACCTTGTAAACTCCCCAGCGCTTAGAACAGCGCTTTGCACATAGTAAGCGCTTAATAAATTCATTACTATTATTATTATTAAGAAGCTGCCCCCATTCCCACAGTCCTCCAGTCTCCACCCCTCTAGACCGTGAGCTCGTCACTCTGTTGTTGTATTTTCCTAGTACATTGCTCTGAAGCAGCGTGGCTTGGTGGAAAGAGCAGGGGCTTTGGAGTCAGAGGTCATGGGTTCGAATCCCGACTCCGCCACATGTCTGCTGTGTGACCTTGGGCAAGTCACTTAACTTCTCTGAGCCTCAGTTACCTCATCTGTAAAATGGGGATGAAGACTGTGAGCCCCACGTGGGACAACTTGATCACCTTGTATCCCCCCCAGCGCTCAGAACAGTGCTCTGCACACAGTAAGCGCTTAACAACTGCCATCATTATTATTATTAACAGTGAGCGCTTAATAAATGCCATTATTATTATAAATACGATTGAATGAATGAATGGAGAGTTCCCTCTCCCATTTGGCACACCCCATCGCTTTGCCGTGAGGGGAAATTCTCCCCTCCGGTCTCTTTGGGGTCGACCAGGCAAGGGCCAACTGAGCTTTTCCTGTTTACTTCGTTGTCAAGCGGAAGGCCCCGGGAGCAGGACCGCAGGCCAAGGGGCAGGGGTAAAGCAGGGGCGTCCTCTGCTGATTGCCTTTGAAGACAAAACAGCAGCAAGGATATATGTATATATATATATATATACATATACCTATGTATATATGTATATATGTTTGTACATATTTATTACTCTATTTATTTATTTATTTATTTTACTTGTACATATCATCATCATCAATCGTATTTATTGAGTGCTTACTATGTGCAGAGCACTGTACTAAGCGCTTGGGAAGTACAAATTGGCAACATATAGAGACAGTCCCTACCCAACAGTGGGCTCACAGTCTAAAAGGGGGAAACAGAGAACAAAACCAAACATACTAACAAAATAAAATAAATAGAATAGATGTGTATAAATAAATAGAGTAAAAAAAAATGTACAAACATACATATCTATTCTATTTATTTTATTAGTATGTTTGGTTTTGTTCTCTGTCTCCCCCTTTTAGACTGTGAGCCCACTGCTGGGTAGGGACTGTCTCTATATGTTGCCAACTTGTTAGTACAGTGCTCTGCACACAGTAAGCGCTCAATAAATACGACTGATGATGATGATGAAGGATGGGCCAGAGGCTCCTGCCTCCCCCCAAGGTCCCTCGCCTCCCTGTTTTTTCGACTTGCTTATCAGCTGTAGCAGCAGAGACATCGTAAGGAGAAATATTTGGCAGGTGGAGAATAGTCTACACCAGAAGCTAACCCGGCCTGGGAGCTCTTAGGAGTAGAGAAAGCCCCAGAACCCTAGAAACTGGAGGTGACCCCTCCTCTCTCCTTCCATAACCTTCAAGAAAAAGGGCTCTCTGAAGGCTGAACTTTCGGAGGGAAAGACAGAGACGGCAGCGGGAACGATAGAGACACCAGAGCGAGAAGCTCCAGCGTGAGACGGGAGAGTGCTGGACGAGCAAATTTATCATCCAAGCCGTGAGCTTCCATTCTGCCTAACGGAGCTGGGCAGACTGCAGATTTCCAAGCTTTCTGCAGTGTTGGAAAAGGAAATAACCTAACAGATTGCAATTAAGGGGAGGAGGGGTAAGAAAAAAAAGCCCACCCCTAAACTGCAGCTTGACTGAGTGCTAAACTGTGTTTTAGCAGAGGGCCAATCAAAAGCCTCTGACACAAGCCTGATTCCACTTAAAAAACTTAATTGCAATTACTTGGTTGGTGGAGCAGCGAGGCAGCTCAGTGGGTGAGACTGCTGGGACCAATTTGAAAACAGCCCTGATGCTTGTTACAGAGCAGCAGTCTGGGTGGGGAGCAGCAGTGTCCCGGGGAGAGCAGGGGAGTGGTGGCTGGGCAGACCCATAAATCTCCTCCAGAGAAGGTCCTGCCGTTGGGGGGGCGGTTGTTGTGATCACAGGAGAAGTCATAAAGTGCTCAGGAGGCCTGCTTTTCCCCTCCCCCGCTCCTTCATGTCCTTTAGGAGCAGCTTTGGGACAGTGTGTTGTACTGGCATTCCACAGTAACAGACACAGGTACCGGGTCACTTGGAGCCAGGCCATAAATTGGCCAGCGTCCTGCCGTAAATCGCAACAGGTGAGGGGAAAGGGGGGAGCTGGGGGGAAACGATCTGTAACATTGCGCCAAGTCCCCCAACCCCTCGGGTGTCTGTTGGTCAGAAACATGTTTTTGCATCCACTCTATTAATTAAAAGAGATGGGAAAGAATTTGCTCACGTTGCGAGAATATCAAGAAGATTGTGAGGAGGAGGAGAAGCAGGGGCGAAAGGGAAACTGTGCTGTGGGACAGAGCCCGGAGAGTAGGTTGGATTGGGGAGGGTGGGAAGGGGTCGGTCAAAGTAGCTGGTGTTGGCAGGGTCAGACAAATGGCACCTAATCTCAATTTTTTTGCGGAAGGGATAGGAATGTATCATCTTGGGGACAATCTCCCTGGGTCCCCTTCTGGGATAGGATCGAAGCCGTTGAAGGGTTTGATTTAGTGTGGCCGAATGGATAGAGCACGGGCCTAGGAGTTAGAAGACCTGGGTTCCAATCCCGGCTCCACCACTAGTCTGCTGTGTGACCTTGGGCAAGTCATTTTACTTCTCTGGGCCTCAGGTACCTCATTTGTAAAATGGGGATGAAAACCATGAGGCCCTTGTAGGACCTGATTATCTTCTATCTATCCCAGCGCTCAGTATAGTGCTTGGCAAATATAGCGCCGTTATTATTCTGGGGTGTTGTGGGTGGTTTCAGGGGAACTGGGCAGGGTATTAGGATGGGGAAGAGGGTAGCAGTAGTTAAACAGCCTTTAGACCCGTGATTCTCAAACCAGGGGCAGTACATTCCCAAGGGGTCAGGTGGACTAGTGAAATTCTGCAGTGAGAGAGAAAAGAAAATCCAACTCCTTGATTTTTCACTCCCTAGCACTTCCAAATGAGGCCCTACTGAGACGTAAGAGGAGTTAGAAGAGAAATTCAACTGAGTGTGTTTACTACCCACCCAATATTGGATTCTAGCCCCCAGGAGAGCAAAATCCTCCTCACATATGACTGGAGATGGTGCTTAAAAAATGGTTCTTAAAGTGGTGCTTGAGAAACAGCAGAGCTTTTCACCCACTAAGGGCTTCATAAATACAACAACTACTCCTACAAGGGCCGGTGCAGTGGCCCAGCAAGGAGCTGAATGTTTTAGGCTTGTTCCTCCACCTCCTCTCTCTGGACTTTGGCAAGTCCCTGACCCCCTTAATTCTCCCTAGGAAAGAAGGGGGAATACACTCAGCCAAATGGGGGAGAATTACAGAGCTCCCTCTAGACTGAAAAGGGCTTTGAACTCCTTAGGTGCAAAAAAGCATAGAAGCCCACGCTCTTGTAACTCCAGTCCACAACCTCAGAACTCCTTCCAAGCGTCACAAGAGAATATAAATTCCAAACCATCCTATTTCTATCAAATTTTATTTGTTTTTTTTTGACCAACATCTAAATTATACATTGAGTTTTCCATGCAACCAAACACCATATATCCCCTTTGATTACCATTTTCAAAAGGGACTGTAAAAAAAAATGACTCGAAACCACATGGCAGGGAATAGCTGAACATAAAGAGAAATAAAACACTGACAAAGAAAAGCAAAAACCAAACTAAAATCCAACTTGTATAGATCTGAGTAAAGCGGAAGGGAAAAATGACACTTATGGTGAGTAGTCCCCAGTCTCAGAACTTTATCTCAGAATGAAGTGATAAGAGGCTTTTAGAATATCAGACCAATGAGGGAAAGGACCTCTTCACAAAAATAGCCTGCCACTTTTAGATGAGGGTAATAAGTAAATTCATAAAAAATCAGGGAGAGACCCCACCTGAAAGAGGGAGTGGGCAGTAAAGCAGGGTCTGCCAGCAGTTGCCCCAAGCCACTGAGCTTCCCAAAGCCTGGCATCATATTTCTAACCGTTGTAATCATTGACTTTCTGCTGTGCTTGTACATGTTTCCAAGCTCTTCCCACATCAATGACATCCTTGTTTCCATAGCAACCAATGTATTTCAAAGGGGAAAGGGTGCCCAGGACTCAAGGAAATGAGCCAAAAGTAACTGCCTGATGGAGAGAGGAGAGAGAGGAAAGGGCTGTAAAGTTTTCAACATTGCTGGTCTGAGAACTTTGACACAATGTATTCAATCCAGACCAGTGGCCATTAAAGATTTATGGCACCCACACTGGAGCCTAGCACACTCCCTCGTTCAAATTCATCCATATTCTCTCTCTCTCCCTCTCCTTCCATAAACAGACTCAATTGTTCCCTGTTTGCAGAACCTACTGTATGAGGGGGGTCTTCATCAAAGTCTGGCCACCCGGGGGGCAGGTGTGTGTGGAATGCTGGATCTCTCTTCTCTTCCCAAATCCCCACCTGTAACTTGGTCATAACCCCCCTCCAACCCTCAGCCTTCCAAAAGCTATTTGATTTCTCTCAAACTGGGGTTTCGGGGGAGGACTTGAAAAACCAAACGTGCTCCAGAGTTCCCCCAAAGCGTTCAGCTAGAAAAGTCTAGAAAAGATGAAAGCTTGTGACTCTAAATAATTACCATGTATTTTTAGTTCAAAAACAAAACCAAGCATTTCTGCTAAAGTTATCAGTGAGGGAAAAGTGGAATTCAGACCTCATGCTAAAAGCGGCACAGAGCTACTTAAGGTTAATGGAAGGCTATTCTTCTTTAAATTACCACCGTAGGATGGTGGTAAAAGTAAGAAAAATTTTTAGAAACTGTGCACTTCCAGTGCCGTCAGTCACATATTGCAAAGTTATAATCACAAACCCTGCAACCTCGGCTTAAGCCATTTGAAGAGTACACAGTAGTTTCGTGATATCTGATTTGCAGCTGTTTACGGCACTATATCGGGAAGCCCTTGGATAATCAATCAATCTTATTTATTGAGCGCTTACTATGTGCAGAGCACTGTACTAAGCGCTTGGGAAGTACAAATTGGCAACATATACAGTCCCTACCCAACATTGGGCTCACAGTCTAAGGTGGAGCTTTTGAAAGATGGACGGCAATACAGTTCTCTCCTTAGGGAGACCAGCGCCGAGTGGCCCGCTGAAAGGATTCAGAGGGAGCCAGATCAACGAGGGCATCTAGGGAACCACCTGCTTAGGGAATTTTAAAAATTAACTTTCTGTTTGCTTTCATGTCCTCACGCGTTTGTCCAATGTTCCAATCTGGGTTCCGGCTGAGATCCCACCTTTCAGCAGGCCCCCTAAGTGTCCCATCGGCTGAGACCCAAACCCACCCGCAGAGTGGCGGATGGAGAGGCGGAGTCCGGGGGGCCAGCTCAAAGAACACCACCGACCGCCCTCTGGGGCCCTGGGCCCAGTTCAAGCACCACTCCTCTGGGGTGAGGAGAGGTCCATTGAAATTCCTGCCTGCCCACTCAGCCTTAGAAAGCGCAGAGGAGAGGGAGGAGATGGGGGGAGAGAGACGGTGTGTGTGTTTTGGGGGGCAGCAGGGAGGTCATTGTGCCCTAGGGCAAGCATCACCAACTCTTGGGAACCACTTCATCCTCTAGGTCTGGTCACCAGTGCTGTTTGAAGTGTCCTGCTCTCCCATCCGAGGTTAGGTTTTTGTGGGTTTTTTTTTTTTCCCAGGAGGGGAAAACAATTTTTGTTTAATCCACTCTGAGAGCTGGAATGCTTTCCTCCCCCCTCCCCCACACTCACAATCCCTACCGCCACACACCACGACAGACTCCCGGGGGGGCTCCAGTCAGGGAGGTGATTTTTGCTTCCATGGTTCTGACCACCCAGACAGGAAGTGAACCGGTGCCCTCCTAAACTGCGGGACTCTGACACCCTCACCCCGCTCCACCAACTTCCTGTTCCATTAAAATTGATCTCCTCTAAAAATAGATTCCCCTTGGCTTTTCTGGGTGAAGAGGATTTAGGCAGCGAAGCTGCATTTAGTTTTAAAATCCGATACCCAGTGCCTAATTGTGATCACTTACACATGGAATTCTGACTGTCTGACACGATTATCTTGTTTCTACCCCAGTGCTCTGTCTAGTGCTTGGCACACAGTAAGCGCTCAACAAACACCATCGTTATTATTTGGGCTCGGTAGGTCGGTGGGCGGACGGATGGTGAAGCCAGCTAATCTCCAAGTCAACTGTGGGATTGCTCCAGTGAACTGGAGCAGCTCTGTTGACGCTAGTCTACAGCCACTATTTGAGGGCGTTTTGGGGAGTTTTTAATTTTTCTGGAATTAAACCTCCCACCTTTGCCTACATTCCAAATGTCATTAGAGTAAGTCCTAAGGGACATGCTTCTCTCCTGTGGCCAGAGGGGGGTGGGAGTTCGGTTGTTGCAGTGACTTGTTTTCAATACAGGATTTTTTTTTTCTATGCCCATAGGGGAAGGATTACATGAACATTCTCCTACCTGCATAACAAGATGGTTTAATCATCTGCTACTTTCCCCTCCACCCCATCTTGAATAGGTGCATAGCGAAAACCAGCCCGTTTGTAGATGGGAAATCTCCCTGATCAGTCCCACTTTCCAAACCATAAGGGGAATCCACACTATAAGTCACTGAATAAATGAACTCAACACGAGCTTTTTTTTTTTAAAGCCCATTGGATTTGTCTAAACTATATTGCAATCTCGTGCTCATTTAAAGGGTCTCATTTTCTAATCATGTGCTTTGAGACATTTAATACTATTTCAATTATGCAGAGGAAATAATGTAATTCCTTTATTTGAAAAATGATACTGAACCTTGGCGATCAGTTAAACCTACTGCCAGAGTGGGGACTCTTTCTTTTTTTTTTTCCTTTTTTTTAAAAAAATTGGGCCGTTCCCCCTCTTTAAAACAGCTGGAGCTGCTCACAGATGGAAAAACATTTGGTCAGAAAGCAGCAAATTAGTGTTTTCAGGACAGGATTCGGCTCCCGTGGTTCCTGCATTTCCATTCGTCTGGGGTTTATTTCTTCTTCGCGCTGACGTTTTTGCAGACCCAGTTCATGCCGTCCTTTAAGGGAAACGTGCACAGAGAAAGGTGATGAGTTAGTTGGGAGAAAGTGAACAGACTTTCCAAATGCAGTGCTGGTGGGACATTTGTGTCGGGGCTGGCCTTGGTGAGCCACCTGCCTCCCGGAGTCCCATTTACCCCGGGGGTCCCTTGGGCGTAGCCCCTTGGCGTGAGTTTGGGTGTTGGGAGCTGGCATCAGCTAGAACAGTGCTCTGCACATAGTAAGCGCTTAATAAATGCCATTATTATTAACTAGGACTCTGTGGCCCTCACAAAAGCTGGGGTCTCAGTTTCCCTGGAAAGGGAGAATTAGTGGCAAAAGACAGTGACCTCTTCTGGCCAAGTCAGCAGTGGCACTGAGGGGACCAGAAGGCCACAAATTGGGCCAGAAATAATAATAATAATGGCATTTATCAAGCGCTTACTGTGTGCAAAGCACTGTTCTAAGCGCTGGGGAGTTTACAAAGTGATCAGGTTGTCCCACGGGGGGCTCACAGTCTTAATCCCCGTTTTACAGACGAGGGAACTGAGGCCCAGAGAAGTGAAGTGACATGCCCGAAGTCACACAGCTGACAAGTGGCGGAGCTGGGATTTGAACCCATGACCTCTGACTCCAAAGCCCGGGCTCTTTCCACTGAGCCATGCTGCTTCCCCAAGAGGGTGGCCACGGCAAAAGCCTCTTAAAAATAAGTCGACTGCCCAGATACCTGTGCTATTGAATGCACGCTGGACGGACCTGCAACCATTTTGGTCGTGTCCCCCCCCGCCCACAGAGCTGACTTTGGCTGAGACACTCAACTAAAGAAGCCAAGTGCCCTACGGCCCACCCTGGTTTGTTTACAATAATAATAATAATGATGCTATTTGTTAAGCATTTATGTGCAAAGCACTGTTCTAAGCGCTGGGGAGATACAAGGTGATCAGGTGGTCCCACGTGGGGCTCACGGTCTCCATCCCCATTTTACAGATGAGGTCACTGAGGCACGGAGAAGTTAAGCGGCTTGCCCAAGGTCACACAGCTGACAAGTGGTGGAGGCAGGATCCCAAGCCTTCCACTGAGCCATGCTGCTTCTCTGTGACCATACACGCTAGGGTTAAATTACATTTATCTGGGGGGAAGAAAACAAAGTCACCCTAGCATGTGTTGCCAGACACTCGTTGCGGCAGTGTGTGTTCATTTCTCTCCGTGCTGCAGCACTGGTCGGATTAAAAGAAACAGGCGAGATGCGTGTACGGAGAAGCGCTACCAGGCAGACCAACTGTGGAGGAAGGTTCGCTTAAAGGTACAGCAACCTTGAAGGTGTCCTTTTCAGGAACACCGCATAGCAACACCTAGCTGGAAATCATGTTATGCCTAAAGCAAAGTAGTAATGTGATTCAGCACCGAGAAGTCTTCCCAGTTCAGTAGAGTCTGCCCCAGACGACCCCTTTTAGACCTCGTTCCCTTCTCGCTCAAGTCTCCAGATCCTTGAGAAGCACCCCTCCAGGGGCAAGAGAGTGAGAAGGAAAAAAAACACAACCCCCCCCCTCAACAAAACCATTCCTGCAACAAATGCGTCTGCCCGTGGCACATGCCCTCGGGAGCCTTACCCATGCTGGCTGGCACCCACCCCCGGCACCCACGGCTGTGCAGAGCCCCGCATTCATTTTCCATGTGGGTTTATTTGCTGAACCGGAACAGCTGAGACAGCTTAAAGTAATAAATATCAGCTGACACCTTTTACCATTCAGAACCCTAATCCCATACACAATACATGGCTGCGATGAAACAAATCGGACCCAAACCTGAATTTACTGTGATTAAAACTAGGACCACTGCCCTTAGAGAATTTGGGAAAGGGAAGCAAACAATCTGAGGGCAGAGCAGGCCCCTCTAATAAAGCAAAGTTTAGGATGGATCTGTGCGGCTCAGAGCTCAACCTGAGAGCTGGGGGGAAAGGAATGACCGGAGCACAAGATGCAAAGAAAGGTGAACTCTAAATGGATTTCAAATACACAACTGGGTCAGCTAACTTATTTTGAATGGCTGAAAGCGGGCTTTAAAACCATTTCATGGAAAGGATTAATTTAAAAAGAATCGGGTTTATTTTTAGTATCTAACTGGTTTCCAGTGGAAAAATGATCACCTGCTGGGAAGAGGAAAAAAAATGAAATTTTACAAATCAGAAAGTGATGAATAAGATAATCTTATCATTGACTATGAAGAAGAAGTCAGCACTTACATAGCACTTTTAAGAGCTGCACAAACATTAACAAAGGTGTGTGCTTCAGAATATTCTGATCTCTATGACCTGCAATATTCGATCCAGATGTCTTTGTGGCAATGGGGGAGGGAGGGCCCAGTTCTTATGCCACAGGAACCCAATATTGTTTTTTAGTTAGGCAGATGGGTTACTGTGGAGGGGGAAGTCACTGGGGGGTGAGGCTGGTTTCCAGTTCTTAGAGTCACTGTAAGCAGAAGTTATAACTAATTCAGGAGGCAAGGGACGAGTTCTATCCAGCCAACCCCGTTCCCATCATCATCATCAATTGTATTTATTGAGCGCTTACTGTTTGCAGAGCACTGTACTAAGCGCTTGGGAAGTACAAGTTGGCAACATATAGAGACAGTCCCTACCCAACAGTGGGCTCACAGTCTAAAAGGGGGAGAAAGAGGAGGGTGCCGGGCTATGGTTTAGGTTGCGGGGGTAGTGAGGGGGAGGGCGAAGAGGCTGACTATCACTGGCTGTGAGGGACTCAAGGTAGCACTGTCGCTTTGCTACCTTGTACGATTGGGCAAGGAAAATTGGAACCAAAGTACTCCAAGCCATAGTTGTAAGTTCCCCTGACCCTTGACCCCGGGGATGTCCGGCTAGGGGGACGAAGCCAGTACTTGAATGTGTCTGCTACTTCTGTTGTATTTTACTCTCCCAAGTGCTTAGTACAGTGCTCTGCACAAAGTAAGTGCTCAATAAATACTACTGATTGATTGATAACTTTCTGGAATGAACTATAAATACACAGTTCATGTGTATGTATATATATGTGTATATATATATATATATATGTACAGAGAGAGAGAGAAATAGAGAGAAGGTGCGTGGCTTAGTGGAAAGAGCATGGGCTTGGGAGTCAGAGGTCATGGGTTCTAATCCCAGCTCTGCCACTTATCAGCTTTGTGACTTTGGGCAAGTCACTTAACTTCTCTGTGCCTGTTACCTCATCTGTAAAATGGGGATTGTCTGTGAGCCCCACATGCCCTTGTATCTACCCCAGTGCTTAGAACAGTGCTTGGCACATAGTAAGCGCTTAACAAATACCATTTTATATATATATCATATCCCACCTTGACTACTGTATCTACCTCCTTGCTAACCTCCCAGTCTCCTCTCTCTACCTTTACTTCACTCTGCTGCCTGGATTGTTTTTCTAAAAAAGGTCAATTCCCATCTCTTCACACCTCAAAAACCTCCCGAGGTTGCCCATCCACCTCTGCATCAAACAGAAACTCCTTGCTATTGGCTTTAAAGCACTCAATCAGTCCTCCAAAACCAACCTACTCACAGGACCTCTATCTCATCTATCTTACCACTGATACCTTACCCATATCCTCTCTCTGGTCTGGAATTCCCTCCCCCTTCATATACAACAGAACCATTCTCCCCACCTTCAGAGGTTTATGAAAAGCACATCTCCTCCAAGAGGCCTTCCCTTTCTAAGTAGGCCCTCTTTCCCCTACTCCCTCTCGCTTCTGCATTGCCTATGCCCTTGGATCTCTACCCTTTATGGACTTGATATTCACTGCACCCTCAGCAATTATGTACATAGTCATAATTTATTTTAATGTCTTTCTCCCCCTTTAGACTGTAAGCTCCTTGTGGGCAGGACACATGTCTCTCAACTCTGTTGTATTGTACTCTCCCAAGTGCTCAGTACAGTGCTCGGCACACCGTAAGTACTCAATAAATGCCACTGATTGAACTCTCAGCCTTGCTCATCTGAGGTGTCTGACCAGACCTGAGAGTTTTCCAAGAAGGCTGAAATGAACCCAAATGGGGTCTTTTGGGACTGTTAGGTTTTTTTTCCTAATGGTATTAGTTAGCTGCTTACTTTGTTCCAGGCATTGGACTAAGCACCGGGATAGAGAGAAGCTTAATCAGATTGGACAGTCCATGTCTTACGTGGGACTCACAGTTTTAATCCCCATTTAACAGATGAGGTTAGTGAGAGGCATAGAGGAGTTAAGTGACTTGCCCAAGGTCATGGAGCAGACATGTGGCGGGGCAGGGAGTAGAACCCAGGTCTGCCCTCTTTCCACTAGGCCATGCTGCTACTCATTGATCTTTGAGGCCAGATGCTCTCCTCCCAAAAGACCTACCCCTAACTTCTCCGACACCCAGTTTCTAAAAGTATAAAGCCCAAACAACCAATATTCTGACCTTCTAGGAGCCATTTATAGAACCTGGTGCCCTCAAATTCCATCTCCTCTCCCCCAGATACATTTTTTAAAAAATGGTATTTCTTAAGAACTTAATATGTGCCTGGCACTGTACTTAGCAGCAGGGTAGATACAAGCCAATCGGGTTGGACTCAGCCCCTGGCCCACTTGAGGCTCACAGTTTTAATCCCCATTTTCCAGATGAGGTAACTGAGGCCCAGAGACGTTAAGTGACTTGCCCAAGAACACAGAGCAGACAAGCGGCAGATTCTGGATTAGAACCCAGGTTCTTTCAACTCCCAGACCTGTGCTCTATCCAATAGGCTAAGCTGCTTCTCGTCTTTGTCACTCTCTTCCTCCCTCTCCCTTCCCACTTTCCGACACTGGACTGGGGAGGGACAAGAGTGGGAAACAGCATCAAATTGATCCTCCACAACAGGCGCAAAGTGAGCGACACATCTCTGGAGGAGAAAGTGGGGCAGAAGATCAATGGATCACTTTACCTGACCACAAACCTCAAAAGTTCTCTAGAACCTGCCAGCTCTGAAGAGGGAGATGCAGCCCACTAGAATCAAAGCTGGGAACATGTCCATTTTGCTTCCCAGGTGTCCAGTACAATATTCTGCATTCACTGAGAAGGAATGTGGTCTAGCAGAAAGAGCTAATCAGAAGACCTGGCTTCCACTCCCGGATCCGCCACTTGTCTGCTTAACTTAACTTGTCATTTAACTTCTCTGTGCCTCAGTTCCCTCAACTGTAAAATAGGGGATTAAGACTGTGAGCCCTATCTTGTATCTACTCCACTGCTTAGTACAGGGCCTGACACATGGTAAGTGCTTAACGAATGCCATACAAAAAAGTAAATGCTCAATAGATAACATTTCTGTAACTACTGCAGTCAATTTGGCTAATTCTTTCGGCATACTGTTCTTAGTTAGCACATAGTTATAAAGGCCCTGGGCAGGCTTTGCTATAACACTGTATGAACTCTGCTTTTAGTTATGGACTACAGTAGAATTCCAGTTTTGGGGTAGAGCAGTTATCTATCCATTAATCAGTCTTTTTTTTTAATGGCATTTGCTAAGCACTTACTATGTGCCAGGCACTGTTCTAAGCGCTGAGGTAGATACAAGGTAATCTGGTTGGAAACAGTCCCTGCCCAAAATGGGGCTCGCAGTTTCAATCCCCATTTTACGGATGAGGTAACTGAGGCCCAGAGAAGTTAAGTGATTTGCCCAAGGTCATGCAGCAGACAAGTGGAAGAGCCTGGACTAGAACTCAGGTCCTTCTGATTCCCAGGCCTATGCTTCAACCACTAAGCCATGCTGCTTCTCTCTATCAATCAGTGGTATTTGTTGTGGGCAGGAAGCGTGTCTACCAACTCTATAATATGTACTCTTCCAAGTGTTTAGTACAGTGCTCTGAACATAGTAAGCACTCAAGATGGTTGGTTGATTTACTTACTGTGTGCAGAGTATTTCATTAAGCATTTGGGAGAGTACAATATAACAGAGCTCCCTGCTCACCATCTATGCCATTCCTATTTTCTTCGCTTACTATCCATTGAGTTCCTGGGCTTCTGCTACTTAACACGGCACAGTTGTAGAATCCCATTTGCCTGTTCTTACACTAACCAAGAAAACAGTCAAGGTGCATGAATGTAGTGGAAATTTTCCTGCTTCTAAAATTCTTAGTGGAACTTCTGAATTAGCTTCATAGTTGCATTCAATTTTCCAGATGTTACTGAAGTAAAAATAAAACAGCAAAAAACAAATGACAAAGGCAGGATGCGGCCATTTACCTGAAGTGAGGCCCTATTTGAGAGCTCCCTGTCTCCTACCGGGAGGCCCTCTCCCACTAAAATGGCCTGGTGCATTTATTCAGTGCTTAGCTTTGTTCTCAATTTTTCAAACATTTCACCCATTTTGTTCAAATTTCCCTTCACAACTAGGGTGCTGGTGTAGGGCTGATTTTATTGGATTAAAAAAAAGGCCCTCCAAAACACAACCCCCAAATCCTAAAAAAACACATACACAGCTTTGGTCTTCAGTTAGTTTGAGAGCGCAAAGGGAGAATTTTATTGCGTTAGAAACACCTGAAAAAGAGGGATTTGTGCTAGAAACTGTATTTCAACCATAACTATTGCCAACTTGTACTTTCCAAGTGCTTAGTACAGTGCTCTGCACACAGTAAGCGCTCAATAATTACGACTGAATGAGTGAATGAATTTACTACTGCAAAGGTGGTATTAAAAATAACCTGCAGAGACACTGACCTGTGCTGGAGAGGTCAAAGAGAAATCCTAGCCCATGCTTTCAGTTTAATACAATTCTTCCGCTAAGAGAATAGTCTGTAAATGAGAGCAGTGGAGATTCTAATGCCACTAACGGATAAAAGCACTGTCCTGCTGTCTGCCCAAAATGGCAGAATATGTATTTTGTTGGGACTGGTTTTGAAAGCCAGGTCAATTACGCGTGGGCACAAGCAACTCCTCACCTATAGGAATACGGTCTCCCTAGTGGGATGTGTATGGAGCTATCTGAGTCAGGACATTTCTGGAGAGTTTAATTTTCCGTAAGCCCAGAGCTCCTATTATTCTGAGGGTGTGTAAGCTGAGCCTGCGGGCCTATGTGGGAGTGATGATGACAGTCCCCTCCCGTCTCTTCCTGTGTTCTCCCTTTGAATCGGCTTCCTGCTCTTCAAATGGAGAACCGCTGCTGAAGTGGCGACAACCTGTGCTGCTACTTACATTTTTCCTCTTCTAACTTAAGTACTGGTGGAAATTTCCACCCAACTTAAAACAGGCTTTTTACCCCTGATCAGCGCAGGGAGGTCTGGTCCAAGAATCCATTTCTGATAAACAAACAAAAAGCTACTAGAGTTGTATGTTGGGGGAGACTAATCTCATATAATGAACTTTCTTCTTTAGAAAAAATCAGCAAAGAACTATAAGAACAACCAAATCAAATCCCTAATCTTAAAGCTACCTTGCCGACTGCTGTTGCCTTTGTTTTTTAGGACCAGTAGGCATTCGTGGCAGATTGCTAAGTAGGAAAAGTGCATTTTCTTTATTTTTGCTGTCTGAATACTAAGGTGGAGGTTGGGTGGGGGGGTAGTTGGTTAAAAAAGCAAACACAAAATTGTTGGCTGGTTCTTTCCTGCCAGGTTGACTTTAAATTAAACCTGAGATAACACACCCCAGTACCCAGATTACTCTTTAACAACCAAGGGCCCCTGTGGTAACCCCATTAAGAAAGGCCCCTAAAAGCAAACTGGATCACAGTTTAGATCTGTATCACTGTAAAAATAATAAGTAAAGGAATCCAAGATGGATGAATTCTAAAATAGGAAATTCGAGTGTGAGGTGGGGTTGGGACGATTTCTATATGAGGACCGGCTGAAAAGATTACTGTTCTTCCAACTGGGATGACAAAGGCCAAAAAGGGACGTGATTTGAGTTTATTAAAACTATGAAGGGTGTGGACAGGGTGAACATGGAATTGTTCACTCAATTCCATAACATTGGGGCTAGGGGTCACTCTTTGAAGTTTGAGGTTGGTAGGTTCAAAATAAACAAAAGAAAAAGACTTTTTCACACAATGGGTGGTAAGCATACGGAACGTGTTACCACAGTAAATTGTGCAGGCAGAAAATATCAATTTGTTCAACGGGAGTTTGGATACATTCATAGACAGGAGGTCCATAATAGTCCTCGAGCCTGTAAACTCACTGTGGGCAGGGAACGTGCCTATCAATTCTGTTATACCGTGCATTCCCAAGTGTTTTAGTACAGTGCTCTGCACACAGTAGGAGCTCAATAAATAGGATTGATGGATTGTTAGTGGTTGTGGTATTGGTAATGGTATTCACTGAATGCTTACTGAGTGTAACTCTCTGTACTAAAAGCTTGGGGAATGTAATACACACACAATTCCCATTCCCTGTCCCTAAGGAGGTCATACTTTTCACGCAGTAGTAGACAGTAATATCCCTAAGCATGAGGAGGAATGTCAAAGAGACCAACTGCCACACTGTTCCTTTAAACATTCCTTGGTGCCACTGTTCTGGCAGAACAGGCAACAGCGCCTATGAACGTATATGTAATTTATCTGTAAATTTATTTTTTCATTTGTACTAATGTCTGTCTCCTCCTCTGGACTGCTAGCTCATTGTGGGCAGGGAATGTGTCTGTTTATTTTTATATTTACTCTCCCAAGCATTTAGAACACTGATTTGCACATAATAATAATGATGGCATTTGTTGAGCGCTTACTATGTGCAAAGCACTGTTCTAAGCACTGGGGGTATACAAGGTGATCATGTTGCCCCACGTGGGGCTCACAGTCTTAATCCCTATTTTACGGATGAGGTAACTGAGGTTCAGAGAATTAAGTGGCTTGCCCAAAGTCCCACAGCTGACAATTGGAAGAGCCAGGATTGGAACCCATGACCTCTGACTCCCAAGCCTGGGCTCTTTCCACTGAGCCACGCTGCTTAATAAGCGCTCAGTAAATGCGATTGAATGAACGAATGAACAATGGACTGGACGGACCCTTAGTCTGAACGTTGGTCCTGGAGAACTGACCGGAAGTGACTATGCCATCATCATCATCATCATCATCATCATCAATCGTATTTATTGAGCGCTTACTATGTGCAGAGCACTGTACTAAGCGCTTGGGAAGTACAAATTGGCAACATATAGAGACAGTCCCTACCCAACAGTGGGCTCACAGTCTAAAAGGGGGAGACAGAGAACAAAACCAAACATACTAACAAAATAAAATAAATAGGATAGATATGTACAAGTAAAATAAATAAATAAATAGATAGAGTAATAAATATGTACAAACATATATACATATATGCCATGAAACACTGAACTTTGGAACCAAACTGTCCAGGGAGCCTTAGATGGCTAGGGGTTGGGCTTGAGGTCTTTGGTCAGAACTGGAAATTTACCCAGGGTCTGTTCTTGAGGAACCTATATCTGGCTCAAAGCCAGGTCACTTTTCTTTATTTTTCAGGCATCCCACCAAGGCACACTTTAAACAGAAGAAAAAAGGTTCCCTTGTCAAAAATCATGGTTTGGGGAAGGTCCCACTCATCTCTGGCTCTGCCTACAGGGCAGAGGGAAACATACATTACAGTCTCCCACCCCACCCCCCATCCCCACTTTCCAAAATGCAGAGCTTTCAATTTTGGTTTCTCTTCTCTTAACCACCTGCTTGACATAACTGGGTCTCTCGGAGTCTTGCCTGGGTTTACAAGAAGCTCAGAAGGGGTTGGTTTTTCAAGACTGTTATTCTCTTTCTGAGTCTTGTAATAGTCTATTCTATGCCTCCCTTCAAAAACGCTTCTAAATATCATTGTGGTCCCCATCCCCGGTACTATCGATCAGGCTAAACCAGACTTGATTAGAACTCACTTGGGGCCCTCCACACAATTGCATCACCCAGAGAATATGTCATGGGACAATAAAGATTCTTTCTTCTCCTCCTATGAGTTACAAACATTGAATTTACAACATCAGGAAAATGAGCCTCAAGGAATATCGAATCGGACTTTTAACATGGAAAAAAAATCCACCACAACCAATGAAAAGTGACACACCCAAATCGTGTCATACCACTTGGGCCCAATAAGGTAAAAAGCTCACAATTTGAGATGTACGTACCTGCTCCCCTAACCCTCCCACTCAAATGTCCCCATAATTTTTCAAGATAAGACAGGTCTTTCTGAAACACATTATGACCGAAAACACCAGGGATGTAATTAGAGAACATTTTCTTCAAACAACTTAAACTGTAACAGATAGCTATTCGGGGTCACTGATTTTCTTGCCCTTCTCCACTCCCCTTCAGAGTCCCTAGATTTGTGGCTTGTGATATTGCCTGACCCAGTTATTTTCTGTTCTTCTTGTTTGCTCATTTTATTGCACTCTCAGTAATATTGGCCTAAGCTTTAAAGAGAAGTAGGTGAACTTCTAAATTTTCTGAGTCTTTACTGCCCAGTTTCCATGTCTGAAAGAGAATCCAAACCTCTACATATTTCTCACTAAGCCTTACGTCCGTAAGGCTTCTGGGAAAGTCTTTTTCTTCTAAGAGTAATGTCCAACGCATGATACGGCCACCCCGCTGGGCTTTCTTCCCCAACTCCCAGTCTTCCCCAAGTCCAGACTGACCCAGAAAGCGCAAACCATTGCCCTGACTTCTAGTTCCGGGGATGGCCGGTTCTTTGGCGATGATCTTTCAAGAACCACAGTAAGAATGAGAGAGATAAGCTATCCAAGGAAGGCAAAGGGAGGCGCAGTGAGACTCGGATGGTGCTTTGACTAAAAGAGCTGGCCTAGTGGGCCCGAGGCTTGCGTCGGGGCCGTTACCTGATGGAGGGGGTCGCGGTGACCCAGTCACCCCCAATGAATGTGCTTCTCACGGAAGAGAGTCTGTGACCTTTCTCTGATCCCAAAAGGTTAACATTAAAGGACAGAGTAAGACAGCGGATTCCCTTCTTAATTAACATTTTTATTAAATAACCCATTTCAAATAATGGTTAAATTCTCTAAATTTATATCATTCTATTAACCATAATCTAATCTCATTAACCTTGAAATCCCAGTCTTAACTACCCAATTCTATACACCATGGTACTATCTACTAAACTAATTAAGTGACCTTCAAACTACTTCTCCTCCATATAAAGTCATTATTTTTTTTGCTCATAGTTCTTTCTCGGGTCTCTCATGTTATCTTTCTCCCGTGAACTCTGTTCTTGAAAGCTCCTCTTCCGGAAAGGCCTCTCTTATCAAAACTGTACCGTTTTCTGGCATATTCTTCACTCGGTACTTCATTTAAAATAGTTCCTACTTCCCTTCCGCTTGCACGCTCACTCCCTCTACTCTGTCCTAAATATCTTCTGCATCTTGGCTTCAAAGGTCACCTCTCATCTCTCTGAGATGGTTTCAAAGCTATGAGCAGAGATCAGGCTACACAATCCCCCTCCCACCCGACAATAATGGGGGGAGTGTGAGGAAGTCCCCCCCAGGCTGCTCTGAAGCTGTGCCCTTCAGATTTAATGCCACTCCTCAAAGTGCTTATTCTAGAAACCTCTCCCCCTCCTTTCCCAGGTCCCTACGGCAGGCTTAAGGAACAAGAGCTTCACTGTTCGCCGCTGTTTGGCTTTTTTTCTTTTCTTCCGATACTCTGGCCAAATGAAAAAGGATTACAGATCTGTCATTTCCCATTTGCTTAATTTAGGAATGATCACCCAAAAGATATTTCTTGTCCTGGAAAAAAAAATAGTGCAGAGATACTGCACTGGTATTTTGGGTTATCTGGAGAGGTTCGGAGGGGACTCCTTTTTCTCCAAGACATGAAGAAGATTTGATCTTTTCTCTGGGTCTTTGGCCGCACGAACGCAGCATCCACAGGGCACACCGGGAGCTGACGTGATTTGCCTTCCCGACTAGTTACGATCACAGGTAGGGAGTGGGACTAGAGTACCCCACTCCAATTCTCCCTCTGCGTCCCTACGGTTGCTTGGCTAGGTCAGAGCAGATTCTGAAAAAGATGCATTAAAACTGAGGTTGAGGGCTTTTTCTAGCATGCCTGAAGCTTTAAAAATTCCAGTCCTAGAAAAAACATTAATGGGAGTGGCCCGGGGCTGGCTCATCATCTCTAGAGGACCTGGGTTCTAATTCTAATCCCAGCTCTGCCACTTGTTTGCTGTGGGATTTGGGGCAAGTCACTTAACTTCTCTGTGCCTCAGTCACCTCATGTGTAAAACGGGGATTCAGACTGTGAGCCCCATGTGGGACGTGGACTCTGTCCAACCTGATTAGCTTGTATCTACTCCAGCTCTTAGTACATTGCTTGGCACACAGTAAGCGTTTAACAAATACCATTTTTTTTAAAAAAGAGCACAGGCCTGGGAGTCAGAGGACCTGAGTTCAAATTCTGCCTCAGCCCCTTGCCTGCTGGTTGACTTTGGGCAAGTCACTTGGCTTCTCTGTGCCTCAGTTTCCTCATTGGAAAAATGGGGATTCAAAGCTTGTTCTCCCTCCAACTTAGGCTTCAAGCTCCATCTCCAACCTGATTAACTCGTATTTAACCCAGTGCTTAGAATACAGAGTAAGTGCTTAACAAATACCATAATAATTATTTTTTACTATTTGAATATCTGTGCTAATTCTATTTCCCTCCTTTCTGGCATTAGGCTGTAGTACTTCTTGCATTGAGCCTGGCTCATTTTTTTCTTTATAACCCTCAGAGCAGATAATTCAAGGCTCTGTCGCAGCCCTTTCACTGACTACTATCTACTTCGGGAAGGGAATACTTTTTTTTTTAATGGTCTGTTAAGCACCTACTATGTGTCAAGCACTGTTCTAAGCACTGGGGTAGATACAAGGTAATCAGGTTGGGTGCAGTCCTGTCCCACTTGGGGCTCACAGTCTTAATCCCCGTTTTACAGAGGCACAGAGAAGTGAAGAGACTTACTCAAGGTCACAGAGCAGACAAATGGTGGAGCCGGGATTACAGCCCAGATCCTTTTGACGCCCGGGTTCTAACCACTAAGACCTGCTGCTATCCATGGGATAGTGGTATACCTAGAGAACCACAGTGTTCAGCTTTAATTGTTTGGTTGATTACTGGGCTAATTCCAAGCTAATTTGGATTTTGCCTTCATGTATTCAGGTAGAAACCCATAAGCAGATTTTATTAAGGACCCTGCCTGGGTCGCGAAGAGCAAAAAAGACAGGCAGAAGACCATAAGAAAAAATTGAGACAATTCTAGGAAGTGATTATTTGCTTGCGATAAAAACTGTCGGGCAGTCTGAAGATAGATCGGCGACAGATGCTCCGGGAGAAAGGAAAGAAGACCATTTAAGAAGGAAATGGAAAGAGGCTGCAGAACACTCATTGGGATTCAAATCTGAGTCCTTCACTTCCAAAGAGCCAAGTTCAGAGAAAGGCAAATAGGGTGGCATCTTTGGAGCCAAGCACCATATGGTAATCAAGAGAGATGGCATCATTTCTTTCGATGCTGTTACATTTCGCACAAAATTCTACTCAGATGCCCTCAGTGTACACTGCGACACTAACACATCTCTGTAAGGCAAACCGAATGTTTAAAGGGGCACTCGGGATGAAGAAGTATAAGGCTGCTTTGGGGAGCGTGCGGGATACGTGAACCTGTTTACCACTCTTTTAGGAGGATATAGCTCTTGAGAGTCTGGTTTACAGCAGTTTTCCTTCCCAAATTAATAGATGATGAGAGACAGAACTTATAATTCCTCGGTACCCAGCGGGGGCCCTTCTGTTAGAGGAGCACCCCCACTGGGAAACCAGACTGAGGTAGCAGGAAGCAGACACCAACCCTGAGGGCAGGGGAGGTAACCAAAAGGCGCACACAGACTCAGAAAAAAAAAACCTGACTGGACTGCTGGTGTGTTCAATGGCTCTCTTTGCTCCTTCTCCAAGAGGTCCAGAGATCCATAATAGGGTCAGAAAGTCTCCACCCACCCACCACCAAGGCAACACCCCTGCTGTGACTTGGACATATTCATGCTTACTGCAATAACCCTTTCCAAGTGACCAGATGACAGCTAACGCCCATCGATTTCAGTTTTCAAGGTGGCGGAGGGAAAAAAACTCCAGTTTTGTAAATGATGCTTTTACACATGAGAATGAATTCTTTGACGGTTCAGGGGCCCCGATTTCGAAATTCTTCCCATCAGGCCCACTGAAACCAGTGAGGTGGAAATCCTCTCTCGGTCTTTGTTTTGCCAACCCGACAGCACTACCCCCACCCTCTCACCTGCACCCCCTCTCCTGTGAGGGCCGAGCAAGACTGGATCTGCCAGACTCGGTCGCGGATTGTGTGCAGGTTAAGTCCTTCGGCAATCTCGGAGGCAGGGGCGGCCGTAAGCAAATCCTGTTTATTAGCGAAGATGAGCACTGGAACGCTGCTTAGTTTTTCTTCATCCAGTAATTCGGCTAACTCCTGTATCATTTTGGAAAGGGACGAAGAAACGAAAAAACCCAACCACCCAGTGTTAAACCAGCAGCTCTTTGACCTTGCCTCTAATTTGAAAAATATTTAGGGCAAATGCTGAATGTGAATCTTCCAAGTGAGGCTTAGATCAGATTACCAGACAGTCAAGCTTCACAGGATATCTTTGCCCGCAGTTCATATAAATGCCTTTTCAACAACATTTTATGGGGGCATTCCGAACTCTGAAATTAGCAAAGAAGCAGCGTGTCCCATTGGAAAGAACACAGGCCTAGGAATCGGGGGACCTGGACTCTAATCCCAGCTTGGCCACTAGTTTGCTGTGTGATCTCTGGCAAGTCACTTCACTTCTCTGTGCCTGTTTCCTTATGTGTAAAGTAGGGATTCAGTACCTGTTCTTCCTCTACTTAGACTGTCCCCCAATCAATCAATCAATTGTATGTACTGAATGCTTACTATGTGCAGAGCACTGTACTAAGAACTTGGGAGAGGACAATACAATGTTGTTGGCAGACCCGTTCCCTGCCCACAACAGGCTTACAGTCTAGACGGGACCTGGGGACAGTTCCATGGAGGGACAAGGATTAATTTGGATCTACCCCAGCACTTAGAACAGTGCTTGACATACTAAGCGCTTAACAAATACCCTAATTATTATCATTAGCAAATGTTTAGAGTTTAGAGGCTATGATTCTTTTGTCAATTTCTATCCTCCTCGCTTAGTGGTATTTACTGAGCACTTACTGTGTGCAGAGAGCACTGTACTACGTGACTGGGAAAATACAATACAATAGAATTAGCAGACAAGATCCCTGGCCTCAAGGAGCTTTCGGCCCAAAGCATACAGACAAGTCCAACGGCCCTAAACAGAATTTTTCAGGGTGTCCTTTGGCCTACCGCTCTCACATTCATCACCAAACCTCAGGAACATGCTGTAAGTGAAGTTCTGAGGCAGAGTGTGACTCTCAACTGCTATTAAGCATCCTTGTAATAATAATAATAATGGAATTTGTTAAGCGCTTACTGTGTGCCAGGCACTGTACTAAGAGCTGGGGTGGATACAAGCAAATTGGGTTGGACACAGTCCCCGTCCCACGTGGGGCTCACAGTCTCCATCTCCATTTTACAGATGAGGTAACTGAGGCACAGAGAAGTGAAGTGACATACCCAGGGTCACACAGCAGGCAAGTGGCGGAGCCAGAATTAGAATCCACGACCTCAGTGATAGCACTGTTGGGTCTGAGTATTTTTGCCACTCTTGCTCAGCTCCAGCAGTGCATCCTTATTGTTATTTTGAGCCCTGGACTGTTCAGATGGTCAGCAATATACTCCACATTAGGCTGGATAGCCACTTGCTACTCCTCTCTTCTGGCCGTCTCACTACCTGCATGTCCTGAATCCTGAGCCCTTTGATTTCACACTGAACTGTCCAACTGGAGGTAGTGAGTGGGAGGGAGGGCAACCCCTTTCCATGCCTCAAGTTTGTGCCCCATTTCTGTTGCGGTTCTGTGGGTGCTGAATTGTGTTTCAGAAATATAAAAGTCCTGCAAAGAGAGGCTCTTCTAACTTGAGGTGGGAACTATCTGAAACTGATGAGCCTGCACAGGATGAGATGTTTGCTTGGTCAGTTTTTTTTTTTCCAATGTACTAAATCTAATCTGCCCACCAGGATTTAAACAGATGTCTATTATGTCTTTTTGGAGTCAGCACAAACTTGGACGGCCCTAATGTGAGTTTAGAGTAGCTACGGCCTAGAAGCCCAGGATTCGAAGGACTTCTATATACATGTTAAGTGAAGTTGGCATGTACAGGTAGTCCAGAAAGCCTGGTATGAAAGGGAGAAGCTAATGTGTTTTCAAATAAGGGGATCTAAATGTCTACCCTGCTGGATTTCCAGAGCTCTAAGGGGCATCATGGAGGTTTAAAGTATTTTTGTCCTAACCTGGGCTGTAAGCGAAGAAAGTGGTTAATATGTTTGGTTTTGTTCTCTGTCTCCCCCTTCTAGACTGTGAGCCCACTGTTGGGTAGGGACTGTCTCTATATGTTGCCAACTTGTACTTCCCAAGCGCTTAGTACAGTACTCTGCACACAGTAAGCGCTCAATAAATACAATTGATTTATTGACTGATTAGACTGTAAGGTCGTTGCTGACAGGGAACATTTCTACCAAATCTGTTGTATTGTACCCTCTCAAGCTCTTAGCACGGTGCTTGGAACACAGTATGTGCTCAATAAATACTACTGACTGACTGGGCTACTCACCAATTGCCTCAGCCTCCCCAGAGAAGACCCTGCTCTTAGGCAGAGGGAGTTGTTCTGCTTGGGGGTGAGATTTATCTACACCAAGTTGATGGTGAGTTTCGAGCCATTTTGCGCAATCCATTTCTTTTTTCTATATATAACTCAGGAGTAGAGGATATGCTTGCCCTCAGAGAGAAACTGGATGGCTCAGGAGAGCAGTGTCAAATCCATGCCCCTGGTCTCCAGGCTCAAGTTAACTGTGATCCAGGCCCTTCAGTAGGCCAGTTTGATGGACTGAACCAGAGAGTTCTCGATCCAGGGCCTACAGAGATAGTAAAGCAATCCACATCCCCAAAACCCACTCCAAAAAAGACCTTGGGAAGGCCCAGTGAAAAGGCCTTTTTCCTCTTCCCCTCCCCATCGCCCCCGCCCTACCTCTTTCCCCTCCCCACAGCACTTATATATATGTTTGTACAGATTTATTACTCTATTTTACTTGTACATATTTACTAGTCTATTTATTTTGTCAATTATGTGCATCTAGCTTTACTTCTATTTATTCTGATGACTTGACACCTGACCACATGTTTTGTTTTGTTGTCTGTCTCCCCCTTCTAGACTGTGAGCCCGTTGTTGGGTAGGGACCGTTCTCTATATATTGCCAACTTGTACCTCCTAAGCGCTTAGTACAGTGCTCTGCACACAGTAAGTGCTCAATAAATACGACTGAATGAATGAATGAATGAACATGTACTTGGGAGTTAGAAGTTCTGGGTTCTAATCCTAGCTCTGCCAATTGCTTGCTGTGTAATCCAGGGCAAATCACTTCACTTCTCTGTCCTTCAATTTCCTCAACTGTAAAATGGGGATTCAATACCTGTTCTCCCTCCTACTTAGACTGTGAGCCCCATGTGGGACAGAGACAGTCCAAGCTGATTGACTTGTATCTACCCCAGTACTTAGAACAGTGTTTGAAAATACAGTAATACTTAACAAATATAATAATAATAATAATAATAATAATAATGACAACAACAATAAGGGTAATAATAAAAGGCTGTGAGACTTTTCCTGACCTCTCACTTGGGGGGACCTGCTTCCATTGACTCAAGGAACAAGAGAATGGTGCCTTTTCACATCCTTCTCACCCACTCTTCTCTATAGCTGAAACCAGCAACCTATCGAAGTAACTTTGAGGGGGAGCCCGTGTTTGCAACTGAACCTAGGCTCGAGGGGGTGCTTCCTTCCTTGGCTTGGGAACAAGAGCACCTTTTATTTGGGCTCCACATTTCTTGAAGCCCCTTTAAACTTTTTAGATTTAACCCTCGGGACAGTTAAGTCAATATTTGAAAGATGTAAATAGAATTCCTCAGTAAAGAGTTCCTCTGGGTTGGCTTTTGGCAGGCCTGGAAAAAAAAAAAAACCTGAAGAGGTTTTAACCTTCAGTGTTAAGTTCCATTTGCTCGTGTCTTATCCGTTTAATTTGATTATGCCTTTTTTGTTTAAAGGACTCGGTCTACTAATTTTCTTTTTTAGACAAATGGTACTTTTGCCTGGTTGCCAGAAGGACCGTCTTGTTTGAACTGCAAAGGTTAAACAAAAAAATAACTTCCTAACTCTCAAACATTTACATGGCAGATTAATGGCTACTCAGTTATTTGGAAAATATTTAGACAGAGAAATTATTTACCTGGCCCGTCTCTTCGAATCTTTTTCTGTCTGCGCTGTCGATAACATATATCTACAAAGGAAGCAGGGAAGCGTTTATTAGTAGGTATAGAAAAATATCCGGTTGCTTATAGAAATGGATCTGAGCTCAGTAGAGTACCCAGATGCCTACCTCACGGCATTCACCCATGTGGACAGGCTCCATCTCATGAGGAGAAACAGAAGAAAATGGAGGTGATATTCAGAAAATACCTCCTCGCCGACAGAAGCCATTGTGAAACCAGGCAATCCTAAAGGCATCATTTTGAGTCGTTCAAAAACAAATGACCAGATCAGAAGAGTGCTCTGCACACAGTAAGCACCCAATAAATACCATTGATTGATTAACTGATTGAAGAGGCAGAATGTAGGCAACGTTCTTTTACCGGCTGCAGAGCATGAGGAAAGTGAGAGAGTAGGCGTCTTCCATCTCTAATTTCTGAGGGTCAGAAGCTACTCTTGCCTCAGGGCACCAGGAAAGGATGGGAAAGACTTGGATGCTAGAAAAAAACAGACTTGGGGATTCAATACCAATCCCCAGGCCCAAATTTCTTTTAAAGAATTAAAAATTGTAATTAAAACAATGGAATAATGAGAAATCTCATTAAGAAAGTGCATCCTCAATGAGAAGCAATATCAAAACTATCACTTTCAAACATGCTAAATTACACGAATGGGTACACAGTCAGCACTGTGCGTAGGCAATCTTGCATGCACGTCAAATTCTCTGCACTTCATGCCAAAACCAGACTCCCTCCTGAAACAAAACCAATTAAAATTCTTCTGCTTAATGCACTGTCATCTAGTCACCAACAGACAAATACCAGAAACCAAGTTCAGCCTGAACCATTACATAAATAATACATGCTCTCAAGAGTACCCTACACCTCTAACTTCCTTTTTGAGGGGAGGAATGAGAAGAGGGGGAGGAGGAATAATTATCTTTGACTCTGGGTTTTTATGGCCTGGTTATTATTATTACTCACCATAGTTTGCTCATTGCTAACAATATGCAAGGTGCTCTGCAGAACATGGAATTAGATTTACGCTCTCTGCCTGTTGGGATTCCCAATTTAAAATTGACAGACGAGACATAAATATATCGTTGTCCTTTGTATTCAAAGATGATGCCACCGATGGGAAAATTTGCCCATGGGTGAGAGTGTGGCTGAAAAGATGGATGTGGATGGATGGTCCTGGTTCACACAAAGATTGTCCCTTTTTATGCTGAACATGATGGCTGTTTTCAGTGCCTGGCACTAGGCTCATTTTTGCTTCTTAATCTCACAATCTTCTTGAGGTTTTATTTTGAAAAGAACTCCCCACTCCCCTTCCAGCTGTACTATAATACTAGAGTTGCTTTCCTGAAGGACCTCCTTTTATGGAAAAAAAAAATAATGTTGAGAAACCATCGATTCAGTGGGAATTAATGGGTTAGAGACTACGTGGTGGAAAGATATCACTGTAGTCTCATGGAAAGAGCATTGGCTGGGGAATCAGAGGACCTGGGTTCTAATTCCAGCTTCATTACTTGCCTCCTATGTGACCTTGGACAGGTTACTTAACTTCTCTATGCCTCAGTTTCCTATCTGTAAAATGGATATTCAATAACTGTCCTCCAAATCCCTTAAACTGTGAGCCCCATGTGGGACAGGAACTGCATCCCACCTGAATATCTTGTCTCTACCCCAGTGCTTAGTACAGTGCTTAGAATATTGTAAGTGCTTAACGGATACCACAATTTTTATTTTTATTGTTACCACCATTATCTGACATTGTTTGACACACATTCCTATATTACTGCTGCGTATGTTTTCTTTTATAATAACACTCAGTAAGAGCTGTTTTTCTGCATTAAATACAGCATCCCACAGTTTCAAAGACACAAGGCAACACAAAGTATGGTGTAGTCCCCTAAAGCTGGGTCTTTACAGTAAGACTAGGCACTGAATGGTAAAGTACAGCTAGTTAAAGGTAGTGCAGTTTCACAGGGCAGAGGAAAAAGCCGGGAAAAGTAGCAGAGGGTCACTGTGACGCCATGGGCGGACACCAAACTGTTTCTTACAGGGCTGAATCTCTGTTCATCATCATCATCAATCGTATTTATTGAGCGCTTACTGTGTGCAGAGCACTGTACTAAGCGCTTGGGAAGTACAAGTTGGTAACATATAGAGACAGTTCCTACCCAGCAGTGGGCTCACAGTCTAAAAGGGGGAGACAGAGAACAAAACCAAACATACTAACAAAATAAAATAAATAGAATAGATATGTACAAGTAAAATAAATAGAGTAATAAATATGTACAAACATATATACATATATACAGGTGCTGTGGGGAAGGAAGGAGGTAAGATGGGGGGGATGGAGAGGGGGACGAGGGGGAGAGGAAGGAAGGGGCTCAGTGTGGGAAGGCCTCCTGGAGGAGGTGAGCTCTCAGTAGGGCCTTGAAGGGAGGAAGAGAGCTAGCTTGGCGGATGGGCAGAGGGATTGGGGGCATTCCAGGCCCGGGGGATGACGTGGGCCGGGGGTCGATGGCGGGACAGGCGAGAACGAGGTACGGTGAGGAGATTAGCGGCGGAGGAGTGGAGGGTGCGGGCTGGGCTGGAGAAGGAGAGAAGGGGGGTGAGATAGGAGGGGGCGAGGTGAGGGACAGCCTTGAAGCCCAGGGTGTTTTGTTTTGTTGTCTGTCTCCCCCTTCTAGACTGTGAGCCCATTGTTGGGTAGGGGCCGTCTCTATATGTTGCCGACTTGTACTTACCAAGCGCTTAGTCCAGTGCTCTGCACACAGTAAGCGCTCAATAAATATGATTGAATGAATGAATGAAAGGACGAGCTCCAATCTGATCTGGAGGCGATGCAGAGCTGGAGAAATGACAGTGAGTGGGGTGACTGGGTCAGCTCAGGGAAGGCTCTCTGTCACAGCAGAGCAGCTGCCCCAGACCTCCTAGCTTTTAGGGGGCTCACTTCAAGGCCTAGATGACCCTCTTTAGTACCCTGAAATTCACAAATGCCTGGGTCGCTTCCAAATCTGCATGGAAATGAGAAGACTTACTTGTGCAAACTTGGAGCACATGTTTTACCTTGTGCCTGACCAGAGGCACAGCTGGGGCTCTGAGTCAAAGCCCATAACAAACTGTTCAGTCCACTGCATTCTGAACTGACTGGAGAGTAGGGAGTGGAGAGAAGGACACGTTGTGAGGAGAAAGTGCCAGTTTTGAGAGAGATCTGTTTTCTTATTCGATATTTTTACGGTACACATCCTTCATTATGGCAATTGTGTTTTCAAAATAATTGTTTTCTCAATCTACACATATCTAGTTTTCATAGTCTTTGGCTTAGCACTTGGCAGTGAAGAATTAGGAAATGGCTGTACAATAATTCCAAGGGGAAAACCTATAAAAACGGATGCTATATTTAAACCAAGAAATGGGTCAAGTGAGTAAACCAGTCTCTAGTAATCCCACAATTTTTTTCCCCCTAAAGCTTTGCCTTTTTTTCTCTTAGAAGAATCCAATCTTTTTATCCTCATTTTTAATAACAGTGTGGCCTAGTGGAAAGAGCCCAGGCTTGGGTGTCAGAGGACCTGGGTTCTAATCCTGGTTCCGCCACTCGTCTGCTGTGACACCTTGGGAAAGTCACTTTGCTTCTCTGGGCCTCAGGTTCTCTCAAAATGGGGATTCAATACCTGTTCTCCCTTCTATTTAAGAGTGTGAGGCCCGTGTGTGGGACCTGATGATCTTGTCTCTACCCCAGTGCCTATCATGGTGCTTGACACATAGTAAGCACTTAACGAATATCACTATTATTATTCTAATGTTTCTCTATTCCCTTTACCATAGCTTCCTACCATTTGCCGAAAAGTGGTAGCCTTTTGACGTTCTCTTATTTCCTACTTTCTGTCAGCCACCACATATACGGGAATTAAAGTCCCTCTCTCTCTTCAGTGACACAGCACCATAAAAGGGGACAGTTCTGGATCCAAAGCCTGTATCTCTTGGACCTAAAGGAGTGAGTGTTTTTTTTTAATGGCATTTGTCAAGTGCTTACTATGTATCAAGCACTGTTCTAAGCGCTGGGGTAGATACAAGTTTATCAGGTTGGACACAATCCCTCTCCCATATGGAGGTCGTAGTCTTAAGTGGGAGGGAAGAGGGTTGAATTCCCATTTTAGAGTTGAGGCAACTGAGGCATAGAGAAGCTAAGTGACTTGCCCAAGGTCACAAAACAGGCAATTGTCAGAGCTGGGATTAGAACCCAGGTTCTCTGACTCTCCGGCCTGTGCTCTTTCCACAAGGCCACGCGGCAAGTTGAGTGTCTGCCAACTCTTCCACCTTATGGAACAAGACAAACCGAGTTACCAACTAAATCTATCAACTTTAAACTTTAAGACTACGGCACAGCACTGCCACTTAGAAATTTTCCTGAGGCATAGCCCTGATCTGTCTGCTGGGTCATTATTTCCACTCTTATTTGTGAGAGAAAAGGAGAATGGAAAATATATTTCCTGGTGTGATATAGTCCATAGAAGTACAGATGCTTTTTGATCATCCTGGGAGCTGTTTATCCAATTTGTGGATTATCCAGGCCCTTTACTTTTTCTCCTCTCCAACCTGCTGCCTTTTGCCATTCTGCTGCTCATTAGCACCTCCACCAGAAGGCCAGGTGAAGGAAGATGGAAGTATTAGCTACAATGAGGCCTCTGGGTTATTAACAATGGATTTTATGTACTTCTGCTCCCCCTGCCCCCCATTAATACAAAAAGCTGGAACTGATTGTAATAAAGATATCATAGTGAAGGCCACTACTTGGCTTCATGAGTTTTAAAGCACATTTGACCTCAGTGCTCAGTAAATACCACTGATCGCCATGAATTTGGTTATTTCTACCACCCTCCTACAGCTTCCAGTCACTGCTAAAAAAACTGCCCTCCCAGTCTCATCTACATCATCATCATTACCATTCTATATTATAATACAACAATAACAGTAATAGTTATCTTTAATGACGATGGTATTTATTAAGTGCTTACTATGTGCAAGCACTGTGTTGGGATTTCTCACCTTCCTACTCTCACTCCCTTCTCTTACTCTGACTCAACCTCCATTTTGTCTATTCCCCCCCCACCTCCTCAGTTATCTGCTTCTTTTCACTGCTCAACTCTTCTGACCTCAGGCTTCACCCCAACTCAGTCCTTCATCATCATGGACACATACTATACCTAATCCTCTCCCAGCTACGTTCCATCTAGGACCTTACGCACTTCAACCTGCCATTGTCTGACTATAATTTTCTGACCTGCCACCTCATCCATAACCCCACTCTGATGAATTCAATCCTCTCCCTCTACCATGACTTATAAACCTTGGACTCACTCTACTCCCCCAACACTATCACACTCCCCCTGAACTCCCTGACAGCCCTCTCACTCCTTGATGTGAGAGTCCACACCCCCAACTCTGCTTTCTCCACTGATTCTGTTGTCCTCCTGCCCCTTCTCTTCCCTGCTCTTGCAGCTTTTTCTCTTGTTCAAAAACTCCTTTCCCTCAGCTCTCGCTCCCTTACTCATCTCCTCACTTTTTTCCCACTCCAATCCAGCCCCCACACTTCACTCCTCTGATACTGCTCTTTGCTTCTCTCCTAAAATACAGTCCTGAATTTCCTCCTGCCTCCAGGACATCTCCATTTGGCTCTGAGTAAAATTCAACATATGTACAACTGAACTTCTCATCTTCCCTCCTAAACCCACTCCTAATTTTCCTACCACTGCGGATAACACTTCCACCCTCCCTATGCCAGAAGTCTAAAACCTTGAGGTTGTCCTTGTCTTTCTGCACATAGTCAATCTACTGCTAAATCCTGCTAGATCTTGTTATATACAACATTTCCTGGATCCTGTCCTTTCTCTCCACTGGTCCACTTTCTCACCACTTTCCAGCTGCCACTTACCACCCTGGTCATAGTGGGTCTATTGTAGACACTCCCCCCCTCCCCCTCCAATCTATACTACCCATTGCTTCATGGATCATCTTCCTGAAAAGTCAGTGTGCACCTATCTCTCCCCTCCTCAAAGCCCCCAGTCTTCTCATTTCCCTCTGAATTGAGCAAAACTCTTCCCAACTGCCTTCGAGGCTCTCTGCCAACTCTCTCCATCTTACATACTGACTCTCTTTACCCTCTACTCCCCAGTAAGCTAAGCTAACAATCTAACTGTACTACGATCTCAACACTCCCGCTTCCATTCCCATGCTCATAATAATTAATAATAATATTTGTGATGTTTGTTATGCACTTACTATGAGCCAAGCACTGTTCTAAGCACTGGCATAGACACAAGCTAATCAAGGTTGGACCCAGTCCCTGTTCCACATGGGGCTCACTGCCATAATCCCCATTTTATAGATGAGATAACTGAAGCACAGAGAAGTTAAGAGACTTGTCCAAGGTCACCCAGAGACAAATGTTTCCTTGGCCTGGAAATCCTCCTCTCCACTCTCCCCTGCAACTAAAAAAATCTACCGGATCACAGCTCTCCCCATTTTTAGAGTCCTCTTAGAATGCTGCCTCTTTCAGAATGCAAATCACAACACCCTAGCTGTGTTACTCCGACAGTCACCCATAGCACCTATAAATTATGAATATATATGCATATTTTATTTGGACTTTCATTTAAATAGTCAATTACTTATTCCGCTATTTCATTCTGGTATACTTGAACTTACTGCTGTAATCTCTTGCACACTTTTTTTACATTTTTATGGTATTTATTAAGTGCTTACTATGTGCCAGGTACTGTACTAAGCGCTAAGCGCTGAGGTAGATACAAACTAATCAGGTTGGACACAGTCCATGTCCCACATGGGGTTCACAGTAGTAATCCTCATTTTACAGATGAAGGAGCTGAAGCAGAGAAAAGTTAAGTCACTTGCAAATAACTTTTGTCAATCATTCTCCCCTTTTAGATTGTCAGCTTCTTGAGGGCAAGGAAGCTATGTCTAGTTTCTGCTGTCCTCTCACAACCACTTAGTACATTGCTCTGCAGCTCATCAGGTGCTTAACTAATTCCAGCAATTAACTGGTGATTACCACAGTTAAACACTATTTTATCCTTATGTATTCAAACTACTATTTGTTATAGTCTATTTGTAGCCACCCCAGTACTTAGTACAGTGCCTGGCACATAGTAAGCACTTAACAAGTGCGATAGGTATTATTATTATTATTGTTAATACATAATTTTCCTACCTGTCTCCCTGACTAGATGCTGTATCCCCAGTGGGGAAGCTCTGTGCACTCTCCCAAGTGCTTAGTACAGTGCTCTGCACACAGTAGGTGCTTAATAAATACTACTAATGATGATGCTGATAAATAATACTAAAAGGATTAAAATCAATAGAGCTTCTTGATAGGACAGACAATGGGAAACATAGCTTTAGCTGTGGAGGAACACTTGGAAAAACACATTTTTCTACTTGTTCTGAATAGTTAGACAGTGACTGCATCTCCTACCAGCCAGAAGAAACAGTGAAGGTATCCCTGCTCTTTCCTCCTTAAACGCAGGCAAGTTTTATTTTTTGATTCTCCCCCCAAAGTTAAGAGATAATGAAGGACGAGATGGTTTCGAAATGCTCAAACGCAAACATCTCGCTTCAAAGATTTCAAATGTCAGACCAACATAATCTGGTCTCCGGCTTAATAGGACTTTTCCAACTTTACAGTTGAAGATTTCACATGCGAAACCCAGTTCCAAACTGCTGCAATATCTTTGGCATGGTAGTGCTGTGTTGTCACAAAGCTTGTAATCTAACACTGGGGAGTCAATGGCTCCCCACCCAGTGCCTCCTCTCAAAAGGGACTGGAATAAGAAAATATTGAGTCCCGGTCCAAGATTTAGTCTTGCATTCTACGTCTTATGCCTCTGTACTGAGGCTCCTCTAGTGCTGTTGTGCTGAACTGATTGTTGTGTGAATGTGGGTTGTTTCTCTTACGCGTAGCCAAAACAACTTGCGTACGACACAACTTTCTGTTTCACAACCTAGAAAACAGATTCGCTAATTTCAACAACTCTGAACTGAAAACCCTTTCCAGGGTCCCTTGAAGGGTTTCCTTTTGAGGCTTACCCTGGCTTCTTGGCAGGTATCAGCAATCAAAGACCATCCGCCTTTAAGTATTGCCATCACTGGGCCTTACATAAGCTGGCAACTTGGAGGTGAAAGTCTCATTTCCCTTGGACACTCAGCTTAACTCATCTCTCTCCATTTCTGATCAATGAAACAATAGAAAATCCCCTGGCCAGCCTGTTTTTGTTCCAAAATTAATCATTTTAGTTTAAGATTAATATTACCATTTAATCATAACTAATAAAATAGTAAACTTGTGTGTAAAATGAGGTCACCCCCTCCTCTCGGTCCCTGAATGGTTGAGGCCTGAAGGACAAGACTTAAGGAGAAGAAGGCTATGTTTTCTTTTTCCTTTCTTTTTTCCACCTCCTAGCTTCCTTTTTCTTGTTCTCCTTTCCCACTCAAACCACAAATTTGGTACAGAGGCAGAACAGGAATTCCCCACCCCTCTAGTAGAAATAAAAGGGGCACCTGGTGTTTTACGTTTCCTTATTTTAACTCATTAATTTTTACTTTGTCTAACGCTACGTACACATACCTATAAGTGGGCTGTTCCGCTTTTTTAAAAAAAGGTATTTGTTAAGTGCTTACTATGTGCCAGGCACTCTACTAAGTGCTGGGGATACAAGTTAATTAGGTTGGACACAGTCCATGTCTCACATGGGGTTCACAGTCTTAATTCCCATTTTACAGATGAGGTAACTGAGGCACAGAGAAGTGAAGTGACTTGCCTACGGTCACACAGCAGTCAAGTGGTGGAGCCAGGATCAGAACCCACTCCCAGGCCCAGATTCTTTCCACTAGCCCATGCTGCTCCTTGTGTGCAGGGATTACGTCGAACAACTCTATTTGTACTTTCCCAAACATAGAGTACAGTGCTCTGTACAGAGTAAGTGCTCAATAAGTACCACTGACTGATTGATTGATTCCAACCATCAGAGAGTAAGCTTTTGCAGATCTATGTAGAGTGGGGTGGTGAGAGGAGGAGACTATCTTTCCCTTTACACTGTTAACCCCAAGTCATTCATTCATATTTATTGAGCTCTTACTGTGTGCAAAACATTGTCCTAAGTAAGCACTTGGGAGAATACAATATAATCAATCAATCAATTGTATTTACTGAGCGCTTACTGTGTGCAGAGCACTGTACTAAGCGCCTGGGAAGTACAAGTTGGCAACATATAGAGACAGTCCCTACCTGTGAGTGGGCTCACAGTCTAAAAGATCTAAAAGATCACAAACAGACACATTCCCTGTCCATAAGGAGCATGTGGTATAGGAACCTGATGATCCTGTATTTACTCCAGCGCTTAGTACAGTGCTTGGTGCATGGTAAGTGCTTAACAGCTTCCAGAGCCTAGGGTTAACGCCAAGCAACCCAAACCCGGCTGCACGAACTCTGTTATGAACGTTAGGCAGAGCTCATTTGGGGACGGGGCTGGGGCGGAGTCCCGGGTGCACCTCCCGGTAGCTCTACCAGGAGTGAAGTGGGCTCCGCTCTCCTTATAATAATAATAATAACATTTATTAAGCACTTACTATGTGCAAAGCACTGTTCTAAGCACTGGGGAGGTTACAAGGTGATCAGATTGTCCCACGGGGGGCTCACAATCTTAATCCCCATTTTACAGATGAGGTAACCTTATAACCCAGAGGTGCCGCGCCTTGGGAACCAAAGTGCCGTAGACCAAACACACGCTGTGGCCGAGAGCTGCAGATCAAAAACAAATTCCTTTCCCAGGATACCGACTTGTCGTTCTGGGCGGGGAGGCGAGGAGGAGTATGGAGTGGAGGGGCAGCGGGCCAAGAGATAGCCAGGCAGGGCCCGGGGGGCAGGGCTGGGAGCCCCACTTCTCCCTCCTTGGCCCAGGCCCGAAAGGGCTGCAGTGGTACACTGAAACCTGCCATGGTGGCAAAATAATCAACAATAAAGTATATGTGCATAAGGAGGACGGAAAGTGAAGAAGGACTGAATGTACTGTGGTTTGTGAGCCGCAGTCTGGCCAGCTGCGACAACACTGCCGCTTGGCCTCAAAGAAACACGTGCGAGGTGTGTTGCGGAGGGCTAGAGGCCAGACGCCAACACTCAACAGGAAACTTTGGGAAGGGACTGAGAGGGAACGTGTTCTTCCGGCAGGGCTGTTGTGCACGCTGGAGCAGCAAAAGGAGAATTTGTCTCTCTAGCTCTCGTCCTTGTGAAGTAGGCATGCTGTTGCCTCTCTACAGGTGGAGACAGAGAAGCGTTGCATTTGCTTCCGCTGACTTGAACAGGAACACATGATTTAGTTTCAGCGCTAGGGTCGTCGACTTCCCATTTTGTTGTTGGAATCACTGGACCCTGCTTAAAAACGTCATTATTTTGCAAAGGTGGACATGGGCACAACATAGTCACAGAGTAATGAGCAAAACAGCCTCTGGAAGTTATGCCGGAGGTGCTTCCTTTGCAATCTGCGGCTTGCTGCCAGCCACGCTAATAAGTTTATGATGATTAATGTTCTAGCAGTAGAATTCCTGACAACAAGAACATCAGAGCACTAATGTCCCTAACACACAGTGGGGAAGACTGGGAATTAGTGCAGGAATAGGCGCTACTTACGAGCACATCCGTATTTTCAAAATAATTCCTCCAGTATGGCCTGATCTTCCTCTGTCCACCAATGTCCCAAACATTTAATTTAAAACCTTGAGACTGTACACTTTTGATGTTAAAACCCTGCAACAGAAAGAAGGCAAAAATCAGCTAGTTAAATTCTACCTGGGGGTCAGATATCTGACAGGGTCATATGTCGCAGTCAAAATCTCTCCCAATTCAGAGGTGCACAGCCAGATCAAACTATGGTACTACTGAGAATAATCAGCTCTGGAAGTAACGAGGAAGAGCTGATTAACTCCGTCCAACCTGATTAACTTGTATCCACCTCAGGGCTCAGAATTGTGTTTGACACATAGGAAGCACTTTACAAGGACCATATATATATTTTTTAAAAAAAATGCAGACCAAGAAGCCGCATTCAGAAGAGTGGAACCACCACCGCTCTTGAGGAGCCCGAGTAGGTAGGGAGTGACATCTTCAGAGGCGACTGGGGGCAGGCAGGAAGGAGGCTCCGCACAGGCAGTGGGGGAAAGGCCCTTTTGTTTAGAGCTCATTTGCTTAATTTTCTATTTCCATGAACCACTAAGAATGCTAACTTGGAGGGTCCCTGTACGGTTGGGTTAACTGGTGATGATGATGATGATGGTGGCGGTATCTGTTAAATGCTAACTATGTATCAAGCACTGTTCTAAGAGCTGGGATAGGTACAGGCTAATCAGGTTGGACCAGTCCATGTCCCACATGAGGCTCACAGCATTAATCCCCACTTCACAGATGCGGGAACTGAGGCACAGAGAAGTTAAGCGACTTGCCCAAGGTCACACAGCTGACAAGGGGCGGAGCTGGGATGAGAACCCATGTCCTTCTGATTCCCAAGCCCATGCTCTATCCACTAGGCCTCACTGCCCCCCCATTCAGCTTGGTATGGAAGCCAAACCATTTCTCAGCACCAGAGACTCTTTGGGTCAATGGTCTGATCCAGTGTGGCATTTTTTATGCTTCTCCTCCAGTCAATCAATCAATCACTCATATTTATTGAGTGCTTACTGTGTGCAGAGTACTGTACTAAGCGCTTGGGAAGTACAAGTTGGCAACATATAGAGACAGTCCCTACCCAACAGTGGGCTCACAGTCTTCTATCCCCGAATGAAACACAACCAAAGAACGTAAAGGAAAATGGTTTCACTAGACCGTTGAAGGGGTCAGGAAAAGGCATAGATATTTATATGCAGAGAAGCAAAGCGCTGTTTAATTTTCATTCCCAGACCAAAATAGTTGCAAAATGTATTTTTTGGCAACTCTACGCTCACATTATGGTGCTATTTCGAAACAATGTTACTGCCTCCCTAGCAAAACGTGAAACTATGTCTGCAAATTTAACCATGCAAACTGTGAATGTTAAGGTGTAGCATTTGAATCTCGTTTAGTTCTCTCAGCATTTTAGTTCATATTTTTGTGGGGATCCGATAATAACTTTGAATGCTACAGAGCGATTGCCCTGTCTTCCCTAATTTAGCCCTTGACACATTAATGTACGTTTTCAACGCTTCCAGGCTAGACTAGTGTAATTTCCTTTTCCTTGAGCTATACATGAAACCTGTTCAGAAGCAGCAAAATCACTTCTTTGGTAGCAGGTCAGTGACTCTGAGAAAGGGGTGAATCCAAGTCTTACTGTTGATATGGAAAATGCCAAGTAATCTAAGACAGTATCTTCCAGCCAGGAATATCCTAGTAGGGTCTCCTAACAGAGGTGACACCCTAACCATGCCCGTAAGGCAAACTTCTGTAGTGTTTTCTTTCCTAGGGATTATGTTGGCTTTAGATAATTTGATTTCTTTCATGCAAAAAGATTACTAAGGCTTTCTGTACACCTCTAAGTGTCCTAGCCATTCCTTATTTTATATACTCCGGCTCTCTCCCTTTACCCACTGGGGAGTTTCTAATGATGGAGGATGGAGGTGAGATATTATCCCAGACACTGTCTCCAAATAGCAAAAAGGGTTGAAAAGACAGAGTTCAACCTATCTGCACCAATCTCCTCTAGACTGTAAGACTTATGGGAAGGGAATGCGTTTTCCAACTCTGTTGATTTGTACTGTCCCAAGTGCAGCGTTCAATGTATATCAGTGATTGAGTGATTGATTTCCTTTCTATTTTAGTGCTACCACCAGGCCAGTGTCCCTGTTTGGTCATTCGAGGCCCAGGATTAAGGTATGGAGCCAAACCATCTTGGCATGCAGGACTTCTTCTGAAAGAGGATGGAATCGCAACTGAAAAGAGAGGGATGTGAGGAAATCTCCCGGCTTTCTTTGTCTTGCCTTTCAATCAATCAATGGTATTTATTAAGCACTTATTGTGTGCAGAGCACTGTAGTAATGGGTCTGTTTTATTGTTATACTGTACTCTCCCAAGTGCTTAGTACAGTGCTCTGCACAAAGTAAGCCCTCAATATATACCACTGACTGACTGAGCGCTACGGAGAGTTGGCAGACGTTGCCTGCCCACAAGGAGCTTACAATCTAGAGGGTGAGTCAGACATTAATAAATAAAATATGGATATGTACATGAGTGCTGTGGGGCTGAGCGTAGGAGAACAGTGCCAAAAGAAAACAGATCCAAGTGCATAGGTGACACAGAAGGGTGGGGAAAAGAGGGCTTAATCAGGGACGGCCTCTTGAAGGAGATGTGATAATAATAAATAATAATGATGGCATTTGTTGAGCACTTACTATGTGCCACACACTGTTCTAAGCGCTGGAGAGGTTATAAGGTGATCAGGTTGTCCCACGGAGGGGCTCACAGTCTTCATCCCCATTTGACAGATGAGGGAACTGAGGCCCAGAGAAGTGAAGTGACTTGTCCAAAGTCACACAACAGACAAGTGGCGGAGCTGGGATTTGAACCCACGACCTCTGACTCCAAAGCCCGGGCTCTTTCCACTGAGCCACGCCTTGAAGGCAGGGCAAGATGTGGTCAGTCATACATGAAAGGGGGGAATTCCGGGTCAGAAGGAGGACATGGGCGAGACATGGTTGGTGAGATCACTGACCTCAAGGTACAGTGAATAATTTCTAGCCTCAATTGTTAGAGTTCAGTTCTCCTTCCCTTCTAGCCTGTCAACTCTATGAGTATATGGTTTTGGATTAAGCTATTATTTTTACCTGATCTTTAAAATGGTTCTTTCTGATTGCATCGAGCTCACAAAAGCACTGGCCCAGAGGGTGAAGGGCAATTTCCTCCCCTGCAAAGGGCAAAATGAGACCAACCCCCAAATCCCTGGTCATTCTGTCATGGGAAAGGGTTTACCTGCGTGGGTGTGATGTGGCTGATGTCTTCAGATGCCAGCTGTTTCAGGAGTGTAGTCTTGCCAGCATTATCTAGCCCCAGGAGAAGGATCCTCACCTCCTGGTCTGGTGCACTCTTCAGTTTGCGCAGAATTGAGAGTAAGCCCTTGGGGAAGCAGAAACAAGGGGTTGGGGGGTTACTTTTTACTCTGACACCAAGGGAGAGCAAGGGAGCTAAGAGTGGGAACTTCTCCTCAGTGACTACTGTATTCCGCCTTTAAGTTTGGTTCCAATGGATGCTTTCTTAATAGTCCTATCATTTATTCCTAAGTCATTTACCCCTCAGTGTAAGTGAAGCCTGGAGCATTCTGCAATTGCTTTAGAAAGTTGGCACAAAGTGCAGGCTTGCCTTCAGAAACCCCTGACAGACTCAAACGCTAGTGTCTCCAAGATACGGCAGGTTTATCAATTCTAGTTCTGGCTCTCAGTCGGCCCTGATCTTTACCTTGCTTTTTCAATTTTGTCTTTAATTAGTTTTTTCCAGTTCAGAGTGCTTTCCCGTTTTATCCCTATTTGATAGATCAATATTACAGAATTACCCCAGTTTTTCAGATGAGAAAAGTAGCAGAGAGAGTTTAGGGGATTGTCGGTCACACGGGAGGCAAGCTTCACTGTCAAGGGTTGATTCTTCCTCTACTAGTTTATCATATGGACCACTTGCTTTGAATAAATCCTTTCTTCCTTCTTTTCAGTTTACTAAAAAATCGCTACAACTAGCTTGAGACACTAGAAGCATTCAAAACATTTCAAATCCTTGTGAGTTTATTCCCTCTGTTACAAGCAATTCTATTAGAAGATGAGGGGACAGTATCAAATGGTTCAGTTTGAAGTGCGCAATGTATTAACTGAGGCCACAAGCATAGCCCAAAACAGTTTGGCCAGGGAGATCAGAGACCTTCAGTTTTAAAAATAAATAAATGACTAAAATTTTTTTTTAATAATAATTGTGATATTTGTAAGGGCTTACTATGTGCCAGGCGCTGTACTAAGCACTGGGGTGGATACAAGCAAATCGGGTTGAACACAGTCCCTGTCCCTCGTGGGGCTCACAATCTCAATCCTCATTTTACAGGTGAGGTAACTGAGGCCCAGAAAAGTGAAGTGACTTGCCCAAGATCACACAGCAGACAAGTGGTGGAGCCGAGATTAGAACCCATGTCCTTCTGATTCCCAGACCTGTGCTCTATTCATTCAATTGTGTTTATTGAGCGCTTACTGTGTGCAGAGCACTGTACTAAGCGCTTGGAAAGTACAATTCGGCAACACTCTATTCACCACCCCATGCTGCTTTAGGTTACTAGTGAGTAGTAAGCCTCATCATGTTATAGTGTACTCTCCCAAGCACTCTGTACAGTGCTCTGCACACAGTAAGTGCTCAATAAATACGATTGATTGATTCCCTTCATGATTCCCTTTCTGCCACAGAACACTTTTGCTCATCAAGTCAAAAACCGGCTCTGCCATTCACCTCATTCACCTGCATTAGGATCACTGAACATTAATCATACCAGGCCTCAGTTTCCCCATCTGTAAAACAGGGACAATAATTTACATCTTGAATTGTAAAGAGCACCTTTCATGGTGTTACAAGTGCTTTACAAGCACCATTATTAATTAATAATTGTTATATTAACTTTTTCACTATCTCTGGGATAGAAAGGTAGCTAGCAGTCTACAACTTCAGGAAACAAAATATTAGATCGTCGCAAAAGTATTATTAGTATTACCGAATAACATTTTAAAGCATTTTCTAACAGAATGCTATTCCACACAGAATTATTATTTAGCAAAAAATAGGGTACCCAATGAACCTTAAAGGGGATGGATTTGAAACAAAAGAAAAAAAACCATTTTCACACAGTGTCAGGTAGTCACATGAAACTCCTTTCTACAGGAAGTCGTACAGACAGAAGATCGATAGGTTCAAAGGAGGACCTGGATAAATTCCTGGGCGAGAAGTCCATAATAGGTTATTAGAGGGACAAGTTAGGGATGTTGCATGGTTCATCTATAACAGTGAAGATGGATGTTAAGAAAAGTAAGCACCTCGGTATTCCTCCAAGCATCTTAGGTACCATTTTCAGAGAGAGAACACTGGAGTGGATGGACCATGATCTGACCTAATATGGCACTGATTATGTTCTTATGTAACCAGCTGTATATTTTTAATCTAATCTAGTCCTGAGTAATCAGACAATATACATTCTTAAAATATATATTCACGAGAAGTCTCCCTGTCTCCCAATTACATTAGCTTCAATTCAATCACCCCCATTGATAATACACCTTTTTAGAACACTCAAAATATTGGGCTCCCCAGAGGCCTAGTATTATAGATAGGCTTTGAAGAAGGAAAATACATTATACTAATCATCCTGACTAAGCTTCTGAAAATATGTCAAAGGGTCTAAACCTAAAAGCAACTGGAACTTATGATACTCTACATTAAAGTCTCTTACACTAAGGATAAAAGGTATTTCCAAAAAAAATGACAGCAGTATGAAGCCAAAGTTAACATAAACTTTAACCACAGAACTATTATCTGAAGTTCCACTCCATCACAAGGACAGTGCTGTTTAAAAGAGATATACAATTTAACCATTTCGATCAATCATATTTACTGACTGTTGGGTCCAGAGCACAACAGAATTAGTAAACACGATCCCTGCCCTCAAGGAACTTAATGTAGTCTGGCAGAGGGGAGAGAGTGAGAGAAAGAGAGAGAAAGAGAGTGAGAGAGAGAGAGAAGGAGGGAGACGGAGAAAGAGTGACTACAGTATATCACTGATAGGAGTAAGAAAGAGATGAGACACATAAATTCCACAGGGGTTGTGAGCACGTAAGTGCGTAGGTGGCAGAGCATTAAAAGTTGGATGATATAAAGTGAGGAAATTACAAATTACTTGGGAAAGGCCTCCTGGAGGAGATGTGATTTCACAGGGACTTCGAAGAAGGTGAGAGCTATGGTCTGTTTGTCCAAGAGTTCCAGGCAGGGGAGAGTTTTTGAGCAAGAGGTCAGCAGCAGGAAAGAAGAAAGGCACAGTGAGGCTCTAAAGCCAATGGTCAGAAGTTGCTGTTCATTGCAGAGAATAATGGGCTACCACTGGAGATTTTTGAAGAGGGGGAAGACATGAGCAAACTGACGTTTTCTACTATTTCTAGGATTTAGAAAAATGATCCTGGCAGCAGAATAACATATGAACTGGAGAAGGGAAGACTCTGGAGGCAAGAGAGATCAGGAAGGAGGCTGAATCTCAGGAAGACCTGGGCCACGTGGAGACCATTTGGATGGAGAGGATGGGATGGATCCTGGAAATGCTGTGGAAGAACAACAGATAGAATTTGGTGACAGACTGATTTTGGGGGCTGGAAGAGACGGATAATGCCAAAGGTACGGGGCTTGAGAGATGGGGAGAAAGATGGTATTGTCTACTGAGTTGGGAAAGTCGGGTGGAAGAGATGAATTAGGAAGGAAGATGAGAAGTACAATTTTGAGACCCTGGCAGGACATGCATACAGAGCTGTCCTGAAGACAGGAGGAAATGCAAAACTTCAGAGAAGACAGATGGTGAGGTAGAATTGAGAATTCTCCACTTAGAGGTGGTGGTTGAAGCTGTAAGAGCAGATGAGCTTCCTGAGGGAGAAAGTGTAAATTGAGAAGAAAAGGAACTTGGAACAGAGCTTAAGGGACACCCAGTTAGAAGGATGGGAAACAGAGTAAGAACTGGTGAAAGAAACTAGAAGGATCAGCCAGGGAGGTAAGAGAACTAGGAGGGAACTGTATCAGAAAAAACAAAGTTATGCAATGTTTTCAGGAGGAGGGAATGGTCCACAGTGTCAAAGGCAGCCTAGCCTTAGAGGAGAATTAAGTTGGAGAAAAGGATTTGGCAAGAAGGAGGATGTTGGTGACCCTGGTGAGAGCAGTCTCAATGGAGTCAAGGGGAGAGGAAACTGGATTGTAGAAATGAGTTGGAGGAGAAGGAGAGTTAACGTGTTTTCCAAGAGTTTGAATCGGAAGGAGAGGAGAGGGATGAGGCAATGGCTGGATGGTGCAGTGGGATCCAGATAAGGTTTTTTTAAGGATAGGCAGGAGGGTTTTTGAAGGCGGGGGGAAGGAACCAGCATGACCTAGCAGGAAGAGCTCAGGCCTGGGACTCAGAGAACAGAGGTTCTCATCCTGTCTCCACCACTTGTCGTGTGACCTTGGGCAAGTCATTTCACTTCTCTGTGCCTCAGTTACTTCATCTCTAAAATGGGGATTAAGACTGAGCCTCATGTAGTACGTAGACTGTGCCCAACCTCATTATATTGTATCTACCCCAGCGCTTCATACAGTGCCTGGCACATAGAAAGTGCTTAACAAATACCATTAAAAAAATCAAATTCTAAGTGGCTGAAGATGATGGTCGAGGAGGGAAGAAGAATGGGCCCAAGAGTTTTTAGATGGTGAGAGGGGATGGGGCCGGAGCAGCAGAGACGGTAGGTTTTGAAAGCAGGCAGGAAATCCCTTGAGATAGCTGAAAGGAATGAAAGAGTTGATGGGGTGGAGGGAAGGAGCTGGGGTTGTGAGGGAAAGATCTGGGGAAGTTCAGAAGCGATGGCTTTGATTTTACCAACAAAATAACTGGGAAGATGAAGAGGTGCGAGATAAGGGACAGGTGGAGACACTGGGAGTTTCAGGAATGAATTGATCATCTGGGGTAGTTAATGGGTCCAAGAGGTTTGGGCGCCAATGAGGGAGAAGTAACGTTGGGGAAGAAGATTGGGCAGAGTCAAAACAATTAAAGAGGAATCTGAAGAAGCCAAATAGCTTGTTGCCTGAATTTCTGCCGCAGTGCTTTGCTGGCGTGGAAGAAATGTACTGGTGGAGGGGATTCAGGGCTGGGGGTTGCTGGCGGACTTGGGCAGGGTGGGGTTGAGAGGGAGATAGAGAGGAAAGAGAGTCAAATTCAGTGGAAAGATTAAGTTGAGGGCATGAATTTGTGCATCAACGAAGGGGAGACAGTAGGGAGCTTAAATGGAGTACGCTGGCCTGGGATAAGTCAGCGGAGCCTAGAAATCGGAAGTCTCAGGAGGTGAAGAGAACAGTTAAAGCATTTTATAGATTCCTTCATAATCTGTAATGATTGAACTGGGAAACAGTAAAATTCCATTAATCTTAAACAGAAATGAGAAGAGCACCTCAGGAAGAAACAAATATAATTTCTCAGCTCTAACTACTCAAACTGATAGTTAAAAATTATTAGAAAGCAACACTTGCACAAAGCTACTCGGTAATTTTCCTCAATAGAAAATAATAATGCAATATGGTGCTTCATTTTAGAAGAAAATGCAACAAGAATCAGAATTTTTTAGCAATTATTTTCTCACTTCAAAATGATGAATGGTAATTTAGTCATTGCCAACAGAGAAAAATGCCCACCCAACATAACATCACATCAACCTGGGGGATGTAGCCCGCTACTAGGTACGGGAGATCAGTGCTGGGCAGATCATAGGATTATCAGAGAAAGATAATAGGGGAGAGGATATTTATAGATAGGAAAGTATCTGCCAGAAAGGTGCAAAGTAAGCTGATTTAAAATGTGGGAGAGAAACAAAACAAGTTCACCTCTATCGATCAACGGTATTTAGTGAGCGCTTACTGTGTACAGAGCACTGTACTAAGCACGGGCATGTCTGCGTGCAAAAAGGCACCCGCCACAGGTTTAATTAATAGGTAATTTGAACTGAACCATGATAGAAATTATGGCTTACACAGCAATAACAAAAATGCTACTGCTTCAAATTCACCTTGAAGTGCTCATAATGTACATATCATAAATGATTATATCGCCTGGGAAATGCTTTTGTTTTTTTAAAAGGATGTTTCCAGTATCCAGCCTTAATATTTTACGAATATAGATGAGAACAGTTTGACGTAGCAGACTACACAAAAGTAACTTTTAATTGCTCACTGTATGTCATTGCCGTATGGGGCATGAATCATTTATTATACCCAGACTGTTGGCCAGATTAAATCTGATTTACACACACACACACACACACACACACACACACACACACACAAAAAGAAATGAATTTTCTATAGGAAAGTCATAGAATGATGTGACAGCCTGGAGTGCTTTGGCCAGACTAAGGTATTTGGGTCTCAAAATCTGCCGCAAACCTCAACTAATGGCTTAGGTACAGTGCACTGACCTAAAATGGGCCGCGAAACTAGGTCATTGTAGACACAGAGGAACACACAAAATTGTAAGGGTCAGCGGCATCTGCATTAATGTGCTGAGGATCCCCACTGTGTACTGGACATATGGAGCTCTTCCTATCTGCCTCGAATGCAGTCCAGTGATACAGGGTGGCCCAGTAGGACTGTCCTTACCTCTGTGCACAGCGTCACATTCACGGTTTTCGGCACGATGACTGACCATCTCTATTTAAAATCAGCGACTACAGACACGGTGGATACCTCTGTTCCCTTCTACAGCAAGCTTCTCGAGAAATTAGCTCACCAGTACGCTGTCCGTAACGCCTATGTTTCCGATCAAGAAAAGCCTTACATTGCTTGGCTGTGGCATCGTAAAAAATTTCAACATTGTCAGCATTACACTTTCAACAAAGCTATTGGTTTTTTTTTTAAATAAAAATCCATTTAAAAAATAATGTTCTTTACTTTGAAGCAGAGAAGCAGTGGGTTCTAATCTCCCCTCCATCACTTGTCAGCTGTGTGACTGTGGGCAAGTCACTTAACTTCTCTGGGCCTCGGTTCCCTCATCTGTAAAATGGGGATTAAGTCTGTGAGCCCCCCGTGGGACAACCTGATTACCTTGTATCTACCCCAGTGCTTAGACCAGTGCTTGGCACATAGTAAGCGCTTAACAAATACCATAATCATTATTATTACGTACGGACTGCAGGTTTGCTGGGCTTTTGATTCCGGCTGATGAAAGGACTTCTAGTATGTGTTGTCACACAGTTTGGACATATTTTTAAAGTGAAATTTCATTTGTTGATGTAAGAACAAGAGCACGGCAATGACCTCTGTAACTGCTCTATTAGAAAAGACTTCATTTGGTAAAATTATGGGGACAGGCCAAACTAAGTTGCAGCCAGAAATAGGGTTTTGTCACTCACCTCGGATGACGTAAGCTCAGAAAACATGAATAAATTAAAACACCGAGCATTTCTTTGTAACTGGATACTTAGTTACAAGAACTCTGAAAATATTCATGGGAAAAAGGGATGTGCCACACTTAGTCATAATACTGCTTCCAATTGTGCCAATACTCTATGACAAAACTTAGGTTTCTAAAACAGCACATCCTTCATAATGAATTGTGCAAATTCAATCAGGCTATACACTTTGTAAGAAAAGTTCATCTTGGCACCGTGAAAGAAAACTACCTGGTTATTTGAAAACTAACCTTTTCTTTAAAACTTCAAATATTAACAAAAAATAAAGAAGTCATCCAGTCCACTTAATTGCCCCAACCAAAATAACAGAAAAAGCTAGTAAAGATGTTATATATTTCTTATCTGGGAAACACAGAACATCAGAAATAGCTTTCTCAGTTATTTTGTTTGCCCTGTTTTACTAGTTTTCAGCAAAAAAATTATTTTGTATCCATTATGTTCAAAAAAGTCCTCTCCCTTGAATGGCTGATTCATGTAAAAAATGGCTGATAAAAAATTAACTGTGAGGTGAATAAATGCAGGCAGTACTTTGATGAGTTTACAAAATCTGTCAGTTTTAGATCCAAATATTTTAGTTTCTATATTCAGTAACCTGACCATTTAAAACCAATTGAAATTTATTTCCACTAGTTTCCCCCTGGAAGATCTTAATAGGGAAAAACAAGTAGATATTTTTATTTATTAATATCTCTCCTTTTTAATTATCCAAATGGGAATGTTGGGAGGATAAAATGAGACTGATAGAAAGGCAGTCACTTTTGACAAATGGAAGTGCTAAACAAAGTGGCTTTAAGTTTTTAAAAGCAGAAGAGGGGAAAACATTATTTCATCAGCCTATGTTATAGGTTTAATATAACTGCTCAGAGAAGCTGCTGCCCTTCTTCGCAGTTGGATAACTGCGCTTATCCAACTGCGAAGATGGATAATAAGCGCTTAGTACAGTGCTCTGCACACAGTAAGTGCTCAATAAATACGATTGAATGAATGAATGAATAACTGCCCTTATAAAGATGTTTTCTCAGGAACCCACCTAAACCTTACCGACGTCATCTTGACCTCCTCTCCAAATGGGCTGTTCATAAATCAACATACCAAATTATCACTCATCACAAATCAGTGGTAGTCTTGGGTTACCAAAGAAACTAACTACTTTTATCAATATTTATTTATGGGAAACTAGAGGCATTTCTACTGATTTGCATAACTGTGGGAAATTCTCTTCACCTCAATTTTCTTACCTGTACAAAGTGGCCTGTAGGAATGGAGGACATTGGGTTTCACCCTGAAGGCTGAATCTGGCAGTCCCATTATGGATGATTAGATGATAATAACTGTGGTGTCTGTTAAGCGCTAACTATGTGCCAAGCACTATGTGCCAGGCGGCTCTTCCACTTGTCTGCTATGTGACCCTGGGAAAAGTCATTTCACCTCTCTTTACCTGAGTACCCTCATCTGTAAAATGGGGATTCAGACTGTGAGCCCCATATGGGATCGGGACTGTGTCCAACCTGATTAGTTTGTATCTACCCTAGCACTTAGTACTGTTCCTGACACCCAGTAAGTGCTTAGCTGATACCATTAAAAATAAAATAAAAGTAAAAAGAATTGTACCAAGCGCTGCGATAAATACAAGAAAATTTGTCATAAACAATCCCTGTCCCACTTGGGATTCACAATCTGTGGGGGTGGAGAACGGGCACTGAATCCCCATTTGGCAGGTGAAGAGGATGATGATTGTGATATCTGTTAAACACTCTGTGCCAGACACTGTACTAAGTACTAAGCAAATCGGGCTGGACACAGTCCCTGTCCCACGGGAAACTGAGGCACAGGAGTAAAATGACTTGCCCAAGATCATGTTGCAGGCAAGAAGCAGAACTGGGATCAGTACCCATGCTGATGAAGGGAAATCTAAAAGAGACGCACACATATTACTCTCAGATCTGTAATGTGACAAGCAGCAAGATTCCAGTTAGACTGCCCTGGTGGAAAAAGCGAAGGCCTGCACAGGCCTGGGAGTCCGAGGTCATGGGTTCTAATCCCAGCTCTGTCACATGTCTCCTGTGTGACCTTGGACAAGCCACTTAACTTCTCTGTGCCTAAGTTACCTCATCTGTAAAATGGGGATTAAGACCATGAGCCCCACGTGGAACCACCTTCTAGACTGTGAGCCCACTGTTGGGTAGGGGCCGTCTCTATATGTTGCCAACTTGTACTTCCCAAGCGCTTAGTACAGTGCTCTGCACACAGTAAGCGCTCAATAAATACGATTGAATGAATGAATGAATGAACCATATGATTAACCTTGTATCCACCCCAGCGCTTAGAACAATGCTTGGCACATAGCACTTAATAAATACCACAATTATTATGATTATGTTTCTCCAAGTGGAGCTTCTTTGTGCGGTGGGATTTGTTTAACACGCTCCCAACGGGCTGTCCCTAGTGGAGATGACAACAACAAAGGACAATCGCTCCTTGTAGTAATAATAATAATGATGGTATTTTTTAAGCGCTTACTATGTGCCAAGCACTGTTCTAAGCGCTGATACGGAACCTCCCAGGGGCTAATGGTGTCTTACAGTCCTCCCCAAACCCTATATTGATGTCTGTCTCCCCACTTCTAGACTGTGAGCTAGTCGTGGGCAGGGACTGTCTCTCTTTATGGCTGAATTGTAAAAAAAAAATATGATGGTTTTTGTTAAGTGCTTACTATGTGCCAGGCACTGTTCTAAGCAATTGTACTTTCCAAGAGCTTAGTACAGTGCTCTGCACACATTAAGCACTCAGTAAGTACGATTGACTGACTGACTGACAATCGCTCCTTGGAGTAATAATAATGATAGCATTTGTTAAGCGCTCACTATGTGCCAAGCACTGTTCTAAACGTTGAGATGGGACCTCCCAGGGGCGCACGGTGTCTTACAGTCCTCCCCAAACCCTGTGAGCCCCCGTGGGACAACCTGATCACCTTGTAACCTCCCCAGTGCTTAGAACAGTGCTTTGCACATAGTAAGCGCTTAATAAATGCCATTATAAAAAAACCCTGTATTGATATCTGTCTCCCGCTCTCCCCCCTCACCAGACTGTGAGCTCGTCGTGGGCAGGGACTGTCTCTCTTAATTGCTGAATTGTACTTTCCAAGCACTTAGCCCAGTGCTCTGCACATAGTAAGCGCTCCATGAAGCAGTGTGGCTCAGTGGAAAGAGCCCGGGCTTTGGAGTCAGAGGTCGTGGGTTCAAATCCCGGTTCTGCCACTTGTCAGCTGTGTGACCTTGGGTAAGTCACTTTGCTTCTCTGGGCCTCAGTTCCCTCCTCTGTAAAAGGGGGATGAAGACTGTGAGCCCCCCGTGGGACAACCTGATCACCTTGGAACCTCCCCAGTGCTTGGAACGGTGCTTTGCACATAGTAAGCGCTTAATAAATGCCATTAAAAAAAGTCACTTCTCTGGGCCTCAGTTCCCTCCTCTGTAAAAAGGGGATGAAGGCTGTGAGCCCCCCGTGGGTCAACCTGATCACTTTGGAATCTCCCCAGCGCTTAGAACGGTGCTTTGCACATAGTAAGCGCTTAATAAATGCCATTAAAAAAAGTCACTTCTCTGGGCCTCAGTTCCCTCCTCTGTAAAAAGGGGATGAAGGCTGTGAGCCCCCCGTGGGTCAACCTGATCACCTTGGAACCTCCCCAGCGCTTAGAACGGTGCTTTGCCATAGTAAACGCTTAATAAATGCCATTAAAAAAAAGTCAATTCTCTGGGCCTCAGTTCCCTCCTCTGTAAAAGGGGGATGAAGACTGTGAGCCCCCCGTGGGACAACCTGATCACCTTGGAACCTCCCCAGCGCTTAGGACGGTGCTTTGCACATAGTAAGCGCTTAATAAATGCCATTAAAAAAAGTCACTTCTCTGGGCCTCAGTTCCCTCCTCTGTAAAAGGGGGATGAAGACTGTGAGCCCCCCTGTGGGACAACCTGATCACCTTGGAACCTCCCCAGCGCTTAAAACGGTGCTTTTCACATAGTAAGCGCTTAATAAATTCCATTTTAAAAAAGTCACTTCTCTGGGCCTCAGTTCCCTCCTCTGTAAAAGGGGGATGAAGACTGTGAGCCCCCCGTGGGGCAACCTGATCACCCTGGAACCTCCCCAGCGCTTAGAACGGTGCTTTGCACATAGTAAACACTTAATAAATGCCATTAAAAAAAAGTCACTTCTCTGGGCCTCAGTTCCCTCCTCTGTTAAAGGGGGATGAAGACTGTGAGCCCACCGTGGGACAACCTGATCACCTTGGAACATCCCCAGCGCTTAGGACGGTGCTTTGCACATAGTAAGCGCTTAATAAATTCCATTTTTTAAAAAGTCACTTCTCTGGGCCTCAGTTCCCTCCTCTGTAAAAGGGGGATGAAGACTGTGAGCCCCCCGTGGGACAACCTGATCACCCTGTAACCTCCCCAGCGCTTAGAACGGTGTTTTGCACATAGTAAGCGCTTAATAAATTCCATTTTTAAAAAAGTCACTTCTCTGGGCCTCAGTTCCCTCCTCTGTACAAGGGGGATGAAGACTGTGAGCCCCCCGTGGGACAACCTGATCACCTTGGAACCTCCCCAGCGCTTAGAACGGTGCTTTGCACAGAGTAAACGCTTAATAAATGCCATTAAAAAAAAAGTCACTTCTCTGGGCCTCAGTTCCCTCCTCTGTAAAAGGGGGATGAAGACTGTGAGCCCCCCGTGGGACAACCTGATCACCTTGGAACCTCCCCAGCGCTTAGAACGGTGCTTTGCCATAGTAAACGCTTAATAAATGCCATTAAAAAAAAAAGTCACTTCTCTGGGCCTCAGTTCCCTCCTCTGTAAAAGGGGGATGAAGACTGTGAGCCCCCCGTGGGACAACCTGATCACCTTGGAACCTCCCCAGCGCTTAGAACGGTGCTTTGCACATAGTAAGCGCTTAATAAATGCCATTAAAAAAAAAGTCACTTCTCTGGGCCTCAGTTCTCTCCTCTGTAAAATGGGGATGAAGACTGTGAGCCCCCCGTGGGACAACCTGATCACTTTGGAACCTCCCCAGCGCTTAGAACGGTGCTTTGCACATAGTAAACGCTTAATAAATGCCATTAAAAAAAAAGTCACTTCCCTGGGCCTCAGTTCCCTCCTCTGTAAAAGGGGGATGAAGACTGTGAGCTCCCCGTGGGACAACCTGATCGCCCTGGAACCTCCCCAGCGCTTAGAACGGTGCTTTGCACATAGTAAACGCTTAATAAATGCCATTAAAAAAAAAGTCACTTCTCTGGGCCTCAGTTCCCTCCTCTGTAAAAGGGGGATGAAGACTGTGAGCCCCCCGTGGGGCAACCTGATCACCCTGGAACCTCCTCAGCGCTTAGAACGGTGCTTTGCACATAGTAGGCGCTTAATAAATGCCATTAAAAAAAGTCACTTCTCTGGGCCTCAGTTCCCTCCTCTGTAAAAGGGGGATGAAGACTGTGAGCCCCCCGTGGGACAACCTGATCACCCTGGAACCTCCCCAGCGCTCGGAACGGTGCTTTGCACATAGTTAGCGCTTAATAAATGCCATTAAAAAAAAAGTCACTTCTCTGGGCCTCAGTTCCCTCCTCTGTTAAAGGGGGATGAAGACTGTGAGCCCCCCGTGGGACAACCTGATCACCTTGGAACATCCCCAGCGCTTAGGACGGTGCTTTGCACATAGTAAGCGCTTAATAAATGCCATTCTAAAAAAAGTCACTTCTCTGGGCCTCAGTTCCCTCCTCTGTAGAAGGGAGATGAAGACTGTGAGCCCCCCGTGGGACAACCTGATCACCTTGGAACCTCCCCAGCGCTTAGAACGGTGCTTTGCACAGAGTAAACGCTTAATAAATGCCATTAAAAAAAAAAGTCACTTCTCTGGGCCTCAGTTCCCTCCTCTGTAAAAGGGGGATGAAGACTGTGAGCCCCCCGTGGGACAACCTGATCGCCTTGGAACCTCCCCAGCGCTTAGAACGGTGCTTTGCACATAGTAAGCGCTTAATAAATTCCATTTTTTAAAAAGTCACTTCTCTGGGCCTCAGTTCCCTCCTCTGTAAAAGGGGGATGAAGACTGTGAGCTCCCCCGTGGGACAACCTGATCACCTTGGAACCTCCCCAGCGCTCGGAACGGTGCTTTGCACATAGTAAGCGCTTAATAAATGCCATTAAAAAAAAGTCACTTCTCTGGGCCTCAGTTCCCTCCTCTGTAGAAGGGGGATGAAGACTGTGAGCCCCCCGTGGGACAACCTGATCACCCTGTAACCTCCTCAGCGCTTAGAACGGTGCTTTGCACGTAGTAAGCGCTTGATAAATGCCATTAAAAAAAAAGTCACTTCTCTGGGCCTCAGTTCCCTCCTCTGTAAAAGGGGGATGAAGATTGTGAGCCCCCCGTGGGACAACCTGATCACCCTGGAACCTCCCCAGCGCTTAGAACGGTGCTTTGCACATAGTAAGTGCTTAATAAATGCCATTAAAAAAAAAAGTCACTTCTCTGGGCCTCAGTTCCCTCCTCTGAAAAAGGGGGATGAAGACTGTGAGCCCCCCGTGGGACAACCTGATCACCTTGGAACCTCCCCAGCGCTTAGAACGGTGCTTTGCACATAGTAAACGCTTAATAAATGCCATTTAAAAAAAGTCACTTCTCTGGGCCTCAGTTCCCTCCTCTGTAGAAGGGAGATGAAGACTGTGAGCCCCCCGTGGGACAACCTGATCACCTTGGAACCTCCCCAGCGCTTAGAACGGTGCTTTGCACATAGTAAGCGCTTAATAAATGCCATTAAAAGAAAAGTCACTTCTCTGGGCCTCAGTTCCCTCCTCTGTAAAAGGGGGATGAAGACTGTGAGCCCCCCGTGGGACAACCTGATCACCGTGTAACCTCCCCAGCGCTTAGAACGGTGTTTTGTACATAGTAAGCGCTTAATAAATTCCATTTTTTAAAAAGTCACTTCTCTGGGCCTCAGTTCCCTCCTCTGTAAAAGGGGGACGAAGACTGTGAGCCCCCCGTGGGACAACCTGATCACCCTGTAACCTCCCCAGCGCTTAGAACGGTGTTTTGCACATAGTAAGCGCTTAATAAATGCCATTAAAAAAAAAGTCACTTCTCTGGGCCTCAGTTCCCTCCTCTGTAGAAGGGGGATGAAGACTGTGAGCCCCCCGTGGGACAACCTGATCACTTTGGAACCTCCCCAGCGCTTAGAACGGTGCTTTGCACATAGTAAACGCTTAATAAATGCCATTAAAAAAAAAGTCACTTCCCTGGGCCTCAGTTCCCTCCTCTGTAAAAGGGGGATGAAGACTGTGAGCCCCCCGTGGGACAACCTGATCGCCTTGGAACCTCCCCAGCGCTTAGAACGGCGCTTTGCACATAGTAAGCGCTTAATAAATTCCATTTAAAAAAAAGTCACTTCTCTGGGCCTCAGTTCCCTCCTCTGTAAAAGGGGGATGAAGACTGTGAGCCCCCCGTGGGACAACCTGATCGCCTTGGAACCTCCCCAGCGCTTAGAACGGTGCTTTGCACATAGTAAACGCTTAATAAATGCCATTAAAAAAAAAGTCACTTCCCTGGGCCTCAGTTCCCTCCTCTGTAAAAGGGGGATGAAGACTGTGAGCCCCCCGTGGGACAACCTGATCGCCTTGGAACCTCCCCAGCGCTTAGAACGGCGCTTTGCACATAGTAAGCGCTTAATAAATTCCATTTAAAAAAAAGTCACTTCTCTGGGCCTCAGTTCCCTCCTCTGTAAAAGGGGGATGAAGACTGTGAGCCCCCCCGTGGGACAACCTGATCGCCTTGGAACCTCCCCAGCGCTTAGAACGGCGCTTTGCACATAGTAAGCGCTTAATAAATTCCATTTAAAAAAAAGTCACTTCTCTGGGCCTCAGTTCCCTCCTCTGTAGAAGGGAGATGAAGACTGTGAGCCCCCCGTGGGACAACCTGATCACCTTGGAACCTCCCCAGCGCTTAGAACGGTGCTTTGCACATAGTAAGCGCTTAATAAATGCCATTTTTTAAAAAGTCACTTCTCTGGGCCTCAGTTCCCTCCTCTGTAAAAGGGGGATGAAGACTGTGAGCCCCCCGTGGGACAACCTGATCACCCTGGAACCTCCCCAGCACTTAGAACAGCGCTGGGCACCTAGTAAGCCATCCCAGCGCTTAGAACAGTGCTGGGCACCTAGTAAGCCATCCCAGCGCTTAGAACAGTGCTGGGCACCTAGTAAGCGGTTAACAAATGCCATCATTATCATTATTATAAGTACGAGTGACGGAAAGACTGGAGCTGGGTAGCGATCGGCCTTCACCCGCCCCCTCGCCCAACGCTCGAGGAAAACCCGGCCTTGCTTTCCCGTTTCACCTCGGGAGCTTCCCGCCCTCCTTTCCCCCTAAATAATCCCGATTTGTTCTGTCTTTACAAGGGAGGAGGCGGGTGATCCGATCACCTGATCACCCTGTAACCTCCCCAGCGCTTAGGGCAGCGCTTGGCACAGAGTAAGCGCTTAATACATGCCCATTGTTATTATTAAAGTGGAGCAAAGGGCTGGTCCAGCGCGGGGGGGAAGGGTGAATCCGGGGGGTGGTGGGGCATCCTTCTTTCTCCTCCTCCCCCCGGGGTCCCCGATCCCCTCCCCGGGTCCCGAGCGTTTAGCCCAGTGCTCTGCACCCAGTGAGCGCTCAATAAACACGATTGAATGAATGATGGGGCCCCGACCTCCGCACTCACCATCCTCCTCCCGCGGCCTCCCCGTTGCCAGGGGCAACTGCGGAGGCCCCGCCTTCCTCCGACGCCGAAAGGGGCGTGGCTTCTGGACCTCGCTCGTGGCCCCCCCCCTCGAACTGCGCAGGCGCGGCCCGTCGCCCTCGGGGGCGCCGCCCCGTGCCGCGCAGGCGCACTCCCGGGGGCAGGAGCGGGCCACGTGGCCGGAACGGGCAGGACGCTCCGGATTGGTCGGGAGGAAAAAGAGGCGGGAAAGGGCGGGGCTCGTTGCCGGGGAAACGGAGCTCGTGGCGCGCGCGGCCTTCGTATCGGTTGCGGCGGCCCGGCTGTCTGCTCGCTTTTCAGGTAGGGATCCCAAGGGGACAGGGAAAAGGATTGTTGTTTTCTGTCCTGGAATAATAATAATAATAACAATAATAATAATAATAATAACATGTGTTAAGCGCTTAACATGTGCGAAGCACTGTTATAATAATAATAATAATAATGGCATGTGTTAGCGCTTACTAAGTGCTTAGTACTTACTAAGTACTAAGCACTTACTAAGCGCTAACACATGCCATTATTATTATACTAAGTATACTAAGTACTAAGTACTTAATACTTAGTATATAGTACTTAGTATAAGTATAGTATAGTATAAGTATATAGTATAAGTATATAGTATATATATACGCTATATATAGTATATAGTGTATATATACTATATATAGTATATATATACACTATATATAGTATATATATACACTATATACTATATATAGTATATATACTATATATAGTGTATATATATACTATATATAGTATATATACTATATATAATATATATATACTATGTATAGTGTATATATATACTATATATAGTATATATACTATATATAGTATATAGTATATATACTATATAGTATATATATGCACTATACATAGTATATATACTATATATAGTATATATATGCACTATATATAATATATATAGTATATATTATAAGTATAGTACTTAATATATAGTATACTATAGTACTTAGTACTAAGTACTTACTAAGAGCTTAGTACAGTGCTCTGCACACAGTAAGCGCTCAATAAATACGGTTGATGATGATGTGTTAAGCGCTTGCTGTGTGGGAAGCGCTGTTGCAAGTGTTGCCCTTTTTGCTTTCTGTCCCGGCCCCATGAAAATAATAATAGTAATGTTGGTACTTCACTGTTGGCTTTCTGACCCGGCCCCGTTATTATAATAATAATAATGGCATGTGTTAAGCACGTACTATGTGGGAAGCGCTGTTGCAAGTGCTGCCCTTTTTGCTTTCTGTCCCGGCCCCATGAAAATAATAATAGTAATGTTGGTATTTCACTGTTGGCTTTCTGTCCCGGCCCCGTTATTATTATAATAATAATGAAGTGTGTTAAGCGCTTACTATGTGGGAAGCGCTGTTGCAAGCGCTGCCCTTTTTGCTTTCTGTCCTGGCCCCATGAAAATAATAATAGTAATGTTGGTATTTCACTGTTTGCTTTCTGTCCCGGCCCCATTATGATAATAATAATAATGGCATGTGTTAAGTGCTTACTATGTGCGAAGCACTGTTATAATAATAATAATAATAATGGCATGTGTTAAGTGCTTACTAAGTGCGAAGCACTGCTATAGTAATAATAATAATGATGATAATGGCATGTATTAAGTGCTTACTATGTCCCTTCAAGGCCCTACTGAGAGCTCACCTCCTCCAGGAGGCCTTCCCAGACTGAGCCCCTTCCTTCCTCTCCCCCTCGTCCCCCTCTCCATCCCCCCCATCTTACCTCCTTCCCTTCCCCACAGCACCTGTATATATGTATATATGTTTGTACATATTTATTACTCTATTTATTTATTTATTTTACTTGTACATATCTATTCTATTTATTTTATTTTGTTAGTATGTTTGGTTTTGTTCTCTGTCTCCCCCTTTTAGACTGCGAGCCCACTGTTGGGTAGGGACTGTCTCTATATGTTGCCAATTTGTACTTCCCAAGCGCTTAGTACAGTGGTCTGCACACAGTAAGCGCTCAATAAATACGATTGATGATGATGATGATTATAATAATAATAATAATAATAATAATAATAATGGCATGTGTTAAGCGCTTACTATGGGCAAAGCGCTGTTTTGAGCGCTGCACCGTTTGCTCTCCGTCCCGGCCTCATTATAATAATAATAATAATAATAATAATGTTGGTATTTCACTGTTTGCTTTCTGTCCCGGCCCCATTAAAATAATAGTAGTAAAGTTGGTATTTCACTGTTTGCTTTCTGTCCCGGCCCCATTATAATAATAATAATAATGGCATGTGTTAAGTGCTTACGAAGTGCGAAGCACTGCTATAGTAATAATAATAATGATGATGGCATGTGTTAAGTGCTTACTATGTGCGAAGCACTGTTATAATAATAATGGCATGTGTTAAGTGCTTACTAAGTGCGAAGCACTGCTATAATAATAATAATAATGATGATAATGGCATGTGTTAAGTGCTTACTATGTGCAAAGCACTATTAGAATAATAATAATAATGGCATGCGTTAAGCGCTTACTATGTGCCAAGCGCTGTTTTGACCGCTGCACTATTTGCTCTCCATCCTGGCCTCATTATAATAATAATAATAATAATAATGTTGGTATTTCACTGTTTGCTTTCTGTCCCGGCCCCATGATAATAATAATAATAATAATAATGTTGGTATTTCACTGTTTGCTTTCTGTCCCGGCCCCATTATGATAATAATAATGATGGCATGTGTTAAGTACTTACTATGTGCAAAGCACTGTTATAATAATAATAATAATGGCATGTGTTAGCGCTTACCATGTGTGAAGCACTATTCTAAGCGCTGCACTGTTTGCTTTCTGGCCCGGCTCCATTATGATAATAATAATAATGTTGGTATTTCAGTGTTTGCCTTCTGTCCCGGCCCCAGAAGAATAATAATAATAATAATGGCATGTGTTAAGTGCTTACTATGTGCAAAGCACTGTTATAATAATAATAATAATGGCATGTGTTAAGCGCTTACTATGTGGGAAGCGCTGTTCTAAGTGCTGCACTCTTTGCTTTCTGTCCCGGCCCCATTATAATAATTAATTTGGTATTTGTTTAGCACTTATTATGTGCGAAGCACTGTTTGCTTTCTTTCCCGGCCTCATAATAATAATGTTGGTATTTATTTAGTGCTTACTATGTGCGAAGCACTGTTCTAAGCACTGCACTGTTTGCTTTCTATCCCGGCCTCATAATAATAATGTTGGTATTTGTTTAGCGCTCACTGTGTGCAAAGCACTGTTCTAAGCACTGCACTGTTTGCTTTCCGTCCCAGCCCCATTATAATAATAATAATAATGTTGGTATTTGTTAAATGCTCATATGTGCCAAGCACTGTTCTAAGCATTGGGGTAGGTAGAAGGTAATCAGATTGCCCCACGTGGGGCTCACAGTCTTCATCCCATTTTACAGATGAGTTAACTGAGGCCCAGGGACTTGCCTAATGTCGGGATTTGAACCCATGACCTCTGACTCCAAAGCCCGGGCTCTTACCACTAAGCCATGCTTAGTAGCTTCTGGCCCGTGAGAAACTAACTGCAAGAACCGGTTAACATCTGCAACTATTATTGGCACAGCGTGGCCCGGGCTGGCACTGGGATTTACTGTACGTGCATTCCTCTCCTTCCCTTCCTCTTTTTCCTTTCTTTTCCCCATTCCTGCTACCACACCACTCGTGTGGTATTATCCTGAGTGCCAAGTGAGGCCCTCAGTACACTCTAGTGTGACTGTAAAGGGCCTGGGAAGGTTGGGGTGAGTGTGGGCCTAGACCTCAAAACGTGGAGGTGGGCGAAGGGCTAATTCTGGGCAAACAGAGGGTTCTCGGAGGTGTCCGAGGGAAATAGACCTTGAGTGGTTTCCTCCCCCTTCCCCACTGAAGTTATGTGGGGACATCCAAAACATGGCAGGGGAAAGGTTGGTCTGAGACTGTAACACTACGTTCGGAGACTGCGATAGAGCCGAAGGGGTTTGGCCTATAAGCGTGGATTTGGAGAGTGGCTCTTTGGAAAACATTTTCTTGCAGACTTATAGGGTTAAGCTAATCATCCTCTTGGCCATGTTCCCCTATTTACCTGCCTCGTGGCCATCAGCAAGACACCCTGGTTGCTCACATGCCCAGGCTTCCTGCTATTTTATTTTATTTTATTTTATATTATATTATATTTTATTTTATTTGTACATATCTATTCTATTTATTTTATTTTGTTAGTATGTTTGGTTTTGTTCTCTGTCTCCCCCTTTTAGACTGTGAGCCCACTGTTGGGTAGGGACTGGCTCTATATGTTGCCAATTTGTACTTCCCAAGCGCTTAGTACAGTGCTCTGCACATAGTAAGCGCTCAATAAATGCGATTGATGATGATGATGTTAGAGGTTAGTTGAGCTGTTTTTCCTCTTCAGTGAACGGAGATGGACTTTGACTGAGGGTTAAGTCCTTAATGAAAAGCCCCCTGGCTTCATCCTCCCCTGGCTGGGTGCCCAGCTGCACAACGGTTTCTCCTGTCTGCTAATTCAGCTCTTGCCCCACATTGTAAAAAGAATTCCCATGGCCTAGAGTCCCGCGTGTTCCTCTGCCCTTGTTCTGTGTACATGTGCCCACGCTTGGACTTGTTGAAATAATAATAATTAGGAATTCCAGATCTCCAAGCAGCTCCAAACATGTCGCGGGCAACCTTGTATCCGCTCATCATGCATCCTGACAAGGCAGGTGTGAAGAGGCACGTGAGAGGCCAAGAGTCATCTAGCTTGGCATAGGGAGCGGTTAGAGGGCTAGAGACCCTTCTTGAGTCTTAATCACAGTTGCTACTTGCATTCTCCTATTGAGGCATTGATCTGTTTTTTAAAAATTATCACTGTAATGACGTACTGAGGTGGCTTCAACTTCATCAAAAAAGGTTCTGGGAAGATGAGGCATGATTGCATCTCTTAACTCTCTCTCCTGGCCTCTTTCTCACTCCTCCCTGCCCCTCTGTATGTATTTTGAAAGCCCCCACACCCAGACTTTGCCCTTCTCCTGTCTCCCTGGCTGTCTTTCCTACTGACTGCCTAACTCATAGTGATTGTCACCCTTAAGGCCACCAGCCCCTTGGCAAAGGACTAGGGCTGTAGGGTCTCTGTTGTTCATTTAGCAACAGCATCCCAGTGGGCCCTGCCGGAGAGGAAGCAAGAAGTCATAGAGCAACTCTTGTTCCGAAAAAAGGAAATACTTTTAAGGAAGTTGACAGTTAAGTCACTTTTGGTTGAGCATCTTTCCCCTCCCCCCGTGGTTTGACTGAGATTCATTCATTCATTCACTCAATCGTATTTATTGAGCGCTTATTGTGTGCAGAGCACTGTACTAAGTGCTTGGTAAGTACAGGTTGGCAACATATAGAGACGGTCCCTACCCAACGACGGGCTCACAGTCTAGAAGGGGGAGGCAGACGACAAAACAAAACATGTGGACAGGTGTCAAGTCATCAGAATAAATAGAAGTAAAGGTAGATGCACATCATTAACAAAATAAATAGAATAGTAAATATGTACAAGTAAAATAAGTAGAGTAATAAATCTGTACAAACATATATACAGGTGCTGTGGGGAGGGAAAGGAGGTAGGGCGGGGGCGGTGGGAAGGGGGAGAGGAAGGAGGGGGGTCAGTCTGGGAAGGCCTCCTGGAGGAGGTGAGCTCTCAGCAGGGCTTTGAAGGGAGTAGGGCTTTGCAGTTTCTGCTCCAGAGGAGAAAGGCCCTGACCCCCCTTCATCAACTCCAGGGTTTTTTTTTAATGGTATTTAGGTGCTTATTGTGTGCCAGGGACCGTATTGAGCGCTATGGGAGATATAAAGCTAATCAGGTCGGGCACAGTCCCTGTCCCACATGGCACTTTCAGCCTTAATCCCCATTTTACTCATGAGGTAACTGAGGCACAGAGAAGTTAAGTAACTTTCCCAAGTTCACACAGCAAGTTGCCGAGAAGGCTAAAGCTGGAGGTCCTGGACTTGCTTTTGGGGGCTCAGTTCTTTCTGGTTGCGTTTTCATCCGTCTTAAGTTTTTGGTCTCCTTTAGGACTCAACATCACTCACTCCTTTCTTGTCACCTGAACCCAGCCAGGGGCTCCCTCCTGGAACCAGGGTGGCCATGGGCCAGAGGAGAAGGCCAGAGGAGAAGGCCTTAGGTACTTTGGTGGTTAACCATCCTAGTTTCTGGAGCTACCAGAACACTCACGAGTCGGGTTTAGTGCCAGAATGGGTCAGACAAGGGTGGAAGGTGTTGGGCTTCCTCTGTTGCTTCAGAGGAAGGGAGTGGGTTAGGGTGCACAGCTTTCTTTTGTTACCCATCAGCAGGTGATGAGGGTCCCCTTTGGGGCCCTGGGCTGCTTGGTGTTAGGGTTTGATTTGAAATTGGTTTGATTTCAGCGCTTAGAACAGTGCTTTGCACATAGTAAACGCTTAACAAATGCCATCCAAAAAAAAAAAAAAATCGAACCTAAGTATTGCAGAGCTTGGGCTCCGGAAGTGGGAGAGGGGCTAGGAGGTCTTTCCCTGGAACTGGGGCCCTTGGCATTGACTAAAGGAGCATCATTCCTGGGGACCGCTGACTCTGGAAGCCATCCCAAAGTTCAGCTTGCTGGGTTTGCCAAATGGGGTGCATTCAAAAATCTAAGTTGAGTCTGAGTTTTCTGAAGGATAGATCCTTAAATGATCTTGCTGGTGCCAGATGACTAAGGAAGTACTAAGGAAGTAGAAACTAGGCCTGAGGCTTTCTTAAGGTCACGGGCTTCTTTCAGAGGGGAGGGAACCCGAGGCCTTTACCTCTGTTTGCTTACTGACCTCCAGGAAAGGGTCTCTGGCCAGCACCTGCATTCCAGCGACCTTTGCATGTTGGGAAGGGTCACTGGCTTCTAGTTGTTAGACAAGGGACAAAGGGCTCAGAGTTCCCGGTACCACCTTTGCAACCTCTACTAGAATCGGCTACAAAGAGGGGAAGTTGGCAAGTAGTTCTCCTTTGCTGGAGGAGTTTTGCACGCTCTTGGCACCCACCCCAAGTGAGTGGTGGTCACAGGGAAGGGGGGGAAGAAGAACAGAAGTACTTAGTGACAGGAAGAAACTAGAGGATTAAACGAGACTAGAGGATTAAACTCCCCAAATTGTGGTAGGCATCTAAATCCACTGAAAAGAGTGGAAGAGTAGTCCTGGTTCTGTTAGTCAATCAGTAATATTTATTGAGTGCTTACTGGGTAAAGGGCACTACTAAGCACTTGGGAGAATGTAGTATAACAGAGTTGGTAGACACATATCCCTCCCACAACGAGCTTATAGTTCAGTTTAGAGGTCTTACAGTACATTGTAGTCTAGTCTACGGTCTAGAGTCACCTATTGGATGTCTCACCCTGTCTGGGGTTCAGTTTCCTCGTGTGTAAAATGGGGCTAATAATACTGGTCCTCCCCTGCCTTGCCAGAATGTGTGGACAAATGAAAGAGTTGATGGAAGGGTGCTTTGGGAAATTAAAAGGGTTGGCGTTCATCATCAGCAATATTTGAGTGTTTGCTTTGTCCAGAGCACTATATTAGGCACTGTGGAGAATTGTAGGGGAATTTAAGACAGATCTCTGCCACTGCCACTTCAAAACTTCCGCAACATCTAAGTACTTAAGGACTACAGGGGGTTTTGAGTTAGGTGCTCTATACTTTTGTACTCTTTTGTTTCCTCGTAGCTGTAATTTATTTTAGTGCATGTCTCCTCTGCTCTGTACTAGGCTCAGGTAGGGCAAGGATCCAGGTGTCTGATTCAGATGTACTTACCTCAAAGCTCACCTCTGTAGTTCTCCACCTTATCTGCTCTCTGTGCCTTGTTCTAGCCTCTCCCACCAAGCCCTCCCACCTCATTTCTGATAGACCACAGGTCTTCTCCTCTTCAAAGCCCTTCAGGGATCACATCTCCTCCAGGAGGCCTTCCCCATTCATCTCTCATCTCCCTTCACTTTATAATCCCCAATTGCCACTTCAGCCCTTCCGCTCTTCCTAAGCATTGAAATTCCCACAATCTCCTTAGTATTTAGGTATACTCTCTTACTCTAAGTATAATTTGAAGCAGGGATCATGTCTTCTAAATATTTTATTCCCCATAACCCCCCAAGTACTTAGTATAGGTGTTGAATAAATACTGTTGATTAAAAGACTGTTCTGCACACAGATTCTAGTGATTGTCTTTATTATTATTATTATTACTACTACTACTAATAATGGTATTTGTTAAGCACTTATTATACACTAGGTACTGAGTAAATCACAGTCCCTTTCCCTTACAGGGTTCAGTCTGAGGGAGGAAGACTAGGTATTTAATTCTCAATTTACAGATGAGGAAAGTAAGGCACAGAGAAGTTGGCCACAGCAGGTATGTGGTGGAGCTGGGATTAGAATTTAGGTCAATCAATCAATCAATCACATTTATTGAGCGCTTACTGTGTGCAGAGCACTGTACTAAGCGCTTGGGAAGTACAAGTTGGCAACATACAGAGACAGTTCCTACCCAACAGTGGGCTCACAGTCTAGAAGGAGAGAGGGAGAGGTCCTCTGACTCCCAGAATCTTGCTCAGCCCCATTAGGCCACCTTGTTTCTCTTGTTACGTATATAAGTAATGTACGTGTTTATACATATATGTATATGTTTAGAGAAAGAGAATGGCTTAGTGGGTAGAGCTCGGGCCTGGGAGCCAGAAGGTCATGGGTTCTAATTCCGGCTCCACCACTTGTCTACTCTGTGACCTTGGGCAAGACACTTCACTTCTCTGTGCCTCAGTTACCTCATTTGTACAATGGGGATTGAGATTGTCAGCCCCAGATGGGACAGGGACTGTGTCCAACTCAATTTGCTTGTGCTCACCCCAGTGCTTAGTACAGTGCCTGGCACATAGTAAGCGCCTTTATTACCAAATATCTTAATTATTATTATTGTTTTATATATTATATGTGTCTCTGTATGTGTACCATGTAATTGTTTACCTGAGTGACAGGGAAGCAGTAGTTCAGGTGTGCCAAGAGCAGCGAGGGGTTAAATAGTGTGGCCTTCCTGTTGGAACCTGTCCCTGTTCACACTAACTCACTAATGGAGGAGTGGTTTCCCAAGTTCAAAAGTAAAGAAGTGAAGGCCCCAAGGTGTTTTGGCTCCCCAATTGGCTGGCCTTGTCTGATTTAGAGGGGCGTGGAGGAGTGGCTGTTGTCCTCAGGATCTCCTGTGTGCCCAGAGCACTGTACTAGGCTCTTGGGGAAAGTCTTTGAATGGATTCCTGCCCCCAGGTGCTTTCAATTTAATGGGGGAAGTCTGTAGACAGAAATTTAACCAATATGCTTAAGAGTGGGAGGCCAGTTGAGACAAGTGAATATGTAAGTCAAGAACAAGAGAGTAAATACGTACTTTTGAAGCTGGTGGGAAGGCATGACTGGGGAGGTGGGAGGAGTTTTATAACTCTTATTATTGTCATTAAAAAAAAAATGTTATGGAAGTCAAGCCTTGAGTGGACTAGAGGGGCATATGGGTTTCAGGCTACACCTCCTTTCAGGGCTCCCCCACCTCTTCACAAGCAGACCTGTCAGGGTTGCCTGGTTGGCAGGCAGGAGGAGGAACCAGGGTCCATCATCATCATCATCAGTCGTATTTATTGAGCGCTTACTGTGTGCAGAGCACTGTACTAAGCGCTTGGGAAGTACAAATTGGCAACATATAGAGACAGTCCCCTACCCAACAGTGGGCTCACAGTCTAAAAAGGGGAGACAAAACCAAACATACTAATAAAATAAAATAAATAGAATAGATATGTACAAGTAAAATAAATAAATAAATAAATAGAGTAATAAATATGTACAAACATATATACATATATACAGGTACTGTGGGGAAGGGAAGGAGGTAAGATGAGGGGATGGAGAGGGGGACGAGAGGGAGAGGAAGGAAGGGGCTCAGTCTGGGAAGGCCTCCTGGAGGAGGTGAGCTCTCAGTAGGGCCTTGAAGGGAGGAAGAGAGCTAGCTTGGTGGATGGGCAGAGGGAGGGCATTCCAGGCCCGGGGGGATGACGTGGGCTGGGGGTCGATGGCGGGACAGGCGAGAACAAGGTACGGTGAGGAGATTAGCGGTGGAAGAGCGGAGGGTGCGGGCTGGGCTGGAGAAGGAGAGAAGGGAGGTGAGGTAGGAGGGGGCGAGGTGATGGACAGCCTTGAAGCCCAGGGTGAGGAGTTTCTGCCTGATGCGCAGATTGATTGGTAGCCACTGGAGATTTTTGAGGAGGGGAGTAATATGCCCAGAGCGTTTCTGGACAAAGATTATCTGGGCAGCAGCATGTTCCTGATGAGACTGCCCGCCCACCTAGGGGCTCTCGCAGGGCAGAACCTGCATTTCTGCCACCTTTTCCCCTTCGGGTGGGAGCAGGGCCCTGTGCTGAGGATAATTGCCCTATTTATGGAGCGCTTAATAGGCGCCAAGCACTCTACTAAGCACTGGGATAGATACAAGATAATCAGGACCCAAATGGGCCTCATAGTCTACGTAGGAGGGAGAAAAGGTGCTGAATCTCCATTTTGCAGATGAGGGAACTGAGGCACAGAGAAGTTAAGTGACTTCCCCAAGATCACGCGGCAGACACGTGACGGGGCCGGGATTAGAATCCAGGTCTTCTGATTTCCAGGCCCGTGATCTTTCCACTGAGCCTCAGCCCGGATCTGAGGGTCTTGGTGGTTGGGTAGGTGGGCTGGCCTGGGCTAGTAGGCAATGGCGAGTGCTGGCTGTTCAGTCATCTCAGCCAGCATTTAGCACTTGAGCCCACTGTTGGGTAGGGACTGTCTCTATATGTTGCCAACTTGTACTTCCCAAGCGCTTAGTACAGTGCTCTGCACACAGTAAGCACTCAATAAATACGATTGATGATGATGATTTAGCACTTGTGAACTTATCCCCTCCTCAGCACTCATCCAGACACGTACTCAATTATTTATTTTGACCACTCTAGTTGCAAGTACTCAGCTCAACATATATAGCAGAGAAGCAGCGTGGCTCGGTGGAAAGAGCCCAGGCTTGGGAGTCAGAGGTCGTGGGTTCTAATCCCAGCTCCCCCACATGTCTGCTGTGTGACTGTGGGCAAGTCACTTCACTTCTCTGAGCCTCAGTTACCTCATCTGGAAAACGGGGATAAAGACTGTGAGCCCCACTTGGGACAACGTGATCACCTTGTATACCCCCCAGCGCTTAGAACAGTGCTTTTTTTTTTAAAATAGCATTTATTAAGCGCTTACTATGTGCAAAGCACTGTTCTAAGCACTGGGGAGGTTACAAGGTGATCAGGTTGTCCCATGGGGGGCTCACAGTGCTTTGCCCATAGTAAGCGCTTAACAAATGCCATCATTATTATTATTATTTATCTACAACTCGTCCTGTAAATGTTTTTACGCTTGTCTTCCCTGGCGAGAGGGTAAGCCTCCTTGTGGGCAGGGACTTGGCACTTCTTTATCCGGGACTTCTCAAGCATCTAGTACAGTGCACTGCACCACGTGGGTGCCCAGGAAATGCTGCTGCTGCCACTGCTACTACTACCATTCAGGCCTCCACAGGGCTTAACCCTTTGGTGCCTGTCTCCCCCTCCCTCTAGTCTTTCGTCCTCTGCGGAAATGAAGCCAGCTTCCTCCGAGTTCAACATTGACGCCCCTCTCTGGGACCAGAGGACCTTTTTAGGGCGGGTGAAGCACTTCTTCAACATCACCGACCCCAGGACGGCCCTGGTGTCAGAGCAGGAACTGGACCGGGCCAAAGTGCTGGTGGAGAGCAGCCGGTGAGTAGCAGTGTGGCAGAACTGTAGCAGCAATGGGCCTTCTAGCAGTGGACCGGGTCAAGAGGTCCCATGGAAGGATCTTTGGCGCAGTCCTGCCCCGTCAGAGGGGTGGGGTGGTGGTGGCACTCAAAAAAGCGCGGTCAATTCTCCTTTGAGGCTAACTGTGTTTTCCCGGTGGGGGGAGAGGCAGAGTGGGCAGAGTGCCCCCGGGCACCAACCAGGATCAGCTGCTCTATGCCAAGAAGCTTTACGACTCGGCCTTCCATCCAGACACCGGTGACAAGATGAATGTGATTGGGCGCATGTCATTCCAGGTCCCCGGGGGAATGGCCATCACCGGCTGCATGCTTCAGTTTTATAGGTGAGAAGGGGCAGGGCTGAGGGAACCCCTCCTTTCCCCCCAAAGAAGGTGGCAAGTATGGGGGGCTGGGGTCAGAGACAGTTTCCGGGGTGTCCATACCCTTGGATCAAGGTTGGAAGACTCTGACTAAAGTGACGAAGACTTTAGATCGTTGTGGACAGGGAGTATGTCTGTTTATTGTTATACTGTACTCTCCCAAGTGCTTAGTGTAGTGCTCTGTACACAGTAAGCGCTCATTAAATAAGATTGACTGCCTTGGGGGGGCCAGCATGACCCGGAGTCCCTGGAGTAGGGTCATATATTGATTTTTCTCACCCCCCTCTTCCTTGTCTCCCTGGCAGGACGGTACCCGCGGTAGTGTTTTGGCAGTGGGTCAATCAGTCGTTCAACGCCCTAGTCAACTATACCAACCGGAACGCGGCCTCCCCCATCTCCGTCACGTACGTGACCCTTTCGGGCCTTTCCCCTCTCCTACTCCCAGCCTGTTGGCCTCTCCCAGTCCAGGCCATGTTGCCTTTTCACTAAGGACTGTGTCTTGTCGGGGAGGACAGGGGAGGGGTGTGAAAGGGTATTTTCTCCCCAGGGCTGTGGAGCATGTTGTTCCTGGAATCTGAACCAAACTGGAGACAGGGAAGGGGACCACTCTCCCGGGAGTGGGGATGCAGAGCCTTCCCGCCCTGGCCCTGGTACTGCCAGCATCATTGCCCAACTGAGCAGCAACCAGTGGGGCGGGGGCAGGGGTAAAGGCGGGGGCAGTCTTTCAAGTAGAAGTTATGATCCCCAGGGCAGGTGAGGATAAAATCTGGACGATGCTTAGACAATCCTGCCCTCTGGACACCTACTTCCTGGTTCTTACATGTTGTCCCAGGCCTGTCTCTCATTCAGGGCTCAGAGATTCAGGTAGAGGAAGCCCACATGCCCCTCTGGGCTTCCTGCCAGGGTTCTCGCCCAAAAAGTGGAGAGGAATAGATAATTTGGCCAGAGAAGCTGGGCAGAGACCGGCGATGTTCCTCCGAGCTGATGGGGTGGAGTTACCGTATGTGGCCTCCAGTTTTTTGGAAAATGAAAGCAGCTTTGGAAAGGGGTCCCTCCCTTCTTCTCCCAAGTCACTTATTCATCCACCCTCCCCCTGAGTGCTTTCTCAGGCTCAGGAACTGGTGGCATTTGTGGCCTCGAAGGGCAGGATGACCTTCCATTGCTCTGGAGATTCTTTTTCCTTTCTTTTTTTAGATGGTATTTAAGTGCTTACTATGTGCTAGGCACTACACTAAGCACTGGGGTAGAAACAAGCTAGTCAGACTGGACACAGTCCATGTCCCATGTGGGGCTCACGGTCTTAATCCCCATTTGACAGATCACAGAGGCACAGAGAAGGAAAGTGACTTGCCCTAGGTCACAAGAGGCAGAACTGGGAGTCTTTCTGACTCCCGGGCTGGGGCTTTATCCACTAGGCCACACTGCCTCTCAGACTTATTCTCAGCCCTCTGTTCTTTGACATAGCTGGGCTTGCACTGCGTCTGACCTGTTTCTCTAACCCAGCGCCTAGTACACTACTTGGCACAGAGTAAGAGCCTAAGGAATATCGCGATTGCTATAATTAGTGGCCCCTGTCCCCCCCTCCGCCAACTCCTCTCGCATCTCTGTGCGGTGGCAGCTGTGGATGGCGTTGCTCCTGGGGTTCCAGCCAGGTCCTTCTGGGGGGTGTCTGTCTTTTGTCCCCCTTTTAGGCAGATGGCAGTGGCGTATTTCACGGCGACCAGCACAGCCTTGGTTACGGCCGTCGGATTGAATCTGTACACTAAGGTATGGTCGAGGCTGGGCTTGCACCAGAGGGCAGCAAAGGCCGGGGGAAAAGATTTGGAGAGCTCCCAGGATTGCTTTGGAAGCCCCGGGTGGGATTGGACCGGGAATCTTGGCTCCTTCCGGGGCCACGGCCGGGGACTCAGGGACACCCGGGCCACTTTCGGAAGCAGTGCCAGGAATGCCTCCTATTCCGGGCTCCGCCGGCTGCTAACTCGACTGTTGTCCGAGCCCAGGGGACTAGATCCCGCATCTCCCCCAGCGTTTTACGTGGGTTTGGTGGTGAGGACGGGGCCGGGGAAAAGCTTGGCTTCCAAGCCAGGACTGGGCTCCTCTTGGCCCCAAGCTAGAGGTTAGTGATGCAGGGTGTATTCCTGCTTTGCTCCTGTCCGCTTTCTGCCTCCTGCTAATACTGATGATGGTCTTTGTTAAGCACTTACCATGTGCCAGGCACTGTACCAGAACACCCTCCCTAGACCTGGGATGGAGAGTTTTGAGCCCAGCTGCTCCCCGGTGCCTCTGTTCCTATGCCTCCAGGGGCTGGACTGGGCCTCAGTATCCCCATCTTCCTACCCCGACTCCCTCCCCGCCCCCCCGATGAGCTGCTGACAGAGCTGGGTAATGAGGAAAGGAAGCCGTAGGTGTTTCTGCTCCCCTGGCTCACTGCCCCACTGACTCGTCTTGTTACCCGCTGTCCCCTTGCAGAGAGCCCCACCCCTGGTGGCCCGCTGGGTGCCGTTTGCAGCCGTGGCTGCTGCCAACTGTGTGAACATTCCCATGATGAGGCAACAGTAAGTATGGGGGAAGGTGGGAGGGCCTCCAGGGACCCCCGAGGCCTTGAGTCAGTCACCCTTGTGTCTCGGTGCGAGGCCCAGGGTCAGGGGTAGGCAGGAAGCTGGAGGAGTTGCATAAATGGCTGGGCCGCACCCCAAGTCATAGGCAGGGCCGGGCTCAGTGCATCAAGCGCTTAGAACAGTGCTCCAGCGCTTAGAACAGTGCTTTGCACATAGTAAGCGCTTAACAAATCATCATCGTCATCATCAATCGTATTTATTGAGCACTTACTATGTGCAGAGCACTGTACTAAGAGCTTGGGAAGTACAAATTGGCAACATATAGAGACAGTCCCTACCCAACAGTGGGCTCACAGTCTGAAAGGGGGAGACAAATGCCAATTATTATTATTATTATTATTATTATCCTGGGTCCTTTGCTCTCAGCTACGGTCACAGGCTTCAGCTGAGTAGCAACACTGACTCGGGAGTGAAAGATGAATCGCTCAATCACTCAGTGGTATTTATTAAGCACTTACTATGTGCAGAGCATTGTATTAAGCGCTTGGGAGAGCACAATATAACAGAATTAGTGGACATGTTCCCTGCCCTGCGCTTACAGTCTGGAGCGAAGAGTGGTACCGTCGTGGCTTCTTACATCTATCCCTATTTTTCCAGCCCTGATCACCCCCTTCCACCTGCCCTCCTCACACTTCTCAACCCTATCTCTTAGCTGAGGAGCAGTCGGGCACATCCCACTCCCTGTAGCCCCGTTGGAACCACCGCTCATGTCAAGGAAGGGAAGATGGTGCCCACGCCAAATCAATCAATCAATCAATCAATCGTATTTATTGAGCGCTTACTATGTGCAGAGCACTGTACTAAGCGCTTGGGAAGTACAAATTGGCAACACATAGAGACAGTCCCTACCCAACAGTGGGCTCACAGTCTAAAAGGGGGAGACAGAAAACAGAACCAAACATACCAACAAAATAAAATAAATAGGATAGAAATGTACAAGTAAAATAAATAAATAAATAAATAAATAGAGTTTATTTGGGCCATCCCATCAACTCTTCATGGACACCGACAAGTGTTCTCTCCTCCCCGGGAAGTCCTCTAGTAGAGTAGAATCAAGAGGAGCCCAGCCACGTCTGGGGGACTCTCAGGATGGTGTTGGCATCTGTAGGGCTTGGCGCAAGTACCAGGAAGGGCGGAAGGAGTAAGTGGGAGTCACTCTAGGGGGTCATGCCTAGAGAAAGTTGTTGGCCCCTTGCCCCGGGCATTGAGCTTCGTGCTCTGGGGTGATTTGACCATCCAGTATGGAAGCCGAGGAGGTCGGCGGTGGTGTCCGGTGAGGGGAAGGAGCGAGATGTAGGGACAGGAAGCTCCGAACCATAAGATGAGAGTGTGGTTGCTGATGGTCTCTTCAGTCTCTCTGGCCCGATTTGTGGAAGGCAGCTAAGCTGGATGTGTTCCTTGGGTCAGAGCTCCCCTTGCCCCGATAAGCCCTCGGTTCCCTAGGGCCCACAGCTCTCTGACGATCTCCTTCCTCCCCGTCTGCGTCCAGGGAGATCATCCGAGGAATCGCCGTCACAGACAAGAACAACGATGAGCTCGGTTTCTCCAGGGTAAGCCAGAAGCGGCTTTCTGGGCGGGATCGGAGAAAGGGAGAGAGAGATTCCTTGTGATGTTTCAGTAGGAAAACCCTTCCTCCAGGGCCTGCAAGCAGCCAGGCCGGAGCTGGGGTTTAAACGGGGAAGTGTATCACAGTATTGATCAGTCAGTTGTATTTATTGAGTGCTTTTTATGTGCGGAGCACTGGGCTAAGCGCTTGGGAGAGTATGGTACCACAGAATTAGCAGGCACATACCCTGTGTATAATGAGCTTACAGTCTAGAGGGGGAGATATTAATATGAATAAATAAGTAATTTATAATATACTATATATATTTGTGGAAGGTAGTATATATATTGTCATCTTCCCTCTCTTCCTCTACTCCCTCCCCCTTAAACTGTGAGCCCCATATGGGACAGGGACTGTCTGACCTGCTTAACTTGTATCTCCCCTGGTGCTTGCATATAGAAAATGCTTATCAAATGCTATTATTATTATTACTATCATCATTATTCCTTGCTTCACTGCCCCTTTGCCCTGGGTGAGAGCTTTGCAGTTCTCTGATATCTGGGGATGTCGGGAGTTAAGCTAGGGAGTTGGGTGGGCTCTTCTTCCCCCTCTCTTTCAGAGTCTCTCTGTTGGGATCAAACTGGAGTGCGAGGGCTGGCAGAGAAATGGTGGTCTGGGAGGAGGCCAGTGCTGGGCTGGGAAGCCTCCTTCACCCACCATCTGCCAGCCGGGGACCAGAGCCACTGCCACGGGCACGGACACATCTCTGTTTTGCCTTTAGAGAGCTGCAGCCATGGGCATCTCCCAAGTGGTCATTTCCCGCATCACCATGGCAGCTCCTGGCATGAGTAAGGCATGGCAGGGGTGTCGGAGGGCACGGGCGGTTCGGCGGTTTAGCTTCTCTTGTGGGAATCCCTCTCCCCAGGTGGAAGCTATGGAGTCAAGGGGAAGTTTTGGTTGTTTCCTTGGTACAGGGGAATGCTTTCTTGGGGAAGGTTGAGAGAGTTTCCCCCAGGGCAGGGCAGTCAGTCTTTGCCAAATTATCTGTGTTGGAAGGGCCATCTTGTTCAGGCTGGTTTTGAAGGGAGATGTAGGCCTGGGGTCAGGGCTGATTCTTGTTTTGAGCAAAGAACCCTAGTTGAAAAAATACTCTGTCACCCTCCCCATCCAGGGAATACTCACGGAGTCCAGGTGGAAATAGCACCCTGGGTTCCTGAGCACCTCTGTATCTTCTCTCCCCAAGAGGCCCAGAACACTGCAAGGAGGAGTGACCATTCCATTTGTAGTGCTTGGAAGGGAAATCTGGGGAGAACAAGAGCTCATTTTCACTAACTCTGGTCCTCTCTCTCGACCTAGTTGTGTTACCAATCATAATGGAAAGACTGGAGAAGTTTTCCTTCATGAAGGTGAGTGATTTTCTTCCTCTCCTTAACATCTGCAAGCATTCCACCTTCTGTCTCATTATTTCTCTGCCACAACTAAGCAACCCTCTGGGCCTCTCCATACCCAGTGGCAAGTTGCCTTTGGAAAACAAAGTAACAAGCCAACCTAATCCATATTCTGTTAATCCTTAAGACACAGAAGGTCTGGGGTTCTGGGGGGCAAAACAGCCACCGGGATGAATTAGGTCTTGCCCCTACCCACTCCCTTCCCAGAAGCCTCAGTTGCCCCTTCTGTAGTATTGTGGTATTTGTTAATAATAATAGTGGCATTTATTAAGTGCTTACTATGTGCAAAGCACTGTTCTAAGCACTGGGGAGGTTACAAGGTGATCAGGTTGTCCCACCGGGGGCTCACAGTCTTAATCCCCATTTTACAGATGAGGTAACTGAGGCCCAGAGAAGTGCAGTGACGTGCCCAAAGTCACACAGCTGACAATTGGTGGAGCCGGGATTTGAACCCATGACCTCTGACTCCAAAGCCCGGGCTCTTTCCACCGAGCCACAGCGCTTACTATGTGCCAGGCACTGTACTGAGCCCTGGGGTAGATTCAAGCAAATCGGGTTGGACGCAGCCCCTGTCCCACACGGGGCTCACATTCTTAATCTCCATTTTACAGATGAGGTAACTGAGGCACAGAGAAGTGAAGTGACTTGCCCAGGGTCATGCAGTAGACAAGTGGCAGAGCCGGGATTAGAACCCAGGTCCTTCTGACTCTCAGGCCCACCCTCTATCCACTAGGCCACACTACTTCTCTCTAAATGTAAATGGGCGTGGAAAGCAAGTGGCCTGTTTCTGTTTTTGGAGAATGGAAAGGGGGAGATCATCATCATCAATCGTATTTATTGAGCACTTACTATGTGCAGAGCACTGTACTAAGCGCTTGGGAAGTACAAATTGGCAACATAAGATCTTCCGGAGGGAGTTCCAGAGAGCTCTCCATCAGATATCTGAAGGGAGAGTAACAGGCATAGCCTGGGGGGGGGGTTGGAGAGGGGAGAAATTGGGGATGGGAAACCACCAAGGGAAAGGGAGAGACTGATAGATGTTGATTAAAGTGAATAAGAGGGACCTTAACCCTTTTCCTGCCAAAGGGGTGGGTCAGTGGGAAGGGATGAATCACTGGAAGAAGTGTGAATCCTTTTGTGTGTTTCCTCACAGAGAATCCAGTTCCTGCATGCCCCGCTGCAGGTGATGCTGGTTGGAGGCTTGTAAGTACTTTGTTTCTCTCGCTGGGGCACCTCCCCAACCTAGTAGGGGCATGAGCGGGTACATCCCTGGGTGCTCCTCGTCACCCGTGTCCTCTTTACCAGCACTACCCCGCCTCGGCTGCTTTATAAACAGTTTGAGGACTTGTCGCTCCTTCCCCTCCCCCCGTCCTGGGAGCCGATGCCAGGAGCGTCATTCGCTGGTCCGGGGAGGAGAGCTGCTGCGTCCCATGTGAGATTTCAGTCCGTCAAAGTTCCCCTACAGTCTTTGGAGGAGTGGGGGTGGAGAGAAGCTCTCGGCTTTCCACCCAGAGAGGCCTGGAGGGGAGTGGCCCGGAGGAGTTTCTGTTAAGCGACCACAGCCTCGCAGGTGAAGATGTGAGCATCCGAGCCCAAAATCCCCGACCTGAGCTGCCCAGAGGAAAACACCATGAACAAGATGAGCATTCTTTGCTACTCGTTCCCTAAAAGGAACTAGACCACTCGGGCCTGCAGCTCTTTACCAGGTTCATTCATTCAATCGTATTTATTGAGCGCTTACTGTGTGCAGAGCACTGTACTAAGCGTTTGGGAAGTACAAGTTGGCAACATATAGAGACGGTCCCTACCCAACAGCGGGCTCACAGTCTAGAAGGGGGAGACAGAGAACAAAACAAAACATATTAACAAAATAAAATCACTAGAATAAATATGCGCAAATAAAATAGAGTAATAAATACGTACAAACACATATACATTTATTCATTCAATCGTATTTATTGAGTGCTTATTGCATGCAGAGCACAGTACTAAGCGCTTGGGAAGTACAGGTTAGGCCGTGCTTTGCCAAGTGATAGAAACACAATCTCTGGGACACTTTCCCTGCACTTGGTGTACACCGTTTTCCCCCTTAGCTCCGCTTTCCCCAGTTGCCCTGAACGTGGAGATTTCAACTTCTTAGTAGCCCACTATTCCCCTGCAGCGATCCCAGTTTCTCCAGGGGCCCAGGATGAACGGGATGAGTGTCTGTGGGCCAGTGCCGTGAGAGCACGCCTGTGCCCGGGTACCCCCGGCTGGGGCCGGAAACGCCGAGTGGCCGTGGAATGATGGGCTTCCCAGTGACTCTTGACTTTGTTCCTCTTTGCAGCCTGATCTTCATGGTGCCCGTTGCCTGTGCGCTCTTCCCGCAGAGATGGTAGGGGCTTTTTTGTCATTTTCCTTTATACCCCCTGACCTAACGGTAGGCCACTGCCTGCGGCCATATGAGGCTCCGGAGGGCAAAGCTCAGATGGCACTTTGGGGGCTGAAGGCAAGTATGTACCCAAGTGACTTGGGTTGGAGTTTTAACTTTCTCTGGATTCCGGGTGGGGTGAAGAGGGGTTGGTCCCAGCAGACTCCCTGTAGATTAGGCAGTGAAGTCGAGTGGGCGGGCTTAGCAGCTCTAAGTAATCGACAAGAGACTCCCTTTTGGGTTTGTCCAGTCCACTGACCACCTTTAACTATCCACACATGTTTGACGAGTGGTCTTATGCCCGTCCCCCAGCCCCCAGAGGCAAGCTGGCCCTGGACCAGTTGGTTTGCAACTTGTAGCCACAAGTCCCTGGGTGGCAGAAGGGCCACGATCGCCAAGTGAGCGTCTAATAAAAAGAAGCATCTGGCAGTGGGTGGAGGAGGAACAGAACCATCAATTCTCCAACCGTTCCCGGGCAAACCCATCAGCAGCTTATTAATGAGCACAGAGTTTTCCATTTGCTCCGCACTTCAATGAGCAAACTATCCAGAGCCTACATTAATTGCTTGTCTTGGGCAACTGGTCGTTGGCAAGGATGACTTGGCAAGGATGAAAAGCAACAGGACCTTGTGGAAAGAACATGGGCTGGGAGTCAGAGGGTCTGGGTTCTAATCCGGCTCAACCACTTGTCTGCTTTGTGAACTTGGGCAAGCCACTTTACTTCCCTGTACCTCAGTTCCCTCATCTGCAAACTGGGGTTTCAATACTTCTTATATTGTTAAATTGTACTCTCTAATGTGCTTAATACAGCGCTCTGTATACAGTCAGCGCTCAGTAAATGCGATTGACTGCTTAGACCGTGAGCCCCACACGGGACCTAATTATCTTGTATCTACTTGCAGTAAGTAAAGCGCTTGGCACTTAGTAAGTACTTAACCCACAATTATAAGTATCATGATTTTTTTTTCATCCAATAGGCACGAAAGGCCTCCCTTAGTAATAACAGTAAATAGTATTTATTAGGCAGTCACTGTGGGCAGAGCACTGTACTAAGCACCAGGAGAGAATGCACAGGGGTCTTTAGCCCCATAACTAGAAGCCCTAATGTCCCCACCGCCCCCCAACCACCCACCCTCTGCTTCTCTGTCCTCAGCGAGATGGCCGTTTCCTACCTGGAGCCGGGGCTCCGCGAATCCATCGCGGCCAAGTACGGAGACAAAGTGCCCTACGTCTATTTCAACAAAGGACTGTGAAGCAGCCAGCCCCACCCCGGGGAGCGGCCCATCTCCTCAGCACTCAGCCTGTCCCTCCCAGTTATTCTTCCTCTCTGCACCTGCTGTGGCCAGCTCCACCATGGACAAAACTTTAGATTCAGGCTGGACGCTAGCAAGCGCAAAGAGATAGGGGCAGAGGAGTCTGTGACCTCCAGCTGGGTGATTCCCCCGCTTCTCCCCGCCGACTGCCTGGCGATCCCCATCCTCTGACGTTCCCACTTGGCCTTGCTGGGAGACTCTGGCCATGGCACCCAAAGGATAAGGTTGTTGGCTGATGAATTGGCTCGCTGCGTGGGAAAGGGGGGAGCTTCTTTTGGAATCCAACTAGAGTTGTCAGGGGCAACTCGAGTAGCACCCTGTCGGCTTCCGAGTTAGGTTTTCCCAGCAGCCCACGTAGCGACACCCCAAGCCGTGAAATGTGATTATTTTGTCTAAGCCCAGCTACTTCAGTGCTGTCTCAGTGCGGACCAGCTTGTGTGCTCAGGCCTGAGCACACAGAGAAGTGTATGTCCCTAGTCCTTGGGTGGGTGGTGGGGTTTTTTTTTTTCTGTTTTTTAAAAATTTCCTTTTTTAAAAAAAAATCAACACAGTGTCTTAACTTGTGGGGCTTCATCCTCACACTGGGGACCAAGTGCTAAATCTGTATTAGTCTGAGCCGTAGTCACATGATCAAGCCTCTGTCCTTTGGGCTCTCAAGTTCCATGGATGTGCCAAAGATATACACTTGGACATTGGCTTTGCTTCATGCGCCTTGGTCGTTATATGTCTGCATTCAGGTTAATGATGGAGTTTCCTCTTTTGGGGATGTCCCTGCAGTCCGGACTTGCTGTTATAGTGGTACGGAGGTGCTGGTGGGAGTGATCCCCTTCCCCTGATAAGTCAATTTATCATCTCAGAGAAGTCACAGTTGGCGGACTTATGAAGCAGGAGTTCAGTAGAATGAGGAGGGTACTACTTATTTCTGCCTGTCTCCCCTTCCCCTGCCCTCTAGCTTCATCATCCGTGACACCGAGGGAGGCTGGAATGGGGAGACTGGGAAAGGAAAGGCTTATCTTGAAGCCAGAAAGTCAACAAGAAACTTTTTGGAAAAATAAAGAGCAAAATGTGGATCTTCCAAACAGCCTTTGTGACCGGGGTCATTTTTGGCTTTGCTCAAGCTCACTTTAGTCTGGGAAGAGCTGGAGGTTTGGCTCTCGGACGCAGGGTTGGAATGAACATGAGTCATGCTTGGGGAGCGATTTGCTGACGCTGCTTTAAGGACATAAATGTGATTTGAGTGAATTCTGTAAAAGGATGGATGAGAAGGGGTGAGGGGACCTTTTTTTGGAACTTCCGCCTGCTTCGTCCTGGAAATCAGGAATCCGCAGTTTCAAAGCGGTGCCTCTGGCCCATCAGGGTGTGTCTCGGCATGTCAGAGGAATGGTGTCCTATTGCTACTCTTTCCAGTTAGGTCCCGGAGCTCAGAGGTCCTAGATGTGGTGCAATAACAGCGAGGGGAAAAAAACCCAAAACCAAGCAACTTTCAAAACTTTCCACTTCTCCTACTGGGCATTTTGGGCTCGGAGTCACCCCTCCCTTTATAATAGTCTTGTTTTTAACCTCTGGAACTAATCTCGGCTCCACCACTTGACTGCTGTTTGAGAATGAATTCTCTTCACTGAGGGTCGAGAGAGTCTCTTAAGGCCTAGAGGAGCTTCTGCTTTACCTGGAGGAGTGGCCCCACCTGTACTGTAACGTGGCCTTGTGGCTTAGTTGGCTTCCCAGTTGAAGGTCTGCACAGGTCTGGGCCTGACCCAGCCTGGGCTGGGTTAATTAGCAGGGGACCGAGCTTCGGGCCCCAACAAGATCATTGACGTCACCAGTGATTTGAGTCGGGGCAGCAGGAGAATGGGGCGGACATCGGGGCCCCCGTTGGGAAGTGGAGCAGCAAGCCAGCACAGGAGAAAGGCTGCAGACACGGCTATGTGCAGGACGTGGCAGAAGGGTGTGTGGAGGAAGCCATCGGGCAGGGAGACTCAGCCAGCCAGTCTGTCCAGTTGCCTGGAGTGGGAAGCTCCGGTAGCTTGGGATGCTATTTCAGCGTCACCACCCAGCTCAGGAAAAAGGCTGAGGTCCACTAGGACCCTGAGGCCATCAGCAGTCAGTTGTATTTAGTGAGCGCTTACTGCGTGTGGAGTACTGTATTAAGCACTTGGGAGAGTACAGAGACTTTCCCTGTAATTTACTGAGTGCTTACCGAGTGCAGAGTACTATACTAAACACTTGGGAGAGCACAGAGCTGGTAGACATGATCCCTGACCTCAAGGAGTTTACAGTCTTGCCAAGGAGGCAAGAATAAATTGCAGGGAGGAGGGACTAATAAAACAGAAAGAGTACCCAAGAGTTGAGAAGGGGTGGTGGATCTGGTCACTTGTCACCTCTCTAAAGCAGGTGTGACTTGAGAAGTTGAGTAAGTTGTTGAGAAGAGAAGTCTTTGCATGAAGAGTACTTATCTCCTTATTTAAGAAGGTCCCAGGGAAAATGTAATCCCAGCCTAATCCCATCCTAATAATATGTTAATAACCACCTTGAAGAAAAATTATGGATTATCAGATATGGTTGTCCTTTCCAATTATAGTTCATGGTGTAGTGGCTCAAACTGTTATTAGAGGGAAAAGTTAAGGCTGTAGGAAGCATCAAGAAGTGTTTAAATAGGTAGGTTGAAAGAGCCATAAGAACCATGGACCTTTAGAGAAGCAGTGTGGTTTACTGGAAAGAGCACAGGCTTGGGAGTCAGAGGACATGGGTTCTAATCCTGCTCGCCACTTGTCATCTGTGTGACTTTGGGCAAGCCACTTCTCTGTGCCTCAGTTACCTCTTCTGTAAAATGGGGATCAAGATTGTGAGCCCCAAGTGGGACAACCTGATAACCTTGTATCTATCCCAGCGCTTAGAACAGTGCTTGGCACATAGAGCTTAACAAATACCATCATTATTATTATTATTAATTACTGATGGAAAAATTAGGGATGTTAATAGATTTGCGTTTACCAACTCTGAAGTATTGTAATAATTATGATGGTGTTAAGTGCTTACTATGTGCCAAGCACCTTTCTAAGTGCTGCACGGTACTCTCCCAAGCGTTTAGTACAGGGCTTTGCACACAATAAACACGCAATAAATATGATTGAATGAATATCATTGATGACGGTATGATCCCTACCATAAGGCTAGATGTTAAAGAGGGCAAACATAACACTGTTTCTCCAACTATCTGTATATGCCACTTTTGGAAGTAGATAATGTGCTAGATGAATCAATAAGCTGATGCCTATATTTTTGTGGGGATCAGTTGTCTTGCACCAGTTTTGATGGCAGTTGGGCATTTGCCTTGATTTTGATAGATGGTTATTGTTGGGGGGTGATGGACAGACAAACAGGACTGTAAAATTTTGCCCATGCACATTTTTACCCCTGGTTTCTTGAGTTCCCTCACATATCCTCCCATACATTTGTATGGAATTTGTATGTTCCCAATTTGTACTTCCCAAGCGCTTAGTACAGTGCTCTGCACATAGTAAGCGCTCAATAAATACGATTGATTGATATCCTCCCATACATTTAGGTTAGAGTTAATCAGTTACTGAATTAACTCCTATTGAATCTAATAGTCACTGCTGAAGAATAACTTCATTTAGGGAAGAGAAAAAAATTGCTCTCCAGCATCTCTCCCCCACATTCATCCAGTACTTAGAACAGTGCTTGGCACATAGTAAGCGCTTAACAAATACCATCTCTATTATTATAACTTCCTTGCTGTAGATGAAAGAAAGAAAGCCAAAGTCATACAGTCCCTTTTGGAAGAGAGTTGCACCTGTACTTCATCAATCGTATTTATTGAGTGCTTACTGTGTGCAGAGCACTGTACTAAGCACTTATGATTAGCCTGTGATATGTGGGCGGCAGCCACATTGGTGTACCAGCCGCCTACGTTGGGTGAGGATGTAAAGAATTGCATAGTACATTGCGAGCATTCAAAGAAGCAACGTGGCCTAATGGAAAGAGTACAGGATTGGGAGTCCTCTGCACACGGTAAGCGCTCAATAAATACAATTAAATGAATGAATCAGCAGACGGGTTCTAATCCCAGCTCAGCCACTTGCCAACTGTGTGACCTAGGGTAAGTCAATCGATCAATCGTATTTATTGAGCGCTTGCTGTGTGCACAGCACTGTACTAAGCGCTTGGGAAGTCCAAGTTGGCAACATATAGAGACGGTCCCTACCCAGCAGTGGGCTCACAGTCTAGAAGGACTCACAGTCTAGAAGGAAGTGACTTACTAGTGCCTCACTTTCCTCATCCGTAAAAATGGGGGTAAAGCTACCTGTTATCTTCCCCGCTTAGG